>NC_140168.1:165871153-166471153 GCF_963971535.1 Notolepis coatsorum
CAGACAGAGCACAGCTAAGGCCGTGTCGTTATAATTCAAAAGAAGATTTCACTAATGCTCTCTAAAGTGATATTAGTATAGAGGATGCCCGACATTCCATGCTTAAAGATAATGATGGATTGTGAAAGGGAAATGCCACTGCTAATTAAGTGTATGTTTTTTTTCTTTCTTTCTTCACAGCTGCTCGAGGGCGGACAGAAGCAGTGCTGACGATCCCAAACTCCAACGGGGGAACGATTGACTGTTAAAAGTCTGGGTGTAGTATAATTAAGCGTTTTGTCAATTCCTGTCTGCACCAATACATTTTGCCAGTGTGAGTGATTTTAACTCAAGTTTGTAAAAATAGTTTAAGTACAGAGAAACTGGTTTTTCCAAACGGTGATATTACGAGTGTTTGAACGTGGTGAGAATGGCAAATACACAGATAGGAGCAACTGAAGGTTTAGATGCAATAACCATAGCAAGGGTAGACAATCTGTCTATTTCAACGACTGGAAATGTCACAATAAAAGTGAAGAAACAATGGCCAAAGATATTCAGGCCTTTACAAAACCTTGTATTTAAGTATAGGAAAGGAGGCCGGTATAGAATGCGTAACCAAATCAAAAAGCAGAAAAAGAAAGAACGAAAGGCGATGAAAAGGAATAATGCCGGCACTGGTAGCATGCAGACATTTCATTGACCGAATTGAGCAGTGATGATAACCTGATTGATTTGAATGTGACTGACTCCCCTCCTGAGACGAGCGTGACGGAGGGACTTGAAATAATGTCTTTAACTCCGACACAGGGGGCCTTTGAGGAGAGAGAACCAGAGACAACTGTTGTACCAGAGCCGATACACGCTGGAGTGTCCATTGCAGGTGACTGCAATTTAACCAAGAGACAAAGAAAGCAACTGAGGAGAGCAGTGTTGTTGCAGCAGTCCCAGGGAGTTGACTCTGGCCGTACGGCGGGAACAGAGACCGACAGCAGGTATGGGATAATACATGAACAGTTTCTACAGCCCACCAGTGTCCCTTGCCTAGGTTTCCCCCACCCCACCATCAGTACCAAACTGAGAGGCGTGGCCAGGTGACGAGGAGCCAGTCAGCGAGGGCCAGGGTGGAGGAAGAGCGGATGACGTGCCTCCCCCAAGAACAACAGCCAACCGAGGCAGGAAAGGTAGTGGAATACCTCCAAGCCCTGGTCCAGTCCGCACAGCCAAGAGGGGAGACGGGCTCCAACGGGGAACCAAATGACCAGAGACAGGCCCAGTTGGGGACACAGGGGGGTCCTGCGCCAGAACAGCAACAAAATCCAAGGGGAACACCCTGGCAGTCACGGGGACAAGGTGGAAACAGAAGAGGGAGCGCGAATGGATCCAAAGCTCGGCCATTTGAGTGCTGGGGGTGCAGGAATCTCGGACATACGTCGAGGGACTGTGGCCAAGAATATCGACCCGAGAAGAGGGGTATCGGCCTCAACCCAGAGGAGGAGGTTGTCGATGGCATCACAGAGGTAGGGCCGGATACGGGCAAAACCAAGGTCGGTATCAAGAACAGTGTCCACAGCCCGCAAGCTCCCCCTGTCCAGGACCCTCTCAGCACCAGAGTCAAGATGAGAGGCGGGGCCCAGAGATGGGACGTCAGACCGCCAGCGCTGAGATGGGGGAAGAGGCGCCTACCTATAGACAACAGCTACAACAGAGAGCGTTTATAGAAGCGTTCGGACGACATGAGGCAGTTCATCGAGACCTGATGAAGACACAACGGGAGATTGGTCAAGCCGCACACGAGGCGCAGAGACTGGAACAAGAACTGGCGAGAAAGAATGTACTGCTAGATGGTACAGTGTGTGATGTCATGCTTCGGGCGTCGGAATTAGGCTGCCGTGATCAAGCAATGCCCTGTGCCCCGTTTCCCAGACAGGGAGCGGGGCCTCGACAGGGTGCTGAGAGCCTCGGGCGGGGTGAATTTCCAGACCCCTCCCAACAGCAAGCTCAAAGGACGGCGGCTGAGCGGAACAGGTATGTGGTTTTCTCCCCCGACCAGGTTCAAGGGGGGCGAAACCAGGAATGGACTGTCAGAGGTGAGAGCCATGGAGGTAATAGCCAAGGGCAAGGACAGAATCGGGGACAGGTTTGCTGGATCTGTGGACTGATAGGTCATTTTCAAAGGTCATGTCTGCAGAGGCCGCCGGCAGAATAAAGAATATAGATAGGTATTAAAAATGAAAATGAGTTGAATAAAAAATATATAATACTGATTAGAATAAAAATTGAATAAAAAATATATAGAGGGGTTAGGTGATTAGGTTATGTGTGTGAGTTACTAAAATGGATGTGCGACTAACGTGGAATGATGAAGTAACTGACGGATGCATGAGCTAATCGTACTAACCAAAACTGGTGGTTAAACAGTTAATATTAGATATTTAATATTAGACAGAGAAATGATGTGACACGGCGTCAGCTAGTGATCAGTAGTAATTATCCATGCTTGATCAATAATCAGTTTGGTCAAAGGGTGGAATGCATGATTGAGAAATTAAGAAGACCCATAGTCTTTCCTAGGTTTTATGATATGGATAGATGCGCATTAACAATCATGAATAATAGATTTAGAAGTTTATTTCGTTTTATTTTTTCTTTCCTAGTTTCTTTATAAGCAATTTCTGCCTCAGGCCGGAAGTTTTCAGTTTGTTTCTTAGTATATACGGGGGTGGTTACGCCCCTAGATGATAGGTTAATTTTGTTTCTAGGAGTGAGTTGAAAAAGCGATGCTCACAAATTTTGTTTATTGTTTTCAATTATTGTTTTGGGCGGTTTTTCTTTGTTTTGTTTCTTTTCTTAATTTTTTTCTTAGGAACGGAGGATGGTGACGACACAGCGGGACTGGTAATATATGTCTATACAGTGGACTGAGAACAATGTGAATGGACTAGAGCTGGTTCATGGTTTTGTTCTCCGCTCATTAAGAATCCAGATCTAGGATCTGGGGGTTGTGTCGCGATTGGTGGAGTGTTGGAAAACATGATTCTCTGTACATTGATAAGCTCAGTAGGTTTTGGTCGCCATTGGCCAAATAGCCTTTGTGTAGGGTGTGGACATGTGCAATTGATAATTAGCTTGTGGGGGACTCTGACGGCTTGGTAGAGGCTGGCAGAGCGTATGGAAGATGTGTGTTTAAAGGTGACTGTGATTTGTTGCCGTGCGTGTAGGATCTGTTGGAGGAGGGCTCTCGTCAGTACTGGCTGTCCGGCCCGAGGTAGCTGTCCAGAAATGGAGGTATGATGTTTAGAATGATATTCCACATCAAAGGGTGGTGGGGTATACTGTGTTGAACTTAAGACATTGGTCTAGTAATAGAGTACAGCACAAAATAATGAGAGCCCTGTGAATTTTTCTGAATTTTGAATATTAACGATCTAGAAGCCATGGAATATATAGATAAATGATTTGGAAAAGAAAATAAAGTTGTCAAACTCAGAACAGTAAAGAGTGTCTGAGGGAGGAAAAATATGGATTCTCAATCAATTGTTGTGATAGAAGTAACCTGCGTTGTCCACCGAAGCGATATATACTCACTGCAGGATACGGATGGGAGATTGGGGAGTCAGCATTCATCAGAGTGTGGTACGAGGAAGACCAAGGACTCCAGCGGTACTGTTGATCCAGGACACTGGCTAGTGTCTACCCAGCGGTTCCATGGGGAACCACAACACTGCGGGTACCAAGAGATCCAGGAGAAGCCTAACTCTCAAGCGTTGAGAGTTCCGGCCAACGCAGTGACCGAGTCTTGAGGCTTCGGAGGGGAACGAGAGAGGCCAAACGACCGGCAATGTACGAGGGGAAGGGCTGCAAGGCCTCATCAACTGCTCCGGCTGTCAACGGAAGGGCTGCAAGGCCTCATCAACTGCTCCGGCTGTCAACAGACAGGCTGCAAGGCCTTATCAACTGACCGGGTGTCATCGAGCGAGGGGGTCGAGCCCCTATCGCCCCTATCAACGACCAGGCGGGGGGTGGAGAGAATCAAACCTCTTCCACTATTCCGAGGGTAGACGGGGGTCGAGCCAGCGACGACTGTAGGAGACAAAACAACCTCCTCAACAGCCGTGACAGCGCCAGAGGGGAGATCTAATCACCCCACCTAAGATCGACGCAACTGACATCTGAGGGAAAAGCTCCTGTTTCAACTGAACAGGGCATATAGCAGGGGGTCATGCCCCTATTGAGTGACAGCACGAGGCGACAAGGCCTCGACAGAAGAAGGGGAGGGATCGGAAGGCAAAAAAGGTGGCTTTCTGATTCTACCTCCCTGTTTGAAGCCAAGAGATGTGAGTGGCAGTTAGAGTGAGATCAACAGTTTTGATCTGCACCATCTCTGAGAAATGAGGAGGGGGATAGGTCAATCCAGTAGACATTGACCCCCCTCTCCCTGCTCCAAGTCAGAAGTTGACACCCCCAATGGAACCCAGTGGAAATTGATCCTGGTACGAAAAAGGTGTCAAAGACTGCACACAGTGAATGAAAATGGACTAAAAATAAAGATGTTTGAGTGCGTATAATTATACATAGGAAAGAGATGTAGAAAAATAATGTTTTTTCGATTTTTTAGGATCCGAGTGTGGTATGCCGTATGTATTTTATCCAAGTATGATTTAAAATGTTTTATTTTTATCCAGGTAGTGGAAAGCAATAAGTAGAAGTTAGGATCTATATTTAGCATATTATACTAGCTAATTAAGGATAGTTAATCTCTATCCGAGTGTGGACTATGGTATAATTTGATAAGCTATAGCTCCTAAATATTGGAAAATGTCCCTCATAAGAAAAAGGTTTTAAGCAAACATAAGCTTTGGTCAAGTCAACTGTCATATGCAGATAAAACTGAGATGTTAATTGTTGGCCCCCCAAACCACAGAGGCCTGTTTCAGGACATCTCCCTCAACTTTGATACCTGTCATGTATCCCAGAGCTCCACCATAAAAAACCTCAGAGTCATTTTTTATTCCTCCCTCTCATTTAATGCACATATAAAAAATTTCACCAAAATTGCATTCTTCCATCTTCGTAATATCGCAAAAATACGCCCCATTTTAACTCTGGCTGATGCTGAAACCCTGATTCGTGCTTTTGTCTCATCACGTCTGGACTACTGTAATGCACTTTTTTCAGGCCTACCTAATTCAAGCATCAAAAATCTTCAACTCGTGCAAAATGCGGCTGCACGGATACTAACTAGAACTAGAAAATTTGATCACATCACACCAGTTTTGTCCGCCCTACACTGGCTTCCTATCCAAGCCCGTTCTGACTTTAAAGTGCTACTCCTCACCTACAAAATTTTAAATGGGCTTGCACCGCTCTATCTATCCGATCTCATCTCCCGATACTCACCCGCTCGTTCTCTGCGCTCACAAAATGCGGGGCTTCTATCGACCCCTAGGGTTAAAAAGAAATCCGCCGGCCACAGAGCCTTTGTCTACCGCGCTCCCTACCTGTGGAACAAATTACCTGCCGTCATCAGGGGCGCCTGCTCTGTCGAAGCTTTTAAATCCCTGCTTAAGACTCATCTTTTCTCTCTCTCCTTCAACCTACCCTGATCTCACCTGGTCGGGGACTGACCTTTAGATTAATCTGTGTAGTTTAGTTATGGTACAGGGTACTACATGGTACCACTGGGTAGTTTACTACAGGGTAGTTTAGTTAGGGTACAGGGTACTACATGGTACTACATGGTACTACATGGTACTACATGGCACTACAGGGTACTACATGGCTCTACATGGCTCTACGTGGCACTACATGGCACTACAGGGTACCACAGGGCACTACAGGGTACTACATGACACTACAGGGTACTACAGGGTACTACAGGGTACTACAGGGTACTACATGGCACTACAGGGTACTATAGGGTACTACATGGCACTACGGGGTACTACATGGTACTACATGGCACTACAGGGTACTACATGTCTGCTCCTTTGCAGCACCACAAACATGGGAACTCTCTAACTCTTCCCCCCCCCCTCTCCCCCCCCCCCCCTCCCCCCCCCCCTCCCCCTTCTCTCTGAGTGCCTGTCTCCTGGCGCTGACTAAGGTGATGGATGCCTCGGGGTCTTGGCCGAGATTGTAGTGACTGCTCTACATGCACCTCCGAGGCCTTGGATCAGTTATTCACCGCCGTCTGTCCGTGGTCCTGTCAACTGATTAACAGTATTAACAGACTGTTAACAGATTAACAGTCAACGCGGTTTCATTGCTGGGTTAAGTACTTCTATTCTATTCACATAATACGCCTACTTCATATATCTACTCCATTCACATATATGCCTACCACTTGTATCTATTGCTATGTCCGCCTACTACAATCACATGAGCTGTCTAACGCCTGTCCCATCTCCCTGTCTCCCTATGACTTGCTGTCCTGGAGTGTTGACCGGAGTGTTGGACGTCCCGTGACGAAGGCCGGGAGGTTGCGACCCCCTCTGCGTGCCCCCCTGTCTCCGGAGGTCTCGTAGTGGTGACCGGAGTGCCGGATGTCCCGCGATGATGTCGGGGAGTTCGCGACCCTCTCTGCGCCGCCCCTATCTCCCTGTCTCCGGCTGTCCCTGAGCAACGACCGGAGTGTTCAATGTCCCTTGACTAAGACGGGGAGGACGTGACCCTCTTTGCGCCACCCCTGTGCCTAAAATAGATTCGCTATCAGCTCTATCTTTAATCTTTCAAAATGTTCAGTTGCTATCGCTATTAGCTCTATCTTTAATTTTTCAAAATGTACAGTTGCTATTGCATGCACTCATCTGTGTTCCACTACACACATGAGTGCATGCTTACCAACTGTCCGTCTGCAACACTACTATCACCAACATCTAAGAAGGGAGATCCCCCCTTGAATGGCCCTTCTAAGGTTTCTCTCCTCCACACTGCCTGTGGAGCTTTTTTCCCTATTGTTAGGTTTTAGTGAGTTTTTCCTTACCTTCGCGTGGGGTATGTCTGGGAGTGCTTGCATTCTTTCATTTATTTGCATTCATCTAAAAATGTTTGGACCTTATGGTGTTCTTGTTCTGTTCTTGACTTATTGTTATGTTTTCTTCTTGACTTGTTTAAAGAAGATCTGTACGGCCCATGGGGACATTAACGTGTGTTGTCGGGCCCTATAAATAAATTTGATTTGATTTGATTTGATATTCAGTCAGTCCAAGGGCCAGGTTAGAAAACAGCAACGGGCCAAGTTAGAGCAGGATGTAATCAAGGCAGAGAGGGTGTGTGAAGCAGCTTGGAATGTGAGAGACAATAGGGGGTAAACAGAAACTGTTTATACAGGTTGGTGAAACAAAATGTGACCGGATCACATGTAGCCGTTATCTCCTGCCCCGCGGCCTGGGGACACAGGTGCAACCCAACTGGTCTGAGAAGTAGGGAGGAAATAGGTAGGAGATTTAAAATAGACCATCTCTAAATAACATAAATGTGTTTTTACTGATTTAGGACGCTTACCATCAATGTAAAATACCTGCATATATTCCTGTTATGTTGGACTGATGATGCTTCATAGAATGATATGACATATGCTGTGATTATACTAGTTAAAGGTAATATGTTTGTGTTTAAAAGTGAGATGAAACAAAGCGACAAATAGGAGCGACTGAGTCTTGGTAAATCATGTGGGAACATATTCTAATGAAAGCTAAATATAAACTGTTTGTAGCTATTCAATTTAAGCTAGAAAGACTGTTTTGAAGACTTAATCCCAAAAATATTAAGACTATTTTTACCTAGGTTTTAAACAATGAAACGAGAAAAACTGTTGGTCTTAAGGGCCACCTCCTTTTCAAATACCAACTATGAAAGCTTGCGATTGGGTGAAAATCATAGGGGTGAGTCACGCCGGGATTTCTCTCTCATGGATAAAAAGGAGACACAACAAAAACGGAACCGACAACAGAACACACCTCCCGATTCACAGAGAGGACGGCGAAACCGGCAAGCAGCAGGAACCCAGGAGGAGCAGACGAGAGAACCAGATCCCTTTGTGGTCGCCAGACCACCGAGGCCTACATTGACCATTCCTTTTAGTAACTTCCTTTTTATTAGCCTGGAACAAGAGCTTGAGGGCATAGTCTCAATTGGTATCTATTGTTTCATTGCACTATTTTTCATTCAAGCCTTTTGTTATTCACTTTCTGAATCTGCCAATAAAAGCGGATCTTTACAATAACTTCCTCTCCTCTCCTTCATTCCATCCTCCTGCTCCGCCGTGAAACAAGGCCATTTCCTGGTCTTTGAAAGTACAAGGGAAAGAGTAACGGACAAACACAACGCAGAGGAGCTTAGCTGGTTCTGTATATCAGAACCATCCTCCCTTGTCATTTCAAAGTCATCACACAGCAGTCTATTCATTATCAATCATATATGTGGCACCCAAAGGTTTTGACTCTTAAGGTGGTACCTATCTTGTCTTGTCCTGTCCATAGATTATCTTCATAATGGCTTAAAATTATGACTAAAGTACCACTTGCCAATGGTTATTACGTATATCAAAATGTTATCTATTATTGGTACATTGTCTGAAAGGAGAAGCACATTTCCCATAATGTTGGCATGTTCCTTATGGTCTGTTCCCTAGATCTGGCTTTGGGAGAATTGTTCATGATCATAATATTGTGCCACTGGAATGGATAAGAATCCCCAAATCGAGTGGTAGTATCATTTTAACAGTGGTGGAAAGTAACTAAGTAATTTTACTCAAGTACAATTTCGAGCTACTTTACGTGAGTATTTTCATTTTGGGGAACTTTATACTTTCTACTCCACTACATTTATCTGAACCCATCAGTTACTAATTACTTTGAAGAAAAAGATTTAGCATAGAAAACATGGTTAAAATGTATGAAGATTATATACTTTAACATTTGAAGCCTGTCAACTTCAAGAGTACGTAATCAGAGCAGAATAACTGGACCACACACCACTTTAACATCACCTGTAATCAGAGCAGCATAAATGGACCACAGACCACTTTAACATCACCTTTAATCAGAGCAGCATAACTGGACCATAGACCACTTTAACATCACTTTTAATCAGCAGCATAACTGGACCACAGACCACTTTAACATCACCTTTAATCAGCAGCATAACGGGATCACATAACACTTTAACATAACAAAGATCAATGGATTGAGGCTTGAATGTTTGCACTGGAATACACATTATGTATAATGCATACTTTTACTTTAGATACTAAAGTATACATTCAATAGCAAATACTTCTCTACTTTTACTTAAGTAGAATTTGAATGGAGGACTTTTACTTTTACCAGAGTACTTGTGTATCTGGGTATTTCTACTTGTACAATCTCAGGTGTCGCTGATATCGCGGGCGCGATACAGTGACGTCAATTGTTTGGCGTGGTCTGCCTGGGAATTGTAGTAATTTTCCAGGTTTATTTCGATGTAGTTCGAATGATAAGACCGGAAGTTACACGCTACTTTTGATTTGGTGTTGATAAAACAATAAATAACTTAACCAGGATCATTTCAATTCGTGCTAAATAAACTTTTACGTGTGCGTAAAATGTGCCAGATTTATTTTGTATTTGTTTAAATAACTACGGTTAGGAAGGTCGCATCGTCACACGGTAAACGGAAACGGAAGCTGCCGAATCAGCTCTACAGTCTGGTAGAACGTTCTAGAGGATTCATTCATTGTACCCGCGTCCTTTGGATAACAACAGCGGATAACAACAGCCACACTTTTTTGGAGTTTGTTGGAGCAATTTTGAGTATCTTTTGACTTTTTTGGACCCATTTACTTTTGGCATCATGAGGCGAGCTGAACCGCGTCTGAGAGCCGTCTCCCAGTGGGATGATTATTACGATGATGACGAAGAATTGGATGCTGAAGTGTCTTTCATTCATTCTAGTCTCTGTGATCGTATAGTTTGTACCCTTCTACTCTCCATCGTTTGCATTTCAATGTGGTTCAGTTGTACGAAGGAAGCGCAGACGCGGTGGTTTGAATCAAACAAATGGGGTGTTTATTCCATTCTTAATAAACACATCTATGAATCAACAAGTACAGGATCTTCTTCTATCTAATCATCTCTTTGGTGTGGCAGTTTTGGTCCCGTTCTGATCGGCAGATGCCGGTCAGACTCGTTTCTCCGGTGGTGGTGCTGTTTGTCTCGGCAACCCGAGGCCTTTCTCTGTTGGCGCTGGTTGCCAAGGCAACCTTGGTTGTCCCGTTCTCAGCGCTCAGGGCAGGGAGCGCTTGATTTCGTCTAGGCTCGGTGGAGTCTGGCTCCCCTGCTGCGAGGCGATCGTCTGTGTCCGTGGCTCTGTGTGTGTCCGGCTCGGCTCTCGAGTCTCCGGTTCTCAGTGCTCGAGTCTTCCTCTCACCATCCGCTCCTGCAGACGCTTTAAATGAGACAAAATTCCCCCAGGCCCCCGACCGTCTAAATGACGTCACCCCAGGGATAGAGCTTCTCCATTGGCTAAAGGATCTCCCTGCTGAGTGACACGTCAGCCTCTGTCTGAGAATGCTTCCTTTTAAGGCAGGCCGTGAGGAGTTAGCTAAATTTGTCTGTTTTCTTGAAGAGATAGATTCAGCAGTTTTGTCTATCAATAGTTTTTTGATCCATCTCGGTTACTTTATTTTATGTGGGTTTTACATGCCTAGATTATTCACTGTTTAGTATAGCTTGGTTAATTAACTGCTTTTCCTGAATGCTAGAGCCTTTTCTACAGTTATTTAGCCTATTTTATGAATCTTGATTAACCTAGTTCCTTATATAAGTTCACAATGGTACTGTTAACTGTTGCTTTATCCCTGGTAGCCAATTTGCTAATGTGATTTTGTATTTAACAGTTTTACTTGTAGTTAAGTATGCTAGCATTAATTCTAGAATGTATTTAACTCCATTTGGCTTTTCTAGTGTCCAATGTTAATCATGTTTGATACCTAACTGAATGTTTCTGAAACTCCCTTGCTTCTAGACTAACCTTTAGTATTTTTATGTGATACTTGTATTGTTTAATTTTCTATACTCTGAAGCCTAGTCCCTGACCAGCTGCCGTAGCCTGGAATTACCCTCCAGTCCTTTCCTGGGTCCAACGGCTGGTCAGCTATTGTGAACAAGACTTCTGACCTCCACAATAGCTGAGCCTTCAAATGCTAGGTTTTATCATCCTACAGAATGTATTCCCCCCCCCCCAGATCCTGTTGATGCCTGTTTTAAAGATAATAAGTTCCTCTTTAGTCTCCTACCAAATGGGTTCGACAGTGGGGGAAGCGGGTCTTTTAAAGTAAGCTTTTGTTCTTGTTTAGCTAAAGTAAACACCACTCTTTCCTGCCCATCTCAAGATAGATTTGAGAGGTCAGAGTTATGACTTAATAAGTCAGCAACTCAGTTGTGTGAGAGGACTGTTATCTGATTCCTCAGTGGCCTGGTTCCTGTGGCCTTGCTTGATAACACTTAGGTAAGGGGGAGGATTATTCTCTATCTAGGTGGGGGAGAGTCAACTGTTTCCTACTATCTTTAGGCCTGGTGTCAGCTGACACCATTTCCCACGGAGCCCCTGTCGCTCCTCTGCCAAATGCCTTACAGTTTACCACCAGCATTTCTTTCCTGCCCATTTGTACAGCTCATTGATGTTACATGTTTTATTTTGATAAATTCACGACATTCCACCCTTAGTGGGTTTCATAACCCACTATATAGCACCAATATGTTCTAAATTAAACATGTTAAAAATCATAATTACCATTTTTGCTAATATTTTTTAAAAAATTCAAAAAATTCAAAAATTACACAAATCGAACTACCAAACCCATTTCCGTCTGTACAGTTACAACATCACCATTCACTCTTTCCCCCCACCCTCGTTAGTCACTTCCCCAGTCACACACAATATCAGTTATTGATATGACATCAGACTAAGAAAGCTGTTCCTGTTTTTACAAGGAACCACCCTTTCAATAACAGCTTTTTTGTTTAGACTATTTTATCCATGATTTCTTAGCTTCAATGTGTCTGTTTTGTGTAATTGACTCTGCAAGAAAAGATTAATACATCACACCCAAAAGATTAACACTCTAAAAAATCGAGGGAGATTCAAACAATGCAAACATAAATAATTTTTCTCCTCGAAAAGACCACTGATCTCAATTATCCTTAGCTTTCATCCCTGTCAATTATCCCTGTTCAAACCTCCTGAGGTCTTTACTGCTAAATCGTTTTGACCGTTGCTCCTTGTTGTAATTTGTGCTAACCACAGTCTCTTCTTTGTTGTGGGCAGTCTTGGTACTGCTCCGATTTTCCACAGAAGGAAACGATTTTCCCTCTGTCCTTTTTGCTTTTTGGATTTGTTATTTTACAAACACACAATGGATTGGAAGGTCTCATTTTCGTTCCGATACATCTTTACTGTTCTGTATTTGACAATAAATTTTTTCCAAATTAGTTATCTATATATTCCACGGCTTCTCAGGTTAATATTCAATCAAATCACCTTTGTCTCATTTATTTTTGTGCTGTACTATTTTACTAGATCAAATATCTCAAGTTCAACACAATACTACTTCCACCCTTGAGAGTGGAATAACCATTTATAACACTATCAATACCTTGTTTCCAGACAGCCTCCTCGGTCCGGACAGCCAGCTCATGACGAGGCCAATCACCAACAGAACCTATGTGCATGGTAACAAACCACAGTCCCTTTAAACACACATCCCACACACTCCGCCAGCCTTCAACAAGCCGGTGCAGAGTCCCCCATAAGCCAATTATCAATTTCACATGCCTGCACCCTACTTGAAAACTATTCGGTCAATGGCGACCAAAACCTACAGAGCTTACCTATAGACAGAGAAACACATTTCCCCAACACTTACCATACCCAAAAACGCGACACAACTCCCCAGATCCTACTTCTGGACTCTCAATGAGCGGAAAACAAAATCATGAACCAGCTCTCGTCCACCCTTAGTGTTTCCAGCCCATTATATTAGACATTCCTACCCGTCCCGCTGTGTCACCACCACCTGCTATCCCTGACCGGCGAGAGATCCCTCCCAGCCAGTCAGTTCCTAAAAGAAATAGAGTGTCAAACAAGAACAAAGAAAATTGCAAACAAATAAACAAAAATTGTGAGTGTCTCCATGCAACACACCCATCAAACAGAATTAAACTATCATCTAGAGGCATAAATACCCCCGCAAAAACTAAGAAAGAAAAATTTTAAATTTTAAAAATTAAATAAAGAAATTAAATAATAATTTTTTTCTTTTATTTTTTTTATTTTTTTTTTAAATCTCCTTGACCACCCTGGGATCAAGTATGTATAATCACTACTATAAATAGTCCTTTGTTATTAACTCTGTCTAACATTAAAAATGTTCCATTGTTCCTGTTTAAAACCATAATTTTTGTTAGTACGATTAGCCCATGCAATTTGCCAGTTACTTCATCCCTCTACAGCCCCAACTTACCCTTGTTAGTCTTCCAAACCGTTTTAGTAACTTGCACACATAATCTAACCTTTTAACCTATCTATGTATCTTCGTTTCTATTTTTATTCGAATCAGTCGCATTTTCCATTTTAATTTATTAATAACTCTATTTTCTCGAGCACTTTTAGCTTCTCCTGTGCATTCCCGCTTCGCTCTTATTCAACCTATGGCCTTTGCAGACACAACCTCTTTACACTCCCTCTGAAAATGTCCCAACATTCCGCATTGCCAGCATGTCTGTTTTCTGTGGGACTCTTGCTGTCTGTTGGACTCTCGCCGTCTGATGGACTCTCGCTGTGCCCGCCACCCTTTGCCACATGATCGAGCGAGATGGCCGATCTCTCCACATTGCCAGGACTCAGCCGATGCCGGCCATCCAGGCGGTCCCAGTTCACCCCAACTCCAGCAGTCTCTCGGCTGGCATCCCACAGCTCCCGTCAGGTTCACCCCTCTCCGGTCCTCTGGTTGCATGTCCTGTTGCCTGGAGGAGAGAGGGGCATACCTGTCCTTTTCAGCCGCCGCTCCTTGGGCCCTTTGTTGTTGGGAGGGGCCTGGAAACTCACCCCTCCTGCGGCTGTCATCATTCCCTCGCTGCTCCGCACCCCGTTCAGGTAACAGAGCAAGTGACTCCTCTTGTTCACTGAGTCCTTGTTCTGCAGTACGAAACATAACTTCCAAAATTACATCACTCATGATCACAGTCTGTTTCGCCAGCTCTTGTTCTAGCATCCGCTTCTCGCGTATGACTTGGTCAATCGCCAGCTGCTTCGCCACCAGTTTTCTACGGACTGTTTCATGTCCTTCGGACGCTTCCGTGAATGCTCTCTGTCTTTCTGGAGAGAGGCACGTCATCCTCTCTTCCTTCACCCTGGCCCTCGCTGTCTGGCTCCTCGTCACCGGCCCACGCCTCTCATCCTGGCTTTGGTCTCGAGGGACGACTGGACATGGGAAACGGGTGGGCTGTGGAAACTGTTCGTGTATATTTCCATACCTGCTCTCGGTCTCTGTTCCAGCCGTACGGCCAGAGTGGACTTCGTGGGACGGCTGTAACAACGCCGCTCGCTTCAGTCGCTTTCTTTGTCCCTTGGTTAAATTGCAGTCACCTGCAATGGACACTCCAGCGTAGATCGGTTCTGGTTGGAGTAAAACCGTTGTCTCTGGTTCTCTCTCCTGTAAGACCCCCTGTATTGGAATCAAAGTCATTATTTCCAGTCCCTCTATAATACTGGTCACCTGAGGGAATTCCATCACATCAAACTCAATCAGATTAACCTCAGGTATCAATATTTCTACGGGAGTGTCTGCAAAGGTTGTCAGCCTATTGCCATTATCGGCATTATTCCTTTTCATCGCTCTTCGTGCTTTCTTTTTCTGTTTCTTATTTTGGTTTCTCAATCTATAACGGCCTTCTTTCCTATACTTAAATACAAGGTTTTGTAAAGGCCTGAATATCTTTGGTCATGGCTTCTTCACTTCTATTGTGACATTTCCAGTTATTGAAATAGACAGATTGTCTACTTTTGCTATTGTTATTGCATCTAAACCTTCAGTTGCTCCTATCAATGTTCCACTAAGGTGAACTTCCTGTGTAACCGACATTCTCACTGGTTTCAAACACTCCTGCCATCACCGTTTGGAAAAACAAGTTTCTCTGTGTCCAAAACTATTTTTACCTACTTGAGTTAAAAATCACCCACACTATCAGATTTATACCGGTGCAGACAGGGATTGATCATTTTCTTATCATTCATACTTATACCAAGGCTTATATAGCCGTTTTCCCAGTTGGTATTGAAATCGTCAGAGCCCCACCTGTCCTCGCCGAGCCTGTGCAGAAAGAAAGCAAAAACATACACTTAACATCAGTGGCATTTCCCTTGTCATTTCCTCAATATTTACGCATTGGAAATGTTGGGCATCTCTATTTATAACATTTCTAGAGAGATTCGGTGTGATTTATTTGAATATAACGATACGGCCTTAGCTTGTTTTTGTCCGTTCGTCCAACCGGAAAACTGGAGGTTTCCAATCCCTTGTGTGTTCCTTTCACATGATTCTCTGGGGAACACAATCATTAGTTCCACACAGCCTATCAACTCTAACAATCTTGGTAAACTTGGTTAGCCATCTGTTCCAATTTCTTTTTGCCTTGATGAATTTGTCATCTTGATCTAAATTTATACTTTAAATGACACCTCAGCGTATTAACTATGTAAATGTAATATTAACTTACCACTTGCTTTCTACTATGGAAATCAAAAATTATACTTCTTCCTACATTTCTTTCCATAATTACATCTCAACCTCTCATCACATTCTTCATACAACATAATTTTTCATTATATTTTCACACATTCCCCCTCACAACACCAAAAAATCCTTTGGTGTTGTCTCTGCTTCCAACCACCATCAAGGGAAAAAATAAATTTTTAGCAACTCAGATCACTAAACCCTTGACCGTCATATAGCCCAGTTGTTCATGTTATTAAACTCATGGACACCAGCACTATATCCACAGCAATATCCCCCCAGATCCCTGAATTCCCAGAGACCCGCCATTTCTCAGCCCAAAGCATTTTTCCTTCAGTCGCGAATCCGAACGAAAACACCCCAGGCTCCCTATTCAAAGAACTTTACAATTCGTCCCACCATTTCTGTACCTAGACAGGCTAACGCCCATCCGGCACCTATTTCATACATAATAACAACGCAGTTTAAAACAAACATCCAACCAATAACACACAACATGACGCAAAGCCAACCCTGTTTCCAAGGCCCCAACAGAAGGGGGAACTACAGTCCCGCCAGTAGTACCCCATCACTCAAATAGCCCATAATAGTCACAGATGTGATAAATAAGGTATATAAACAATTATAATTTGTTGTAACTTTGTTTTTATTCCATTTCAAATGCATTTAGTAATGCAATTTCAACTTTATGAATTTATAAACAGCTGAATTTAAAAGTATTGCTGTAACCCCAAATATATACAAAAATGACAATATAATTAAGGCTTCTAATAAAATAAATGTATGAACTTAAAGCCCACTGCTCAACAACACAAAGCAGCATTCCTGCTGCATTTCACTACAACAGTAAATCAAAGTGCAATAATAAATGATTTTGTTAAATGTTATAAACTTTTATCCTGCTACTAACAAAACATTATAACACTGAAATGCATGTTATGGATATGAAGCACTCAGGAATGTTTTGTTTAGTAGCAGGATACAAGTTTATACATTTAACAAAATCATTTATTATTGCACTTTTGATTTACTGTTGTAGTGAAATGCAGCAGGAATGCTGCTTTGTGTTTGTGTTATTAGTGTTATCTGAACACTACAAAAGTAAACAAGTAAAGTGCAAGTAAAGTAAAGTGCAATACTACATGCCTCCCATTGACCCTTAATCAAACTGGCATGACATTCACCCTCGCCCCACAGTGGGTCAATAATGGTTATAATAATAATAATAATAATAATGGTCCCCTCTCTACACCTCTCCATCATCCCCCCCCCCCTCTCTACACCTCTTCATCATCTCTCCCCCCCTCTCTACACCTCTTCATCATCTCCTTCCCCCCTCTACACCTCTTCATCATCTCCTCCCCCCCCTGTCTTTAATGAGACACTTGTGGTCTCTCCATTTGCGCACAATAGCAGGAATGTCAACTTCAATGTTTGTGCATGCAATCTGTATCAGATGAAATAATGTTTCATCCGACAGCCTGTTTCTCTCCTTTGACTTGATGTGCTTCAGTTTGAGAAATTGCTCTCACGTATGTATGTGCTCCCAAACATACTGGCCATAGAGAGGGCAAAGTCCCTGAGGAGTGGGAAGCGGGCTCAGGTAGCAGTTTCCAAAACGAAATTCCCCTCTCATTTCTCTTTGCTTGAAAAAAGGATCTGACTGTAGCTCGCACAGTTCAAGCTGCAACGGTGGGGGCTGCTCTGACACCGTAGCGGTGAGGGGGCCGGCAAACAGCGCTATCCGTGACTGCATGCGTTGAAATCTTCAAACCGATCATTGAATTGCATTTGCAGTGTTTCAATGTCGCTCCTGTACTTTCCGACGGCTCAGCCATCGGATTTCTGTGTGTAGCTGCAAGTCGCCATAATCAGTGTCCATCTCTTCCAAAAAGGAGACAAACTTTCTATGGTTTAGTGACCTGTTGCCTCCACGAATTAGATTGGTAACCTTGGTAACCAAATCCATAACATGGCTGTATTCAAGCTTCTTGGCACAGAGAGCCTCCTATATCAGATAAAAAAAAATAAAAACGATTTAACGACTCTCGCATATAATTTGACTACACTCGACTCGCATTGGTCATTATAGTGACGCACAATAGATGGAAATTATGTTAGCGAACTTACCTGATGTATAATGCAGTGCAGATTGACACTCAACGCCACTCTGCCTTAGAAGCCCGGCGAATCCATCGGTAACAACAGCCGACAGTTTATCAAAACCCCCATATTGCTGTACGGCACTTTCAACAGCGTTGAATATGTGCACACTAGGCTGACCCCTATTAGTCAAATAGTCGACTAATCGATCGAAAGGAGTCATAGTTGACTGCCAACTCTTCTTAGTCGAATACATACAAACAAATAAAAAAATAAAAAAATTAAAAAATTAAAAAAAAATAAAAAATAAAAAAATATTATAATTTTTTTTTTTTTTTATTATATATTGGCCTGGGGCCGCATGGACCGTCGGTGAGGGCCGCATGCGGCCCGCGGGCCGCCAGTTGCCCCTCCCTGCTTTAAACCTTACCGAAAAGGCATACTACTGAATTAAAACCCCTTGGAAAACCTGGCAGCTCTACAGAGTCAAGCAGGGAGCTAGGGATAGTGAGGAATCAAAGGGAGGAGGAGAGACCGGGAGAGGGGAGAGAGGGATGGAGGGAGGGAGAGAAGGATTAAACAGTGGGACGGAGGAGGGGGAGAGACATAGGGGAGAGAGAGAGAGAGAGAGAGAGAGAGAGAGAGAGAGAGAGAGAGGAGAGAGAGAGAGAGAGAGAGAGAGAGAGAGAGAGAGAGAGAGAGAGAGAGAGAGATGGAGGGAGAGAGGGAGGCAGGAAGGAGGGGGAGGGAGGGAGAGGGAGGGAGGGAGGGAGGGAGGGAGGGAGGGAGGGAGGGAGGGAGGGAGGAGGGAGGGAGGGAGGGAGGGAGGAGGAGGGAGGGAGGGGAGGGAGGGAGGGAGGGAGGCAGGCAGGGAGGGAGGGAGGGAGGGAGAGGGAGGGAGGGAGGGAGGGAGAGAGGGATGGAGGGAGGGACAGAAGGATTAGACAGTGGGAGGGAGGAGGTGGGAGAGACATAGGGGAGAGAGAGAGAGAGAGAGAGAGAGAGAGAGAGAGAGAGAGAGATGGAGGGAGAGAGGGAGAGGGAAGGAGGGAGGGAGGGAGGGAGGAGGGAGGGAGAGGGAGGGAGGGGGAGGGAGGGAGGAGGGAGGAGGGGAGGGAGGAAGGATTAGAAGGGGAGGAGGGGGGGAGAGACAGAGGGGAGAGAGAGAGAGGAGAGAGGAGGAGGGAGGGAAGGGGGAGGAGGGGGGAGGGAGGGAGGGAGGGGGAGGGAGGAGGGGAAGGAGGGAGGGAGAGTGAGAGAGGAGGAAGAGACACAGAGGAGAAGGAGGGGGGGGGGGGCACGCACAGCATCTCGTACAGCACATAATGCCGCTGTTCACCCCAACTTGTCTTGTTCAACATCGTCCCCTATAGCCCTTCACTGTCCACTGCCTTAATAAAAGCCCATAATCCATCCCCCTTGTACTGACGGCACCGTGGCGCGCATGCGCAAACCGACACACACCGTCCACACGTTCCAACCATACCAGTCACCTCATCAGCTGCCTAGTATTGGAATAAACCATCCTATGTAAAGTACAAACAAACCCACACATCCATCACGTTCCTACCCCACTAGTGCCATCATACTGGGCCCACAACAAATATAGATTGATAACTAAACAAGTATATACATTCGTCCTTAAAAACTGGAAAAACCGATAAAAAGAACTACAAAATTTCTCAAGATGGTCGCCACACTAAAACCAAAAAAACCTATAAAAACTACAAAAATGGCCGCCACGGCTCCCCGTTTACAGTGAAGGAGAGGTGTAACAATCAAAGAGGCAACACCGCCCCCTGCTGCAATGTTAGTACATCACCTCTATTGCACTACAGTACTCACAACGTCCTGCAGGAGGCGCCCTCCCCCTCCCTCACAAGTGCGTCATCCCGCAGCACATCACCACTCGACGTCAAATCGACTCTATAATAAACCACACTCCCCAGAATCCCCACGGGAGTTTCGCCATGTTTACAAAACATGAGATCTCGTCGTCAGCCACCAAATAGCATCACGCGATATTCCCAGAGAGTTCAATCATGCTACATTGTTAGCACAGGTAGCTTAGCATATTAGCTTCGTTAGCTTCGCACTGCTAGCCCCGTTAGCTTTAGTATTGCTAGCTCAATTAGCTTAGCTCAATCCTGTTATCGCCCACTTAGCCAGCACGGCTAGTTAGCTTAGCTTAGCATTTTAATAACGTCTCCTATACGGCCCATTATCCTGTTGATTCGAGCGGCACAACACATCGCAACGTTTACGCAACACAGTTATACCCCGCATCATAACTTTCATCTCATTAAGCGCCAGTTTCCAGATCATATATTATCATCTTTATATTAGTTTGTTCGCCCGTTGGCCCCGCCTGGCCGAAATACACAGTATTTTAAATCCAACACTCCCAAAAGCCCCCTCCGATCAGACGTTTCTAGTGACGTCATCAGTTCAACGAATCTCACACATCATTTTGGTTCCATCACTCTCGCCATTCACTCAATTCACTCGATATCGCAACGCAGCGTCCATACGTTATCGCTGTCGTCCTCGCGGCTAATGTAGCAAGCTAACCTAGTCTTTATACAACGGACAGTGTTACGGTTTCTCCGCGGCCGTTTTGGTCACTAGAGTTTTATAATCATACAAAAAATACACTGGCATTCACTCATAACCTCTAACAGACATTCATCCAACCATATATACTTAGCAAAACATTGTCCTATTTATAAACATACCATCCACTTGGCCACATCCATCTTCAGCGCATTTCCTAACTTGTCTTAATCATAAGTGCAGTTCTTTCCTATTTTTCAAAAAGTGCTCTATATACCAAGGTTTGAGATTCGGCTTACTTACTCCAGAGTCTGTCACCATACACTTTAAGTAGCTCGCAGAGAGTACATTCGCAGGAGCCCCCTGACGGCTTGAATGGCGTTTTGCGGCCAAATCTGTGCTCTTAGTTTTAACCACAAAGCAACTATTTCCTACAGTATCCTTCCTCCACAAGCTTGATATTTCTCAGATTCAACTAAAGGTGAACCCAAGCTTGTATGATGTCGGATTTGTCTTTTCAGTTTCACGTATGAAACGTCTCCCAACGTTAACTGCCAGCGTACCGATTCTATGAAAGAAATCTGTTAAGTAACCTGGCCCGACTCCCTATATCCCCCTGGTTGCGCGCGACCTGAACCCAAATACAGACCAGTTTAACCCTCTCGATACTGGCAGTCATAATATTGACCAATGAAGGGCTTGCAAAATCCACAAATGGTACCACTCTTTCCCTCCGTCAGCCGTTCCCAGAGCGGGGCCCGGTTCTGACGAGTGAAAACAGCGCCTCATTTAACCCGTTCATCAACCAAAAATGTCACTTATCACCAGACTTTCAATTGTTTCCCTGAACAATTCCCTATTTATAGCTCCATAGTTGCTTATAAACTCTTCACCTTTCGCCTCACTTCTGTACCGTTCACTCCGATTGCGCCCCTTTTCTTCATTACATTAGTGCCGATTCTACCTAGAATAGTCTTATCTTATACCGTCCTAACTGACCAGTCATCATTTTGTTTAATAGAGGGCTTGTAATTCATCATACTGTTATGACCCTCTCCCCACCCCACGGGACGTACTCAAGAGCGCGGGCCCGATCGTCGTGGAGTGAGCAGAGTTTTGCCATCCCAGCACCCTTTCTTCCTTAAACAACACAATTTTAATCAATCAATTTTACCAATCTCTGATCGGTGTCCCTGACCCACATGCTAGCTGCCCTGTTCCACGCAGAACGACTAGCAAATGCAGATTCACATCATCCCATTTCACTAATCCTAGGTATTCTAACCGAACACCCTCAATTCCCTAACCTATTAAGTGCTGCATTGGTGTGGCCGAGACCAGAGACAGGTTGTGAATTCTGGTCTCTGGTGCCTTCCGACATCAACCCATTTTTGGCCCAGCACAGCATTTATATCCACTCATATCATAACCCTGTTCGAAACTGCTCGACCGCTACCAATTTCAGACGCACCATCTTTACTCACCTATTAACCCGCTGTCCTCGGCTGATGAGGCGAAGATTTAACAGTCGTAGAGGCATCGATGATGGGGAGAGAATCTCTCGGTCCCCTTGAGAAGTAGCTTTCGTCGTCTTCAACCGGCTTTGGTCGAATACAGCACGGGTCACGGCACCATTTGAAGTGTCTTTCATTCATTCTAGTCTCTGTGATCGTATAGTTTGTACCCTTCTACTCTCCATCGTTTGCATTTCAATGTGGTTCAGTTGTACGAAGGAAGCACAGACGCGGTGGTTTGAATCAAACAAATGGGGTGTTTATTCCATTCTTAATAAACACATCTATGAATCAAACAAGTACAGGATCTTCTTCTATCTAATCATCTCTTTGGTGTGGCAGTTTTGGTCCCGTTCTGATCGGCGGATGCCGGTCAGACTCGTTTCTCAGGTGGTGGTGCTGGTTGTCTCGGCAACCCGAGGCCTTTCTCTGTTGGCGCTGGTTGCCAAGGCAACCTTGGTTGTCCCGTTCTCAGCGCTCAGGGCAGGGAGCGCTTGATTTCGTCTAGGCTCGGTGGAGTCTGGCTCCCCTGCTGCGAGGCGATCGTCTGTGTCCGTGGCTCTGTGTGTGTCCGGCTCGGCTCTCGAGTCTCCGGTTCTCAGCGCTCGAGTCTTCCTCTCACCATCCGCTCCTGCAGATGTTTTAAATGAGACAAAATTCCCTCAGGCCCCCGACCGTCTAAATGACGTCACCCCAGGGATAGAGCTTCTCCATTGGCTAAAGGATCTCCCTGCTGAGTGACACGTCAGCCTTTTTCTGAGAACGCTTCCTTTTAAGGCAGGCCGTGAGGAGTTAGCTAAATTTGTCTGTTTTCTTGAAGAGATAGATTCAGCAGTTTTGTCTATCAATAGTTTTTTGATCCATCTCGGTTACTTTATTTTATGTGGGTTTTACATGCCTAGATTATTCACTGTTTAGTATAGCTTGGTTAATTAACTGCTTTTCCTGAATGCTAGAGCCTTTTCTACAGTTATTTAGCCTATTTTATGAATCTTGATTAACCTAGTTCCTTATATAAGTTCACAATGGTACTGTTAACTGTTGCTTTATCCCTGGTAGCCAATTTGCTAATGTGATTTTGTATTTAACAGTTTTACTTGTAGTTAAGTATGCTAGCATTAATTCTAGAATGTATTTAACTCCATTTGGCTTTTCTAGTGTCCAATGTTAATCATGTTTGATACCTAACTGAATGTTTCTGAAACTCCCTTGCTTCTAGACTAACCTTTAGTATTTTTATGTGATACTTGTATTGTTTAATTTTCTATACTCTGAAGCCTAGTCCCTGACCAGCTGCCGTAGCCTGGAATTACCCTCCAGTCCTTTCCTGGGTCCAACGGCTGGTCAGCTATTGTCAACAAGACTTCTGACCTCCACAATAGCTGAGCCTTCAAATGCTAGGTTTTATCATCCTACAGAATGTATTCCCCCCCCCAGATCCTGTTGATGCCTGTTTTAAAGATAATAAGTTCCTCTTTAGTCTCCTACCAAATGGGTTCGACAGTGGGGGAAACGGGTCTTTTAAAGTAAGCTTTTGTTCTTGTTTAGCTAAAGTAAACACCACTCTTTCCTGCCCATCTCAAGATAGATTTGAGAGGTCAGAGTTATGACTTAATAAGTCAGCAACTCAGTTGTGTGAGAGGACTGTTATCTGATTCCTCAGTGGCCTGGTTCCTGTGGCCTTGCTTGATAACACTTAGGTAAGGGGGAGGATTATTCTCTATCTAGGTGGGGGAGAGTCAACTGTTTCCTACTATCTTTAGGCCTGGTGCCAGCTGACACCATTTCCCACGGAGCCCCTGTCGCCCCTCTGCCAAATGCCTTACAGTTTACCACCAGCATTTCTTTCCTGCCCATTTGTACAACTCATTGATATGTTACATGTTTTATTTTGATAAATTCACGACAATGCAGTAATCGGAGTGGACTCTGGCTCTGAAATAGAAGAAGTGTCTGAAGAATCTGACGCTGATCCAGCCTTTGTCCTCGACAGGTACAGATGCTTTATTGTCACTTATTTTGTGTTGATGGCCACAACTGGGGTGGGGGGTGGGGTGGTCACTTATTTTGTGTTGATCAGGACCAGGTAAGAAACTAAATATGGAATGTTGTGTGTGTGTGTGTGTGTGTGTGTGTGTGTGTGTGTGTGTGTGTGTGTGTGTGTGTGTGTGTGTGTGTGTGTGTGTGTGTGTGTGTTATGTACCATGATCTTGATTACTTCTGTGTCACTGTGCATGCAGGTGATGGCTGCTAATTAGCTGATTGCTGCTGATTGGATACCTGCCTGGCAGCTCAAAGGCACTTGCTGACCCACACATGCACTGTCACAGTTGCTAGAGGAGATGGTTGAAGCAGTGTCTTTTTCCCTTTCTACCACTTTGATCTTTAGTTTGTGCTAGTAATCTTAATTAGAATAGTCTTTTGGTGTCTGTGTGCACTAATGTTGCTTCCCTTTGAGCCAGGGTCGTAACTGTGTGTGTGTGTGTGTGTGTGTGTGTGTGTGTGTGTGTGTGTGTGTGTGTGTGTGTGTGTGTGTGTGTGTGTGTGTGTGTGTGTGTGTGTGTGTGTGTGTGTGTGTGTGTGTGTGCGTGCGTGCGTGCGTGCGTGCGTGCGTGCGTGCGTGCGTGCGTGCGTGCGTGCGTGCGTGCGTGCGTGCGTGCGTGCGTGCGTGCGTGCGTTGATGGCCACAACTGGGGTGGGGGGTGGGGTGGTCACTTATTTTGTATTGATCAGGACCAGGTAAGAAACTAAGTAAAAGGGTTACTTGCTGTATGATGTACTGTTCAACTGTTCATAAAAGTATAATGTGTTTACATGTCATTGTCTACAGCGATGAGATACCAGAACAACTTGGACCAACGACCGGAAGGACAAGGCGGAAAGGACCAGCGAGGCGGGGGCCAGCCAGGTCAAATGACCCAGACAGGTGAGACAGACTTATTATGGAAGTTAGTGCTTTTGTTTATAAAACTGTTCATAAAAGTTGAAAATAATGTGTTTACATGTCATTGTCTACAGCGATGAGATACCAGTGGAACAACCTGGGACAACGTCCGGAAGGACAAGGCGGAAAGGCCCAGCGAGGCGGGGCCCAGCCAGGTCAAATGACCCAGACAGGTGAGACAGACTTATTATGGAAGTTAGTGCTTTTGTTTATAAAACTGTTCATAAGACTTCCGGTTTGACCGCGGAAGAACATGGCAGCCTAACTCACAAGCTCCCCGATAGCGAAATGATATATCCCCGGAAAACATATATTGACAACACCATTATTTAATAGTGATGAAAGAAGGGGCTATCACAAGACGTAGGACAAACACGATTACAACTGAAAAAGACGATGGAATGGCAGAGAATGACAATGCAACAGGAGAAAAAAATGGCGACGATGAACCTGAACGTGAAGCCACGCTGATGAACATTTACAAGGAGTTCAGAAAAGACAATGAGCGTCAGTTTCGGGAAATTTAAAATGAAATGAACAAGATGAACAATAGACTCTGTGAGGCGGAGGGGAGAATCGGGGAAAATTTAAATGTGCTCGATGCGGCAACGGTTTTAATCAAGAAGCTAATGCAGAGGCAGGCTAGCGTAGAATCTAAGCTACTCGACCAGGAGGGCAGAACGAGGAGGGAGAACCTACGGGTTTACGGTATCCCGGAGGAGAAGGAGGGGAAAGACATGCACGGATTTCTAGACAACCTGTTTAAGGACGCACTTGGCCTGCCTCATGACATGGACCTTTGTATCGAACAAGCACACCGGGCATTAGCCCCAATGCCTAGCAACCCACAGCTGAAGCCACGGTCAATCATGGTTAAGTTCGGGAGCTACAAAATAAAAGAAGAGATAATACGCCGGACATGGCAGAAGAAAAACGTCTCCTGTGACAATACACTCCTCTATGTCGACCATGATTTCCCCACTGAAATACTGAAGAGGCGCGGAGAATATGCCGAAGCCAAGAGAATAATGAAGGAGAAGAATGTCAAGTTCCAGACACCGTATCATGCGAGGATGAGGGTCTTCTACGAAGATGGCACCCGCCTATACCAGAACGCAGCGGAGGCGACGACGGATATGGCAAGACGTGGATATCAGATCACCGTGGTGAACCCTCCTGCCGACCCAGATCGAGAGGAGATGCAGCGGCTGTCTACCTGGCAGACGGTGGGAAGACAGCGGGGTCCGGGAGGTGACATACAGCCGACGGAGACTGGAGGTCCCGCACAGCAGGACAACAACCATCACGGGTACCGGGAGAAACTCCAGGGATTCAGACGGTGACATTCGGAGACGAACATTTAAAATAACGGTCAAGATGCACATAAATACAGATAAGTCTCAGGAGCATCGCCGTAGAATAACGGACATTACAAAGTGCAAAAATATATATAGTGCACTAAATGTAAAAATAAGCTCTAAGCGTGGGAAAGAAAATATCCTTGATAGATAATATGGGAGGGGCGAAATTAACCATAATGCAATATGGTTATGACATAGAAGTTGCAACGTACCAATATATATCCAGGATATATACAAATGTTAATTGTTGGATGAGAAACATCACCATCTTGATAAGTTCAGTTAAGTTGATCACACTGTGTATAGCTTACAGTGTGAACCATACGTTACATTAGGGTTTACAAAATAGTAGGGGCATAGTTTTAGGCAACCTACCTTGTGTTTAATGCACTCCTCTGATAGACGAGGGGGACCAAAGTGCACGGGTGAGTATAGATCTTACCTTTTGTGCAATTGTTCTATCTGGGGTCTTATCAAACGTAGCTTGGGTAAGTGTGGGGGGGGGGAAATGTATTTATGTTTTTATATGTTCCTTTTTATTTCGATATGTACTATATTGTTGTATGTATATTCTCCTTACATACAAAGCTCTAAATGGACAGGGACCTAGCTACATCGCCAACACTCTAATAAATTACACACCAGCAAGAACACTGCGATCATCAGCTGCTGGACTACTAGAGGCTCCCAGAAGCAGTCAAAAGAGGATCGGTAATGCAGCCTTTATCAACTATGCCCCAAAACTATGGAACAAACTACCCCAAAACATCAGGGAAGCCAACTCGCTAGACATCTTTGCTCAGGCATTTCACTGATAGATATCTGCTACCACCTAGTGGCAAGAGGAAACATCAGGGTTATCCTGACACAACTTGTATTTACCTGCACTATTCTTAGCCTGCCTACTCTTATACACTGCCTATCAAATTCATGTGTCGGTTATTGCACTTTTTACTTCTTACTGATGACTATTTTTAAACTGAATCATTTTAAACTATTTTTATTATTTGCTAGATCCAAATGTGAAACACTGTGATTATTTGTATTACTGAATAGAGAGCCTATTAGGATGCTAGATCCTAATGTGAAACACTGTGATTTGCCATACCTTGCTATGCTCGCTCATGCCTGTATTTTTTATGTCCGTTCTATTTTATAGTTTTTTGAAACTGAATAATTTTAAACTATTTTTACTATTTGTGTTACTGAAAACTGTAAGCGGAGAGCCTATTGGGATGCTAGATCCTAATGTGAAACACTGTGATTCTACCTGTCTATCTTTTTATGCTCGCTTATGCCTGTATTTTTTACTGTTGTGAAGCACTTTGAACTGCAACCTCTGTATGAAAAGTGCTATACAAATAAAGTTATTATTATTATTATTATTATTATTATTATTATTATTATTATTATTATTATTATTATTATTATTATTATTATTATTATTATTATTATTATTATTATTATTATTATTATTATTATTATTATTATCACAATCTCAGGTCCTAGATATGGAAATATGAGGTATAACGCCCCGGGCATAGAAGCATTAGATGCTGGATTGCACAGAAGAGATACAATACAAGGGCAATGGGCCTGATTAAAATAGTATCATGGAATATAGACGGATGTCATCATCCCATTAAAAGGAGAAAAATACTGACATTCTTGAAACAAAAAAAGACGGATATTGCACTAATCCAAGAGTCACACTTGAATGAGGAGGAATCGGCCAAACTTAAGAGGGACTGGGTGGGACAAATATTTTATAGTACCTTCTCTTCTAGGAAGAGGGGGGTGGCAATATTAGTGAGAAAAAACAGACTTTAAAGGAAAACTCCAACATTTTGGGAAATTAGCTTATTTAACATCTTCCCTGGAGTTAGACAAGAAGATACATACCTTTTTTGTCTCTGTGCGTGCATTTAGCTTTGGGAACAGTCGCTCCATTAGCGTAGCTTAGCTTCATCACTGGAAGTGGGGGAGATCTGGAGCTTCATCACTGGAAGTGGGGGAGATCCGGAGCCTGACGTTCCCTTACACTATATACAGTCACGAAATACACTCCAAATACAACTCCAAAACATTCATGTAAACATGTTGTGACCTGTGTATTCACCACGTGGAGAAATAAAAAATAATTGAATTAGACAATTACGTTTTATAAGCAAATATACTCGGAACAATTCTTTGCCTAACGACTCCTCTCTGAGCGCAGTCAGTGATTTCAACGTGTCGTCGTGATTGTTGACATTCTCATTCATTCAAAGGATCCAAACCGATTGAAGTTTATGGATACCATGACTTAAAATCCTCTTACCTTGACGATTAAAAGCCTCCCCAATTTAGAAAACAATAATCCAATGGCTGGTATTGATTTACTGCATGCTTCATCACGCTTCCAGTGATGAAGCGAAGCTACGCTAACGGAGGGACTGTTCCAAAAGCTAAATGCACGCACAGAGACAAAAAAGGTATGTATCTTCTAGTCTAACTCCAGGGAAGATGTTAAATAAGCTAATTTCCCAAAATGTTGGAGTTTTCCTTTAAGGTACACACTAGTTTTTCTCATGATGAGGGGAGATGGGTTATATTGGATGCAGATTTGGAAGGACAAATAACTACATTAGCTAATATATATGCACCCAACATAACATCCTCAGACTTTTTCCATGAAGTGTGTGAGGTGATTAGGAAAATAGGGAATAGCAACGTAATTATAGGGGGGGACTTCAACCTAGTTGGAGACACCTTACTAGATAAATCATCTCAACCCAGGAACACTGACAATACAGGGAGATTGGCGGTCAGTGTATTGGTAGATGAACTGGGCTTAGTGGATATTTGGAGGGTCTTGAACCCACAGGAAAGAGACTACACGTTTTACTCTCACCCACATGCCTCATACTCTAGAACAGTGGTCACCAACCCGTCGATCTTGATCGACTGGTCGATCTTTGAGACTGTCCCTGTAGATCTTTCCATGAAAAAAATAAAAATAAAAAAATTATCTTACCCTGAGAGTCCACATTACAGTTCTACTTTTGTTTTGATGTGAAAAGTGATGCTGCACTTAGCACTGACTGAGAAAGTACACATACAGTTCTACTTTTGTTTTGATGTGAAAATGATGCTGCACTTAGCACTGACTGAGAAAGTACACATTACAGTTCTACTTTTGTTTTGATGTGAAAAGTGATGCTGCACTTAGCACTGACTGAGAAAGTACACATTACAGTTCTACTTTATAAAATGCTAATTGTAAATATGTTTGTCAATGTTAATAATATGAGAGTCCACATTACAGTTCTACTTTTGTTCTGATGTGAAAAGTGATGCTGCACTTAGCACTGACTGCACTTAGCACTGACTGAGAAAGTACATATTACAGTTCTACTTTATAAAATGCTAATTGTAAATATGTTTGTCAATGTTAATAATATGAGAAAGTCCACATTACAGTTCTACTTTTGTTTTGATGTGAAAAGTGATGCTGCATAAGATGACTGCACTTAGCACTGACTGAGAAAGTACATAATAGTTCTACTTTGACGTTTTAATGTTGGACCAAAGCATTGCATGTAATTAGAATACAGGCAAATAAAAGTCATTTAGTTTAAAGTACAATCTTGGCTGTCTTTTTCTCTAAACACTTCAATAGGTAGATCTTGCCGTCACCAAAAAAAAATTATCTTGGGCTTAAAAAGGTTGGTGACCACTGCGAGTCTAGAATATACTATTTCCTGATCTCTAGCACACTGGTGGAACAAATAGCAGATAGTAGGATAGGGAACATTGTAATATCTGATCATGCTCCAGTTGAATTGATAATCACATCCGTAGAGGAAGGGCAGGGGTCCTTGAGATGGCGCTTCAACAACCTAATGCTGAATGATGAGGTATCAACATTAGAACTATATTTAAGGAATTCTGGGAATTTAATGAGGGATCAATAGATGATAGTGGCATAATGTGGGACACATGTAAAGCATACATGAGAGGACGACTCATACAATACAGTGCATTACTAAAAAATGCAGAGAAACAGAAAATGACAGCATTAGATCAAGAAATTAAAACACTCTCGAAACAGCACAGCCAAAGACCAGACCCAGAAACATGGAGGAAACTGAACAAATCCAAATATGAGTTGAACATACCAAAAAAAGGCTGAGTTTGCTCTATTTAGGACCAACCAAAGATATTATGGGGAGAGAGCGGGGAAAATATTAGCGAATCGGGTAAAACAAATGCAAAATCTAAATATTATATCCTCAATTCATAATAAAGACGACAAAATTATTACAGACAAAAAGGAAATTAACAATGTTTTCAGGTGCTTCTACGAGGATTTATATACCCCACAAGCGGCGGTGGATCAGGTCAAAATGGATGCGTTCTTCACCAAGATTAAGCTACCATCGTTATCGAAACAACAAGTGAAGTCAATGGAGGGGGATGTCCCCAGTAGGAGACGATGGGTTTACTCCCGATTTCTACAAACAATTCAGTGATATAATTTCTCCAAGATTATTAAAAGTATATCAAGACTCGCTATTAAAAGGGAGCTTGCCCACTAGCTTGAGGTCGGCCACTATTACGTTACTACAGAAAAAGGGCAAAGACCCTCAATATTGTGGGAACTATAGGCCTATTTCCCTGAGTAATTTAGAAGAAAAAGTATTAGCAAAAATACTAGCAAATAGAATAGAGGATGTACTACCAAGTTTGGTACACTCAGACCAAGTGGGTTTCGTGAAAGGGAGAAATTCAGCTGATAATATTCGCAGACTCCTACACATAATGTGGAAGGTTAGGAACGATGTAGAGCCTACAGTGGCCTTCTCATTAGACGCCGAAAAGGCCTTTGATAAAGTGGCGTTTGCGTTTTTGTTTCACACGCTAGAGCGTTTCGGATTTGGACCATCGTTTGTTGGATGGTTAAAGCTGTTATACACAAATCCGATGGCCTCTGACCTGACTAACGGGATTGTATCCTCAACATTCACCCTAGGACGGGGGACGAGGCAGGGCTCTCCGCTTTCTCCCCAAATGTTCGCGCTTTTCCTCTAACCACTTGCCATCGCACTAAGAACAAATCAAGACATCAAAGGGGTAATGGCGGGACAGGTGGAACATAAACTATTTTTATATACAGATGATATTTTATTGGTGTCCAGCAATCCCCAAACAGCAGCTGGGGTCATTGGAACAGTTATCGAGTCCTTCGCAGCAATATCTGGATACACAATCAAGGTGGGGGGGGGGTAGGGGGCTGTACATTGGAGGTGGTTGGGTGGGTGGGAGGGGGGGGGGGTTGGGTAGGAGGGGTGGAGGGGGGTAGGAGGGGTGGGTGGGGAACACTGTACAACTGTACAAGCAAAACTGTACATTGGAATATTGACAACCATACTTGGTCATTTACTGTACATTGGAGGGGGTTGAGTTAGGACATTTACAGGGGCCAGTTTCTAATTGCAGTCCCCCGTAGGTGTTCTTTGAGAGTGGTTTTGAAAGTGGGTAGTGATTCACATTCCTTTACAGCTTTGGGTAGGGCGTTCCACATTGACGTGGCATAATTGCGAAACGTGTTTAGTCCCTTGTTTGAGCCGAATCTGGGTTTAACATGATTTGTGGAGCTCCCTCTGGTTGTGATCATGGTATTCACTGACCTTTGGGAAGTATTTTGACATGTACATGGGTACCTTAGTCATATAGTGTATCTTGTAGACCAGGCCCATTGCAAGTTGCTGTACTCTGTCGTCTACTCTAAGCCATCCTAGGTTGTCAAAGTGGGCAGGGGTGAGGTGGGTTCTAGGAGTAAGGTCAAGCAGTAGTCTGACCAGTTTGTTTTGAGATGTTTGTAATTTTGTTTTTAGCGCCTTTGAGGTGCTTTGGTACCATGAGGTGCAAGCATATTTGTTACAAAGGGTCAGATTAAACCGAATATATATATTTATTACTTGAGATATATTGTATAATATTTGTATATCGTCTGATATCCCTTGTATATTCTTTGTATATATACACGGAATATCCCTTTACCTAGGTACAAGCCAGACCATAATATTCGTTCTCCTATTGGACAGCGACCCCTAGGCGCCAACGACCATACCCCCAATGGCGAGTTCAAAGCCACCGCCAAGGCTTGTCTCAACATGTCCAGGTTTGCGCAGTAATACGAGACAGAACTGAGGTTGGCACTAGATTATTCACCTTACGTATAAATACGGCGCAGGTGGAAACAGCAGCAGTCCGTTCATTACTAGTAAAGCCTTCACCACGAGTCAACGACCAAGTGAAGTGAGCAACCTTGCGTCTAAATAGAGCACTTAGAACCGCGTGCGAATAGGATAGTAAAAGTGTCAGAGCTTAGTGAAATAACGTCAAGTTCGACCTAGTTAATGTGAAGTATAGTGCACAGGATAATCTACACCGGCGAATGCAGAGCCTTTTCCGGCTGGATTATATTGCTTTTGGTACTGTGGCTGCTGGAGCAGAGAACCGTCTACCCCACTGCTGTGTGGGATCTACCCGTGAGGAGCATCACTCGAGCCCGTCTCTAGGAAGAGGCTGGCTGGCTTTCATCCATGCTGTTGCGCATACTTGGATTATAGCTGCTGCTTTTGATTGAGGGGAGTATATGTACCGACTCCCGTAGCTGGAGTTTATTGATTCCTCGTTGATCCAGACTTTTGCATCCGAACATTCCTCTCCCCTGCTGGCTTACAACCGGAGGGAACCCCCTTAGTATCTCCAGCTGACTACGAGTGTACCTTATATAATTCTTATGCTACAGGTGGTATTAATTATACCCATCGTAATATGCTCATGGACTTACGCTCTTGACCTATTTAAGTGCTCTTCGCCATATAAGCGCGACTCATAATTCTCAATACTGTAATCTACTATTGCTGCTCTTCTAATAAATATTCTAAACAGGACTTTCTTTGTTAAGCCGTGTTATTGTGTGGGTGTTCACCATATATACCGTGTACTGTATGGCCAGTAATTAAAGTACATAACTAAGTAGTGGTTTAATAATACCATACTCTCAATACAGTCAGGGAATTGTACCCCTCAGTTACAATTGGTCCTTCGAGCCGGAGGGTATCAGTGTAATATCTAAATATAATATTGATATTAACCATGGCCAGCGGTGAACACTCCCCAAGCAGCTCTCCCGAGCTAGAACGCCCGCAGCGCAGACGTCAGCCACCTCCCTATCTAGAGGCATACGCTGTCAGTCTAATACCTAGCTTTATAAAGACGTTAAATGCAGATAAAATAAATAAAGCGGATAGTCAAAGCATGTCAAATCCTACCGACCAGACGACCCTGCCAGTAGAGACCCCAGTGGGTTCTAACGTAACTGACCAAGCCCACGGGGGGACCAGGGGGGACATGACATGACTATACCCCCAGACAACGTCAACGGGACGGTCCCCGGAGAGCTCCAGGATAAAGAAAGCGCTCCAGGGACAGAACCCGACCCACAACCAGAAGAGAAGCGCGCCCAGGAGACGGACCCCGAGGCGCGCCCAGAGAACAGATCTCCAACGAGCACTGCCAGAAGCCGATCACCTCCGTCAGTGTCTTCCCCCAGCGAAGCGGACAAGATGCTGGCGCAGGCATTCATCGCCACCCTGGCAGCCTCCACAGAACGCGATCGACTTCAAGCGCAACAACTAAGTGAGCGCGAACATTCTACCATGGAAAGAGAACGCCTCCAGGCTCAACAGACGAGCGAGCGCGAACACGCCGCAATCGAGCGAGAGCGCTTCCAGGCGCAACAAAGGAGTGAAGACGACCGCATAAGACTGGAGACCAGACGCCTTCAGACGGAAGAGAACATTGAAAGAAGCCGCGCCGATGCGCAGCACGCCGCCGCCAATGCACAGCGCGACGCCACCAATGCACAGCTCCACGCCGCCCATGCCAGCGCCAATGCACAGCGCGACGCCGCCAATACCCAGCGCGAAGCACAGCGCGATGCCGCCGATGCACAGCGTGACGCCGCCCATACCCAGCGCGAAGCAGAGCGCGACCGGCTGCAGGCGCAGATGGTAGAACAATTGATTGCCATGGCGACACCCCCTCTCTCCGCACGGAGCTCCCGGAGATCATCACGACAAGGGTCTAGGGCACATTCCCCTACCCGACCAAGCGACCCGGGACCCCGCCAACAGGAGGATCCTGTCTACGTCTCCGACCCCCCTCCCCGACCGGTCCATACGAGACCCAGCAACCGGGAAGAACCGGCCTACGTCGCCGAGAGACTGACTAGAAGACTCCAGGACCTAGCAGAGGAAGAGGAAGAGGAGGCCCAGTACAGCCCCGACCAGCAGCAACGTACTCTGGACCAGGAGGCCCAGTACAGCCCCGACGTCAGCCCCGAGCCACTGCACTACAAACCCCCGACCCAACTCACGGGTGAGTTTGACGTACAGTCAGCACCGAGGAACAGCACCTGGGTACCCGGCCCCTGGTACCCACCAAGTACCAACCCACGACAACACGTACGGGGAGACTCGCCCAGGAGGCCTCTTCCCCAACGCTCACCGATGTGCCAGCCATCCATGGCATCGTACCTTGGCACACCGACGTTCCCAGACTTTACGCGCGAGGACAGAGCACAGTACACGGAATTACGGATGTGCTTGGAGACTATGATGTCCGACGTCCCTGATGAGACGTACAAATATGCTATCCTCCTCAAGCACCTGAAGGTGCCCAGAGCGCATAATATAGCGCTGGCATATTCCAACTCAAGTACCCCATACACCGCGGCTCTAGTAGCCCTCGACCAGCGTTATGGACGCATATGGGACTACGTGATACAGGAAATAAGAGATATCGACCGCCTCCCCCCAGCCAGAGACAATAGAGCATTGGATGACCTCTCTATCAGGGTACAGTCCCTGGTAGGGATGCTGGGGTCCCAAAAGGAGAAAGGGATATATGAACTGTATGCTAACTCTAATGTAGAAAGGATATTAGAGAAGCTCCCTCCCGCCCGACAAGAGCGCTTCAGGCGGCAAAGAGACCACCGTGACCCCAATGGCCCAGAGGCATCCCTCCTAGACTTATCTGATTTCCTCGCCAGGGAGGTCACCAGCCTACGACTGGACACGTTCGTGTGGAGTGGACCAAGCCCAAGACCAGGACCTCGGGGATCAAATGATAACCGCCGGTCGGTGACCGTTATGCACCAAGCCGAATCAGTACCGCAGCACAAGAACCACAACACCCCCTCGACGAAAGAGGAGTGGAAGATTGAATGCCAGTACTGTGAAGGGGAACATCGGCTGTATCAATGCGACACTTTCAAGAAGCTGACCACGGACGAGGTGAGTCAGTGGATCAAAGACCACCGCCGCTGCTTCCGCTGCGCGCGCAGCCATATGGCAGCTGAGTGCCGTTTGAAGAAGAAGTGCAGCAGGTGCGGCGGCGCCCACTTGGAGGTCCTGCATGACATCAACAGGCGTCCGCCAGGACAACAAAGTGGGCCCGTCACGGTAATGTACCAGGCCGAGGCGGTGGCACCAGTACCGAAGACCCACCAGACCGCCCCCTGGTGTCCTGACTGCTGCAGCAGACACTGGGAGTCACGGTGCTACTCGGACGACCGCGAGTCGGCACCACTAGAGAAGATCCAAGGCAACCGACCAGCAGGAGTGCTCCATATAGACCAGCATAGCGGGACCCCCCGAGTGCTCATCAAAGTGGTCAGAGTGCTCCTGAGCTACGAGGACAAGGTCCTGGACACTTACGCCGTCCTAGACGATGGGTCTGAAAAGACTCTCCTCCTCGCTTCCGCCGCAGCCCAGTTGGGCCTGCGGGGTGCCAAAGGAACAATGACGATATGTACCATCAGAAGAGACCAGAAGACCATAAAGGGTGAAAATGTCTCCTTCAAGATAGCAGCGGTGGACCAGCCCGAGAAGCAGTATAGTATCACTAACATCTTCACCAGCCACGACATAGGCCTGTCACAGTACACCTACCCCATCCCACAGCTGATGGCGAAGTACGTGCACCTACGCAGAATACCTATACCGCTTATCGACGGCGCCACACCGACCCTGCTCATCGGCTCCGACCACGCGGACCTCATTCTCCCAATTGAGGCGGCCCACATCGACCCAAAGGATGCCCAGTCGCGGTTCAGACCCGACTGGGGTGGACGCTCCAGGGCCCCCTCTATGGACTTGACAGTCAACCCACGTCTACACGCTGCCTACACACAAAGGTGAGCGATACCGGCCACTCTCTCGTACAGCCCGTTGAGAGGCTACTGACATTAGGCGAGAGGCCTGTGAGAGAACCGTGGGCACAAGAGGGAGTTCCGAAGTCCACCCCCCTCAGCTGCGCTCCAGACGTAGCTGACCTCGAACCCAGCACCCCAAGCGACTCCTTGATGGGGCGGCCGGAACCGGCCCCTCCTCAGACGGGGTACAGACCAAACAAGAGAAACAGACGGAGGAGGTGGAGGCACAGCCAAGCACAGATCAAAGCAGTCTCAGGCCCGCTTCCTCCTAACCCCCCTACCATCCCTTCCAGCCCGTCAGAAGCGGGTCAAGGACGGGGACAACTTAAAAGTGGACACAGTCGTCGTGATCATAGACCAGTCACTACCCCGAGCTGCGTGGCCGGCCGGCCGCGTAAGCAAAGTGATCACTGGTGCCGACGGAAAGGTCAGAGCGGCAGAAGTTCTTGTCCAGGGACGGACATACACCCGACCCGTGGCGAGGCTGATAGAGTTGCCAAGGCTCCCTGACTCCCTTGCTGACGATCATGACCCACTGACTTTGTGAATTGCCCTACTCCTCACAACGGACATTGAGTAGTGGACAAGACGGTTAATCTGTCTCTGCTTATCTAATTAGGTGCGGACTAATTAGGAGGCGGCTGTTACAAAGGGTCAGATTAAACCGAATATATATATTTATTACTTGAGATATATTGTATAATATTTGTATATCGTCTGATATCCCTTGTATATTCTTTGTATATATACACGGAATATCCCTTTACCTAGGTACAAGCCAGACCATAATATTCGTTCTCCTATTGGACAGCGACCCCTAGGCGCCAACGACCATACCCCCAATGGCGAGTTCAAAGCCACCACCAAGGCTTGTCTCAACATGTCCAGGTTTGCGCAGTAATACGAGACAGAACTGAGGTTGGCACTAGATTATTCACCTTACGTATAAATACGGCGCAGGTGGAAACAGCAGCAGTCCGTTCATTACTAGTAAAGCCTTCACCACGAGTCAACGACCAAGTGAAGTGAGCAACCTTGCGTCTAAATAGAGCACTTAGAACCGCGTAAGAATAGGATAGTAAAAGTGTCAGAGCTTAGTGAAATAACGTCAAGTTCGACCTAGTTAATGTGAAGTATAGTGCACAGGATAATCTACACCGGCGAATGCAGAGCCTTTTCCGGCTGGATTATATTGCTTTTGGTACTGTGGCTGCTGGAGCAGAGAACCGTCTACCCCACTGCTGTGTGGGATCTACCCGTGAGGAGCATCACTCGAGCCCGTCTCTAGGAAGAGGCTGGCTGGCTTTCATCCATGCTGTCGCGCATACTTGGATTATAGCTGCTGCTTTTGTCTGCCGATTGAGGGGAGTATATGTACCGACTCCCGTAGCTGGAGTTTATTGATTCCTCGTTGATCCAGACTTTTGCATCCGAACATTCCTCTCCCCTGCTGGCTTACAACCGGAGGGAACCCCCTTAGTATCTCCAGCTGACTACGAGTGTACCTTATATAATTCTTATGCTACAGGTGGTATTAATTATACCCATCGTAATATGCTCATGGACTTACGCTCTTGACCTATTTAAGTGTTCTTCGCCATATAAGCGCGACTCATAATTCTCAATACTGTAATCTACTATTGCTGCTCTTCTAATAAATATTCTAAACAGGACTTTCTTTGTTAAGCCGTGTTATTGTGTGGGTGTTCACCATATATACCGTGTACTGTATGGCCAGTAATTAAAGTACATAACTAAGTAGTGGTTTAATAATACCATACTCTCAATACAGTCAGGGAATTGTACCCCTCAATTCGTAGTACCCTTGAATGAGTGCTCCTGCCAGAGTCTCTGTTTACCAGAGAGGAGATCCGGTACAAGAATCGAGTTCGTTGGTAAGCTTTGACTGACTTTTATGAAGTGCATCCACGGCTCAGCGCGATTTTTTACCCTGGTGGTTCTTAGGGGGCCATGTCGTTTAGTGTTGTTGAAAATTGTTTTTTTAAACCAAGCCATGTTTCTTCTACCAGTGTACCATTGAGCTCATCTGACCAGTCCAGACTTTCCAGTTCAAGGTTAAAGGCCTCGCTAGAGTAGGTTTTGAGGTCTCTAGATGTGACTGTTTTGTGACAGCCGGCCTTATGTTTTAGCTTTTTGCGGGTACAGAATATCATATACATTATACATACATACATACATACATACATACATACATACATACATACATACATACATACATACATACATACATACATACATACATACATACATACATACATACATACATACATACATACATACATACATACATACATACATACATACATACATACATACATACATACATACATACATACATAATGATCACTTAACCCGCATGCTATAACCCCTTTATTGGAGATCTTGGACTTGTCAGAGGTCAGGATGAGGTCAATGGTAGTCTGAGTTGATTCAAATATACGTGTGGGTTGGGTGATCAGCTGGCTGAGGCAGTGCAGATCACAAAACCTATTGAAGGATTTGAAGACGGTGCATCTTTTTGTTGCATATCTGTGTCCCAATCCCCAATAAGAATCTTTTCAGCATCCTCAGCTCCAGCTAAGCACACATCCAGAGTATCATAAAAGCCAGTTTGATCTGGTGGTCTGTAGATTGTGCCGACTAGAACAGATTTAGCCCTTTCAAATAGAATTTCCACCCATACAGTTTCAATTGTCTCATGATGTAGGTCAGTACGGTTAATGAATTTGGTGTCCTTATGAATGTACATACAAACACCACCTCCATACTTGTTTCTGTCATTACAGACTATTGAATAGTTCTCCAACTCTATTTCAGGGTCTGTTACAGATGAGTCAAGTTTGGTTTCAGTAAAGCATAGTATGTTTACCTTACCGCTAATAAACAGGTTTCTTATTTCATCCAGCTTATGTTTTAGGCTGTTTATGTTCAGGTGAAAAATGTGCAGTCCGTTTTTATTTGATGTGATATTGATGTCGTCAAGTTCCAGGTAAATTACTTTGTCTGTGGGAGGGGGGGGGGGGGGCTCTGTGTAGACCGGGTGGGAGATCCTTTGCTCAGGGTCGTTGTCCCGCGACGAGGGGGGGGGGGGGGCTGTCCGTATTGTTGTCCGTCTGTGTCTGGTGCTGCTGTGGGGGGGGGGGGGGGGGGGGCTTTGTTGTTGTCTCCGTGAAGACTGTGTGTTGGTATGTGGGGAGGGGGGAGGGGGGGTCCTTTGGCCTGGGTCTTCTCTGGCGGCAACCCTTTGTCCTGGGCTGGTAAACTTAGCCGATTTGACCGCGGGGTTGTCGGTTTGATTTCTTGCCGTTGAAACCTCCGGTTCTTTCCGCCTCGTTCTGGTCACTCGGGCGTTCCGTTGTAGTTGCGCCGGTGATCCAGTCGTGAGCGGTGGAGGGTTGTTGACGTTGGATGATGAGTTGGTCGCAACGGTGGTCGTCGCTGTTTGCGTCTGTAGTCCGAGTTTACTCGCCTGGTACCGAGTCACTGGACCTGGTCCTGGGTTCAGCGGAATGTCTCCCGAAAGAAACAGGTATAAGAAGATCATCGATCTTCTATCAAACCTGCCCGACGGATTCGACGTTAACACGTTGTGTATTGCTGCAGTCCCCATGGCTGGATGTTTTCTCTCCGAGCCATTTAGCAGGTAAAAGTCGCTAACTAGAGCTAACCCATATCTAACTGCAAGAGCCTCTATATGGTTTAATAAAAAACTAAAGATTGGTAAGAAATCAGTCATATGGGAGGACTGGGTTAAAAAGGGGATACATGTACTAGGTGATATAGCCGGGGAAGATGGGGTATTACCGTTTGAGGATATTAGAAATGATTTTGGCATAGATAATAAAAACTTCTATAGATTCCTGCAGATTAGACATTGTATATCGTCATCAGTAGTTGGGGCAAAATGTGGCCCGATTACTGCAATTCAAGAAAATATTTTATAAAGGATGGCGTAGGAAAGGCGGTGCGTCAAGGTTCTATGATGTTATAAGGGAACACAATGCACCCAAATTGGCGGGTCTGAGGTTGAGCTGGGAGAACGATGTACGTGAGGATTACTGAGGAAATATGGGAGAAGCTGGTGTCCAAATGGGGTAAATTCTCTCGGGAGGCACAGTCACAACTTATCTTTTACAAAGTCTTAAACAGAAGCTATTGGACGCCTAGTAAACTGGCCAGACTAAAACTAAGAAACAGTGACATCTGCTGGAGATGTGAGAAGGAGACAGGTACTCTGCTATGTTATACGAATGTGAGAAAGTTCGGAAAATGTGGGATCAAATTGTGATATTCCTAAGTAAAGTTCTGAATGTAAAGGTGAATAACTCCCCAGCAACATGCGTATTGGGTATAGTACCGAAAGAGATTAAACTGTCTAAATACCAAGGAATGTGGTATAGAATGGCCATGATATCAGGATGTAGAATTGCCTTACGACATTGGAAATCACCCATTGATATTACTTTTAAAGAATGGATGGAACTAATGTTCCGGACAGCATAATATGAAAGGGTAACATATAGAGTCGCAGGGAGAGAGGATATCTTTGCTGAGATATGGGATAATTTTCTACACCTAACTGAACGGTCTGGGGACGAATGATTGAGGCGGGTTTCAGTATTATCAATGATGAATGTGAAAAGTAGGATCTGACCTGATGGTACCTATATTTTATTTTGTATTATGTATATACTAGGGCTGACCCCTCATCGGTCAAAAGGAGCCGTAGTCGACTGGCCAACCTCTTAGTCGAATATAATAAAAAAAATTAAAATAAAAATAAAATATTATTATTATTATTATTATTTCTTTTTTATCATTCTTTCCAAAAGAAAAGAGGCCTAGAAGCGTGGCTAATGCTAATGGCATGCATACCAGAGGCTAACTGCCTACGAAAACAGGCACAGAGGCACTGAAAGAGGATTTCACCCATCTAATGAACACACTAGACTAGACAAATATCAAGATGTATCCATCAGTGGACCAATTGCAGAGGACAAGAAGCCTTCAGTCGACTCCTTCAGACATTAAGCACCTCCCACAGCCCAAATGGAATGATAAAAAAATAAAAAAAATAAATTAATTTAAAAAAAGAATTAAAAAAATATATATATATATATATATATTTTTTTTTGTGGACCAATAGTCGACTAACAGCAAATTTTGGCCAATCATAGTCGACCATCCAAATCCTTAGTCGGAGACAGCCCTAGTATATACATATATTGTATGTCCGAATGGTGTATCTATGGCATAGCCACTTGCTCTATCACACTCTGACATACGCATATCTAGCCGCATACGCATGTCTAGGACACACACACTCTTATGTACACATAACTGAGCTACACACACGCACATGCACATGGCTGAGATATACATATCTTTTTTTTTATCCACTTTTTCTCCCATTTTTCTATTTTTCTCCCATCCGAATTTCGTATCATCCAATTCAACCCTCCCCTGTCTCGAACGCTGTTTCTTGCCTCCCACAAGCCGGCTGCAATGTGGACTAAGTCATACATAGCACGAGTCCCCTCCGATATTCGAGATAACAGCAGTCGCATCTTTTCAACTGCGCGGCGCGATCTTTCAGCGTCAGGGGTCTGCGCTTTGGAGGGGCGCCGCCCCCATCGCTTCCTGATTCTACTGCGCAGGCGCACCAACCGACCTGTAGGAGTCGCTGTCCACAGCGCCCGATCCCCACCCATCAGTTTTCCACCCCATAATACTGGCAATGTGTATTAGTACGGACGACCAGCTAAACTGAAAGCAATGTGGAGCGCTGGGCTCGAACAGGTGAACCCAGCGTCTCCAGTATTCGTGGTGAGCGCATTGCCCATTGCACCACGTAGCCGCCCTGAGATATACATATCTGAGGCACACATACACTCATATACTCACAGAATTATAAAGCAGGCATACACACACATACTTACACACAGGGCCGCCTCAGGGGGTGTGCGAGCAGTGCGGTCGCACAGGGCCTTGCGGGAAGGGGGGCCTCGCACAAAAAAAAATTTAAACAAAATAAAAGAAAATATTTTTTATTTATTATTTTTTTTATTATTTTTTTTTATTATTTTTTTTATTTTTTTGCGACGCCCCCCTTCCCGCAAGGCCCTTTTTCATCACAGACCTAAAATCTAGTTTTGCTTATATGCTTATATATTTCACATTAGACACGTTTGTAGAATGTTCCTGGCTCTGCGGCTCTGCAGCAGACATACTCACTATTGGAGCTCTGGGGCTCTGCAGCAGACATACTATTGGTTTCAACTAAGGGAGGGGTTACGTTACATGTGTACAGACGGCCGGCGTGCGTCAGCTGCGTTTGACTATTTTGCGCGTGCAGCATGGAGGTTATGCTTAGTTATGCCAGCCAAAGCGAAGAGGACGGTCATTCGGCAGATGGACTGAAGATGAAAGTTGTTGCATGTTAGACAGTTCAGTCAGGCTAGCCATCCCGGCTAAAGGCAGGGACAGCTAGTTAGCTTTAGCTACGTTATAATATTGAGTGCTAACGTGTGGTTCAGTCGGGATAGCCATGATGATGTCGGCTAGTAGCTAGCTTAGCTAAAGGCTAACTAGCGTTAGCTAACCTAGAGAGAGCGCGTGCAGCATTGTTATGCCAAGATGAAGAGGACGGTCATTCGGCAGATGAACTTCGTCAACTCCACGCGGTTGTCTCCATCCTCTTGGACGTTTGGTGAGTTTTTAATGCACTCTATTCTATTCCCGCCGTGGATATCTCTCTCTCTCTCTCTCGGGAGCCAAACGGGCCGGCTAGCTGTTGTAGTAGCTAATGGTGTGTGGCCTGGTGTCAGCACCTGATGCGAGGGAGGTGAGCTTGGTGTTTCATTATGAGAATATCTCCATGCTCAAGTCGGCTATAGTCCGCGAGGGACTTGTTGCCGGCACCGCTATGGTAAACACCACTCTGTAGTGGGACGTGTATTGCCTTCTTTTCCCCTTCTCTCTTCGGATGAGAAGAGGAAAACACAGCGGCTGTCTGAAGTGTTGGCCTGTATTGCTTTTCTCACGTTGTACAGTTTTTCAGTGGTAGCCGCATAGCTTGCTTCTGCGTTAGCTAGTGGTTAGCGATAGCCGGGTTGAGCTAACTGTTAGCCAGTTAGCTGTTTAGCTACGACGTTAGCTGCTCGTTTTCGCTCGGCTGGGAACGTTAGCTTGATGCTATCAGTTAGCCTAGAGTTAGCTGTTAGCTTGTGCTACGACCATTGACATTAGCCGTGAGAATAGCAGGCCCTGGCACTCTGACTACGACATCATCTTTGACAGAAGATGTAGTCGGGCCTGCACCATGACAAGGCTCCGGCCATAGCTTCTTTTTGTCCCGCCAGCGAGAGGCCTTTTGTCAACGTGGAGACCTGTGTTGCTGCCTTTCGCCCTGCGTTCCTTGGTGCAGGTAAGATGTCCATTGGACATTACCCCACTCTTCCTTCCTTCCCTTCCCGAATGTTTTGTTAATAACGATGTTTTTTTCCAGGCAAAACATATGTTACTTCACAACATTTGGAGATACGACATGTGCTGTGTGTGAATTGTCTTGGTCGTTTTTGTAGCTTGGGTAGCGTTGGCCAAAGCTGTGTGTGGCCTGGTGTCAGTACCTGGCTACTCTATTTGCAGTTAGCCTATTTAGCTGATGTCGGCCATTGGCTCCTTGCTACTTTGTTTTCTCTGGTATAGACCCTCTTCTCTTTGGATTTAAGTGTTGATCTTTGTCCTTTTGGATCTATGTATATTCATGTTGCCTTTGTGAAGTTATCTTTTCCTTCTGTTTTGTTCTTCCATTAAAAGTTGAATATCCTTTAGGGGCTCATCTTTGCTTATCTCTCTCATACATGCTCTCTCTCTAACACACACACACACAGACATGCTCTCTCTCTCTAACACACAAACACACATGCTCTCTCTCTCTCTCTCTCTCTAACACACAGACATGCTCTCTCTCTCTAACACACAAACACACATGCTCTCTCTCTCTTCAATTCAAATGGGCTTTATTTCACATTCTTGTATTTCTCTCAGTAGGTATGGGAGTTTTGAGTTATTGTCGATGTTTTCAAAGTCTCTTTGGGTGTTTGCAATTTGTGGGAAGTATGTCTTGGTATAGTGGGCAGGTTGTTAAGAAGTGGACCTCGGTTTCCACCTCATCTTGTGTGCAGTGGGTCTGTCTTCGCTTGGGAGCCAGGTCTGGCTATGGCGGCCTTTCTCGATGGCTAGGCTGTGCTCGCTGAGTCTGTACCTAGTCAAGGATCTTCAGTCACAGTGCTCAGGTATTCTGCCACTGTGTACTCTCTGTTTAGGGCCAAATAGCATTTCAATTTGCTCTGGTTTTGGGTTGTTTCTTTCCAATGTGTCTCTCTCTCTTCTCTCTCTCTCTCTCTCTCTCTCTCTCTCTCTCTCTCTCTCTCTCTCTCTGGCCTTGCTCTGGTGGAGGGTCAGGGGGGCATTGCCGGGTCTGTGCAGCGATAACACTGTATATTGACTGCAGAACGGGAGCTCTCTCTCGCTCTCTCTCTTGCTATATGTTGACTGTATCATGCCCAGCCTCGGGCAGTGCTATTATTTAAGAATATGTTGACTGTATAAAAAAAAAATATATATATATATATATATATACCTTTTAGGGGGGGGGGGGCTCGCGTTTAAATCTCGCACAGGGCCTCGCATTTCTCCCAGGCGGCCCAGCTTACACACATATCTGAAGCATACGATCTCACTTACACATAGGGGATATACACATACATATGGGACACACATACATATACACATCTGAGATACACACTCACACACATGTCAGAGACATACATGGATACGAGACACACACAAAATGTAGGGTCACAGTCACGTATCTGAGAAATATACACATATGAGACATACACACATACATACGTGAGACACGTACCCACATACACATATCTGAGACACACATTCATACACATTTTTATCTACTTTTTCTCCCATTTTCTATTTTTCTCCCATCCCAATTTCGTATCGTCCAATTCTACCCTCCCCTGTCTCGAATGTTGTTAGGCCATGCCTCCCACAAGCCGGCTGCAATGTGGACTAAGCCTTACATCACGTGTCCCCTCCGGTACTCGAGGAAGCAGCAGTCGCATCTTTTCACCTGCACAGCGTGATCTCTCAGCGTCGGGGGTCTGCGTTTGGAGGGCACGCCGCCCCCGTCGCTCCCTGATTCTGCTGCGCAGGCGCACCAACCGACCTGTAGGAGTCGCTGTCCACAACGTCCGATCCCCACCCATCAGTTTCCCACCCCCTAATACTGCCAATTGTATTAGTATGAATGACCAGCCAAGCTGATAGCAATGCGGAGAGCTGGGCTCGAACCCAGTGTCTCCTGCACCACCTAGCCGCCTACATTCATACACATATATCTGAGACACATCCTCTCACATGCACTATGGAGAAAAATGGCATCCTGATAGAGATGCAGCACATACTTGCATCGCAGGTAGAATCGGACTACATGTAACGTATATGCGTCTTGGTTATATATGCACAATATATAGTAATGTTTTTTGTTTTTTTTGTAAGTACTTTTTTAATTTCCATGTCTGTTTTTGGTATGTCTGTATAAGTCCTATGTAAGTTTTGTATGTCTACAAGAAAAAGAAAAGGACAAATCTTCGACTTTGCATGTTATGCTGATGAAAGTTCTTCCATGAAGATGTGTAAGATTTGTGCAAAAATATTAATTAAAATAAAATAAAAAAAACTGTTCATAAAAGTTGAAAATAATGTGTTTACATGTCTACAGCGATGAGGATTTACCTGGAACATCGACCGGAAGGACCCAAGCCAGGTCCAGATCCAGGTCAGACCCAGACAGGTGAGACAGACTTATTATGGCTGTTTATAGCTTTTTTTGTATTACTCAGTTTGCAGATGTAGTAGAATTCCAGTCAAACTGTGTTTATCGCACTGTATACCATGGAGCTCAGAATGGCACAACACCGACAGGTAATATGCATTCACAAATTCTCCTGGCTTCTCTGCCGCTATCCATTTTCATTCAACAAAACCAACAAGACGTATCTGTGGTTTGAAACAGCTGCGTGGACTCAAGGCTCTGAACCAGAGTGATTGAGACAGGCAGCTGTTGATCAAACGAAGAGATAGTCTCGTTGGGACTTCCTGGGAGTAATAAACTGAGTGATTTTACACCCTAAGTGTTCTAGGCAAAAGGTCCAATACAAAGGGACTGCCTTGAGAAACGCCAGACAGTCTGTTCTATACAAAGGAACAGTTGATCAAAGGCTTTGGACATAGAATCCACATCGTGACGTAATTCGATGTAAAACGTCACGATAAGGAGTTAGCCAATGAGAGTTGAGAGTAAGTGTCCTCCAATAGGAACACTCGAGGAGAGTTTGGAAAACGCCCGCTTGCCGTAAAACTAGAGGCGGAGCCTAAATTTGATATTAGCAAAGACTCCGTGCTAGGAGAGACACAACACACCCGAACAGGACCCAGGAAGCAACAAAGAACACACACCCTTTTTCTCCACAACAGACCCAGCAGGAGAAGAAATCGACGCAGCAGAATCGAAGACGAGACGAGACGTGTTTTTAGACAGAGCTTGTTATTTGAGAATTTAGACTGAATTCTACTGACCTTCGGCATAGCGAATGCTACCGGCAGAATTCATTGCACCATTCTTTCAAAGATTTCGTTTGTAACATCTAATTGAAATCCTTTTTTCATTAAATACGGGTTCCTTTTCAAACCGCTCAGATCTCGCTTCATTTCAACGGCCGCGCCGTATTTTCAATCTGGGTAAATAGAAGGCAGTAACCAAGTTAAAACACTGGTTATCTGCATTTAGAACAGAGTGGATCCCAAGAGCTTGTAAAAAGGTTTAAATCACAACGCAGAAAGAAGTAATAAATAGGGAATTTAAGCTGGGAATTCACTTCACAGACTTTGCAATATATACAGAATGGAATGTTGAGAGCGTATATACAGTGTGTGTGCACTGTGCAGAGTGTTGTAGTGTGATAAATGAGCAATGTTTTATATGTACAATGTGTGTGCCATTTATTTGCAGATGTGCACAGCCTACAGGCCAGGCGAAGACCTCCAGCCCAGGCAGATCTGACACCCTGGAACACTGAAAAGGATCCTGACCAAGCCCCGCCAGTCAGCCGGTTCATGCCCCGCAGACCCAAGGACCCCAGCTTGATGCCCACGCAGCATACCCCCCTAAAGATCTGTTTATGTTGTTTTTCTCCCTAGGTTCAATGAAGACCGTGGCTGACAACACTAACAAGTATGCTGCGAGAAGGAAGGCTCTGGGCCAGAAGCACAAGTGGGTGGATGTCAACGTGGATGAGATGTCCAAATTCATCGGCCTGCTGTTGTACACGGCGCTCCTCCATCTGCCATCTCTCCAGGACTACTGGAAAGTACAGCACATATTATCTGTGGCATTTCCAAGGATGGTCATGTTCAGGGACCGATTCAGGTATAATATATAGTCCTGCTGTATAGTGTATGTACATTGTGTCCCATATGTTACTTATGTTTATAGTGTCCTATGTCCTATGTTATGAGAAGCGACAATAAAGCTGACTTTGACTTCAGGTCGATCCTATGGAACCTCCACATGAGCGATCCAGAGGATGATGACACCAATGACGCCAAAAAGGGAACACAGCAGCATGACAAGCTGTCCCGGTACGTACTCTATTATTATCTTATTCTTAGGCCTATTTTATTCGTAGGCAATTTGTTTTGTTATTCTTATTTGTGACTTTGTTCTGTCCAGGATCAAGCCTCTGATGAACGAAATTCGTGATTCCTGCAAGGCCCATTACCACCCAAAGAAGGACCTGGCGGTGGATGAGAGAATGGTGGCCACAAAGGCGCATACTGGCATGACCCAGGTATTTTTTTCTTTTTATACCACACATCCTGACATCCTGACACTACAAACACCACATCCACACACCAGTTCATAAATCCACGGACACCAATGATGAAGGACCGCAATGGAAACAAGCATATGGCTTTATTGTGTTTATTTTAATCCTATTGGTAAATGGTGATATGTATACCTGTTCATCTTGTGTTCAAATGTATGTATATATGTTATTCCATTCTAAATCAATAAACTATTCTATCTATCTATCTACCCAGTACATGAAGGACAAGCCAACAAAACGGGGGATCAAGCTGTTTGTGCTGGCGGACTCCGATAACGGCTACACTCTGAACTTCAGCGTCTACGTCGGTAAAAAACAAACGCCGACAACTGAACACGGGCTGTCCTATGATGCCGTTGTCGATCTCATTCAGGTATAATATTTTTTCTACTAAAACTGTATTGTTTATTTTGCTCTGTAAAGTGTCTTTGAGCATTTGGAAAAGTGCTATACCTAATTGATTTATTATTATTATTATTATTATTATTATTATTATTATTATTATTATTATTATTATTATTATTATTATTATTATTATTATTATTATTATTATTATTATTATTATTATTATTATTATTATTATTATTATTATTATTATTATTATTATTATTATTATTATTATTATTATTATTATTATTATTATTATTATTATTATTATTATTATTATTATTATTATTATTATTATTATTATTATTATTATTATTATTATTATTATTATTATTCAGCCAGCGTACCTTGGGACTGGATACCACATCTATGTAGACAACTTCTACACCAGTCCCAAGCTGTTCATGGACTTGCATGCCATGAAGTTTGGAGCCTGTGGTACGTACAGGGAGAGCCGGATAGGGTGTCCCAGGGGCAGACCAAATGCCCTCACCAAAAAGTCGAAGAGAGGCTCCATTAGATGGATCAGAGAGGGGTCCCTGGTCTTCACCAAGTGGATGGACACAAAGGAGGTATGTACTCCTATACTCCTCTACTGTGAGCGATTTGTAGTGTAAAATTGCCCTGTGGATGATTCATTTCTTTTCTATTCTATTCTATTCTATTCTATTCTATTCTATTCTATTCTATCTAGGTGTCCACCCAGCGGTCCTTCAACCTACAGACACACGGTCCAGAGGAGAGTAAAGGTATATGCTTTATGTATTTTTATACCTGTTTATTATGTCTATTTTATTATTTTGTATTATTGCACAATCAAAGCGGGCATCAGTGGCGTCGTTAGCCCTGGGCTTCCGGGGCTTTAGCCCTGGGCTTCCGGGGCTTTAGCCCCGGATGTTTTTCTCCTAGCCCCGGATCTAAAAAAAAAAGAAAAAAAAATTGTTTACATTTTTTCTTTTTTCTTTTTTTTCTTTTTTTTTTTATGTCAGCATCCCCATTGTCTGTGCTGAATGTTTGTTAGTGTTTGGTATATTTTGTTGGTTTTTAGTACTTTTAAACATTTTTAGTAAGTAGTTTTCATTTGATCCTATAATTTTTTCATTCACCGATTTGTGGACTTTTTTTTTAGTGTCCTGAAAGGCGCCTTATAAATCAAATGCATTATTATTATTATTATTATTATTATTATTATTATTATTATTATTATTATTATTATTATTATTATTATTATGATTATGATTATGATTATGATTATGATTATGATGATGATGATGATGATGATTATTATTATTATTATTATTATTATTATTATTATTATTATTATTATTATTATTATTATTATTATTATTATTATTATTATTATTATTATTATTATTATTATTATTATTATTATTATTATTATTATTATTATTATTATTATTATTATTATTATTATTATTATTATTATTATTATTATTATTATCATCATCCAGGAGGGAAAAGACACTTTGGATAGTAAGGACTGCATCTCTGCCTGTCCTGACCAGGAAACACTTTGCAACTGTGATCTCCTCTGGCAATAGTTGGATATTGTAATGTGTGGCGAGGGGTTGCAGCAATTCCACTGAGAGAAACTGGTCTGAGGCTGGATAACATGCCTGTATGCCTCTCATAAGTTGTTATCCAACTCATGAGAACCTGCTCTCAAGCTCTTGCAGCATTCTGTCGACGACTGGATAGAACAGTCTCTGTCTCAGCTGATCTCCTGAGCTGAGGTCTGAGCTTGTGCCACAAGATGACTCAACTACATACTTGTCCATCCTTTTCTGCTTCCTCCTTTGGCTGGTAGTATGTTCCTCAATCCAAAGGCCATTACATATGGCCTTTGTCCTGTCATACATGTCCACTGCCATCTCTGAGGTGCGATAACCTTTGAGTGTGTCCTGCACTGTGCTTTTAAATAGTACAGATATTGAAGATGTGCACTTTAACGCAGCAGCACCTGGAGCCATCCATACCCATGTCCAGTGTCCTATAATAAGCTTTAATCGAACCTCGGATAGTCCGGTTGGTTTGGGGTGGTGTGAAAGCTCATTCACTCTTGCAAGTGAACCCTGCTGCGGTTCATTTGAGATGTGAATGCAAAGCGGACCAAAGGCAGGAAAAGACCCAAAAATCTAATATTTTTTTTATGAGAAGACTGAAACATATGTATATAATGAAACACACAATACAGTTTTTTTTCGATTGCCTAAGCATGATTTTGAAAACGGGGCCCGGTGTTTGAAAACACACAATTAGCACAACCACACACACAATTATCAGAACACCTCAGATCCTTTGCTACATTAAACACTTGTCAAAACCATACACTAATTTTGTTACCATATGAAACACACGTTTCATATGACTTAATTCTGTTTGAACCAGTTACACACACTGCTGTGCTTAACCTAAATCACATTTAGCAATTCTACTTCTCAGTGATTAGAGTACTGTAAGTGAAGTACGCAGAGAATGTGCAAATATACAATAAATTCACCAAACACTACACAAGACCAATGCTGTATACTGATGAAAATATAATTTATTTATCTACATATACCCAAATCAATGATGCAGACTGATGAAAAAAATAACATTTTCTCTCAATATACCCAAATCAATGATGCAGACTGATGAAAATATAAATGTTCTCTCCATATAACCAAATCAGTCAACATTTCAACATGGAGAATCACAACAATACATGTCCCAGTTTTCATGCTACTATGTGCATAACGTTAGGTTATGGCTATAACCAAGTTCTGTTAGTTAGGGGTGACGCTTGGCATCACTACTGCACTTCCTCGCGTACGTGCACGCGCACTGAATAAATTCCACAAATGTACCTTTAATACCAGTATTAGTCTGACCACACCCCTCATCAGCTTACCTTCATAAGCAGGTGTGTGGTCACCTGCTCTCCTCCTTCCCAAGCTTTCACCACAAGGTGAGGTCAAGGGCTGCAGCGGCCGTCTGATGCCAAGCGTCACCCCTAACTAACAGAACTTGGTTATAGCCATAACCTAACGTTCTGTTTCGTTAAGGGGCTCTGCTTGGCATCACTACTGCACAAGGGGAGGCCAAGCGGAGCCGCTGGCTGACAAATACACCCCGCTGACAGCCCCCCAAAACCATCAGAACAGGGAGGGCCGAGCCCCCCCGACCCCCCCTAATGGAGGGTATCCCCCCTATTAGGGGCTTCACGGGAAGGTGACGGACCCGACCGTGCGAAGAGGCACTCAAGCAACTCAACGCACAGGGTGAGCAGACCGTGGCTTGACCCCACGACTACACACACGCACAACCCGCATGCCACCCGGGAACGAACGGAGGAACAACCTCGTTACTGCCCCCAGAATCACGGGGTCAAGGGCAAACCCAACCCCGTGGCAAGGCCGTAGCAGCGGAGCGCGAAGGAAGACCCAGACCCACCAAAAGGACTGGACTCCCTGGAATGGGGGCCCGGAGAAGTCCATGATGCCAGCATCAAGACCCCACCAGGTGGGCACGTAGTGCCCCGCCCCCCACATCGCCAGCGTATTCGGACAAAGGCCCCTCAGTTACTGCACCTGGCATTCCCAGGCAGTAACCCAACCAAGTACTAACCAGGCCAGAACCTGCATAGCTTCCGAGATCGGACAAGATCGGGCGTGTTCAGGTCGGTACGGCCGTAAGCCGAGCAGGCCCTGTCCCCCCAATAGTACACCGCCTGGCACACTGACCCCGCAGAACAGGCAGTCAGCATGGCCGTAAGCACACAAAAAAGGTTAACCAACGGAAGCAGGCAGCGCACCGGGGAAAAACCAGGCAACAGGCTGTCAACCCTAGCCTGGAGACTGCGGACGAGACAGGCGCCAGAGGGGACAGCTGAACACAGCTGCCCCGGCGGAAGGGGCGTATGCTGGCGTTGTTGCATGACCAAGCCTCCATTTAAAAACCCCCACCCAGAGGGGTTGAGGCAGAGAAGGCTGACACGATTGGCAGACGTCATGAACGTGCAGGGGCACCCTCAACCGGGTAACCCGGGAGTTGACACTGCTCCAACACACCAGGGAATCAACCACCTCGGTGTTACCCAATGCGGTGGTTGTTCCTATAACCCCTCAAGAAAAAACTCCAAAACACACCTGCGGGTACACACCGGCTATACCGCAGTACAAGTGTCTCAGTTTCCAAAAAAGGGTTAACCCAGGCCTACGGGTCGACGAACATTACCTCGGACCGGGCCTGGCGATACGGGAAGCACAGGGTCACCAGAGGAGATCAAAGACCACCCCCAACAGGCCCCTCTTCGCCATGCGTGAGAGAGGAGCGAAAAATAATGGAGAACCAGCCCCTAAGCACACCGTACTTGGTATTCCCAGGCGGTCTCCCAACCAAGTACTAACCAGGACCAACCTGTGTAGCGGCCGAGATCCGACGAGATCGAGCGTGTACAGGTTGGCATGGCCGTAAGCCATTACGACAGTGCTGAGTAAAAACGTACCCAACCAGGGTCTCCATAGCGCTTAACCCTGTGACACCCGGACCGACCTGGCATTTTTCCCCCTGAAAAAAGCCCAAGTCCCTCAGGGTACCAGAACAGCAGATCTGCATCCCCGGCGGACAACGGGTTCAACTGATCCGGTCCAGCGTGACCAGAACCAGTCCCGTGCCCTAACCACGCCGACCTGCCAACTCCAGGAGAAAGGGCAGATAAGCGTGTCGATCTTAACATGAAAAAGAAGGCGCCACCCAGACGTTCGGCCGAACCGCGCCTGGTGGCCCACCCCAAGGGCGTGAGACCCCTCTACATATGTTCAGATCCATTCCGTCATCAACCCCCAGACATGAACGAGAATCCGTCGAAAAACCAACCCAGGTCATGGGACTTGGTCGTCGGAAGAGGAAAAACCCCCATCTCAGTTGCTTTATAAAAACGCTGTTTCAACCACAAGCAACCAAGGCGTGCCAGTCAGTCGCCTGTTTACAGCGAGCTAGCACTATACGTGCGTCGGGACACACCCCCATCAATGAACAGGCTATTTAGACCTGTCATTGAATCCCCAAGGCGCCCAAGGGAACGACAAGAGGGGTGTGACACTCCCTAACTCCAAAACTTTTTGAATAGAAAAGAAGGAAGCATCAACAGTATGTATCCCAGTCTACACATCCAGGGGTAAACATTTTTCACATTTTTACATCCCACCACCCTCCCATAGGAAGGAGACGGGGATCCCCAGAGAGACTTCCCACGCGAGCTGTACAGATTGAAAAGAATATATTGCACCTTGAGCCATGTAAAAAATCGGTTTTAGGGCTCTCCGGGGAAGAGGCACTGAACCCATACACACTCAATAATCGAATTGAATCGAAAACATATACAATAGAATAGGACCCGTCTAGAGGGTCCACTCACTTTGACAATCTGAGGAGGAAGGCTCTGTACTCAGATGGAGGCTCCCTCACATGGAAGAAGAAGTCCGAACTCACAGAAGGCCCGAATAGGCGCTTGGTGAGGAGGAGCCCTGACCACCCCCCTGAAACAGATTCATCACATGGACCTGAACAGCACACGGAAGTCCTACCAACAGAGACGCGCACGGTGACGTACTCTATGGTGGGGGAATTCCTGCGGTGCACACGCCCAATATACCAGGCCGTGGGACCAGGAACTCCCTCCCCCCCCCCCCCCCCCCGTAACGTGCCGAACCGCCACGTGACGGGAACCTTGAAGGACAGGGGGTGTACCCCTGACCGACAGAAACAAGGGGGAGAGGAAAGGTTACCAGTTCACCCCTTTACGACCCCACACCCATGATACGATGTAATGACAAAAAGAGAATATGACACAGTCATAGTCAGCTCTATGAAGCGTTTGACAGCTCCACACAGCGCATGAGCTAACCTGCTATCTGATTTTTACTAAGGAAAAACACAGAATAGAGAGGGCTCTAAGAGCCCCGGTCCAACATACACATGTGCTTCTGTGGCCAGTCCAACCCAGTTGTAGGTCACATGACACACACAACCCATCATCACCTACAAAAAATGGCAAAAACACTCAACAGAGGAACGCCGTTTTTCACAATGAGAGAATACATCATTCTCGATTAGTATCGGCCACAGGCCTTGCTAAGCACACACGACAGCGACCAAACCATTTTTTCTTTTAGGAAAATAAAGTTTCTCCAGCTGATTTAGCACAACCTCAGCAATCAAGCTAAGAGTTACATCGCATCCCTACCACACAAAAGACACAAATAGTGCACAAACATGTCTGATAGGAGGATGAAAAAGTCCCCAGGGAACCGGGGGGAAACACAATCCTCTTATTTTACCCTCAATACGGCCAGTTAAAACAGGAAAACCTGTTAATATGTGAACACACTGTTCATTGTCATCACAGGCTGAGAAAAGAACATTATTTCACTCACTTGTCACCAAGCATAGCTTCATAGGTTAGTTACCTTAGTTGTGAGTACACGGTACATATAAACACCATGATGTTTCTCACACAACAACCAGATCATTACATCCCGATTTGCACGGAGAAGCTAACTGCCAGTGACAAAAACAGCTCACACATAACCCGCGCCGTATCCCAAATGCATTGCAGCAACACACGTTTTGGGAAAAACATCGTTATTCACAATACATTTAGAAAAGTAAAACCAGAAAACGTGTTATAAGGTCTGGTCAAACCTGTTCCTACCCGGAACGTAGATCAGCGAAGTGCAGTCACAGACACCGTAGGAACACAGCCGCTCCTGTGTTGTTCGAACTGGGCAGCGTCGCCGCTCCAACCCGCACTACAGTCCTTTGTCGATGCAACCTTGCCGTCCTGGCTCAGGGCAGGGTCGACGAAACATCCCCTGTCAAGGATGACGTCGTAGTCAAGAGTGTAAAACATGTTAAAATCAAAGCACGTTCAACAGAATAGCATCAAGCTAACGACCGCTCCACCCGTTCGGGTGCCACTGCTTCTGCTCGCGAGACGCCGAGCTAACGACGCACGCGATCAGAAGCGAGCTCACGGCGGCGCGCGAGAAGCTAAGCTACCCCGCGCCAGGCCATGGCCTATAGCAGCAAGCTAACGTTACCTAGCGATCACGACATGCTAGCACCGCAGCTAACAGCTGTGAGCAGGCCATGCAGCGATCCCAGCAGGCTAACGCAGCAGTTAACAGCTGACTGGCTAACCGTAAGCTAAGCAACTATCAACTGAACCTGTAAACAATGACATAACACTCACCCAGACAGGCCGCCGTTCTGAACCTCTCCTCACTTTTTAAGAGAAAAGAGAAAACAAGATGTCAACACCGCTTCACAACGGTGATTTTACCAACACCCGACGGAATCAGCACAATACCAACTGGCCTGTGTAGCTGACTTTGAACATGGATCTGCCGCTATAGCACATCCATGCACATATCCCCTCGTGAAGGAATACTCTCATTTGGATATGAAAGATGGGGCCTTAACACGGTGACAGAGAGAATCCACTCGTCCAAAACACACAGGGATCACCAGTGTTAATGGTCACGGCCCACTAGTTAAAACTATAATGGTCTTCAGACCAAGGTCTTCTGTCGCCTAGGTGGCTGAACAAAGGACCCTAACCTGGGGCCGGTTTCCATAAACATTGTCAAGTAGCCCCCATAGCACTAACAGACAAGTGGAGCCTGCCAGCAAACACTACTCACCCAACCTGGAACGCACCGCTTCTCACAACAGCGGCATGTCCGACAGTTCAGCTGTGGCCTGACAGGTTTCACCCCAACAAACACAGCAAGGAACTGCAGTTGAGAAGCATGCAGCGGCGTGCTCCCAATACGAAAAACCGGTGGAGGGTTTTTAGAATGATCATCATCTTCTAGACACTCCAGTACGAAGACAATATCGCCGTATTTTCTCGAAAATAGTGAGAGAGAAAATAAAGATATGATGTCAACGTATCTCCTTCCTTGTAAACAAAAAATTTTCTCCACTAACAACACGTCAAGTGGGGTACTACCGAGGCACTTTCTTGTGGTGAAAGCGAGAAGGAGGAGAGCAGGTGACCACACACCTGCTTATGAAGGTAAGCTGATGAGGGGTGTGGTCAGACTAATACTGGTATTAAAGGTACATTTGTGGAATTTATTCAGTGCGCGTGCACGTACGCGAGGAAGTGCAGTAGTGATGCCAAGCAGAGCCCCTTAACGAAACAGAACACTGTAAGCTCAGCAAATAGACAAACATAAAATACTGTATCCAGTACAGGTTAAAATTACAGTAACACAATTTTGTTTTTGAAAAAATTTAAACAGAAAATACTAGACATTATCTCTTTGCCTAGCTGGATCTGGCAAGATAATCTTTTGTTGTGATTCTCCATGTTGACATGTTGACTGATTTGGGAAAATGGGAGAAAATGTATATTTTCATCAGTCTGCATCATTGGTTGTCTTGTGTAGTGTTTGGTGAATGTATTGTATATTTTCACGTTCTCTGTGTACAGTACTCTCCTTCCATTTTGGTTGAAGACAGGTGAACTCACCTGCTGCATTTTTATAGTGCTTAAACCTGATTGTGTATCTACAATTAAGCAACGGTGTGTTTGTGCATCTGATGGCTGTGTTTAACCAATTGGCTCATATGTGTGGTAATTTGACATTCTGTGTCTAATGTAATGCAAGTGTGTTTAGTGTTTTGCAAATCACTGTGTGTATTGTTTTGCAAAAAGTGAGGCTGACATTGTAGGGGTGCAAATCTGGGCCTATATTTTGCTCCTGAGTGTAAGGTTTTGATAATTGTGTAATACTTTTGATTTGAGTGTTTATGCAATTGAAGAAAACTGTAAAGACTAGAGATTAACTGTTTATTTATTTTGTACATAGGCTGTGCATATGTTTGTTTGTTTGTTTATTTGCTTATGTGTATGATTCTTAACTGTGTTTTTATTTTGTTATTGGTGTATATGTGTATGTATGTACAGTATATGTATATATATTATATATATATATGTGTATATATGTATATTTGTACTCCTGTTGGGGCTTCTTGGACCAGATCAATGTTTTATCTGGCTAAATAAATAAGAAACTGATGATTTGGTCCTGTTAACTTTGAATTTTCTATGGGGACTGCCCAGATCCCTCTCATGGACCTGGACCTCACTTTGAGAACCTCTAATGATTCTAGTTATTCAGTATTCATCTCTAATTACTCTAAAATTGCGTATTTCTGTGTTAAAAAAAAAAAAAAAAAAAAAAAGCCCCCAATGTTTTCTAACCCTAAAAACGCCCCCTGGCGGGCATGGCCAGTGCACCCGCATTTCACTGTATGCCTGGTATGTATGTGATGAATAAAACTCTTGAATCTCTTGAATCTTGAAGGAGGATGGGCACTGGATGGTCAAGATGTTTCGTTGCCCCAACCCCATCATTCACTACAACAAGCACATGGGCGGAGTTGACCTTTCAGACCAGCTGATCCAGTACTACTCCACACACCGCAGAACTGCCCGCTGATACCGGACCATGTTCTTCCACTTTATGGACATCGCGAGCACCAATGCCTACATCCTCCACTGTGTAATCAGTGAGGCAAAACAGGAGGCACACATGACTCACAAGGACTTCATGTGCGAGATGGTGCGTGAGTTGTGTGGCGTGGACATCACACTAGCTCCTCTTGGAAGTCAGAGCATGTCCCTGTTCCCATCGCCGCACCTACAGAGGACGTCAGACAGAAAGCCACACATGGCCGCAGGATCTGCCAGCAGCGTCACAGCAGGGGGAAAAGGAGCCTGACTCCCTGGAAATGCAAGCGCTGTGATGTAGCCCTCTGTGTCGTCATTGACAGAGACTGTTTCGAAGCGTGGCACAGTTGAGCACATACAGAACAGCACAGTACAATGTCGTACACACACACACATATATGTGTGTAGTCTATAGTGTATATATGTATATTCCTCTTTACTTTTACTTACTTTTTTTTTTTTACAAGTATTTTTATTGCACATTACTTTAGTTACATTCCATAATGATGCACTTTTCTCTTTTTTTTTTTTTACTTTTACTTACTTTTTTACTGACTCTTTCTAAAAAAGCATGATGGTGAGAATTTCCAGTTGAGAATCTAAATTTCGTCTGGGTTTATTACCTGTGTATGGAGAAAATAATTGTTTTTGAATTTAATTCTGTCCTGTTCTCTTTTGTTTATGTAAATATGCTACCCGAGGGTGCATTTCCACTGTTTTATATGCTTGATTGAATATGTTTGCATTGGTTCATAGTAAAAAGAACACATTTTCTCAATCCGTTTTTGTGTTTTGTGTTGTACATTATGCAGTATATTATACAGTATGAAAACTAACTGTCAGGTCATATATGTGAGACTGTGCTGGAAAAAAAGGATACCAAACATACCATGGCAAAACATTTTAAAATATACAATTTAAATCAAAATGAGCTAAAAACATTGAAAATATCCCACAACTCCGAAGAAGGAACTGTGTGCCTCTTCCAACACTGCATTTTTAATAAGAATAAGATCATTGGCTTTTTATAAGGAAACCTGGAGTGGGAGGCGGAACGCGTGAATACTTTACACAATATACTAACTCAATAGTGTTATTCCTTGATATAGACTTTATTCTGTCAACCTTGACAATGTGACCGTGGTGCCCATGTACATGTCAAAATACTTCCCAAAGGTCAGTGGATACCACAACCACTACACCAGAGGAAGCTCAACAAATCATGTTAAACCCAGATTCGGCTCAAACAAGGGAGTAAACACGTTTAGCAATTATGCCACAACAATGTGGAACGCCCTACCCAAAGCTGTAAAGGAATGTGAATCCCTGCCCACATTCAAAACCGCTCTTAAAGAGCACCTACGGGAGGCTGCAATTCGAAACTGGCCACCGTAAATGCCCAAAACCCCCACCACCTCCTAATAGACAGTCTCCTCCCCACCGCATGTATATATTCCCTCCCCGCCGTATGTATATTTCTCTCCCACCCACCCACCCCCTCCTAATGTACAGTCCCCTCCCCATCATATGTATATACTCTGTCAGGATCTAGGGGTAACAGTACTGTATATTTGAATACCGTTTATGTCACAAATGTATCAGTACTAAAAACCTATATGTCCCTATGCCATAAATGTCATGTATGTTGTGTATGTCATAAATGTCTATATGAATTGAAAATGGGGGACCCTGATGGAAACAAGACAAACGTCTTTCTCAGGTCTGCATCCCCTTAACAATTGTATGTATTGAGCCGTACTGTATTGTACCCATTCTGCAATCTGTTAAATAAAGTTTTCATTCATTCATTGCTATTGATGTAGACTAATCAAAGTATTTTAAAATGCTTTATGGCTAATAAACTAGACTAAATATAGACTATAAAACAGATTTTTACAGCCTAACGTTAATATAGAGAGATGAAAACAATACGTTATTTATATTGATGTGATATCGATTGATATGAATAGCGTGTTACATTAATATAGAGAGATGAAAACAATACGTTATTTATATTGATGTGAGAGATGAAAACAATACGTTATTTATATTGATGTGATGTCGATTGATATGAATAGTGCGTTACGTTAATATAGAGAGATGCAAAAAAAATACGAGGAAATGGGCGAGGACTTGGGCTGTGGAACTGAAAGCTGATGCACGGCGGTAGCGAGTTGAGTGATAGTAGTATATTGAGCGAGTAGTTAGGCGATAGTCCTAACCTAGTTGTACAGTAAATGACCAAGTAAGGCTTTGTCAGTATTCCAATGTACAGTGTAAAATGTGTGTGTGTCCCCTACCCAACCCCCCCCCCCCCCCCCACCTCCAATGTACAGCCCTTACCATCCCACCCAACCCCACCCCACCCACCCAACCCCCTACAATATACAGTTTCTACGTCAAATGTATATACACTCTTTTTCTGGACACTTTTGTATCACAAACAGTACTGTATTTGCAAATCTGATATGTCATAAATGTATAGATGTAGCAGATGTCTATCTGTATGTCATGTATGTCATATATGTTATGATGAATTGAAAATGGGGGACCCTGATGTAAACAAGACGAAAGTCTTTCTCTGGTCTGCATCCCCTTAACAATTGTATGTATTGAGCTGTACTGTACTGTACCCATTCTGCAATCTGTTAATAAACTTTTCAATCAATCAATCAAATAGTCGCGGTAATGCGATTGGGCGCTGAGAGGCCAATCAGGGCACGCAAACCGAACGCGGAAGGACAACTGCCTTGGGTAAAGTATTCACGCAGGTGGGACGCGTTCTTTTTTTCCGTAGCCGCATTTCTCGGAGACGCTCTCTGATTGGCCACTGACTGACGCTCTCTGATTGGCCACTGACATGTTTGCCCAATCACGTGACGAGCTGTGTCTTTGCCCATTTCCGCGTCGAACAGCCTGCAAACTACCTGGCGTTCTATCGCCATGCTCTAAGACAAACTCTAACCTTAACCAACTTCGAAAGAGTGCCTAAGCTTAACCGTCGAAAGAACTTGCCGTCACGCTCTTAAGACAAACTAACCTTAACCAACTTCGAAAGAGTGCCTAAGCTTAACCAGTGTAGAAACAGACGTCGGCCATTCAGAGAGCGTCTCAGAGAAATGTGGCTACGGAAAAAAAGAACGTACGCAAGCAGGCGGGACGCACACATGGGGCGGGTCGCCTGTAGCTGTTCCGCAACCGTTCCTACTTCCGGGGTAGGCCTGATTGGCCCCGACAGGCACGTGACCCGCCGCGGCCACGCCCCGCGGCAGCCCCAGGAGCAAGCGCCCTACTGCTGGAGTTCGCTTCGCCTTTCACATCGCTGCCGTTGGCGAAAGCAGGATGAGAGCAGGATGAGAGGCGAGAGTGTAGATTTAGCTGTGTATCATTTAATCATTTAACATTTGAAAGGCATACATTGTTGTCATACAGAAGTACAGAATACTTTTATCCAAAATGCTTCTTACTATTACACTGTTAGAGACTGTGCAGTGCACGGCTTTAGTCTCACTTGAGTGAGGAAGACCGCTGGTTCTTCAACATACAGCCCGCTGGTTCTCCAACATACAGCGGTGTGCTCTTCAGAATGTACCGGGAGAAACGTTTACTGTACCCCGCAGACATAATAAGACCGCTGGTTCTGGCACATACAGCCCGCTGGTTCTCCAACATACATTGATTGATTGATTGAAAAGTTTATTAACAGATTGCAGAATGGGTACAGTAAAGTACAGCTCAATACATACAATTGTTAAGAGGATGCAGACCTGAGAAAGACTTTCGTCTTGTTTCCATCAGGGTCCCCCATTTTCAATTCATCATATGACACACACGACATACAGATAGACAGTACTGCTACATCTATACATTTATGACATACCAGATTTTCAAATACAGTACTGTTTGTGATACTAAAAAAATCCAGAAAAAGAGTGTATATACATTTGACATAGAAACTGTGCATTGGAGGATGTTGCGTAGGTGGGGTGGGGCTGTACATTGGAGGTGGGGGGTGGGGGGTTGGGTAGGGGGGACACACACTGTACATTGGAATACTGACATGCATTTGACATAGAAACTGTACATTAGAGGAGGTTGGGTAGGTGGGGTGGGGTTGGGTGGGGCTGTACATTGGAGGTGGTGGGGGGGTTGGGTACATTAACATTAACCAACTTCGAAAGAGTCCCCTAAGCTTAACCAGTGATAAACTAGGCATTAGGTAGTTTGCTGCTGTTCAAGGCGGAAATGGGCGCGTCACGCGATTGGGCGCACATGTCACATGACCAGAAACGTCAGTGGCCAATCAGATTGCAGAACGCGGAACTGGAAATCCGTTGGTAAAAAACTAGACGCATCCCAGTCTCTTCCACACTGTGAGGCATGCTGTGAGGCATACAGCGGTGTGCTCTTCAGAATGTACCGGGAGAAACGTTTACTGTACCCCGCAGACATAATAAGCATATAAGCAGTGCTTACTAACGTTATTAGTTACGTTATTTCTGACCGAATTAGTCATTCATTTGTCTGCTTTCGCCAACGGCAGCGATGTGAAAGGCGAAGCGAACTCCAGCAGTAGCACGCTTGCTCCAGCAGTCGCCCCGCATACAGCACACCGCTGTATGTTACGTTTCTCCCGGTACATTCTTAAGAGCACACCGCTGTTGGAGAACCAGCGGGCTGTATGTTGGAGAACCAGCGGTCTTCCTCACTCGAGTGAGACTAAAGCCGTGCACCGTGCACTGCAGTCTCTAACAGTGTAACAGTAAGAAGCATTTTGGATAAAAGTATTCTGTACTTCTGTATGACAACAATGTATGCCTTTCAAATGTTAAATGATTAAATGATACACAGCGAAATCTACGCTCTCGCCTCTCATCCTGCTCTCATCCTGCTTTCGCCAACGGCAGCGATGTGAAAGGCGAAGCGAACTCCAGCAGTAGCGCGAGATGCTTCCACCTGCAGAACCAGGACACTGCAGGCTGAGGACGCTCGCTTCCATTGGCTGATTTGGGTCACGTGACCGTCCCACCCAATGGCTGAATTGGAGTGTTGCACTGCGGGCATTGGCTGATTTGGGTCACGTGATTTGGAGCGGCGGAAAGGAACCAAAAAATAATAATAATAAACACTGAACAGACGTAGACCAAATGGGGGCATCTTTGGACACCCCTGCGGCTTGTCCTTTGTGTAGTTATGCATATCGGGACCCGATCACGTTGAAGTGCAAGCATCGTTTCTGCAAGTGTTGAAAAGTCGTACAGTTCCCTCCCCCTTGTATATATTTACTGTATGTCACAAATGTAACAGTACTGCATGGTCTGCATCCCCTTAACAATTGTGTGTATTGCGCTGTACTTGAAGTGCAAGCATCGTTTCTGCAAGTTTCTGGAGTGACTTTGCGACCGGTCCGTTTTATTGTCCAAGTGGCGGTGCAACACCTCGTACAAGATTGATTGATTGATTGATTGATTGATTGAAAAGTTTATTAACAGATTGCAGAATGGGTACAGTACAGTTCAATACATACAATTGTTAAGAGGATGCAGACCTGAGAAAGACTGATGAATGAATTGAAAATGGGGGACCCTGTAAACAAGACGAAAGTATTTCTCTGGGCTGCATCCCCTTAACAATTGTGTGAATGAATGAATGAATGAAAACTTTATTAACAGATTGCAGAATGGGTACAGTACAGTACAGCTCAATACATACAATTGTTAAGGGGATGCAGACCAGAGAAAGACTTTCGTCTTGTTTACATCAGGGTCCCCCATTTTCAATTCATCGTAACATATATGACATACATGACATACAGATAGACAGTACTGCTCCATCTATACATTTATGACATACCAGATTTGCAATTACAGTACTGTTTGTGATACAAAAAGAGTCCAGAAAGAAAAGAGTATATACATTAGGCGTGGAAACTGTACATTGGATTGGGTAGGTGGGGGTGGGGGGGACTGTACATTGGAGGTGGTTGGGTGGGTGCGGGGGGGGGGGGGGGGTTGGGTAGGAGGGGTGGGTGGGGGACACTGTACAATTGTACAAACAACACTGTACATTGGATTATTGACAAGACCATACTTGGTAATTTACTGTACATTGGAGGGGGTTGTGTTCGGACATTTACAGGGGCCAGTTTCGGGTTGCAGTCTCCCTTAGGTGTTTTTTGAGAGTGTTTTTGAAAGTGGGTAGTGATTCACATTCCTTTACAGCTTTGGGTAGGGCGTTCCACATTGATGTGGCATAATTGCGAAACGTGTTTAGTCCCTTGTTTGAGCCGAATCTGGGTTTAACATGATTTGTGGAGCTCCCTCTGGTGTTGTGATCGTGGTATTCACTGACCTTTGGGAAGTATTTTGTCATGTACATGGGTACCTTGGTCGTGTAGTGTATCTTGTAGACCAGGCCCATTGCAAGTTGCTGTACTCTGTCGTCTACTCTAAGCCATCCTAGGTTGTCAAAGTGGGCAGGGGTGAGGTGGGTTCTAGGAGTAAGGTCAAGCAGTAGTCTGACCAGTTTGTTTTGAGATGTTTGTAATTTTGTTTTTAGCGCCTTTGAGGTGCTTTGGTACCATGAGGTGCAAGCATAGTCGTAGTACCCTTGAATGAGTGCTCCTGCTAGAGTCTTCAGGGTATTCTTGTTTACCAGTGAGGAGATCCGGTACAAGAATCGAGTTCGTTGGTTGACTTTTTTTATTACATTGGATGCCATTTTGTCACAGGAAAGATTTGCCTCTAGGATGGAACCCAGGTAGGTAATATCTTCTTTCCTTGTGACAATATTGCCACCCACTGTAACTGAGAAGCCGTCGGTCTTGCTGAGTTTGTTATTTGAACCGAAGAGAATGGATTCTGTTTTGCCCATGTGTAATGATAGTTTGTTATCAGCGAGCCATATGCAGATTTTGCCTAGTTCAGAGCTGAGGGTTTTTTCAACCTGTAACTTGTTCTTGTCAGAGACCAGCAGGGCTGAGTCGTCCGCAAACAGGAACAAGTTGCAGTCACAAGCTGACGACATGTCATTTGCATAAATTAGGAACAGTAGCGGACCTAGTATGCTTCCTTGTGGAACACCACAGTTTACTGTGAGGGGGGGGGATAGGGTACCGTTTACCTCCACCATCTGCTCTCTCCCCTCCAGGTAGGATTGCATCCAGCTCACTGATAGACTATCAAAACCAATTGCTTTTAGCTTGTCAATCAGAATGGTGTGATTGACAGTGTCGAAGGCCTTTTGTAGGTCCAGCATGACCATGCCGCAGTATTTGCCCGCGTCCACCTCTTGTTTGATGTGGTCGTTTAAATAGAGAAGGCATGTGTCAGTGGAGTGGGATGTTCTGAAGCCAGATTGGAATTCGTAGATTAGATTTTTTTCCGCAAGGTATTTTTCGACCTGTTCGTATAAAATTTTTTCCATGACTTTCGAGATGGAGGTAAGGATAGAAACAGGGCGGTAGTTGCCTGGGTCTAATTTACTGCCTTTTTTGTGCAGAGGGGTCACTCTCGCAATTTTGAAGTCCTTGGGGACGTGTCCCTGTTTTATGGAGAGGTTTATTATGTGTGTGATGACTGGGGTGATGGCGGCTGCTGAGTCTCTGAGGAATTTGGAGGGGATGTTGTCATGGCCAGTGGCCTTGTTGGGTTGGAGGGCGCTCAGTTTTTTGAGTACCTCATCTGTTGTTACCATTTCCAGTTTGAAGTCGTCTTTGTGGACCCCTAGGTTCTTGTAGTATGCTACTATGTGTTCTACCCCATAATGCCCTGAGTGGGAGGGTAGTTTGTTTACCAGTGTTGTGGCTATGTTTGTGAAGAAACTATTTAAGTAATTGGCTACATCCAGCTTTTCTGTGATGAGCGTGTTGTCCGTCTTTATGTTTATGTTTGAGAATCTGGTTTTAAGTTTTTTACTGCAGCCTAGTTGGTTATTGAGTAATTTCCAAAGTTCACGCGGTTTGTTTTTGTTTTCCTCGGTTTTGTCATTGATGAATTTTTTCTTTGCTGTTTTGATCATGGAGTTTACATCATTTCTTAGTCTGTTTCTTTCTAGTTTGAGTTCAGTCACGTGGGCTTGGAGTTCACTGCTCGTGCTTATGTTAAGCTTTGACTGACTTTTACGAAACTCAGAGCATTTTTTGTCTCTGGTTTTCATAGCGGTCAGTATTTCAGCGTGCATCCACGGCTCAGCGCGATTTTTTACCCTAGTGGTTCTTAGGGGGGCCATGTTGTTTAGTATCGTTGAAAATTTGGTTTTGAAGCCAAGCCATGTTTCTTCAACCAGTGTACCATTGAGTTCATCTGACCAGTCCAGGCTCTTCAGTTCAAGGTTAAAGGCCTCGCTAGAGTACGTTTTGAGGTCTCTAGATGTGACTGTTTTGTGACAGCCAGCCTTTTGTTTTAGCTTTTTGCGGGTACAGAATATCATATAATGATCACTTAACCCGCATGCTATAACCCCTTTATTGGCGATCTTGGACATGTCAGAGGTCAGGATGAGGTCAATGGTAGTCTGAGTTGACTCACACACACGTGTGGGTTGTGTGATTAGCTGGCTGAGGCCGTGCAGATCACAAAACCTATTGTAGGATTTGAAGACGGGTGCATCTTTTTGTTGCATATCCGTGTTCCAATCCCCAATAAGAATCATTTCTGTATCCTCGACTCCAGCTAAGCACGCATCCAACACGTCATAAAAGCCATTTTGGTCTGGCGGTCTGTAAATTGTGCCGACTAGAACAGATTTAGCCCTTTCAAATAGAATTTCTACAAAAACAGTTTCAATAGCCTCATGATCTAGGTCTGTACGGTTAATAAATTTGGTGTCTTGATGGATGTACATACAGACACCTCCTCCATGCCTGTTCCTGTCATTGCGGACTAAAGAATAGTTCTCTAATTCAATTTCCGGGTCTGTTACTGATACGTCCAGTTTAGTTTCTGAGAAACATAGTATGTTTACCTTTCCGTTACTGAAATGTTGTCTTATTTCTGCCATTTTGTGCCTGAGGCTATTTACATTGAGATGAAAGATATGTAGTCCGTTTTTATCTGCTGTTTCGTCAATATCCTTGAGATATAGGTAGGATTCTTCTTCTGTGGGAAGGGGGGGGGGCTCTGTGATGCCCGGAGGGGGGGTGGGGGATCCTAGTCCGTTTTTATCTGCTGTGTCGTCAATCTCTGTGGGAAGGGGGGGGGCTCTGTGATGTCCGGAGGGGGGGTGGGGGATCCTTTGATCAAGGTGGGTGTCCCGCGAAGGGAGGGGGGTGGGGATGATCCTTTGTCCTCTGCTGGTGTGTTTGGTCGGTGTGAAAGCCCGCGACGTGGGGGGGGGGGCTGGTTGTTGTCCTCAGATGTGTCTGGGGGCCCTCCGTTGTGGGGGAGGGGGGGTGGGTCTGTCCTTTGTCCTGGCCCGGGTAGCCTACCTGGCCTGGCGGGGCTAGCCGAGTCAACCAGCGGGTCCCTGGTGATCTCGTCCCGCGCTGATCTGTGTCCCTTGTCCCATACAAGCTCTCTCCCTCTCGTCTCTCGGCTCCTCTGCATGGGCTTCGGTGAGGGGATGTCGCCGCCTGCTGATGGGTTGGTGCATCTGCTGTCTGTAGTGGAGGCTGCGTTGCTGTTGTTGACGCTGTCGTCGGCCGGCGACGGTGTGAGGATGAGCTGTTGATTCTTCGCCTGTTGGCGTGTTAAAACAGGTCCTGGGTTCTGGTGGATGTCTCCAGACAGGAGCAAATACAATAAAAACATCGATTTTCTATCAAACTTGCCTGTCGGGGGTTGTTTCTTTCTTTCGGGATTCGCCGTCAACAGCCTGTGAATAGTTGCCGCTCCTTCAACAGGTAAAAGTCACAATGGGACTGTAGATTTACGTTTTTGTTGCTTTCCACCGCCGTTTCCTGACGATTCTGTGCTGAATTCAGGCACACGTCTGTAATCCATAGTATGGCAAGCAAGAAATGCGCAAATATTCCTGTATATCTTCTTTTTGCTGATTTCTGTTGTTGGTTTCCATGGGAACAGCAAGAGCTGGATATTCTGCGACCGTTCATGTCGAGAGCCGGAAGTTTAGATGTATTATGTATTGAGCTGTACTGTACTGTACCCATTGATTGATTGATTGAAAAGTTTATTAACAGATTGCAGAATGGGTACAGTACAGTACAGCTCAACAATACACAGACCAGAGAAAGACTTTCGTCTTGTTTACATCAGGGTCCCCCATTTTCAATTCATCATAACATATATGACATACACAACATACAGATAGACAGTACTGCTACATCTATACATTTATGACATACCAGATTTGCAAATACAGTACTGTTTTTGCTACAAAAAGTGTCCAGAAAAAGAGTGTATATACATACATACTTCCTTAACTGTCTCAGGTGGTAGAGGCGCTGCTTCACCTTCTTTACGACTGAGTCTAATAATAATAATAATAATTTAGGACCTGCTCAGAGGTCATCAATCGGCACACATGCGATGCATGCATGCAATTCGTATCTGCGATTAACCCATCCCATCGTCCTTCCCCCCCAAGGGCAGCCGGGAGCAGACGGGCGTCAACGTGAGCCGCGCCAGGGGACCAATCCAAGTGCTCCTATCCGTCTTCGTCAAGGACGCCACAGCGTTAGCGATCTGTTGTTGTGCATGTTTTTCCATTGGGTTTATCTTATCGGGAGGGAAACCCTTGCGAGCACATGCAAACATGCAAACTCCACACAGAAAGGCCCGGGAGATACCCCACCTGGGTAACTGGCATCATGGAAACCTGGTCCCCAAGCGGGAATCGAACCCTGAACCTTCTTGCTGTGAGGCGACAGTGTTAACCACTACACCACCATGCCGCTATCGTCTATGTGTGTTGTCCATGTCAGGTCCTCTGAGATGTGGACCCCCAGGTACTTGAAGCTGCTCACCACTTCTGTATGCATGTTGAGACTCTGTAGCCAGACTGTTAAACTGAAAATATTCTTGGATTTGTGCAAAAACACACTTTTCCATGATTTTGCTTAAAACTGGTAAAATGCTTATAGGTCTGGAGTTGCCCACATTAAAAAATGATTTGGAGTCTTTGGGTAAAGGAGTAACCTTAGCCTCCTTCCATCTCTTTGGACATAGTCCCACTTGTATACATCTATTAATAATATGACACACTGGACTTAAAAGCTGTTCTTAAATCTTGAACTCTTGGCATGTATGGCCGGTATCTCCTCCCTGGGGGAAGGAGCTGAAAGAGGTGATGTGCTGGGTGAGACTGGTCCTTGATGATACACTTGGAGCGGTGGAGGCAGCGGGAGGTGAAGACGGATGTGATGTTTGGTAGAGGAGTCCCGACGATCCTGCCTGCCGCCTTCACCACCCTCTGTAGAGCCTCTTGCTCTGCCTTTGTGCAGCTGGAGAACCACACAGACACACCGTAGGTCAGCACACTCTCTATAGTTACTGTCTGTACAATACTGCTGTAGGCCTATAATACTTATGTAAATAAGTAAGGCAATTGAAATATATCTGCAGTACAGCTCAATACACACAATTGTTAAGGGGATGCAGACCAGAGAAAGACTTCCGTCTTGTTTACATCAGGGTCCCCCATTTTCAATTCATCATAAATGTACAGTTCCCTCCCCCTTGTATATATTTACTGTATGTCACAAATGTAACAGTACTGCATGGTCTGCATCCCCTTAACAATTGTGTGTATTGCGCTGTACTGCATTCTGCAATCTGTTAATAAAGTTTTCAATCAATCAATCAATCCGGGCCTGTGACGTCACTGTACCCATTCTGCAATCTGTTAATAAAGTTTTCAATCAATCAATTAATCAATCAATCAATCAATCCGGGCCTGTGACGTCACTGTACCCATTCTGCAATCTGTTAATACAGTTTTCAATCAATCAATCAATCAATCAATCAATCGGTCACTGTACCCATTCTACAATCTGTTAATAAAGTTATCTATCAATCAATCAATCAATCAATCAATCAATCAATCAATCCGGGCCTGTGACGTCACTGTACCCATTCTGCAATCTGTTAATAAAGTTTTCAATCAATCAATCAATCAATCAATCAATCAATCAATCAGTCCAGGCCTGTGACGTCACTGTACCCATTCTGCAATCTGTTAATAAAGTTTTCAATCAATCAATCAATCAATCCGGGCCTGTGACGTCACTGTACCCATTCTGCAATCTGTTAATAAAGTTTTCAATCAATCAATCAATCAATCGGTCACTGTACCCATTCTACAATCTGTTAATAAAGTTTTCAATCAATCAATCAGGGCCTGTGGCGGTCACGTGTACCCATTCTGCAATCTGTTAATAAAGTTTTCAATCAATCAATCAATCCCGCAGTGCAACGTGACCCAAATCAGCCAATGCCCGCAGTGCAACACTCCAATTTAGCCATTGGGTGGGACGGTCACGTGACCCAAATCAGCCAATGGAAGCGAGCGTCCTCAGCCTGCGGTATCCTCAGCCTGCTGGAGACGTGGTTCTGCAGGTGGATAGTATTGAGTAGCGCGCTTGCTCCTGGGGCTGCCGCGGGGCGTGGCCGCGGCGGGTCACGTGCCTGTCGAGGCCAATCAGGCCTACCCCGGAAGTAGGAACGGTTGCGGAACAGCTACAGGCGGGCGGGTCTGTCCGACGGTGGCTGTGCTCAGTGCTCACTGTTCCAATAGGGTCCAGCTGCAGACTCGGAGCCTCGAGGTCCAGATTGGTACTTCCGACCGCCACAGGACTTCCGACCGCCACAGGACTAATGCGGAAGTATCTCGAAGTACGTCTGACGTATCTCGAATTACGTCTGACGTTTCTCTTCATAAAATAATATAAAATCAGCAGCATGGGGAGGGCCGGGGGGAGGGGAGGTACAGGTAGTAGAAGACATAGAGGTACAGGTCACATAATTATAGTACAGTGGAGAAGTAAAAATGGAATAAAAAGGCAGTGTAAACAATATACAATATTATTAACTCTAATAATAACACGCCTCGCGGGCTCATTATAATACGAGTCACATAATTATAGTACAGTGGAGAAGTAAAAATGGAATAAAAAGGCAGTGTAAACAATATACAATATTATTAACTCTAATAATAACACGCCTCGCGGCCCTCGCGGGCTCATTATAATACGAGAGCCGTGGGTCTGCATTGTATAGAGCGGATCCCCCGGCCGTATTCAAGCGCTGGAGCGCTTTGCGATGGATCAAACTGTATTAATATAGTAGTAATAATAGTAGTTGGCTAGTTGCGCGCTTCTGGCCACCTCCCGCAGTGCGCGCATACACACATACTGTCTGTAGCTATACAGTACGTGCAAAATTAATTGTCAAGAGCCTCATCTCATCTGGCTCTGCAAATAGATCTAGAGTCTGAATATCATATAATAGCCTGCTGATGATCTCTCTCTCGAGTCAAATCCATTCTGAGAACGGAATGCAGTGCCCGCGACGAGGGTCTTGATTGATTGATTGATTGATTGATTGATTGATTGATTGATTGATTGATTGATTGAAAATTGTATTAACAGATCATGCTGGACCCAAGGCCTTTGACACTGTCAATCACTCCATTCTTGATTGAACATTTTATTAACAGATTGCAGAATGGGTACAGTACAGTACAGCTCAATACACACAATTGTTAAGGGGATGCAGACCCTGTTAATACAATTTTCAATCAATCAATCAATCAATCAATCAATCAATCAATCAAGACCCTCGTCGCGGGCACTGCATTCCGTTCTCAGAATGGATTTGACTCGAGAGAGAGATCATCAGCAGGCTATTATATGATATTCAGACTCTAGATCTATTTGCAGAGCCAGATGAGATGAGGCTCTTGACAATTAATTTTGCACGTACTGTATAGCTACAGACAGTATGTGTGTATGCGCGCACTGCGGGAGGTGGCCAGAAGCGCGCAACTAGCCAACTACTATTATTACTACTATATTAATACAGTTTGATCCATCGCAAAGCGCTCCAGCGCTTGAATACGGCCGGGGGATCCGCTCTATACAATGCAGACCCACGGCTCTCGTATTATAATGAGCCCGCGAGGCGTGTTATTATTAGAGTTAATAATATTGTATATTGTTTACACTGCCTTTTTATTCCATTTTTACTTCTCCACTGTACTATAATTATGTGACTCGTATTATAATGAGCCCGCGAGGCGTGTTATTATTAGAGTTAATAATATTGTATATTGTTTACACTGCCTTTTTATTCCATTTTTACTTCTCCACTGTACTATAATTATGTGACCTGTACCTCTATGTCTTCTACTACCTGTACCTCCCCTCCCCCCGGCCCTCCCCATGCTGCTGATTTTATATTATTTTATGAAGAGAAACGTCAGACGTAATTCGAGATACGTCAGACGTACTTCGAGATACTTCCGCATTAGTCCTGTGGCGGTCGGAAGTCCTGTGGCGGTCGGAAGTACCAATCTGGACCTCGAGGCTCCGAGTCTGCAGCTCGACCCTACTCCACTGTTCAGCTGGGAAGTTGTGGGAATAAACCATGGAGCCTCTTTTGAATTATACAAGCCCGTCTGAAGAGCAGCCATTCCACTGATTCGCGTTGATAATATGTTCGGAAGGCAGAATGCAAACTGTTTTGTTCAAGCATAAAAGGAGTACAGAATGTTCGCCACTTCTTTTTGGGGATGTGATTATGTGTCGTGTTGGTTTTTCTTCGACCACAGGAGGCGAGTTTGCGACGCAGAGAAAGCAGGAGGATATGAAAGTAACGCATAGACGCTAAAACAAATGCTGGCGTGTAGGGAGGGTTGGTTTACATTTTTGGGACCGCGGAGGCGCAGACTAGAGAAAGGGCGTCCTGTCCTGATGCTTTTGTAGGCGTCGTCAACAAACCGTGCACATACAGCATTACTACCACCCGAAGCAGAAGATCACAAGTTTGACAAATGGAGTAAAAAAAAGAAACGACAGAAAAGTAGAGGTAAGGAGGTAAATGGTAAGATGGGGGAGCAACAATTGACTTCTGAAGTTTTTATTTATTGGGGGGTTTAACTTTAGCCAATGCCTAGAAAAATACTTCAGATTTAAGATTTTTTTTGTGGTAAAAATAGTAACCCACGCCTGTAATGTCAAAACAAAACACAAGTCAAATACATATATTTCGTAAAATGTAACTTGAATTTTGGCTAATTTTATGAATAGCCTACATATTGTATTATTATTTATTTTACAACAAAGAACAACATTCACTCATAAAAAACAAACAATAAAATAAATGATGTCCAACGATGTAGGCCTACAGCTGATGCATGTATACGGGCTAGACTGTTTGTGCTGCTTTCATGTCAGAGAGAGAGAGTGTGTGAATGAATGAATGAAAACTTTATTAACAGATTGCAGAATGGGTACAGTACAGTACAGCTCAATACATACAATTGTTAAGGGGATGCAGACCAGAGAAAGACTTTCGTCTTGTTTACATCAGGGTCCCCCATTTTCAATTCATCGTAACATATATGACATACATGACATACAGATAGACAGTACTGCTCCATCTATACATTTATGACATACCAGATTTGCAATTACAGTACTGTTTGTGATACAAAAAGAGTCCAGAAAGAAAAGAGTATATACATTAGGCGTGGAAACTGTACATTGGATTGGGTAGGTGGGGGTGGGGGGGGACTGTACATTGGAGGTGGTTGGGTGGGGGGGGTGGGGCTGTACATTGGAGGTGGTGGGGGGGTTGGGTACATTAACCTTAACCAACTTCGAAAGAGTCCTCTAAGCTTAACCAGTGATAAACTAGGCATTAGGTAGTTTGCTGCTGTTCAAGGCGGAAATGGGCGCGTCACGCGATTGGGCGCACATGTCACATGACCAGAAACGTCAGTGGCCAATCAGATTGCAGAACGCGGAACTGGAAATCCGTTGGTAAAAAACTAGACGCATCCCAGTCTCTTCCACACTGTGAGGCATGCTGTGAGGCATACAGCGGTGTGCTCTTCAGAATGTACCGGGAGAAACGTTTACTGTACCCCGCAGACATAATAAGCATATAAGCAGTGCTTACTAACGTTATTAGTTACGTTATTTCTGACCGAATTAGTCATTAATTTGTCTGCTTTCGCCAACGGCAGCGATGTGAAAGGCGAAGCGAACTCCAGCAGTAGCACGCTTGCTCCAGCAGTCGCCCCGCATACAGCACACCGCTGTATGTTACGTTTCTCCCGGTACATTCTTAAGAGCACACCGCTGTTGGAGAACCAGCGGGCTGTATGTTGGAGAACCAGCGGTCTTCCTCACTCGAGTGAGACTAAAGCCGTGCACCGTGCACTGCAGTCTCTAACAGTGTAACAGTAAGAAGCATTTTGGATAAAAGTATTCTGTACTTCTGTATGACAACAATGTATGCCTTTCAAATGTTAAATGATTAAATGATACACAGCTAAATCTACGCTCTCGCCTCTCATCCTGCTCTCATCCTGCTTTCGCCAACGGCAGCGATGTGAAAGGCGAAGCGAACTCCAGCAGTAGCGCGAGATGCTTCCACCTGCAGAACCACGTCTCCAGCAGGCTGAGGACACTGCAGGCTGAGGACGCTCGCTTCCATTGGCTGATTTGGGTCACGTGACCGTCCCACCCAATGGCTGAATTGGAGTGTTGCACTGCGGGCATTGGCTGATTTGGGTCACGTGATTTGGAGCGGCGGAAAGGAACCAAAAAATAATAATAATAAACACTGAACAGACGTAGACAAAATGGGGGCATCTTTGGACACCCCTGCGGCTTGTCCTTTGTGTAGTTATGCATATCGGGACCCGATCACGTTGAAGTGCAAGCATCGTTTCTGCAAGTGTTGAAAAGTCGTACAGTTCCCTCCCCCTTGTATATATTTACTGTATGTCACAAATGTAACAGTACTGCATGGTCTGCATCCCCTTAACAATTGTGTGTATTGCGCTGTACTTGAAGTGCAAGCATCGTTTCTGCAAGTTTCTGGAGTGACTTCGCGACCGGTCCGTTTTATTGTCCAAGTGGCGGTGCAACACCTCGTACAAGATTGATTGATTGATTGATTGATTGATTGAAAAGTTTATTAACAGATTGCAGAATGGGTACAGTACAGTTCAATACATACAATTGTTAAGAGGATGCAGACCTGAGAAAGACTGATGAATGAATTGAAAATGGGGGACCCTGTAAACAAGACGAAAGTATTTCTCTGGGCTGCATCCCCTTAACAATTGTGTATTGAGCTGTACTGTACTGTACCCATTGATTGATTGATTGAAAAGTTTATTAACAGATTGCAGAATGGGTACAGTACAGTACAGCTCAACAATACACAGACCAGAGAAAGACTTTCGTCTTGTTTACATCAGGGTCCCCCATTTTCAATTCATCATAACATATATGACATACACGACATACAGATAGACAGTACTGCTACATCTATACATTTATGACATACCAGATTTGCAAATACAGTACTGTTTTTGCTACAAAAAGTGTCCAGAAAAAGAGTGTATATACATACATACTTCCTTAACTGTCTCAGGTGGTAGAGGCGCTGCTTCACCTTCTTTACGACTGAGTCTAATAATAATAATAATAATTTAGGACCTGCTCAGAGGTCATCAATCGGCACACATGCGATGCATGCATGCAATTCGTATCTGCGATTAACCCATCCCATCGTCCTTCCCCCCCAAGGGCAGCCGGGAGCAGACGGGCGTCAACGTGAGCCGCGCCAGGGGACCAATCCAAGTGCTCCTGTCCGTCTTCGTCAAGGACGCCACAGCGTTAGCGATCTGTTGTTGTGCATGTTTTTCCATTGGGTTTATCTTATCGGGAGGGAAACCCTTGCGAGCACATGCAAACATGCAAACTCCACACAGAAAGGCCCGGGAGATACCCCACCTGGGTAACTGGCATCATGGAAACCTGGTCCCCAAGCGGGAATCGAACCCTGAACCTTCTTGCTGTGAGGCGACAGTGTTAACCACTACACCACCATGCCGCTATCGTCTATGTGTGTTGTCCATGTCAGGTCCTCTGAGATGTGGACCCCCAGGTACTTGAAGCTGCTCACCACTTCTGTATGCATGTTGAGACTCTGTAGCCAGACTGTTAAACTGAAAATATTCTTGGATTTGTGCAAAAACACACTTTTCCATGATTTTGCTTAAAACTGGTAAAATGCTTATAGGTCTGGAGTTGCCCTCATTAAAAAATGATTTGGAGTCTTTGGGTAAAGGAGTAACCTTAGCCTCCTTCCATCTCTTTGGACATAGTCCCACTTGTATACATCTATTAATAATATGACACACTGGACTTAAAAGCTGTTCTTAAATCTTGAACTCTTGGCATGTATGGCCGGTATCTCCTCCCTGGGGGAAGGAGCTGAAAGAGGTGATGTGCTGGGTGAGACTGGTCCTTGATGATACACTTGGAGCGGTGGAGGCAGCGGGAGGTGAAGACGGAGGTGATGTTTGGTAGAGGAGTCCCGACGATCCTGCCTGCCGCCTTCACCACCCTCTGTAGAGCCTCTTGCTCTGCCTTTGTGCAGCTGGAGAACCACACAGACACACCGTAGGTCAGCACACTCTCTATAGTTACTGTCTGTACAATACTGCTGTAGGCCTATAATACTTATGTAAATAAGTAAGGCAATTGAAATATATCTGCAGTACAGCTCAATACACACAATTGTTAAGGGGATGCAGACCAGAGAAAGACTTCCGTCTTGTTTACATCAGGGTCCCCCATTTTCAATTCATCATAAATGTACAGTTCCCTCCCCCTTGTATATATTTACTGTATGTCACAAATGTAACAGTACTGCATGGTCTGCATACCCTTAACAATTGTGTGTATTGCGCTGTACTGCATTCTGCAATCTGTTAATAAAGTTTTCAATCAATCAATCAATCCGGGCCTGTGACGTCACTGTACCCATTCTGCAATCTGTTAATAAAGTTTTCAATCAATCAATTAATCAATCAATCAATCAATCCGGGCCTGTGACGTCACTGTACCCATTCTGCAATCTGTTAATAAAGTTTTCAATCAATCAATCAATCAATCAATCGGTCACTGTACCCATTCTACAATCTGTTAATAAAGTTATCAATCAATCAATCCGGGCCTGTGACGTCACTGTACCCATTCTGCAATCTGTTAATAAAGTTTTCAATCAATCAATCAATCAATCCAGGCCTGTGACGTCACTGTACCCATTCTGCAATCTGTTAATAAAGTTTTCAATCAATCAATCAATCAATCCGGGCCTGTGACGTCACTGTACCCATTCTGCAATCTGTTAAAGTTTTCAATCAATCAATCAATCAATCAAACAATCAATCGGTCACTGTACCCATTCTACAATCTGTTAATAAAGTTTTCAATCAATCAATCAGGGCCTGTGGCGGTCACGTGTACCCATTCTGCAATCTGTTAATAAAGTTTTCAATCAATCAATCAATCAATCCCGCAGTGCAACGTGACCCAAATCAGCCAATGCCCGCAGTGCAACACTCCAATTTAGCCATTGGGTGGGACGGTCACGTGACCCAAATCAGCCAATGGAAGCGAGCGTCCTCAGCCTGCGGTATCCTCAGCCGGCTGGAGACGTGGTTCTGCAGGTGGATAGTATTGAGTAGCGCGCTTGCTCCTGGGGCTGCCGCGGGGCGTGGCCGCGGCGGGTCACGTGCCTGTCGAGGCCAATCAGGCCTACCCCGGAAGTAGGAACGGTTGCGGAACAGCTACAGGCGGGCGGGTCTGTCCGACGGTGGCTGTGCTCAGTGCTCACTGTTCAGCTGGGAAGTTGTGGGAATAAACCATGGAGCCTCTTTTGAATTATACAAGCCCGTCTGAAGAGCAGCCATTCCACTGATTCGCGTTGATAATATGTTCTGAAGGCAGAATGCAAACTGTTTTGTTCAAGCATAAAAGGAGTACAGAATGTTCGCCACTTCTTTTTGGGGATGTGATTATGTGTCGTGTTGGTTTTTCTTCGACCACAGGAGGCGAGTTTGCGACGCAGAGAAAGCAGGAGGATATGAAAGTAACGCATAGACGCTAAAACAAATGCTGGCGTGTAGGGAGGGTTGGTTTACATTTTTGGGACCGCGGAGGCGCAGACTAGAGAAAGGGCGTCCTGTCCTGATGCTTTTGTAGGCGTCGTCAACAAACCGTGCACATACAGCATTACTACCACCCGAAGCAGAAGATCACAAGTTTGACAAATGGAGTAAAAAAAAGAAACGACAGAAAAGTAGAGGTAAGGAGGTAAATGGTAAGATGGGGGAGCAACAATTGACTTCTGAAGTTTTTATTTATTGGGGGGTTTAACTTTAGCCAAGGCCTAGAAAAATACTTCAGATTTAAGATTTTTTTGTGGTAAAAATAGTAACCCACGCCTGTAATGTCAAAACAAAACACAAGTCAAATACATATATTTCGTAAAATGTAACTTGAATTTTGGCTAATTTTATGAATAGCCTACATATTGTATTATTATTTATTTTACAACAAAGAACAACATTCACTCATAAAAAACAAACAATAAAATAAATGATGTCCAACGATGTAGGCCTACAGCTGATGCATGTATACGGGCTAGACTGTTTGTGCTGCTTTCATGTCAGAGAGAGAGAGTGTGTGAATGAATGAATGAAAACTTTATTAACAGATTGCAGAATGGGTACAGTACAGTACAGCTCAATACATACAATTGTTAAGGGGATACAGACCAGAGAAAGACTTTCGTCTTGTTTACATCAGGGTCCCCCATTTTCAATTCATCGTAACATATATGACATACATGACATACAGATAGACAGTACTGCTCCATCTATACATTTATGACATACCAGATTTGCAATTACAGTACTGTTTGTGATACAAAAAGAGTCCAGAAAGAAAAGAGTATATACATTAGGCGTGGAAACTGTACATTGGATTGGGTGGGGGGGGACTGTACATTGGAGGTGGTTGGGTGGGGGGGGGGGGGGGGGGGGTTGGGTGGGTGGGGGACACTGTACAAACAACACTGTACATTGGATTATTGACAAGACCATACTTGGTAATTTACTGTACATTGGAGGGGGTTGTGTTCGGACATTTACAGGGGCCAGTTTCGAGTTGCAGTCTCCCTTAGGTGTTTTTTGAGAGTGTTTTTGAAAGTGGGTAGTGATTCACATTCCTTTACAGCTTTGGGTAGGGCGTTCCACATTGATGTGGCATAATTGCGAAACGTGTTTAGTCCCTTGTTTGAGCCGAATCTGGGTTTAACATGATTTGTGGAGCTCCCTCTGGTGTTGTGATCGTGGTATTCACTGACCTTTGGGAAGTATTTTGTCATGTACATGGGTACCTTGGTCGTGTAGTGTATCTTGTAGACCAGGCCCATTGCAAGTTGCTGTACTCTGTCGTCTACTCTAAGCCATCCTAGGTTGTCAAAGTGGGCAGGGGTGAGGTGGGTTCTAGGAGTAAGGTCAAGCAGTAGTCTGACCAGTTTGTTTTGAGATGTTTGTAATTTTGTTTTTAGCGCCTTTGAGGTGCTTTGGTACCATGAGGTGCAAGCATAGTCGTAGTACCCTTGAATGAGTGCTCCTGCTAGAGTCTTCAGGGTATTCTTGTTTACCAGTGAGGAGATCCGGTACAAGAATCGAGTTCGTTGGTTGACTTTTTTTTATTACATTGGATGCCATTTTGTCACAGGAAAGATTTGCCTCTAGGATGGAACCCAGGTAGGTAATATAAGAGAGTGTGTGTGTCATTTGGCCAGAGTTTAGAAATTGACAGTAATTCTAGTAAACTAGTAATTCTGTTCAATTAAACTATTTGCTCAATATATCTCAAAAATAGTTACTGTTCTGGTTGGGAGTCTCTTAGGGCAGGAGTTCAAATCAGTCCATTTAGCACAGAGCAGGTTTGTCGCGTGGAGATTCGTCAGAATGCCATCTCTCTTCCTAATTTATGCAAATGTCATGACGAGAACAAGTTACAGGTTGAACCCCCCCCCCCCCAACTCGGCAAAATCTGCATACTATGGCTCGCTGATAACAAACTATCATTACACCTGGGTAAAACAGAGTCCATTCTCTTCGGATCAAATAACAAACTCAGCAAGACCGCTTCTCAGTTACAGTGGGTGACAATATTGTCACAATTATAAAATTATAGGTCTAGGTTCCATCCTAGAGGCAAATCTTTCCTGTGACAAAATGGCATCCAAGGTAATAAAAAAAGTCAACCAACAAACTAGATTCTTGTACCGGATCTCCTCTCTGGTAAACAAGAATACCCTGAAGACTCTGGCAGGAGCACTCATTCAAGGGTACTACGACTATGCTTGCACCTCATGGTACCAAAGAACCTCAAAGGCACTAAAAACATGATTACAAACATCACAAAACAAACTGGTCAGACTTCTACTTGACCTTACCCCTAGAACCCACCTCACCCCTGCCCACTTTGACAACCTAGGATGGCTTAGAGTAGACGACGGAGTACAGCAACTTGCAATGGGCCTGGTCTACAAGATACACTATACGACTAAGGTACCCATGTACATGTCAAAATACTTCCCAAAGGTCAGTGAATACCACGACCACAACACCAGAGGAAGCTCAACAAATCATGTTAAACCCAGATTCGGCTCAAACAAGGGACTAAACACGTTTTGCAATTATGCCACACCAATGTGGAACGCCCTACCCAAAGCTGTAAAGGAATGTGAATCCCTACCCACATTCGAAACCGCTCTTAACTAGGGATGGGAATTGATAGGATTTTATCGATACGATTCCATTATCGATTCTGCTTATCGATTCGATTCTTTATCGATTCTCTTATCGATACCTGATCAATTTATAATTTAAATAAATAAATTGGAAATGCAACAGAACTAAGCTGGTTAGAATAACAACATGCAACTTGACATTTCTGATTGTCATTTATTGTTGAGCCCCCATGTCAGGGGCGACAGTGGCTCGGGAGGTAGAGCAGTCGTCTGGCAATCCGGAGGTTCCCGGTTCGATTCCCGCTCCTCCCGGGCAGCGTGTCGATGTGTCCTTGAGCAAGACACTTAACCCCTAACTGCTCCCGATGAGCAGGTTGGCACCTTGCATGGTTGCCTGCGCCGTCGTTGTGTGAATGTGTGAGTGATTGGGTAAAATGTAAGGAACAAATTGTAAAGCGCTTTGGATAAAAGCGCCATATAAAAAAGCAGCCATTTACCATGTCAGAAAAATACAAAAACTGTAAAAAATAAAACATTAACTATAGCCTACACTTAAATAAAATAATGTATTTGAGATTCTCTTAATTTTTTTTTATTTTTTTTCTTAAACTAATTTAATCTATTGAATAACAGTCGTTATTCCTCTGACTTCTGTCTCACACACACACACACACACAGACACACAGAGCTCCCTCCCCGGGCCCCTGTCCTGTAAAGTATTGGCTTGTGTTGCTAACACGGACACATTTGTATGTTGCACCATGGTACTTCCTGTCTGACGGACTCAGAGTAGAGACTTAGTAAATAAACAATCCGGCTCTTATTATATGTGAACTAAAGAGTACAAGGTTTACACAACAGTCCCCACCCGCTGTTTTATTATATTTGTACCTGTACTATCCGCTGTCAGCTGTTTATCTCTCTTTGTGAGCTTGATTAAATAGCGTTAGCTCACGTTAGCTAGCGATAGCTCCGCGGCTAATTTTAGCTCACCCTAAACTAAATCAATGACTAGGTTATAAAGCATTCAAGTAGTTTTCACTGCACATAGAAGTAGCCAAACAGCGGGAGCATTTCGGGAGCATATTACCAAAACCCAGGCAATTTCGAGCCCTTAATGAATCAAATAGAGTCTGCCATGGCTACATGCTAACGCTAACATTATTACGCAACTAGGAAAAACCTGGCAGCGATAAGGGAATCGAAAGTCACGGGAGCCACACGGTTCCAGGCATCGGCCAATTAGGAACCGGTTCCCAACCGGAACCGGTTTTCGATTCCCATCCCTACTCTTAACACTTTGATTGCCCATAACGAGATTTTTTTTTTTTTTTTATTTTATTAGCGATCTGAATTCACATTTCAACAACCGAGTCTACCGTTGGTAAGCCTGCCCCACCAGGCGCTCAGATGTGAAAAAGCGCCCCCTATCGTCTCCCAGATGGTAATGCACATTTTGGATTGGACTCAATGAAAATTGATGAGAAAAAAAAATCCGGAATCCACATTTTACTTCTCACGCATGTAACCAGAGCCGATCAGATTCATTCTGGACCCTCAGGACAGCGTGTAATATGTCTTTACAGTACGTAGCATTGGATCAATAAAAAATTATCGATTTTCGGAATGGCGATCAGGAATTGGAATAATCCATTTGGATACCATCTGATCTCAGGTAAGGAATCTATTTTACCAGTCTTAGGATAATCTGACCTTTTTTCACGGAGATATAAGCTTTCCCCCTATGTGATATGGCTGTTTTGACTGTGCGAGTGATCAGGAAATATGAGAATCGATTTACAGCTTGCGGCACCAGCGTGCATACGTACACATAATATACTATCGATAATCTAGCGTTTATTTGAAAACGATTCATAAATAGGCCGAAAAATTACTGTTCTAGAATATTACAGTACATTATCACCTGTGTAGACTAAACTATGCACAGAATTATGTCAGTCTACAAGGTCCGGATTCTACATGGTCCGGCAATGTAGACCTTGTAGACTCCACTACAGACCAATTATCAGTGAATGTTCATGCATTTTTAAGAAGGGCAACTTCCACAAAAAAACAAAGAACTCACCAAAACATCTCAGTAGCACCTTATCTAAATGTTATATTTCATATATGGAGATTCATATTTATTTATGTATTGCATGCATTTCTACATTTTATTTCCTATTTTGTTTATTCATCCCAGTATCTTTCTTTCTTATGTGTGGAATTCTACAAGGCGCGCGCACACACACACACACACACACACACACACACACACACACACACACACACACACACACACACACACACACACCTACACACACACCTACACACACACCTACACACACACACACACACACAGACACACACACACACACACTTACATTTAGTCATTTAGCTGACGCTTTTATCCAAAGCGACTTACAAGTTCTGTATGACAAGACAGCAAGAAGGGTACAACTCTATCAGCTGAGTAACAATGTTCATCAAAGTGTTGCGTGTTACAGTGTAGGTTAGTTTATTAGGACAAGTGCATTACAGTAAGGTTAGTCACGTTTTTTTTTTTTTTTTTTTTTTTTATCATTTCAGATAATGGTTGAAGAAGTGAGTCTTTAGTCGACGGCGAAAGATTGGACGGGATTCGGCTGTCCTAACTGGGATGGGTAGTACACACACACACACCTACACACCTACACACCTACACACACACACACACACACACACACACACACACACTTACATTTAGTCATTTAGCTGACGCTTTTATCCAAAGCGACTTACAAGTTCTGTACGACAAGACAGCAAGAAGGGTACAACTCTATCAGCTGAGTAACAATGTTCATCAAAGTGTTGCATGTTACAGTGTAGGTTAGTTTATTAGGACAAGTGCATGACAGTAAGGTTAGTCACGGTTAGATTTTTTTTTTTTTTTATCATTTCAGTCTTTAGTCGACGGCGAAAGATTGGACGGGATTCGGCTGTCCTAACTGGGATGGGTAGTTCACACACACACACACACACACACACACACACACACACACACCTACACACCTACACACCTACACACACACACTTACATTTAGTCATTTAGCTGACGCTTTTATCTGAAAAAGAGTGAAAGGGTTAAAATGATGTGGGCCTGGCTACTGTATATTCCAGCAGCACCTTGATCATAAGATGACGTCTATGTATTGTGAGTTGCGTACCTCGTGCTGAGTTAACCCGTTGTATGTTGAATAACTAACTGCCTTTAATCAGTCGTGGAAGAAGTACACTGTTCCTTTACTTTAAGTAAATGTAGAAATACCCAGATAAATTAGTACTCTGGTAAAAGTCCTCCATTCAAATGTACTTAAGTAAAAGTAGAGAAGTATTTGCAATTGAATCATGTACTCGTGGCTGCATGTGTGTGTGTGTTCAAATCAAATTTATTTAGCGGGTTTATGACCACACCTAAATTAACCATTACTACTAGGGATGTCCCGATCGCCTTTTTTTGCTTCCGATCCGATCCCGATCATATGATTTTAAATATCTATCGATCCGATCGTTTCCGATCCGATCTTTCACATTAGTAATCAATTTTGACGCATTTTTGTCAGAAACTGGCAGAGTGAGACAAGCCCATCTGTTGCCTATATCCGGGGCGCGAGCGCGGAGGCGTTTGTTATTACATTCACCCTGAGAAATGTGCTTCTGCTTCATATGAGAAATATTAAAAGTTTCAATATATGTTTGCACATTAGTATACATTCAGTGTTCGACTTACGTAATGGTCCATTCTGGTCTGAAACGCCGACGATAAAGTCACGTAACGTTATCCTCCTGTTGAAAAGTTAGTTTGAAAACTTCGCCTCGAGCCTGCTGCTTCATGAGTTTTTCCTCCACGCGGAATCTCCTCCTTGCAAACATTGCAACTGGCTTGACTTTCTATTTTTAAATGCTTAGTTCCAAACCTCTGACATTAAGTCTAGCTGCTCAAGTCAGTGGATATTAACCGTGTTTCGGGAGCGACGTGTTGTTGTTGTGATGTGGTCGCGACTCGCGTGTAGCGTGTAGCGTCTAAATTAAAGGGAATGTTTGTTGCAACGGTGAAAATTAAAGGGGAATGTGTTTGTTGTGGATAATTATTCTGCTCTGTGTGACAATAAATACATTAATGATGATATATTATGTAATTTAAAACCAAAACTAAGGCCTCCGTATGAGTTTAAGACGTGGACATGGTCATGTTTGTTGAATAAAATTTTTTTTTTTTGACTGCCGATTTTTATTATTATTTTTTCCCGATCCCCGATACTCTGAAAAGCACGTGATCGACGCCGATTCCGATCACGTGATCGGATCGGGACATCCCTAATTACTACTACTATTGACTACAGTAAGTCTGTGAGGAGGCATGTTCAATAGATGTAAATGTAACATGTAAACATGTAACACTGATATTAGTAACTCGCAACCCATTGGCCAGAGTTTAGGAATTGACATGAAAACACTGATATTAGTTAGGGATGCCCCGATCACGTTTTTTGCCACCGATCACCGATCGTCGTGAGCCATATCGGCCGATACCGATCCGATACCGATCGGTTTTGATAAAAAATTTTTTAAATTATTTTATATAATTATTTTATTTATTTTTTATAAAATATATATATTATATAATTAGACTTGTACTTGTATTATCTGCGAGACATCGCCACCACGCAACAAGCTCCACTGTCTGTGTGTACTCTAGTAGCCTCCAGCTATGGCCAGGATTCTCCGGAGCTGCAGCTGGACCTATACTCGAGTAGCCTCGAGCTACTGCCAGGATTCTCCTGCGCTGCAGCTGGACCCTATTGGTATAACGTTACTGTGCTCAGCAAGCCCTCAGCTCGAATACGCGTCGAATCAGTGTTATAAGACATTGATATCAGGAGCTATCTGTAGCTACTGCTAGCCGGATATATACCGTTAATACAACGCCTCAGTGAATTATTTAGTTCAATGGGACATTTCGTTTTGAACAGTGAACTAACTTGCGCTAACGTGAGCTAACAGTGGTATCATACACGTCTCTACTAGACCAGGGGTGGCCAACCCGCGGCTCGTTTTTTTTTTTTTTTTTTTTTTTTTTTTTTCACTCATTCCATAAGGACGTAGAATAAACATTTACAATTTTTTTTTAAATGGTCCATTTGCATGTTCTTGGTATCTGAATCTAGGGACATATATGGATCAGTGTCAGAAATAGTGTGTCTGTTACTAGGGTTGAGTAAATTGTAATGAACCAAAGGAGAATATCAATTCTATTTATGTATCTTTGACTGTGAATAACACCATGCTAAAATTGACCAGACCTGAAAAATCTAAGCAAATGAAGGGAAGATGATTAAACAGAAGGTTTTGTAGATACAGTACTGAATTCTGCCATCTTTTATATAATGTAAATTTCTCCACCATTTTTCATCATATTGCAACATCGTTTTTTGCAAGACGTTCACAGAAAGGTAGAGAAACTAACTGCGTTCTGTTTTATGGCAATAACGTTCAGGTTTGTGGGAGATAATCCGAAAAAATAAGAGAAATTAAAAAGTAAATCCAGAAGTCAGATGATTGACAGGGGCTGGTGTGAGTTTGGTAGGGTAGTTTTTCGAAATTTGAAAGCCCTGAGTCTCTTCCTTCAAAAGACTACACTCACTTTTGGCTGTGCCACTTCCTCCTGTCAATATGCGCCGGTTTCCGACTCAATGCCCTGAGATTTCTATAATCTTATATTTCACTAATAACAGTTAAAATAATTGGTAAACAAACGTAATGCTGAAAATATACACTTTTACTGTATATCTCTGGCTTAAGAGGTTAACCCTGTGAGGCCCAAATTAAAAAGAAATTAGCAACTTCAGAGGCCAGAGGGTGGGACATATAAACACATTTACTATAAAATAGCATTGTGAGGCTGAACAACAGGACCAATTGACTATACATGTGCTTAAAGGGGAACTATCTTATAAATGGCCTTTTTCAGTGTTTACCATTGTTTCTTAGCTATGTGGACTTATATTAATAGGATATATGTCTCTAATTCTCAATATTGGCGCATTCTTCCAATTCTCCTCTCACAATATTCACCCTCACTGAACTGAGTCATCTGAAAATTTGCATATCTGTGATGTCAGAGATTTCTCAGCTGCATAATAATGTGGCAGTTGATGTGGCAGTTGGCACCAGGCCACACAGTGGTTGGCGCCCAGCCTCAAAACGGCTTAAGATCTTGAGGTAGAAAAATGCAGTTTTTAGTACTTGATTAGAAATACAAAACAATGCATTTTTTTTGAAAAAAAACCTAGGTGTTCCATAGACTCACAGGAATTGTGTAAAAGTGCCCAAATAGTGAAAGAAATAGTAAAATAGTTCCTCTTTAAAAAAATTTAAATAAACATAATTTTTTTAAATGGCTAAAAGTGATTTTGTAATTTTGCAACCGTGGGTCTCACAGGGTACTTTTAACCCTGTGAGGCCCAAATAAAAAAGACATTAGCAACTTCAGAGGCCAGAGGGTGAGACCTATAAACACATGAAGGGTGCCGTGACTGAAAAAAAAGGTTGAGAAACGCTGGTATATGGTGTGGCTCTTTGTGGTACCACAGTCATTTTTGTGGCTCTTAGTCTCTGACTGGTTGGCCACCCCTGTACTAGACTATTGCTGGAGCATTTGTTGATATCAGGAGCTATCAGTAGCTAGCCGGCTAGATACCGTTCGGTTAGACAATGCCTCATCATGTATTAAACTAAAAGTGAATAGTTGACTGGGTCATTTTGTAACGGTACCTAACGTTAGCTCAGGGAGACGCCGTCCTCCCGTCCCACTAGACTAGACCCGTGTTTACATGCGTGCGGGAGGGGCTGGAGGGAGGAGTAGACGCCGCACCACCCGGTGTCTGAGACAGAACTCAGCGAGTGAGATCGGTTTTGACGATCGGCGAAAATAAAGCATTATCACCGATCACCTATCGCATATTTATACTGATTATCGGCCGATAACGATCGGTGGCCGATCGATCGGGGCATCCCTAATATTAGTAACTCGCAAACCAAGCATAGTACATACAACTTTAGGAGTCTGAGCTATTCATTTAATTCATTAATTTATTACATCCTAATAGCATCTTATTTATTTATTATTTATACAAATTTATTTGTAAGGCCTGACAACACACGTTAATGTCCCCATGGGCCGGACACGTCTTCTTTAAACAAGCCGAGAAGAAACATCACAATAAATCAAGAACAAAACAAAAACACCATAAAGTCCAAACACAAAATTTTTTTAAGTAAATGCAAAATAAATGCAACACTCCCAGACATACCCCACGCGAATGTAAGGAAAAACTCACTAAAACCTACTGTAGCAATAGGAGAAAATGCACCACAGGCAATGTGGAGGAGAGAAACCTTAGAAGGGCCATTCAAGGGGGGGATCTCCCTTCTTAGATGTCGGTGTTATAGTGTTGCAATAAAACAGGCGAACAGTTGTTACAGGTGTTCCTGTGGGTCACCCATCTTACGTGTGTGTGTGTGTTAATCTAATGATAATTAAAGACTTCTTCTATATTAGGGTGGCGCTTATTAAATTAATTACTATTATTAAATTGATTATTAAATTAATCGTTGACAGCATAGGGGAGCTGTAGGTAAATGTGAGCGAGAGGCATTTAGAATATTTTTTTACCTGAATCCTATCGTTCGGCAATTGGACATACAACTTACCAACATGGTCCAGAGCTCGGCCACGTGAGGTCACGCTGTGGAGAGCAGACCTCTTCCGCATTGGTTCTCAAACCTTTTCACGTCAAGCACTCCATAACAGTTTATTCTGTAAGTGGAGATATAACAGAGGAGAGTGAAGGCTATGGACTGCTCCGGAAGGTTGGAGAGCTGTTCCATCTCCCCGTCTCCCGAAGTCCGTAACCTGGGCATCACCCTCGACTTCACACTTTCATTCCACTCACACATCAAATCCGTTACCAAGTGTGCCTTCTATCACCTCAAAAACATATCCCGTCTCCGCTCATCACTCTCAGATCCTGTGGCTGAGACCCTGATCCACTCATTCATCACCTTCCGGTTGGACTACTGCAGCAGAGTCCAGTTCGGGGTAGCTAGCAAATCCCTGGACAGGCTCCAGTATGTTCAGAACTCAGCTGCCAGGGCTCTCACTCACACCAAGCCCTGGCAGCACATCACCCCCACCCTCATCCACCTCCACTGGCTCCCAGTTAGGCCTGCCGCGATAAGCAATAAATCGATTAATTGCCGCGATAATTAAAATTAATGCAATGATTTTGACGGGCGCGATTAATTGCTATTTGCGCGTTTGTTTTAATGAGGCGGAACCAGTCCAGTACCCCTCGTCAGTCACTCCGTGTGGGGGGCCACTGGCCTTACTACAGAGCACAGCACGGGAGCTCCGTGGGGCACTAGCAACGCCACATATAGCTTAACTACATTTCTCAATAGTGTTGCTCCTTTTAACCAAATAGCGTTCTTTGTAGTGTAACGTTAGCTATTTTTAGACCCAAGTAGTTACTCGCTACTGCCCGGAGAAACTGGACTGCTAAATAAAGATTAAAGATCTAGTGTTGATGCTCATTCAATGCCAACATTAGCTAAATAGCTAACAAACGAAATACAACATATAGCATAGCTACAACACAGAATAACGTTAATACAATTACATGCATCATTGTTTACAATGAACGGGTGGGACTAGTCAAAGGACTGGACACGGGGACAAGTTAAACATGAATACATTTATTATAACAGGTAATCGAGTTGCGCTCCCGTGCCTACGCACCACAGGGCTATTCTATTCTATACGGCTTTGACGCTTCCTCCTCATCGTTGATTGCCTGTAGTAGCTGCATCTAACGTTAGTAGCTAACGTTAAAACTAATCTAAAGTTAGTTGCTCACCAACAATCTCAACATTTGTTTTATCATTAGCTCAAAAACACAGAACCGGACGAGATGCTGCTAGGATAATAACAACAATACTTCCGCTCCGGTCGGTGGGCTTCAAAATAAAAGTCTAAAACCAGAAAAGACGGAGCGGTGGGCTTCAAAATAAAAGTTTTGGGAAATAAATTTCTCAAAAAAAATATCTCTAACCGGTCGCAATAATATCGCTTATCGCGATATTTTCGGGGGCAATTAATCGCCCAGCAAAATGTGTTATCGTGGCAGGCCTACTCCCAGTCAAGTTCTGCATCTCTTTCAAACTCCTGCTCCTCACCTACAAATCCCTCCATGCCCTCGCCCCCCGATACCTGTCTGATCTCCTCCACCAGCACACTCCATCCCGGAACTTACGATCTTCTGATCTGGGTCTCCTTTCTATCCCTCGCACCAGGTTGCAGACTTTCGGTGACGGAGCCTTCAGTGTGGCGTCCCCTACCCTCTGGAACTCTCTCCCCCCTGAAATCCGCAACACCCCAACCCTAGACAGTGGACACTTTCAAAACAGCTCTCAAGACGCACCTTTTCACCAAGGTTTTCCCCAGTTAGTTTAGATTAGATTTAGGTTTCATTATCCCTCTACCTGCCCCCTCATCACCCCCCTTTCCCCTATTGTCCCTTTAACCTAGCCCTCTTGACTTGTGAAACGACCTTGTGTTTTTTGAAAGGCGCTATATAAATTTGATTTATTATTATTATGGACAGCATAGTCATTCTTATAGGGCCTACATTGTGTTAACTTCTACTGAATATAATATTACGATAGGATATTCCTTTATTGATCCCTAATTCATGCATCATAGCAGCATGGGGGAGGGAGGAGGGGAGGTACAGGTACATGGTAATATTAGAAGACATGATACAGGTCATACAATTATAGTACAGTAGAAAAGTAAAAATAAAAATAGGCAGTGTAAACAATATAACAATATAATTAACATCAAGTAGGCAGTGTAAATCAAGGTGCAGATGAGGGTCTGTGTCAGTTATATTAACATTACAATAAATATAGTTACAATAGACACTATAATCTAAATATATACCATGAGTAAGTAAGTATACAGTACACAGGTGCAGTATGCATAAGGTACGTATGGCATGATATACGTTATGTTGTCCGTAGGGCTGTCTTAATACTTCGAAGCTTCGAAGTATTTTTTTTGCCTCCAAAATCTTGCGCCTCCATTCCAATGAAACGAAAGTAAGCGGCGCCTCGACTCCACCTCTCTACAACAAGCACGTGGAGATTATCTGTGTTGAAAACAACAAGGACATGTGCAGCAGACATGTCGACGAAGAAGTCATCAGACGTGTGGTTACACTTTAAAATATGCAAAGACAATGCCCAAAAAGCCGAGTGCCAGATATGCCAGAAGAAAATGGCATATCACAACTCTACAACAACTTTGTCAAATCACCTAAAAAACGTAAGTATCGTTGTACACGACGGCGACGCCACACAAAACATTAATAAGGCTATGCCTATGCTGCTATGACTAATGTGTTACCAAGTTGGCTAATTTAATTGTAATCATCTGCTTTTGTATGTGCATTGTCTGATATAATTATAAATTAAATATAATATAATTGTTTGCTTGATAGACGAAGGTTGCAACATAATTATGTAATGTCATGTCGTTGGCTGTGAGATCAGCCCCACTGCACTCAGGCAGCGCAGCCGAGTGAAACCTTGTTGGCTGCGTCACAGTCACGAAAGGGGCTACTTAATTAATTAATCCAATCCACTTTATTTATAGAGCACATTTAAAAACAACAAAGTTTACGTGCTGTACAAGTCCCACAACATAAACAAATAATAATAATATTATAATTAATAATTTTTTTTATCTTTATTTTTTTTATCGAAGCTTCGAATTAAAATCGAAGCTCGGCCCCGAAGCTTCGATTGCCAAAAAAAGCTTCAAAGGTCAGCCCTAGTTGTCCGTTTAGGTGGGAGTCAGACACACAGTGATCACCTAGTGAAATTACTTTTGAGATGCTCTAGTGAACTGCAGAAGCCATTTCCTCAACAATTTTCTAATGTAGTAGAGGCCCAACTCAAGGGAAGTTAAAGACATAATGGAAATGGTGTGTGTTTTGTTCAACATACCTCTCTAGCGTGTGTTGATGATATTGTCAGCAGTTCTGTCTCACGTTGGCCCCTAATAACATTCACAGTCCAGACAAACTGAACAGCTTTTATTTCCTATTTTTATCAGGTAAATAACAAGGAAGGATAAACCAGATTGGAAAGATGGCGCCGCTACGACCGGCTGCCTGTCTGTGCGCTCCGTCGAGACTGTGCATACTTTTGTTAATATTTATAGTTTTAAGAGTTTTGTCTGTACCAACAGTAGGTGCATTTAATGTGTATGACCGTCAGTCACTTATAGACATTGGATTACGGGAAACTTACCGACTGGATTACTCTCTGGATCAGCTCTCTGAACCGCAACAATGGCCCGTTGAGATCTTGAGGACATCAGGACCGGATCTCGCCCCCAGGGACAAAGGACCCAGACGGCGAGGAAAGAGAGCTGGAGTCCGTAACAGGCTGAGAACCAGGCGGCACAGGACACCACTACCCAGTATATTGCTAGCCAATGTACAATCAATAGACAATAAACTAGACGACATCCGAGCAAGGATTCAATTCCAGAGAGACGTTAGGGACTGTAACGTTCTCTGCTTCATCGAGACGTGGCTGGTGCCAGAAGTCCCAGACCACGCCATCCAACCGGCCGATCATTTCTTCATTCACCGCAAGGATAGAACAGCAGAATCCGGTAAACAACGTGGAGGAGGTATTGCCTTCATGTTGAACAAAAATTGGAGTGACCCAACTAACGTGAAGGAATTATCCAACCACTGCTCCCCAGAACTGGAATATATAACCATCAAGTGTCGTCCTTTCTTCCTCCCGAGGGAGTTAACGGCGATCGTCCTGGTCGGAGTGTATATTCCACCGCAAGCCAGCAACAAGGTTGCGCTCTCCAGACTACACGACGAGGTAAATAGAATCCAAGAGGCGAATGTTAACGCCGCCATTTTAGTTCTGGGAGATTTCAATAGCGCCAATCTGAGAAAGGTATTACCTGACTTCTATCATCATGTGACTTGCAACACCAGAGGCGGTAACATCCTAGATCACTGTTACACGCAATTTAAAGGTGGCTACAAGGCTCATTCTGATAGTGGCTTCGGTAAGTCAGATCACGCATCAATTTTTCTTTCACCAAAGTACAGACAGAGAATTAAAAGTACTCCCGTAGTCTCGCGAGAGGTGCAGAAATGGGATGTGACGTCGGAGGATACGATCCGGTCAGTGTTTCACAACACAGACTGGAATGTGTTCCGCGACACAGATAACATTAATGCCTACACGGAGACAGTGCTGGACTATGTTTGTACTAGGGTGAAAGAAACAATCCCCACTACCAAAATGAAAGTTTACCCAAATCAAAAACCCTGGGTAGACAAATCCGTCCGGGAAGCTCTGAGAGAGCGCACCAAAGCATACAACGACGGCCTAGAGGCAGGCAACATGAATGACCACAAGGTGGCGCGATACAACGTAAGGAGGACTGTGTCAGAGGCCAAACGACGCTACAGGGATAAAATTGAACTCCAGTTTGAACAAGCTGACTCTAGAGCTATGTGGCAGGGGCTCAAAACGATGACAGACTACAAAGGCGCCTCCCTCAAACTGAACAGTGACATCTCCTTAGCAAATTACCTCAATACCTTCTATGCGAGGTTTGATGCTGGTAATAACAACACCAGCTCACAAGCCTCGGCAATGGGGGGGGGGGGTCGGCTGCTGATGGAGGCGCAGTGTTCAGGGTAACAGAGCATGAGGTGAGGCGGACCTTTAAAAAAGTGAATATCAGGAAGGCAGCAGGTCCAGACGGCATCCCCGGCCGCGTCCTAAAAGTCTGTGCCGACCAACTGGCCCCAGTATTCACTGACATATTTAACCTGTCCTTAGAACAGGCTGTCATCCCCACCTGCCTGAAGAAGTCCACTATTATCCCTGTACCCAAAAAATCCAAGCCTGCTTGCCTCAACGACTACCGCCCTGTAGCTCTCACCTCCATAGCCATGAAGTGCTTCGAGAAGCTAGTAAAGGGCTACATCTGCTCCTCCCTCCCCATCAACATGGACCCCCTGCAATTTGCATACCGCCCCAACAGGTCCACGGAGGACGCCATATCCCATGTGCTGCACACAGCAGCATCACACCTGGACAAGAGGCAGGGGAACTATGTGAGAATGCTATTCATCGACTACAGCTCGGCATTCAATACCATAGTCCCCTCCATACTCATAGCCAAGCTCAGGGACCTGGGCTTGGGCTATGACCTCTGCCAGTGGGTCTTGGACTTCCTGACTGGCAGACCCCAGGTGGTGAGAGCAGGCAACTGCACCTCCTCATCCATCACCCTCAACATAGGGGCCCCCCAGGGCTGTGTTCTGAGTCCCCTCCTCTACTCCCTGTACACACACGACTGTGTGGCTCAGCGGAGTAGCAATACAATCGTCAAATTTGCTGACGACACAGTGGTGGTGGGCCTGATCTCTGCCAACGACGAGAGGGCCTACCTGGAAGAGGTCAAGGTCCTGGCGGGATGGTGCCAGGAAAACAGCCTCTCCCTGAACGTCAGCAAAACAAAGGAGATGATTGTGGACTTCAGGAGGTCGGGGGTCAAGGACTACAGCCCCCTCAGCATCGACGGGGCACCGGTTGAGAGAGTCAACAGCTTTAAGTACCTCGGAGCCTACATATCCGAGGACTTGACATGGACCACACACATTAACAGTGTTGTGAAGAAGGCACGACAACGCCTCTACTTCCTCAGGCGCCTAAGGAAGTTCCAAGTCAGCCAGAAGATCCTTAAGAACTTCTACTCATGTACAATAGAGAGCATCTTGACCGGCAACATCACCTCCTGGTTTGGGAATAGCACTGCACAAGACCAAAGCAGACTACAAAGAGTGACACGTTCAGCCGAACGCACAATTGGAGGGGGGCTCCCCACCCTCCAGAACATTTACTACAAGCGTTGCAAGGGCAAGGCTAAGAGAATCATTAAAGACTCCAGTCACCCGAACAACTGCCTCTTTGAACTGCTGCGGTCAGGCAAGCGATACAGGAGTCTCAAGGCGAGCACAGAAAGACTCAGAAGAAGCTTCTATCCCCAGGCCATCAGGCTGCTAAACGAACAATGAATGAACACTACACAACAACAACCACCAAACGCACATAGCACACACATCCACACGCACACACTCACTTTAAACAAACACACTGTAGCACCCACTCCACACACTTATAGCACACACCCACTTTAAACAAACACACTGTAGCACCCACTCCCCACACTTTATATTTATGGATGAAGGATTGCACTACAACTCGTACACCTTACTGTAAATTGTACCTAAAATTGTACCTCATCCCATTTCTGCTTTGCACTAGATAGTACTGTACATTAGTACACTGCATAGTATTGTGTATTGTATATTATATGGTAACTCGGAACATTGTACATATGTCTATACCGAACACTGTGACCTCATTTTCTTCTTCTAAATTCATGCTATATTATGTTATTATGTTATTTTTGATACTATCTTGTCTAGCACAGTCTCTGGAGCGTAACAGTAAGAAGCATTTTGTATGAAAGTATTCTGTACTTCTGTATGACAACTATTAAAGAACTTGAACTTGAACTTGAACTTGAGTTGACATGATAAATGGTATTCAATTTCACTTGTAGTGTCTCCACAATATGAAATAGAATACAATGCAAGGATTCAAATAAGTCTCCATCTGAGTCATAGATTCAGTTTCCCACAGTAGAACATTTTACATGTTACATGTTTACATTTTACATTTACATCTATTGAACATGCCTCCTCACAGACTTACTGTAGTCAATAGTAGTAGTAATGGTTCATTTAGGTGTGGCCATAAACCCGCCAGTCTGCAGCAGACCGTAATGCCTGTTCCTCTGAGGTCTTTATTGGAAATTCAACACTTTTTTCAAGGTCCCATTGTGGAAAAACAGACTTTTTCCATTTGTGTCTCTGATGGGCCTACTAACACTCGGAACTGTGAAATAAGATGACCCAGTCAGATTTTGCACCCAGCCCGTAAGATAAACCCAATGGAAAAACATGCACAACAACAAGATCGCTAACGCTGTGGCGTCCTTGACGAAGACGGACAGGAGCACTTGGATTGGTCCCCTGGCGCGGCTCACGTTGACGCCTGTCTGCTCCCGGCTGCCCTTGGGGGGGAAGGACGACGGGATGGGTTAATCGCAGATACGAATTGCATGCATGCATCGCATGTGTGCCAATTGATGACCTCGGAGCAGGTCCTAAATTATTATTATTATTGTATTCAGAAACTGTGCCTTTTTAGCGACCTGTTTGGACTTCCGTCTTTATATGATGGCTCACAAAAAAGCTCATTGCAATGTGTGGTCCTTGACTCGTTTGTGCGTGTGAAAAACGTGTGTACAAAATGATGGCTTGCTTTAGGGCTGGGCGATATGGAAAAAAATCATATCGCGATAACGATATGATAATGTTATCATATTTCTCGATATCGATAATTATCGAATTGTTATAAGTATTAATTTTTATTTTATTTTTATTTTTTTAACAACAGATGTATGTTTATTTTGCAGCAATTCTTTGTCATTGCCGCCATCTTTAGTGTTACATCCCCTCACACTCCAGTTCTCAGGCTGCAGCTGGTTTAAAAGCTAAAGTAAACCGGCTTCTCTGCTGGCTGTGGCTCCAGGGGAGTTGAACAGTTCTGGCTCTGCTCGTTTATTTTCGATCTTTTGGCGCTTTTTTGGTGGACAAACCACCGCAAATGTGCACCGTGACTCATGACTGGAGTCTAGTTCTGCTAGCACACATAGCCTACTGTGTACAGACGGTTTCAAACTGTATTTTAAATTAGAAAGCAAACAAAATAAATGGACAAGAGAAAAATAAATCTCAATTTGGTCAGTATTGTCATTGTCAAAGTCATTACTTTTTTTTTTTTTTTTTTATGATTTTTTAAACAAACATATAAACAAACATGACAACACACGATAAGATATACAAGCATTAATTACAGTGCATATCCAATGAAATTACCATTTAGTCAAATGTCTTATACAGGATATACCCCTAATACCTGTTATCTAAAAACCTACACACATATGCTCTAGCTCGTACCCCCCCCCTCCCGGACCCCCCATTGGATAATCCAACCATTATAACTTGTTCCTAACCAGACACTAGAGCCATATGAAATCCGTTTAATTTTTTTCCAAATTCCATTAAATTTTTTTCCAAATTCCGTTTTTTTCGTTTTAATATTTCAGAATTCTGTATTTTGCTTTGTACGCTCATTTTACCATCAAAAATAGTGTCTAATAAGTGGGAATTAATAAATGTCCACAATTTAATAAGATATAACAGTCCATTTAATAGGGCTGTCTTAAATACTTCGAAGCTTCGCATGGGATTCGAATATGAATATAAAATTTTATTATTAAAAAATATAAAAATATAAATGATATATATATATTTTTTTGCAAAATCAACTCTGCCTCTCTTTGTTAATTACAACAAGCAATGCTGTTTGTTATTTAAGATGAGGTCGGACTCGGCACTGACAGATTTGTGTTCATTGTGCTGCTTTTATAAAGCCTCAAATGACGGCTTACAATATTTCATGAAAGCAAAGTGTTTTGTTTGTCTAAGATTTAAAAAGGTTTAAACTTTACAGCACTGACAAAGTTGAACAAAGTGCTGTACAAGTCCCACAACATAATAAAAAAAAAAAAAAAAATTATATATATATATTTTTTTTAATTTACAGTTGATTCCATTTTTATTGGTCGATTCCGTGATCGCGGATTTCATATGGCTCTACCAGACACTACCATTATATGCTACCATGCAAAGCCATTACTTTAAGTTGCAGGCAAGAAAGACAAGTCTGTCCACCACCTCTGGTTTTAAAACTGCCCTGTTGCAGGTCAAAAAATAAAAAATAAAAAGACGATTTTTTTATTTTTTTTTTATTTCGATATTCGATATCGATTATTAAAATATATCGCGATATTTATCGTTATCGTTATATCGCCCAGCCCTAGCTTGCTTGTAAACTTTCTCTTTCTACCTACTGTATAGTAGAACCTAAAATATGTTCCTCACAACATTAAAGCTTGAAGTTGTATATGAAATAGCTGGATCCTTTGTCATATTTGATGATCTGAATTTAGTTTGATCATGCTTTGGTCCTGCGCAGTTCCAGTGCATGGCATTGGGGAGTGGGAGCAGTTGATTTGCATTTAACACTTTGAATGCCCATCATGAGATATTTCAGCCCGCCCATCACGAGAATTCTCGTTAATTTCTTTTTATTAGCGATCTGAATTCATATTTCATCAACCGAGTCTACCGTTGGGCCTAAAAAAAATAATGGTTTGTTTCCGGTTTTGCCGACCGACCCTGCCGATTTAGGTGCGACCCAATATATTTTATGAGTAACAAAAAAAAGAAATATATTTTTTTTTATAAAGTTTCATAGAAATCTTAGTCAAACCTTTAGTATTATGAATATTAAACATGCTGGCAGAGTACATGCATCCATGTTGTTGTGAACATTTTAATTAAATAAAGAAATTCCCTATCCATAGTCGCCGTGGGAAAGAATAAAATAAAAAATTAAATAAAATAAATTCCCTACCTACCCATGGCCTTAACTGACAACCAACAGGAAACAAACAATATTTTTTGTTATGCCTCGGTACAGCAGCCCCGCCGGGCGCTCAGATGTGAAAAAAGCGCCCCCTATCGTCTCCCAGATGGTAATGCACCCTTTTGGATTGGACACAATGAAAATGCATGAGAAAAAAAACTCCGGAATCCACATTTTAGTATTTTACTACTCACGCATGTAACCGGAGCCGATCAGCTTCATTCTGGACCCTTAGCACCGCGTGTAATATGTGTTTTACAGTATACGCGTGGGATCAATAAAAGGATTGATTTTTGGAATGGCGATCAGGATTGGAATAATCCAATTGGATACCATCTGATCTCCGGTAAGGAATCTATTTTACCAGTCTTAGGATAATCAGACCCGTTTTCACGGAGATATAAGCTTTTCCCCTATAATGTGATATGGCTGTTTGACTGTAAGATCGATCAGGAACTGAGAGAATCGATTTTCAGCGCGCGGCACCAGCGTGCACACTAGGGATGTGCATCTCCATCACTGAGGCCGATGCGATGCGCATCTCGATACGGTGCCAACGATACGATACATTAACGATACATTTGAAGCACCGGGCGATGCGATACGATTCACCCCCTGTTGAGATACGATACAATTCGATACTATTTGATTCAACATAATGCGATTTGGGCAGGGCCGCCTCAGGGGGTGTGCGAGCAGCGCGGTCGCACAGGGCCTTGCGGGAAGGGGGGCCTTGCACAAAAATAAATAAAAAAAAGTTTTTTTTTCTTTTTTTTTGCGAGGCCCCCCTTCCCGCGAGGCCCTTTTTCATCACAGACCTAAAATCTAGTTTTGCTTATATGCTTATATATTTCACATTAGACACGTTTGTAGAATGTTCCTGGCTCTGCGGCTCTGCACTATTCTCTATTGGAGCTCTGGGGCTCTGCAGCAGACATACTATTGGTTTCAAGAAGGGAGGGGTTACATTATGTGTACGCTGGCGTGCGTCAGCTGCGTTTGACTATTTCGCGCGTGCAGCTTTGGAGGTTATGCTTAGTTATGCCAGCCAAAACGAAGAGGACGGTCATTCGGCAGATGGACTGAAGATGAAAGTTGTTGCATGTTAGACAGTTCAGTCCGGCTAGCCATCCCGGCTAAAGGCAGGGACAGCTAGTTAGCTTTAGCTACGTTATAATATTGAGTGCTAACGTGTGGTTCAGTCGGGATAGCCATGATGATGTCGGCTAGTAGCTAGCTTAGCTAAAGACTAACTAGCGTTAGCTAACCTAGAGAGAGCGCGTGCAGCATTGTTATGCCAAGATGAAGAGGACGGTCATTCGGCAGATGAACTTCGTCAACTCCACGCGGTTGTCTCCATCCTCTTGGACGTTTGGTGAGTTTTTAATGCACTCTATTCTATTCCCGCCGTGGATATATCTCTCTCTCTCTCTCGGGAGCCAAACGGGCCGGCTAGCTGTTGTAGTAGCTAACGGTGTGTGGCCTGGTGTCAGCACCTGGTGCGAGGGAGGTGAGCTTGGTGTTTCATTATGAGAATATCTCCATGCTCAAGTCGGCTATAGTCCACGAGGGACTTGTTGCCGGCACCGCTATGGTAAACACCACTCTGTAGTGGGACGTGTATTGCCTTCTTTTTCCCTTCCCTCTTCGGATGAGAAGAGGAAAACACAGCGGCTGTCTGAAGTGTTGGCCTGTATTGCTTTTCTCACGTTGTACAGTTTTTCAGTGGTAGCCGCATAGCTTGCTTCTGCGTTAGCTAGTGGTTAGCGATAGCGGGGTTAAGCTAACTGTTAGCCAGTTAGCTGTTTAGCTACGACGTTAGCTGCTCGTTTTCGCTCGGCTGGGAACGTTAGCTTGATGCTATCAGTTAGCCTAGAGTTAGCTGTTAGCTTGTGCTACGACCATTGACATTAGCCGTGAGAATAGCAGGCTTTGCTTATCTCTCTCATATATGCTCTCTCTCTCTAACACACACACACAGACATGCTCTCTCTCTCTAACACACAAACACACATGCTCTCTCTCTCTCTCTCTTTCTAACACACAGACATGCTCTATATCTCTCTCTAACACACAAAATGACATGCTCTCTCTCTATATATTTCTCTCTCTTTCTAACACACATATACATGCTCTCTCTCTAACACACACAAACAGATATGCTCTCTCTCTATCTCTCTCTCTGGCCTTGCTCTGGTGGAGGGTCAGGGGCATTGCCGGGTCTGTGCAGCGATAACACTGTATATTGACTGTAGAACGGGAGCTCATTCTCGCTCTCTCTCTTGCTATATGTTGACTGTATCATGCCCAGCCTCGGGCAGCGCTATTATTTAAGAATATGTTGACTGTATTAAAAAAAAAAAAAAAAAGAGAAAAAAAAAGATTATATATATATATATATATATATTTTTTTTTTTACCTTTTAGGGGGGGGGGGCTCGCGTTTAAATTTCGCACAGGGCCTCGTATCGCCCCTGGATTCGGGGCGATACGATGCGATTCAACACGATGCAAAATAATGATACGTATGGTATGACAGAGGATTTGGTTGTATTCCTTATAGAGCTTATATTATTATTAAAAATAAAAGAATCTACTGTAAGACAATTTATATAAAAACTCTCGGGTGCCTAAGAAGACTTTTGCATAGTACTGTCTTTTCTATCCACTTTAGCTAAAAACACACACACACAATGTATATACACACTACTGTGAGACAATAATAATCATACACAAAGGGATGGCTTATAGCAGACTTAATGATTTTATAATATTTCACATAATGAAATTAAATGTTTATCATCAACTATCCAATTAGTATTTATATTGTTATCTTTGAACCCCTGTTGTCAAGTGTCTTCAATATACCCCCCCCCCCCCCCCCCCCCACTCCTCACTAATGGAACTGGTGTTGCAGAGTCACGTTAGTTAGTTAGTTAGACACTGTAGTTTAGCGTTAGCTGAATGGCTAACTGGCGTTAGCCAGAGGCTACTAGCGTTAGCAATGTTGATCAATTCTATTCATGTCTCCTCCTCGACTTCCACTGTTTGTTGATAACTGTGACGCGGCTCTCACCTTATGTAGTAGCGAAGCAATAGATCTGCTGTGTGTGCAGTCACAGTGCACTGCTGACAAAAGTGGATGAGAGGAAATTATATGAATGCATTGGTTTTGACCGATGCAAAGACGCTACAACAAGATGCATCGCGAGTTCAGCCTGAAATTTTGCCGATGCGGACTTATTCCACCGGTGCACTCGCATCGTGAACGTTTATGCCGGCGCACCGATGCAAATCGATGAATCGTCACATCACTAGTGCACACGTACACAGGGCTGGGCGATATGGATAAAAATCATATCGCGATATGATAATGTTATCATATTTCTCTATATCGATAATTATCGAATTGTTATAAGTATTAAAAAACGTTTTTTTTTTTTTTTTTTTTTTTTTTTAACAACAGATGTATGTTTATTTTGCAGCAATTCTTTGTCATTGCCGCCATCTTTAGTGTTACATCCCCTCACACTCCAGTTCTCAGGCTGCAGCTGGTTTAAAAGCGAAAGTAAACCGGCTTCTCTGCTGGCTGTGGCTCCAGGGGAGTTGAACAGTTCTGGCTCTGCTCGTTTATTTTCGATCTTTTGGCGCTTTTTTGGTGGACAAACCACCGCACATGTGCACCGTGACTCGTGACTGGAGTCTAGTTCTGCTAGCACACATAGCCTACTGTGTACAGACGGTTTCAAACTGTATTTTAAATTAGAAAGCAAACAAAATAAATGGACAAGAGAAAAATAAATCTCAATTTGGTCAGTATTGTCATTTGGACAAGCAAAGCCATTACTTTAAGTTGCAGGCAAGAAAGACAAGTCTGTCCACCACCTCTGGTTTTAAAACTGCCCTGTTGCAGGTCAAAAAAAAAAAATTATATTCGATATCGATTATTAAAATATATCGCAATATTTATCGTTATCGTTATATCGGCCAGCCCTACGTACACATATACTATCGATAATTTAGCGTTTATTTGAAAACGATTCATAAATAGGCAGAAAAATTACCGTTCTAGAATATTACAGTACAGGGCGATTATCATGGAATCTTTTTTTTTTGTGAAAACGAGGGCTTTTCAAAATGCTATAAAACGGAAATTAACCGATAAAAAAACAATCCGCTTCGACAATGTTGACTGGAAATGAGTCATTGATAATGCGACGGGCAGATTAGACACATAGCCATAATTTAAAACATAGATTAGGCGATATTAATGCTAACATTGAAGTGGATGGTGGGCATTCAAGCACTAAATGTGCGCCCCCTGCTGGGCACTGAAAGTGTTAAAGGGGAACTATCTTATAAATGGCCTTTTTCAGTGTTTAGCATTGTTTCCTAGCTATGCAGACTTATATTAATAGGATCTATGTCTCTGATTCTTATATTGGCGCATTCATCCAATTCTCCTCTCACAATATTCACCCTCACTGAACTGAGTCATCTGAAAATGTGCATATCTGTGATGTCAGAGATTTCTCAGCTGCATATTAATGTGGCAGTTGATGTGGCAGTTGGCACCAGGCCACACAGTGGTTGGAGCCCAGCCTCAAAATGGCTTAAGATCTTGAGGTAGAAAAATGCTGTTTTTGAGTACTTGATTAGAAATACAAAACAATGAATTTTTTTGAAAAAAAACGTACAGAGGTGTTCCATAGACTCTTCCCAATAGTGAAAGAAATAGTAAAATAGTTCCCCTTTAAAGGTACAGACACAGAAACTGCCCGTTGAGAACAGGACTGAAACTAGGGCTGGACGGTATGGTCAAAAATTTATATCACAGTATAATTTGAAGCATAGACGGTAACGGTATATATCACGGTATATTAACTTATCTTAAAATATCTATATAAATGCTTCTGAAGGGGTAAAACACTGGTATGGCAGCTGTTATTCTGTTACAGCTGCTGAGCTATACTATAGCTAATGTCCATCAATATCTCCCTTTTTAATTAAATAGGTTCAAGAATCAAATCAGGATTGTTAGCAGAGAGAGAGAGAGGGAGGGAGGAGGCTGCTAGTGGAGCCAACTAACGTTAGCTTGCTGAGGCTACTAGTACATCGACATGCTGCTAGTAGAGCCAGCTAATGTTAGCTTGCTGAGGCTACTAGTACATCGACATGCTGCTAGTGGAGCCAGCTAACGTTAGCTTGCTGAATCTACTAGTACATCGACATGCTGCTAGTGGAGCCAGCTAACGTTAACTTGCTGAGGCTACTAGTACATTGACATGCTGCTAGTGGAGCCAGCTAACGTTAGCTTGCTGAGGCTACTAGTACATCGACATGATGCTAGTGGAGCCAGCTAACGTTAGCTTGCTGAGGCTACTAGTACTTCGACATGCTGCTAGTGGAGCCAGCTAACGTTAGCTTGCTGAGGCTACTAGTACATCGACATGCTGCTAGTGGAGCCAGCTAACGTTAGCTTGCTGAGGCTACTAGTACATCAACATGCTGCTAGTGGAGCCAGCTAACGTTAGCTTGCTGAGGCTACTAGTACATCGACGGTTAACATTACATAAGGTTTTAGCGCGACGTGGGCATTCCAGAATGGCGAGGATGCAAAGCATGTTAGACCATTGGACTCGTCGCAGAGTTTACATTACACATAGAAACTGCGCGACTCGCGAGAGAAGTTGTCACACAGCCTTCAAGCGCAGGGTGGAAGAGCTAGTTTGCTTCTGTGTTTATTATGAAATTACAATTGCGTGTTGACACGCCCACTGCGTGAAGCCTCTGTGCTCCTAAATAACTTTTTCCAGTTCGCACATATCTATTATCTATGACTAATTCTATCTATTTTTAGGGGCAAATGCGAGTGAAATAGTCGCGCTGTGGTTACATGATGTCATTGCTATTTTAGAGCTGCTCTACCGGTTACAAGGTATAGTCAAAATCCATACCGTAGAGCAAATTCATACCGTTTATACCGTATACCGTTTATACCGTCCACCCCTAACTGAAACAAAGCGGTATAGAGGCTGCTAGAATGCATAATCCAAAGACTTATATTAACTTGAAAATGACTACAATATGGGACCTTTGAAGTCACGTGTTTGTAACTTCTACTGCTCTTTGTAATATTTAGTAAAATATATATTTTTTTCTCCCAGTAGGGATCCCCTTCTAAAAATGCACGTCACTACAGTGGTTTCTCTGCTGAGCAGTGTACTTAGCCTGGGCTATCTCTCTACGGACTGGACCAGTCCCAATCTCTCTACAGACTGGACCACTCCCAATCAAGTGGAGGAACATCATGCTCGCTACCGTCACGAAAATACTCAAAGCGACAAAGCGCCACTGGAGCAGAAGAGGCAGCCACACATCATATTTATCCTCACAGACGACCAGGTGTGTGTCTGTGCCTTTTTGCATGCTTTTATGTGGTTGTTTCTGCACACAAGTCCATGTCCATTATTCCTTTCTCTTGTTTACTTGTTTGGTTTGGCAGACTTTGAAAAAGCTTTGAGCTGCTAGAATCACTACTTTTAAGGGTAGATACAGCCGAGTATCAGAAGATATTGTATTATGTGAAAAATAAAGAAAATTATGTGACATTGTGGGAGCATGCGTGTTGAGAACAAAATAGGACCTATACTTGACCCTTGGACACCACACGTACAAACAATATGGGACATGGATTTGACCCTTGACCACACGTAAAAACAACTGCTGACATTGATGCATTTCCAATAACAACAGAAAAAGTTGTATTGTCAAAGTAGCCTATGATTCAGAACAAATGGTAACTTGACTGTTTTGACTGAGAATACGCATTAAGCATCGGGCATATTGCTGTGCATTGTTATTGCTGCTGCCATGCTAGTACTACTACAAGTACTACTTTATTAATTCAGGAAAACATTACTTGTGCCCATCCCTAGTCCCTAACTGACTCCGCATTGTTGAAACATGTTGCACGGGTGTGGTGGCTGGGTCCGGCTTAACTAGGCCTGCCTAGTTTTCCTTTTATTGCCCACAGTGCAAAATCAGTGAGTATTCATAGTAAATAGTCAACTAGTTTCGGCAGCCAACGGTGGAAAACATTGGTTTTGCAACGCAGCTCCCAGGTATACAGTATGTGTGGGTAACTTGAGCTTCTTTCGCACATGAACTCTGTTAAAACTATATATAAATAGTTTACAATAAATCCAAAATGCTTATTATTCATAAGCTGTTAATTCATGTAAATTAATGTTGTGTTTTTGGATGACCAGCAAACAGCATTTCAAAACTTGACAAATGACTTCATGTAAATGAATGTTGTGTTTTTGGATGGCCAGCAAACAGCATTTCAAAACTTGACAAATTATTTGTGTCTTATCCTTGGTTGGAAATAAAATGTAAAGAGAATGAAGATAACACTGATATAAATTGTATCCACAACCCATACCCATACAACCCGCTGTGTGAATTCTGCCAACAATGATCTGCTTGTGTTCCAACATGGGCTCAGTTTGTTATTACGCGACCTTGGGTGCTAGGAGGTGTTAGATTTCGATCAATCAGCCAGTATCACCTCTTCATCGTTGGCTTGTGTAGTTTCTGCGTTGTGTTTATTTCTCTCCGACATCGACCTCATACTGGCTGATACAATCTTTGTCATTCCCCCTTTGTGTTTCCGTAATCCGTAATCATAATAATTTACACCGTCAGTGTGACGGCCGGGGATCCTTTCCACTGGTCAAATGACTTACTCGTGAGTAGTACGCCCGTTGATAAAGAAAAGCAATGTCCACAGTGTAAAGTGAAGTTATCCAAATGGTTTATTTGCAAGGTCTCTCTTTACAGAAGTGATCCTAATCTACTTTCCTAAATATTCCGGTCAATACCCCTACAAGGTAAAAAAACTGTATTTTCCCAGTCTCCAAATTCACCGCCGACTCGACACATGAAGATTCCTTCGTGGCTCCTGGCTTCAGTCCTCTGTTCTCTCCCCTCCAGTCTGGTTGAAGATGTGAAAATAGCTCTTTCTTCTTCTTCTTCTTATTTGAATTTCCGGCAGAGTAGACGCATCGTGGCGTATTACTGCCCTCCGCAATTCTTTTTATGGGCTCTTCTTCTTCTCCTTCTTCTCCTTCTTCACCTTCTTTTTCTTCTTCTACTGGACCCCGTCATCAACTACATTGTCCATTGGAGTGCAGCTACTGCTGCTACTTCCTGCCTGAGCCCCCCTCCGCGGGACCCTCCTTGCCCCCTGCTATCTTATCCTGGGCGGGCTCCATTATATAGGCAACCAAAGGTTCTAGAATGTTCGGTTCGTGACATCATTCGGAGCCTTCACGAATGTTCCGGAACCTTCTATCATGATGTCATACATTAAGTCCGGAAGGTTTTACGCTCTAGCATGTTCCACTATGACATCGCCCCCAACGTTCTAGAAGGTTCTAGGTGCCAGAAGGCTCTATTATGACGAATACGACGGTTCAATGACTTTATCTAAATCCAATCAATATTAAACATTCCAATAATAATAATAAAAATAATAATAATAACAATAACCAAAACACTCATATGGCCGTTACACCGGCCCCTAATTGGGTCCACGCAATTACCAAATAAATAACCTGGTCAGGTGAGGGTTTTGGTTATGGCCGGCCATTCTTAGAAACGATTACCAATACCTGGTGCCAGAGGTCACTAGTACGTGGCACACCGGAGGAGGACGGTCTTTACCACCGCCTCATGCAGCCTCTTGGAGAAGACAGACCTTGGTGACAGGTCTATCTAAAATGGTCGTCTTTGTCTTGACACGAACCCGACGCACGAGCCCGTGTTGGTCGGGAACCACCTCGATGACCCTGGCCAGTACCCAGGTGTTGCGGGGGGCAGAGTCGTCGATGATCAAGACGACATCTCCCTCAGCGAAGTTGCGTGACACCCGGGTCCACTTCTGTCTCGCCTGGAGCTGAGGTAGATATTCCTGCGTCCATCGTTTCCAGAATAGGTCGGCCATATACTGGACTTGTTTCCATCTCCTGCGGGCGTAGAGATCTTCCTTCACGAAAAGACCTGGAGGCAGGGCAGGCTTCGACTGGAGTAGCAAGAGGTGGTTGGGGGTAAGCGCTTCCAGGTCGTCCGGACCATTAGAAGCCTTGGTTATCGGTCGACTGTTAATGATGGCTTCGGCCTCACACAAAACGGTGTGTAGGCCCTCGTCATCCAGCGTCTGCTGCCTTAAGGTGGTGCTGAGGATCTTCCTGACTGACCTGATCATCCGCTCCCAGACTCCGCCATGGTGAGAACCTGTAGGAGGGTTGAACATCCATTGAATTCCCCTCTGTCGTAGCATGGTCTCGATTTGGGGGTGGTTCCATTGTTTCATAGCTCTTCCTAGCTCGCTCTCGGCTCCCACGAAGTTGGTCCCGTTATCTGAACGGAGGATTTTCACCTGTCCTCTTCTCGCGAGGAAGCGCCGGAGAGCGTCAATGAAGGACTCGGTATCCAACGACGCGGCCACCTCCAGGTGGACGGCACGGATAGCCAGACAGGTGAAGATGCAGCCCCACCTCTTCACTACACTTCTGCCGCGTTTGACTTCGAACGGCCCGAAGTAGTCCACCCCAGTGTTGGTGAAAGGGGGGTTGTCTGGCAGAACCCTATCCGGGGGTAAATCCGCCATCTGCTGCTGTCCAGCAGCTCCATGTGAGCGTCGACAGGTTACACACCTAGAGAGGACTCTTCGTATGGCCGCATGCGCTCCAGGGATCCAAAACTTGAGTCGCAGCTTGTACAATACGTGGTTGCGACCGCTGTGACCCACCTTCTGGTATAAGCTCTGTTACATGGGAATCCTTGGGCAGGATGGCTGGGTGTTTAGCCTCTTCTGGCATCGCCGCTTTGTCAAGCCTTCCACCTACTCGGAGGATTCCCTCTTGCAGTATTGGCTGGAGCTTAGCGATATGACTGCTCCTCTTGACGTAGTCGCCCTTCCTAAGCGCGGCGATTTCTTCCGGGTATCTCTGTCGCTGGCTGAAACGAATGATTTCACGCTCTGCTTCCGTCATATTCTCCACGGTGAGGTGGGTCTTCTCTAGGCTTGCCTTGAAGATCTCCATTTGTATCTGTACCTCCGACGGTGGGAGCGAGGCATTCATCTTCTGTCTCTCGCGGTACAGCATCCGCAGAATGTTTCTAAGCTTCAGCATCCAACCTACTGCCTTCTTGAGCCGGTTCCAATTGGAGTAATATTCCAGGAACTGCTGAACCGGGTCGAACTGTTCTTCGGCTGCAGTAGCGCTGACCACGGCGTTCTTCACCTCAGGATCCTCAGTGGTTAGGTCCTCCTGGGTTTCGGGGTTACGAGGCCATTCCTCTTCGGGTTTCGTGAGGAATTCCGGCCCCTGTATCCAAGTCTTGTTGCGCAGGAATGATTCCACGTCGAGTCCTCTCGACGCGTGGTCCGCGGGATTGGTTTCAGTATTTACGTACCGCCACTGTCCTACTTCCGACAGCTTCAAGATGGTCTCCACTCGATTCGCTACGAAGGTGCGAAACCGGCTGGTTCTATTTGCGATGTATTTGAGCACCGTGGTGCTGTCGGACCAGAAAAGGGATGGGTGGAGGGGGAGCTCCAGCTCGGATCGCAAGGTCCATGCGCGCTGCCAAGGTAGCAGCTGCTAGTTCCATGCGCGGGACAGTAAGAGGCTTGAGCGGGGCCACTCTCGCCTTCGCCAGGACGAAGGCGACGTGAGACCGGCCATCGTCCCTCTTCTGTAGCAGGTAGCTCACCGTGCCGTAACCCTCTTGGCTAGCATCTGCGAAGTGATGCAGCTGGTTGCGTATGGCCACGCCAAAGCCTCTGGGCTTGAAGCTCCGCGGCACTCCGAAATCCTCCAACAGACGAAGGTCCGCCATCCAGCTGGCCCATCGTAGAGCTAGGGACTCGGGAATATCGTCATCCCATCCTAGCTTTAGCCGGCAGAGCTCTTGGAGGATCCTCTTGGCCGTCAAGACCACTGGAGCCAGGAGGCCCAGCGGATCGTAAATGGAGCCAACTATAGAGAGGATGCCTCTTCTGGTGGGTGGTCTTTCTTGTAGGATGATCTTGAACTTGAAGTTGTCACTCTCCGTACACCACCGAACCCCCAACGCTCGCTCGACCGGGAGCCGGTCCAGATCCAGATCTAACTCCCTCAGAGGTTCGGCCCTTTCCTCCGCCGGGATAGGGGCCAGCACGGCGCGGCTGTTGCTTACCCACTTAGTAAGTCGGAAACCTCCTGAGGCCAGGATAGCCCTTAATTCGTGGCACAGGGACACGGCCTCCTCTACTGAACGAACTGATTTGAGGCAGTCATCCACGTAAAAGTTGCGCAACACTGTGTCAACCCCTGCCGGGCTGTACCGTCCACGGTGGTCTAGGGCACACCTTTGTAGGGCGAAGCTGGCACAACTAGGAGACGAGGTGGCCCCGAATATATGTACCCGCATCCTGTACTCTCTCAGGTCTCGGCCAAACGTCGCCGGAAGGCCACCAGAGAAACCGGAGAAGGTCAGCATCCTCGACCGGTACCCTGACTTGGTGGAACATGGCCTCCACATCGCCCATGATAGCCACCTCCTCTTGCCGGAATCTAGTGACGACTCCCGTTAGGTCCGGCCCCTGTAACAGCTGATTGTTCAAGGTGGTGCCCTGGAATGATGCCCCACAGTCGAATACTACGTGGATCTTCTTCTTCTGGGCATGGTACACACCATGGTGTGGCAGATACCACACTTTTCCATCGCGACGGCTGAGCTCCTCCCGGGGAACCTCGACCGCGTAGCCCTTGGTGAGCCAGTCGTCGATGAACCTGGCATATTCCGCGTGTAACTGGGGATTCTTTGCGAATCTCTTCTTTAAGTTGAGAGTGCGCTGCTCCGCTACTCGTCTGTTGTTCGGCATCCTGCAGACGGCGTTCCTTACTGGTAGGCCGATGCTGTAGTGTCCATCGGTAAGTTTCACCGACTGCGAGACCAGTTCCAGAAACTGGAGGTCGTCCCTCGACTTCTCCAGCCGGTCGTCTGGACACTCGGGGAAGTCGTTCTTGAACTGTTGGCTCCAAAGTTCATCTAGCGTGGTCTCCGAGGGGTGGTTGGACGTGGCTTGTATGAGTCCACTGGTAGTTTCCGGGCCATCTACTCCTCTGAGGAGGCCATGGACGAAACAGCCCAATCGCGTTTTTACCGCGTACGGCCCTGCCTTCACGCTGGGTACCACCACCAAGGGTTCCGTTGCCTCGGGTACGTCATTCCCTAGGAGAAGGCCTATCTCCGCCTGGATCTTCTGGATTTGCACCTCCCGGAGATGGGGCCACCTATCGACTTCCTCTTGCTGTAGGATGTTCCGGTGACTAGCAGGTATTGACTTCTGGGAGAAGGTATCGGGTAGCTCTAGGAAGTCGTCACTGTCCAAACCACAGACCTCTAAACCGGACACCATACGGCAGCTCACAACCTCCTTGTGTCCCAGGGTCTTGATCCGGATACTTGTCTTCTGGCCGGGGACGTTAAGCGCAGCCATTAACCCCTCGGTGCAGAAGGTGGCGTTGCTGCCTGGGTCAATGAAAGCGTAGGTAGTCACCATCTGGTTGCCTTTCTTGGCCCTAATGTGGACCGGAACGATAGCCAAAAGGCCTTCGCCCTCGCCAGCCCCAGTAGCTTGGCCGGTCCGGGCTTCTGCATTGATGCCTCCACTGACCTTAGCGCTGGCCTCCGAGGCTTGACATCCGATGTCCGAGGTCTCCCTCTGGTACCTTACTTCCTCGTAGGTCGCTGAGTTATTAATATGTAGAACCGTGGGGTGGGTAAGCTGGCAGACTCGGCAGCGACTCTTCTCGGGGCAGTCCTTGCTCAGGTGACCCCGTTTCAGACAGCTGAAACATAGGCCTTTACTCTTGAGAAACTCTATCTTCTCCTTGTGAAGAGCCTTCTTCAGCTTGTTGCATTGCTCCAGGGCATGGTGTTCTCCTTGGCAGAAGAGGCAAGGGTTGGCGAAGGCGCGGAGGGTATCCTCCTCGTGGCGCGTGTTAGCCTCTGCCGGGTGCTGCACAGCTGTAGCAGCGGTGGTGAAGCTTCCCCTCACGCCGCCATTTCTGGAGGTCCTCTCGTCCTTGTAAGCCTTAGTTTGGTTCCTGCTTCCCTCGGTGAGGTTGCCAAAGAGCGGGTGTAGGACTTCCTGGGCTTCTAGGTTGACAAATGCGACAAGGTCGCTGAACTTGGCGCTGCGCCGCTCTTTGCTCCGAAGCGCCTGGACATTGCTTCTCCACCGCTTTCTCTGCTCTAACGGAAGCTTGGCTGTGATGGCCCTCATATTTGATATGCCGTCGAGCTCCTGTACGTACTCCACGTCAGTCATAGCGTGGAGGCATCCCGTGAGATGGATGCCAAAGGAGCGGAGCGCCCCTCCGTCCTCGGGCTTGATAATAGCCCAGTCCAGCGCCTTGTCTATATATGCCATTGATATGATGTATCCATTTCCAAAGTGCTCTTGCAAGATCCACCTTGCCTCGGGATAGCCCTGTTCTGGGTCCATTGAACTACAACTTCTTATCAGCGCTCTTGGCTCCCCCGCCGTGTGCTGCTCCAAGAGGTGCAGCCGGTCCCTGCTGCTATCTGTCTGGTCCTCCACTCCGTGTTCAAAGGCCCTGATGAATGGCCTGTACTCCATAGGTTCTCCCCTGAAGGTAGGAATCTGTTGAGGGGGCAGCCTCCCTGGGAATTCCACCCTGGCCTGTCGGGGCTCTAGTGGCGGCGCCTCCTGTTCTTTCTGGGTAGCGCCGCCTTGAATCCCCCTGAACCTAGCCGTCTGTGGAGGGGGCAGCCGCTCTGGGAGTTCCACCCCGGCCCCTCGGTACTCTCGGTGCGGAGCCTCTTGTTCTTTCGGGGTAGCGCGACCTGGCGCTCTGAAGCTGAGACGGTCACCCTGTTCCCTTTTTATCGGGACGTTCAACAAGGCAGGCCACGCCTGCTTACGGGCTTGGGATTCGTCGGTCTTCCCTTTCTCTAGGTAAGAGCTCCTTCCACTAAGCCGGGACCCTTCGTAGGGGGTTCGTTGGCCCCCACGCTCTCCCAGGGCTTGGAGCTTAACCTCTACCTCAGCTAACGCAGCCTGGCTCTGTAGCTCCTCTCTCCTTTCTTTCATCTTAGCTAAATTCCGAGCATCCTGTGCCGCCCTCTCGGCATCCTGTGCCGCCCTCTCAGCTTTTTTCCGAGCATCCTGTGCCGCCCTCTCGGCATCCTGTGCCGCGCTCTCTGCATCCTGTGCCGCCCTCTCTGCATCCTGTGCCGCCCTTAGCTTAGCTGAGTCCACTAAGAGCTGAGCCTCCTCTGCATCGAGTTGTCGTGCTAGCCTTTGCGCTGAAAGCTGGGCCATCAACCCGACCCTGTCTAATTCAACTTGCCGTCGCACGTTGGCAGATGCTGTTCTGGAAAGCGTAGATGATGGTGCCTTCGACCGTTTCCCTCCGCAGCTGGAAGCGCTGTCTTCCGGCTTGATCTCGTCTTGGTGCTTCATAGCCTCCTCCATACGCTTATGCACCTCGTCCGCCCATGTGCCAGCCCTTCCTACGAAGTGGGACAATTTGTCTGCCTCCGGCGTGAACTCCTCCTGATCGTCCCGCCTCTTCTCTTCTGAGGTCAGGCTCTGGACTTTGGTATGAAGCGCCCTCAACTCCTCGAGGCGACTGTTGAATGCTACCAATTCTTGCTGTACCTCTTCCAAATTACCGTCGTCGTCCGCGTCCATCAATTGAGTCATCGCCGTCATGTGCTCTGTTAGCTCACCTAACATAGTCCTCCTTTCCTTTTCCGCCTTCTTAAGTTTCGACGTCATTTTGTGCTTCTCGTGTTCTGGTATTCTCGGGTTCTTGTGGTTATCCTTCCTTCGTGGAACTAGTTTTCTTACTATTGTGACGGCCGGGGATCCTTTCCACTGGTCAAATGACTTACTCGTGAGTAGTACGCCCGTTGATAAAGAAAAGCAATGTCCACAGTGTAAAGTGAAGTTATCCAAATGGTTTATTTGCAAGGTCTCTCCTTACAGAAGTGATCCTAATCTACTTTCCTAAATATTCCGGTCAATACCCCTACAAGGTAAGAAAACTGTAAATTCACCGCCGACTCGACACATGAAGATTCCTTCGTGGCTCCTGGCTTCAGTCCTCTGTTCTCTCCCCTCCAGTCTGGTTGAAGATGTGAAAATAGCTCTTTCTTCTTCTTCTTCTTATTTGAATTTCCGGCAGTGTAGACGCATCGTGGCGTATTACTGCCCTCCGCAATTCTTTTTATGGGCTCTTCTTCTTCTCCTTCTTCACCGTCTTTTTCTCCTTCTACTGGACCCCGTCATCAACTACATTGTCCATTGGAGTGCAGCTAATGCTGCTACTTCCTGTCTGAGCCCCCCTCCGCGGGACCCTCCTTGCCCCCTGTGATCTTATTCTGGGCTGCTTTGTCCCTCTCAGCCCCCTCAGCCAATTCGCTACCAGCCCAGACCTTCCAATCCCAGATGTTGAACCGCTATCCTAACAATCATCTTCACCATCGCTGTTTTACCCTTAGCCTCTGCCATACCAGTAACTACCCCTGCCACGAAGGCCACAATACCTAATTTCTCCTCCCTTCCCCTCTCTCTTTCCACCTGCTCTACCCTCTCTGCCACATGCCCTCCTTCCACCCCCTGCACCCTTTCTTGGCTGCCCTGTCCTACCCTGCTAACCGCCTCAGCATACGACAACTTACCCTCCCTTCTCACTCTCCGAACCGCGACCTCCTTCTTCATCACCTCACACCCCCTAAACGCTACACTATGCTCCCCACCACAACTACAGCACTTCGGCTTCACTCCCTCTCCACACTTCCCATATTCATGTTCCCCGCCACACCTAGCGCACCTCAGCCCCTTCCTACACGTGGTAGCTATATGGCCAAACTCCTGGCACCTATAGCACCTAAGAGGATTCTGGACAAATGCCCTAACCCTATACATCCTACGCCCTACAAACACCTCCCTAGGAACAACCCCACCCTCAAACGTAATCACTACCGTCTCCGTCACTGCCCTCTCTGCTCCCCTCTTCATCCTTTCTGCACTCTTAACTATGCCATTACGCCCGTTCTCCTTTAGCTTTTCCACCAGCTGCTCTACTGTAACCTCGACCGGTACCCCAGCTATCACCCCCTTACATCCCCCCTCCCCTACTCTCGCCACCCTACTTATACCCACCCCACCAATGCTCCCCATCTTCCTAGCCCTCTCCACCTGCCCCTCACTACCACACCCTACGGCCAGATTCCCATCCCACAAAACTCTCGCGTACTTTACCTCCCCTAATTGCTCGAGCCTACCTACTTTCCCCTCTCCCCCTCAAGCCTGACCACTATATGAATCACTTCCTCTTTTGCCACATCATTTCCAGCACCCTCGCCTCCCGGCCCACTTGAGCTATCGTCCCTCGCTTTCTTCCTCTTCCCCCCTTCTTCCCCACTCTCCTCCCCCCTACTCTCCACGGCACCACCCGACCCCTTACCCTTGCCCTGGCTACTCTCACCCCCATCGCTGTCGTTCCTCTCCGTCTGTTTCTTCCTCTTCTTCCCCGCCGTTTCCCACACCTCCCTCTCAATCTCTTCTTTCTCACTCTCCCTCTCCTCCCCACTATACTCCATTCTGTCACCACCCGACTCTTTGCCCTGGCTATTCTCACCCCTATCGCTGTCGCTCCTTGCTTGCAGCTCCTTTTTAGCTCTCGACGACAGTCTCGCCAAGACCGAGTTATACTCGTCAAGGCTCAACAATTTCCACCACTCGTCGTCACACCTCTCCAGCTCGTCAAGGCTCATCAATTCCCACCCCTTGTTGTCACTCCCCTTCATGTCACCATCGTTTCTTCCACTTGAGCTATCGTCCCGCACTTTCTTCCCTTCTCCCCCACTCTCCTCCCCCCTACTCTCACCCGACCCCTTACCCTTCCACTGATCGCGAATATCTACTATTCGTAGCTCCATTTGCCGTTCTTCCTCTCCCTTCTTCTTCTTCTTTCCACCACCCATCTTTCCACAGCTAAACGGTAGGCAAGGCACCGTTCCACAGCAAAACGGTAGTTGGTTGAGAAATGCAGGTTTCAGTCTATGTCCACAATGAGAGAATTGTTTCTTCTTCTTCTTCTTCAATGGACAATGTAGTTGATGACGGGGTCCAGTAGAAGAAGAAAAAGAAGGTGAAGAAGGAGAAGAAGAAGAGCCCATAAAAAGAATTGCGGAGGGCAGTAATACGCCACGATGCTTCTACTCTGCCGGAAATTCAAATAAGAAGAAGAATTGTTTCTTCTTCTTCTTCTTATTTGAATTTCTGGCAGAGTAGACGCATCGAGGCGTATTACTGCCCTCCGCAATTCTTTTTATGGGCTCTTCTTCTTCTCCTTCTTCTCCTTCTTTTTCTTCTTCTACTGGACCCCGTCATCACCTACATTGTCCATTGGAGTGCAGCTACTGCTGCTACTTCCTGTCTGAGCCCCCCTCCGCGGGATTTCTTATACTACACTAGTGGTGTTCCATCTTTAGGCCTCTTCAACTCACACTTTCTCCTTCTTCTCTGCTCCTCTTGCCTGTCCAATACTAATACATACACTAACGCTATATCCTCTGGTACAACTCTGAAGCATGTTCTGAGGGCGTGCTCCATTATATAGGCAACCAAAGGTTCTAGAATGTTCGGTTCGTGACATCATTCGGAGCCTTCACGAATGTTCCGGAACCGTCTATCATGATGTCATACGTTAAGTCCGGAAGGTTTTACGCTCTAGCATGTTCCACTATGACATCGCCCCCAACGTTCTAGAAGGTTCTAGGTGCCTGAAGGATCTATTATGACGAATACGACGGTTCAATGACTTTATCTAAATCCAATCAATATTAAACATTCCAATAATAATAATAAAAATAATAATAACAATAACCAAAACACTCATATGGCCGTTACAGTCAGCGTAGTACCTTTCTTGGACTCGTTGTTTATTACATAAACAAAAGCCTCAGATGTTACCCATTTCGTATTGTCCTTGAAAAAATCTTTGATGGAACACTAAATTCATTATTCTATCGTCCCTTCTGCTGTTTAGTCCAATGGTGGCTGAAGCCTCGTCGTTAGCCACAACCCTTCTCCCGTTAGCCGAAGCTAATGATGATGTGTCATCTCCCCTCCCCCACCGGCGAGGGTGAGAGAGGGATGAAAGTCTCTGATACACGACCGCTCGCGTCAGCTACGTGTCTAGATCTAACTTACACCCGGTTTATAATATTCATCATCATACACCCATTTATAATATTCATCATCATCATATCAATGACAGGCCCTGCCCCTCTTCTTGTTGCCATGTGACGCGCTGTCATGGCAACTGCTGTTCACCCTTCACACACATTAAACTCTGTTTCTAGTGGTGTCAACCTCTCTCTCTCCATTCTGCCTGCTCGCAGTCCTTATCACTAGTTATGTGCTGATGGCGACCTCAGCATGCACACACCCTGCTCGCTGCTACCACACTGACTGCTGCTAAACACACTGACTCTCTCTGACCGCCTCCACCACCACATCTACCTCTCTGACCTGTCACCTTTAGATGCTCTCATCTCCCCCAATATATACATTATATACATTGAAAAAACCTCGACATCCTTCAGAGGGTGAACTCTTCACACATACAGTCCCTTTGATTAGTCCAGTGCATGTGGGGAAAGGGGTTTTAGATGCGTCTGATGAAAGCCAGTGTGCTCAGTCAACTTCCTGGATAAATAAGGGTTAAAGAAAAAAAGCTAATGATTGATTGATTGACTCTTCGATATGCCCATTCCCACCGAACCCAAACAGGGCTACAATGACATCGGCTACCATAACCCAGCCATCAAGACCCCCACCCTGGACAAGCTGGCGGCGGAGGGCGTGAAGCTGGAGAACTACTATGTTCAGCCCATCTGCACTCCGTCACGGAGCCAGCTGATGACCGGGAGGTACGGCTGCCCACGTCTTCTCTTTAGTGATGCATAGCATAGAATTGTTTTAACCACACAATCGCAATGCCCTCATGGCCTATGTATCTGGATATGTATTGTGAACAGTTAGTATTTAGTAGTTATATAACTACTAACTACTAAGATAAGATAAGATATTCCTTTATTGATCCCCTTGGGGAAATTCAGGCATCATAGCAGCTTGAGGGGGGAGGGGAGGTACATGGTGATAGTAGAGAAAATATATATATATATATATATATATTCCAGTAGATGTTAATCATGTTAGGCTGAATGGTGCCAGGAAGTGTGGTGCGGTATCAAACTGAAACTGTCATTTTCAATTCCTTTTCGTGAAAAATCATGATTTAGACAACAACAGTGCAGCATTCAACATGATCAGAAAACCCATAGTACGATCACATAGATAGACTGTAAATGGTAAATATTGATTCATACTCAATGTGGGTCACGGAAAGGTTAAAAGGCACCCCTCAAATGATTTTCTATGAAAAGATACATAATAACCATATTGTAATAACCATTCTTTTTTAAATACCAGTAATACATTCAAAATATGTGTGTGTAAATACAAACATCCATACACACGGTACATACATGCATATACTGCGTACATAATAATACATAACCACCTACCCACCTGCCTACAAACCTACACACCCGCATAACCAAATGCATACCTACATGTATATACTGTAGACCAGGGGTTCTCAAACTGTTTCATACCGTGACCCCATTTTATTTATAATTTTTATTGGGGACCCCACACTTAACACATTGAGTGCCATGCCCCTTCCGGGAAATTAGGTCTAGATTGCCACCGCTTTAATCAATGGGAGGACGGGGATATTTGCGAACGCTTAAACTATATCTTAAATTATGGCTATGGGTCTAATACACCAGTCGCTTATCAATGACTTGCTTGCAGTCAACATGTACGAAACGGATTGTTTTTTCATCGGTACATTTCCGTTTTATACCGTTTTGAATATGAGTATAGTTTTGGAGATTTCTAGTAATTCGAGAGAAAGACACGATAATAGCCCTTTAGTGGAATAAATAAATAAATAAATAAATAAGATTATCGATAGTATATGTGTCCTCATGCACGAAGAGAAGCGGCGTCTGAAAAATCGCTTCTCCGTACTTTGGTCGGCGCGAACCTCACACACACACACACACGCTCCGATGGCGGAGAAAGGAACATCTGATTACCCCAAGATTCGTAACCAAAATTCCTTACCTCACATCTGATGTCATGCAAAAAGATTAATCCAATTCCTGATCGCCATTCCAAATATCGATCGCGTCCATTGATCCAACGTTATAGTCCAAAACACATATTTCCACGATGCTCCCAGTCCCCCCAGTCAATGCAATAGTATCCAGCTACATGCCCGAGAAGTAAAACCTGGACCGGACTTATTTTTGTGACGGATCTTTTGTTTCTCTTATCCACCTGCTCAACGGACGCTACACCACAGATTGTGAGCAGTACTCGAGTACCCTCTCCTCTATCTAGGTACCAGGTCCACACTGACCTCTGACCCCGTCTCCTCTATCTAGGTACCAGGTCCACACTGACTTCTGACCCCGTCTCCTCTATCTAGTTACCAGGTCCACACTGACCTCTGACCCCTTCTCCTCTCTAGGTACCAGATCCACACTGACCTCTGAGCCCTTCTCCTCTTTCTAGGTACCAGGTCCACATTGACCTCTGACCCTGTCTCCTCTAGGTACCAGATCCACACGGGCCTGCAGCACTCCATCATCAGACTTCTGACCCCTTCTCCTCTATCTAGGTACCAGGTTTACATTGACCTCTGACCCCATCTCCTCTAGGTACCAGATCCACACGGGCCTGCAGCACTCCATCATCAGACTTCTGACCCCTTCTCCTCTATCTAGGTACCAGGTTCACATTGACCTCTGACCCCGTCTCCTCTAGGTACCAGATCCACACGGGCCTGCAGCACTCCATCATCAGACCCCGTCAGCCCAACTGCCTGCCGCTCCACATGGACACGCTGCCTCAGAGGCTGCAGCAGGCCGGCTACGCTACGCACATGGTGGGCAAGTGGCACCTTGGATTCTACAGGTACTGGAAAATAAATCAATCATCACCTAAACGTCATGTCATAGCTTTGTTAGGTCAGCGAAGGGGTCCGATTTTGCACTGATGTCCACATTTCTAACACCCGGCTGGTGCGATGGAATGCGAGAGTGTTGGGCACGTTTAAATTTTTTATTGGCGTTGCATACTGAACTAGTCAAATATGTCATCTACACAGTATACAAAACAAAACTGTTTCGCCACCAGCCACAACAGTGACACGTTTTGTTACAAAGATGCATCGATATTAGAAGACCTCATTCAAGGTAAAGGGCCTAATGTGAAGTTGAACCACAGACAGGTTAACCATCTGTAGTGTGGTAGTGAAAGGTTAATCCTTTGATAGTGTGGTAGTGCAAGGGTTAATAATAACCCGTTCATTTTCCCAAGCCGAGAGAACCTCCCCCCTCTCTTATTTGGGCTGAAAAATTACAACATGCATGACTGATGGCAAATTGGGATCACTCGCTCAACGATCTGGCAACGTGGTTTTGTGGGACGCGTGTGCAGTAGTGACCTTCTCCTGCTCTGGCACAGGAGTGGTCAGATGAGCGATGCCTAGAGCTGCATCTCCCTAAATGAGTGGTCACTCGCAATGTAATCCAGCTCATCAGTTAATTTTACAAACCCAGACTGGGAAATTCACAATGAATGGAAGTGGACAGTGCCGGTTAGCCTAGGCTCTAGGGCATTGTCCAACTAACACCTCTCCCGAAGGCTAACCGGTCATGTCCGCTTCCATTCATTGTGCTAAGCTAGGCTAACGTGCAGCCAGATGGCTTTCTACTGAACGCACAGAGAGGAAACTGGTATCTATCTTCTTACCTCTCTCTGGAGAAGAGGGTAAGCTAATTTCCCAACATTTTGGCGTGCTCCTAGGAACATCAAACCTGCATGCAGCCATATTTATTAGAAACCCCCATTACCCGTGTGCCTTTTGAAAGTGAATTGAGTTAAACCGGCAGTGTAGCAAATCACGGTCAGGGAGGCTCAGATGTTTTTGGTGGGGATTCACTGTCAGCTGGAGCCCAGCCGCCTCATACAGCCAGTGGGGGGAAAAGTACACAGTTCCTTTACTTAAGTAAAAGTAGAAATACCCAGATAAATAAGTACTATGGTAAAAGTAAAAATCCTCCATTCAAATTCTACTTAAGTAGAAGTAGATAAGTATTTGTTATTGAATTTACTTAAGTATCTAAAGTAAATGTATGCATTCTACATGCTGTTTGTGTATCCCAGTGCTTGGGAGCATTCAACCCGCGATCCATTGACCTCTATAGGTCATGTTAAAGTGGTGTGTGGTCCAGTTTTGCTGCTCTGATTATGTCCTCTGTGAAAGTATATAATCTTCATACATTTTAACTCTTTCAGTGCCACTCACAAGATTTCTCGTGTTTTTTTATAGGTGGTTGCTAGCCACTCACGAGATTTCTCTGATTTTTTTTATTTATTTTTTTTGCGATCTGAAAAATGATTGCATCACCCGAGCCTACCCGAGTATAGCCGAGGGGCGCCGACGATCACTGTGGAAAAAAGCGCCCCCTGTCGTCTCCCAGATGACATAAGTGATTTTGGAATGGACTCAATGAAAATGAATGGGGAAAAAAATACGGTACTCCACATTTTCCAGTTCACTGATCCAGCCGGGGTTACCACAGTTCATTCTGGAGCCTCAGATCCCCGCAGATCATAGAGATCTACTGTGTCGCGTTGGATCCATACACTTATCGATTTTTTCGAATGGTGATCAGGAATTGGAATATACCAGTTGGATACCATCTGATGTCAGGTAAGGACTCAGTGGTAGGATAATCGGAGTAAGTTTGATGAAGTTATAAGCTGTTTTGTGAAATGTCTTCTTTCGGTTTCATTGTAAAAGTCCGAGAGGAAATCAACGGGGCGATTATCAGTGCGCGGCCGTAATGTGCGTGCGTGCACGTATAATATTGATCATCTAGCGTTTATTTGAAAACGATTCATAAAAAGGCAGACGAATATCAACGTTGTGGAATATTCCACTAAAAGACGATTTTCATAGAATGCTCCAGAATGAGCTGTTTTTTATATCAAAACGGGGGCTTTTCTAACTGCTCTGAAACGGAAACGACGCGATAAAAAAAGAATCTGCCTTCACAGCACTGACTGGAAAATAGTATTTGATAATGCGATGGGCAGATTAGACACATAGCCATAATTTAAAACATAGATTAGGCGATATTAACGTTAACATTGGCGCGGATGGTGGCATTCAAGCGGTAAAACGGAAAACCAGGCATGGCATTGAAAGAGTTAACCATGTTTTCTATGCTAAATCTTTTTCTTCAAAGTAACTAGTGACTGATGGGTTCAGATAAATGTAGTGCAGTAAAAAGTAGCTCGAAATTGTACTTAAGTACAGTACTTACTTATACTACTTACTAAAATACTTAGTTACTTTTGAGCACTGTACACAGCTGAGGGGAATCATTGGCTAATGGCAGGATGACTGGATGGGAGAGTCGCCAGAAGGACATTCTGGATGAAAGTCACGGGCCGTGTTCGAGTTTCCGAACATAGTCCTATCCGCCTCCTTCTACTGACTTTGCATTCTGCTTTTGAGTTGTGGCCTACTTGGCTACATCTTCATCTGCATCTGATCTAAGTTTTAAAACATCTCCCCCGCTGATCACGGATTGCTTCAACATTTTGGATTCATCGTCTCATAAGAAACCCACATAGATTACTGGAGAACGATCCCCTCGTAGTAACGGGTGAGGATGAACGCACGCACCCAGACATAACTTACACACACACACACACACACACACACACACACACACACACACACACACACACACACACACACACACACACACACACACACACACACACACTCTCACACTCTCACACTCTCACACACACTCACACACACTCACACACACACCTACACACACACACACACACACACACACACACACACACATCCCAGTAACTCAGCTCTGGCTTCTGCTGCCAGAAGGTCCTGGGTTCGGACCCCAGCAGGGGGCCTTTCTGTGTGGAGTTTGCATGATCTCCCTGTGTTCGCGTGGGTTTCCTCCAGGTACTCTGGTTTCCTCCCACACCACGAAGACATACAGGCAGGGACTACAGATGAAAACGAGCTAATTAGCTAATTCTGGCACATTTACATTGATGTGGAAACTGAAGATGTTGATTAATGTGCACTGTCCCTGGGTAAATTTTTTATAAATAAAGTAAACGTAAAGTTCTTGGTGTAGAATCATGTTTCTGTTCATCGTTGCATGGTAATAATTGCTTATACAGAAAGAAATGTCATAATATTTCTAAAAGTTTCCCCAAAAGCATAAAATTCCATGGCCTTCCACATCTCTCTGATATTCGGTTTTTATTTGAGGTCCCGTAAAATGGAAAATTTTAGGCCTTAATGTTCCTACACCTTTATGAGGCTTTCATATTCCTACAACATTCCTGCACCAGAAGCGAGAGGGTGAGAACATAGGCTATGTAACGTTAACTTATGACACAACAACAGATGAGATCAATTATATTGATTATCACATGTCCTACATTGCCAATAGCAGCTTGTCAAACAATCATTTCCATCTCATATTCGCTGGGTCGCTTGCTTTGGACTTCATTAAGATTCTGAGCCAATGAGCAAACTCTGTCATCTGCATAACTATCCAAAGATCCTCTGGAGCGCCTTATTAAATCCAGAGGTTGGGTTCGGGGAAGGAATGATACGACGTTTGGAAACCCAGTGCGTGCGTCAGCTGCCTGCGTCTGTCACGTGACTTTCATCCAGAATGTCCCTGGCAGTGCTGTAGTACTCGAGTCCAGGACTCGTGACTCGACTTGGACTTGAGTACTGATGACTCAGACTTGGACTTGAGTACTGATGACTCAGACTTGGACTTGAGCATTGACTGCATTCGGACTCTGAAGGTGCAGACGAGGACTTGGACATGTTAATTGATAAATACTAGGTATGTCCGATATTATCGGCCTACCGATATTATCGGCCGATATTGGCATTCAAATGTGATATCGGAAAATATCGGTATCGGTTTAAATTTTCTATTTATTTTTTATTATAATTTTTTGTACATTTCTATAACCTTTATTTACCCAGGCAAGCAAGTAAGAACAAATTCTGATTTTATTTATTGTCAAAAGTATGCATAATGTTGTGTTAATTCCACAACAAGAGATATGTAACGTTAATTACCTGAAATTATTCCGTTTTTTGGGGGGGGGGGGGGGGGGACCCTGCATATATCGGTATCGGTTGATATCGGTTGATATCGGTATCGGAAATTAAGAGTTGGACAATATCAGTATATCGGTATCGGTAAAAAAGCCAATATCGAGCATCCGTAATAAATACAGTATATATATATATATTTTATATTTTGTAATAGGCCTTAATCATTTGGCATAAGATATTGATGGCTTGTGCATTTGTTTGGCTATTGTGTCACAAAATAAATAAATAAAACGGTGACCGCTGTGTCATTTATGTTTAATGTAGACCTTTTTTTATTTGTATGTCAGCTCTTTGACTGCCAGAGTGGAGTGGACTCAACCTTGATGACTTGGACTCGGACTAGGGTAAATGGGACTGGACTCAGACTCGGCTCGGGATCTTCTTTGGTGACTCAGACTCGGACTCGAACACTGGGGACTCGAGACTCGACTCAGACTTGAGATTTAGGGACTCGACTACAACACTGGTCCCTGGCGACTCTCCCATCCATCCTGTCTTTAGCCAATGACTCCCCTCATCTGTGGATTGAACAGGTCTGTGTCATGTCTGTTAACCGCCACAAGGGGCATATTGACATAATTGGCAACAACATGTCCTGAGTCTGGTGCTTTGTATCTAAAGATTCATATCAGAACTCTTCTCTTCTCCAGAAAAGCTTGCCTGCCCACCAGAAAAGGGTTTGACAGTTTCTTCGGATCTTTGACAGGAAGTGTTGATTACTACAGGTAACATTGAGGTATCATATTTTCTACCTACAGTATATTTAACCTGTTAGTCGACAAAGAACACATTCCTATTTACAGAAATTACCTACAAGCACAATACACTGTAATGATAATGTTTCTAACAACTTTGTGGGCCCTGTGAAGGCATGGGAAGGCCCTTTGAATACCTGTAAACATTTTGTATGGGCAACACATTCTAACCACTGATTCTTGTGGTTATATTCTAAGTTAGAATATAGCCTACAGTAAATCAAATACAAATTTCAAATCAAATGTATTTGTATAGCCCGAGATCACATGGAATAGCCCCATGGGCTGTACAAGTCTTCTTGTACAAGTCGAGAAGAAACATCACAAAAGATCAAAAACTAAAAAACACAATAAAATCCAAATATGCAACACACCCAGACTTTCACATTCTATCCATTATATCCATTTTAATCCATTATAATCCATTATATCCATTATAATCTATTATATCCATTATAATCACTATATTGGATAGAATGGGCCTTTCCCATAGCGTAATGAAGATACTACATCTGTCTGTCTATCCGTCCCCAGCTATGGATCGTGCGATGGCCCGGGCCTGTGCGGGTACGATCTCCATGACGATGAGGGCGTGGCTTGGGGCCAGGAGGGCAGGTACTCCACCCTGCTGTACACACAGAGGGTCCGGAAGATTCTGGAGGCTCACAACTCCTCAGCCACACCCCTTTTCCTGCTGCTTTCCCTGCAGGTACCATATTATGTATTATTATTATTATTATTATTATTATTATTATTATTATTATTATTATTATTATTATTATTATTATTATATATTAGTGTGCATATTAGCACACATTCAGCTCATGGGAGAGCGTGGGGGCATACAATTAATGAATGTTGATGAGAGCCTTGACGTAAGTGGTTGTAGCTATGGCTGTGGGGGTGCTGGAGACATGATCTAATATAGCTTTTTATACACCTGAGTCTCCTGAACACGGAGAGACCAATCCCAAGTTGATCAGCACTTTCTCTGCCGAGCTATAGTCACTTTTCCGCACCTACTCCCGAACTCTGCATGCGCTGATTGATAAACCTAGATCTCTGGACAATCCAGAGAGACTCCCTGGGCAATCTGCACATGCAGAGTTCGGGGAGTAGGTGTGGAGTTGGGGTTGGTCTCTCCGTGGCTCAGGCATATAAAAAAGTATATTGGATCATGTCTCCAGCACCCCCACAGCCATAGCTACAACCACTTAAGTCAAGGCTCTAATCAACATTCATAAATTGTATCCCCCTGCGCTCATCCATGAGCTCAATGTAACGTGGAAGTGCAGTGGTCTATTTCAAGTTCAATTTATTTGTATAGGACAAATATCAATACATGATCTTAATCTTGCTACTTTCAGCAGGCAGTGTACTACTATACACAGTCCAAGTCAAATGTACAGTATATCTTGCGTTCAGAATGATCAAGTTTAAATCAATATCATTTAAGTCAAATTGTCAGATTCGTTTACTGACCATACAACTTGTTTCAAGGCATTCACTTTAAAGGTGCTATAGATAACATTCAGCCACCAGCATGTCATTTATCCAATCAGGTGCATTCCACGAGGGGACATGGGAAGTAGGGTGGGGATACATGCAACATGTAAACAACAACATTCATATTGGACCCACTAATATTTTTTTTATGAGAAATTCATTAATCAATACTTTGTTTGGGGGGAAAGCAATACCTTTATCCCCACCTTTCTAAAGCTCTAATGTATAATTTTTCTTTAAATGATTACTCTACATAAAGATTATTTACAGCACCTTATAAACAAGTAGCCTACGAATAACAAACTGACTACAATTTGCTTTCTACAAGTGGCTTTATTACAAAGGGTAAATGGCTGCATTTATATAGCAGCTTTTATCCAAAGCGCTTTACAATTTGTTCCTCACATTTGACCCATTCACTCACACTGTCACACACCGACGGTGGAGGCAACCATGCAAGGTGCCAACTTGGTCATCAGGAGCAGTTAGGCGTTCAAATCATTAAATCAAATAAAATGTATTTGTAAGGCCCGACAACACACGTTAATGTCCCCATGGGCCGGACACGTCTTCTTTAAACAAGTCAAGAAGAAACATCACAATAAATCAAGAACAAAACAAAAACACCATCAAGTCCAATTTTTTTTAAATAAATAAAAGAAATTAATGCAACACTCCCAGACATACCCCACGCGAAGGTACGGAAAAACTCACTAAAACCTAGCAATAGGACAAAATGCACCACAGGCAATGTGGAGGAGAGAAACCTTAGAGGGGCCGTTCAAGGGGGGGGGATCTCCCTTCTTAGATGTCGGTGATAGTGGGGTTAAGTGTCTCGCTCAAGGACACTTCTACACGCTGCCCGGGAGGAGCGGGAATCGAACCGGGAACCTCCGGATGTGTGTGTGTGTGTCAGTGTCAGTGCTGTCGTACTCGAGTCCTGGGCCCTATTCCCCGTACCTGGTTCAACTAAGTCGATCAAAAGTCCCATTATCCAGATTCAATTAACCCGATGTTTGAATCCGGGCTTTCCCTGTTCCTCGAACGCTGATTCAGTCTCGTTCATTCGAACCAGACTTGATACTCAGGATAAGTGCGTGCGGCCGCCTCACATGAAAAGACAGCAGGTGTCGATCGCAGAAATCCTGATTTTCTAAAGGCATTGATTGATTGATTGATTGATTGATTGATTGATTGATTTAAAACTTTATTAACAAGATTGCAGAATGGGTACAATACAGTACGGCTCAATAGCCTCGCCGACAAGTTAAATGCATAATCTATAGGCACATTTTAAATCCCTCATTACCCCAATCAATCAGATTATATTTATTTAAATGTGCCTATAGATTATGCATTTATTTAATAATCGAATGAGATCTTGCTAGCGAAAATAATTATTTCAACTCTTTCAGAATAAGTATACAAAAACAAGCCCAAAGATAAAGAGTATATCTAATTGATACGAATTAATAGATACTTATGAGGATATCTGTACTGTATGCGCTTAGGTATCATGTAATATAATAAATACATCGTTCCTAAAGTTTTCAGGCCGCAACCCCCGAAATAACGGTGTCAGAGAGCCGCGACCCCCACTATTATATAGAGGTGGTTGAAACATGCAAACGTTCACACGCACACATATGCATTGGAGGCTTTTAACACGCACAATAACTACACAAAATAACACAATAATCAAACAACCATAAAATGAATACATATAGCGTGTTTCATTTAGAAGGCTATAATGTTCAACTCACCGAATGAGATGGATGGGCATAGTCTGGGTTTAATTTTGGAGACAGCGACTCGGAGATCATCCTCCACATTCATTCAGACGTGATCTGTACTTATTTTTTATATAAGTCAGTGCAGATAATGTTTTTTTCGAATAGGTAGGTATAGCTGTGCGTATTCCCCCTCAATTGATATCTAGTCGGCATCGGAGGTGGGCAGCGATCTGGGACGCATTCTCCATCAGAAACAAGCGCGCCTCATCCCGCAGCTCAAACAGGTGTCGTGCAGTATACGAAATCCATAGGCTGAATATGATTTATTATCAGCATTTTAGGTCTATTATTTTACATTTCAAAATCATTTATTTTACCAGTTTAATGTATTTTAATTGTTTTAAATTATAGGCCTATTTCACACATTCTATGAAATCAATACATTCTGGAAATCATCTCACGAAAACATTATTCAGAATGGTATAATGGGATCAAAGAGCACCTACGGGAGGCTGCAATTCGAAACTGGCCATCGTAAAAAATGCCCAAACACCCCCTCCCAATGTACAGTTTCCTCCCCCTCATATATATATTTTCTGTTAGGATCTCTGTTTAACAGTACTGTATATTTGCATATCTTGTATGTCACAAATGTAACAGTACTGTATATCTGTATGTCATGTATGTCATAAATGTCATGATATATATCTGTATATCTGTATGTCATGTATGTCATAAATGTCATGATATATATCTGTATATCTGTATGTCATGTATGTCATAAATGTCATGAATTGAAAATGGGGGACCCTGATGTAAACAAGACGAAAGTCTTTCTCTGGGTCTGCATCCCCTTAACAATTGTGTGTATTGAGCCGTACTGTATTGTACCCCATTCTGCAATCTGTTAATAAAGTTTCCAATCAATCAATCAATCTCTGAGGAAGGGAGCTGCCATTTTGTTCCGAGGGAGTGGCCAGCTTATATCCAGCTAACTCAACTAAACCTGCTCTGGAGCAGGTTCAAACTTTTCGATCTGTTGCCATAGCGACTTAGAAAATCCGACGTCGGGGAACGGAATTGTCTGGCTTAAGTCGAGCTATGCTGAAAATTATCCGGCTAACTCAGTTAGCCAGGTACGGGGAATAGGGCCCTGGCCTGATTTTCAGGACTCGTGACTCGACTTGGACTTGAGCTCGGACTTGTTCATTGATAAATACAGTTATTAATTTGTTTCTAATCATTTGGCATCCGATATTGATGGCTAGTGCATTTGTTTGGCTATTGTGTCACAAAGTAAATTAACTCCCTTTGAAATGGTGACCGCTGTTTAATGTAGACCTTTTTTTATTTGTATGTCAGCTCTTTGACTGCCAGAGTGGAGGTGACTCAACCTTGATGACTTGGACTCGGACTAGGGTAATGGGGACTTGACTCGGGCTCTTTGGTGACTCAGACTTGGACTCGGACACTGGGGACTCGAGACTCGACTCGGACTTGAGATGTAGTGACTCGACTACAACACTGGTGTGTGTTCATGAAGACCCTGTCTTGTGTCCCCCAGGCTGTGTGTGTGTGTGTGTGTGTGTGTTCATGGAGACCCTGTCTTGTGTCCCCCAGGCTGTGTGTGTGTGTGTGTTCATGAAGACCCTGTCTTGTGTCCTCCAGACTGTGTGTGTGTGTTCATGAAGACCCTGTCTTGTGTCCTCCAGGCTGTGTGTGTGTGTTCATGAAGACCCTGTCTTGTGTCCTCCAGGCTGTGTGTGTGTGTGTTTATGAAGACCCGGCTGTCTTGTGTCCTCCACGCTGTGTGTGTGTGTTTATGAAGACCCTGTCTTGTGTCCCCCAGGCTGTGTGTGTGTGTTCATGAAGACCCTGTCTTGTGTCCCCCAGGCTGTGTGTGTGTGTGTGTTCATGAAGACCCTGTCTTGTGTCCTCCAGGCTGTGTGTGTGTTTATGAAGACCCTGTCTTGTGTCCTCCAGGCTGTGTGTGTGTGTTCATGATAGGGCTGACCTTCGATTTTATTTTTTGGAATTCGAAGCGTCGGGGCCAAGATTCGATTTTAATTCGAAGCTTCAAAATAAAAAAAGGTATTTTTTAATATACATATATTTTTTTTATGTTGTGGGACTTGTACAGCACTTTGTTCAACTTTGTCAGTGGTGTAAAGTTTAAACCTTTTTAAATCTTAGACAAACTAAACACTTTGCTTTCATGAAATATTGTAAGCCGTCATTTGAGGCTTTATAAAAGCAGCACAATGAACACAAATCTGTCAGTGCCGAGTCCGACCTCATCTTAAATAACAAACAGTACTTACAAAATAAGAAATTGTCAAAATTGTCTGAATTAGACCAGCAATACCTTAACTCATCATTTACAAAAGAAGAGGTTCTGGCCACAATTAAGTTAATGCCCATAAATAAAAGCCCAGGACCAGATGGTTTTTCTGCTGAATTTTATAAAGAATTTTGGACTGAACTTCATCCCATTTTTATGGCAATGATGTATAATTTCTGTCACAACAGAATACTCCCTCAATCAATGAACCTAGCACATATCACAGTATTGCACAAAAGTGGCAAAGATCCTTTAAATTGTTCATCATATAGACCTATTAGTCTTTTAGATCACGATTACAAGATTATAACCAAATTATTAGCAAAAAGACTAGAAGATATTTTGCCTAAATTGATTAATCCAGACCAATCAGGTTTCATAAAAGGGAGATATTCTGCTGACAATATAAGGAGACTTTTAAATGTAATAAATCATCAGGAAATTCTATGTTAAACTAGGAGATCACATGTCTGATATATACGACAACAACTATGGAGTTGCACAAGGGAGTTGCTTAGGTCCTTTACTCTTCTCCCTTTACATGTTACCGCTGGGTGATATCATCAGAGAACATAATGTAGATTTCCATAGCTATGTGGATGATACACAACTGTACATATCTGCTGAACCAAATGATACAGCGATTAGCTCCATTACAGACTGCTTACTGGCAATAAATAAATGGATGAGTAAGAACTTCCTGAAACTAAACGAGAACAAAACTGAAATTCTAATTATCGGCTCAAACTAAAAAAGAAACATTAATAAAGAACCTGGGGGGACTAACCCCTTGGATCAAATCTGAGGTCACTAGTCTTGGGGTTGTCATAGATTCAGAACTGAACTTCAATTCTCATATTAGCAAAGTGACGAAAACATCGTTCTTCCATCTCAGAAATATAGCAAAAGTACGACCATTTATTAATCAGAACGATGCTGAGAAGCTAATTCATGCATTCATATCTAGCCGGTTAGACTACTGTAATGCACTTTTCACAGGTCTCCCTAAGAAAACCACAGAGAGGCTTCAGCTAATCCAAAACTCTGCAGCCCGATTGCTAACTAGAACCAAAAGGAGAGAGCACATTAGTCCAGTCTTAGCCGCTTTACACTGGCTTCCTGTAACATTTAGAATTGACTTTAAGGTCCTTCTCCTTACATACAAAGCTCTAAATGGACAGGGACCTAGCTACATCGCCAACACTCTAATAAATTACACACCAGCAAGAACACTGCGATCATCAGCTGCTGGACTACTAGAGGCACCCAGAAGCAGTCAAAAGAGGATCGGTAATGCAGCCTTTATCAACTATGCCCCAAAACTATGGAACAAACTACCCCAAAACATCAGGGAAGCCAACTCGCTAGACATCTTTAAAAGACAGCTTAAAACTCTCTTTGCTCAGGCATTTCACTGATAGATATCTGCTACCACCTAGTGGCAAGAGGAAACATCAGGGATATCCTGACACAACTTGTATTTATTCTTACCCTGCCTACTCTTTTACACTGCCTATCAAATTCATGTGTCGGTTATTGCACTTTTTACTTCTTACTGATGACTATTTTTAAACTGAATAATTTTAAACTATTCTTATTATTTGCTATGCTCGCTCATGCCTGTATTTTATTTTTTTTTATGTCCGTCGGTTAGTGCACTTTTTAATTACTGAATAGAGAGCCTATTAGGATGCTAGATCCTAATGTGAAACACTATGCTTATGGCAGATCAATCAGCATGGATTGTCTGTAAACTTTAATACATGGCAGTTTGGTTTGTTAGAACAGACTGTAATCTTATGCTTATGGCAGATCAATCAGCATGGATTGTCTGTAAACTTTAATACATGGCAGTTTGGTTTGTTAGAACAGACTGTAATCTTCACTTGAACCAGGTTAACTGTGTCCTGGCTGTTAGTAGAACCAGGTTAACTGTGTCCTGGCTGTAGCATTGTAGAACCAGGTTAACTGTGTCCTGGCTGTAGTAGAACCAGGTTAACTGTGTCCTGGCTGTTGTAGAACCAGGTTAACTGTGTCCTGGCTGTAGTAGAACCAGGTTAACTGTGTCCTGGCTGTTAGTAGCGGTTAGTAGAACCAGGTTAACTGTGTCCTGGCTGTAGTAGAACCAGGTTAACTGTGTCCTGGCTGTTAGTTAGGGGTGGGAATCATCAGTTTCATCACGATACGATACAATATCGATTCTTTGGACAACGATACGATATTTGCCGATATCACAAAGTCTGCCACGATACGATACGATTCAATTCAGGTGCCTGCGATCGATATGAGGCGATATTATGTGCCCATTTAACACAATCAGTCACATTTAGATCAACTAAAAAAAGGCTACGGAAATATCAATTGATGTATTTATTTTTGAGCTCTTCCAGACATTTAAATGAAAAACAATCTATTGTTTTTAATACAAATAGACCTCCTGTTCACTTTTGTTTTTATATATTGAGCTTTAACACACACACAGACACACACAGACACACACACACACACAGTCCCCCCACAGCCCCCACCCCTCCTCCTTCCAAGTCCCCTCTTCACTCTCCTGTTCTCTCTCACGGTTAGCTGCTTAGCTTTTAAGCAGCCAACGCGACGTTCATTTAGATATTTAACGCGACGTTGGCATAAAGGAATGGCGACGATGCAACGCCTGTTATATGCATTTGACCCGTTGCGGGGAAAAAACTGCACAGACTTATATCGGCTCGCAAAATAGACGCTCTGTAGTGCTTTACAGCAGACGCAAACACTGCTGTAATGTGTACACGGAGTTTCACAATACTGGGCGCCGGCGGATATGACTCGCGGGGATTTTCAAAATAAGAGTATCGCAATATGAATCGATCTTTTTACGTTGCGTCGATCCTATTTGATTATTGATAATAGATCGATATATCGATCTGGATCGATGTATTGTCCCACCCCTACTGTTAGTAGAACCAGGTTAACTGTGTCCTGGCTGTAGCATTGTAGAACCAGGTTAACTGTGTCCTGGCTGTAGTAGCTTATGGCAGATCAATCAGCATGGATTGTCTGTAAACTTTCACTTGCTTATGGCAGATCAATCAGCATGGATTGTCTGTAAACTTTATGCATTGTTGTCACTTGCCATATCTTGCTATGCTCGCTCATGCCTGTATTTTTTATGTCCGTTCTATTTTATAATTTTTATTTTATTTAATTTTTATTTTACTATTTTTAAACTGAATCATTTTAAACTATTTTTACTATTTGTGTTACTGAAAACTGTAAGCGGAGAGCCTATTGGGATGCTAGATCCTAATGTGAAACACTGTGATTCTACCTGTCTATCTTTTTATGCTCGCTTATGCCTGTATTTTTTACTGTTGTGAAGCACTTTGAACTGCAACCTCTGTATGAAAAGTGCTATACAAATAAAGTTATTATTATTATTTATTATTATTTGGACACCAGTCGGAGCCCTTCTCTGCTCCTATCACTGGACGCAGAGAAGGCCTTCGATAGGGTTGAATGGAACTTTCTTTTTTCTATACTTGACAAGCTTAATATGGGACCAAACTTTATCGCTTGGAATAAAGCAATCTATAAAAATCCTAAAGCAGCTGTCATTACCAATGGAGCTTCCTCTGATTTTTTTGCACTAACGAGAGGGACAAGACAAGGATGCCCACTGTCGAGTTCACTCTTCGCGATGGTGATTGAATTGCTGGCGTCATGTGTACGAGACAATATTAACATTAAAGGACTGAAAATGAATAAGGAGGAACATAAAATATCCTTATACGCAGATGACATTATTTTATACATAAAAGACCCAGAACAGTCCTTATCACACTTATATAACGAAATAGAACAATTTGGAAAATACTCTGGATATAAGTTAAACTTTAATAAATCAAATGCTTGTCTCCTGCATATGACCCCAACCGAAACGATGTATAAAACATATCCTTTTAATTGGTCTCCAGAAGGGTTTAAATATTTGGGAATAAACATTACACCGCAACTAGAGAACTTGTACAGGGAAAACTATTGTCCTCTTATAGAAAAGATAAAAAATGATTTGTGTAAATGGTCCGCGCTCCCATTATCTCTGCTGGGAAGAATAAATGTAATAAGAATGAACGTCCTTCCAAGACTAAATTTCCTTTTTCAAATGTTACCATGTTACTTATCTACAGAATTTTTCAAATCTATGAATAGACCCATCTCAAAATTTATTTGGTGCAACAAAATGCCTAGGATAAAGTTATTGACACTTATGAAGCCAGAATCCATGGGAGGTCTCGGTCTCCCCAACCTCCAACATTATTTTTGGTCAGCCCAATTAAGAAATGTACTGTCATGGTCGTTGGGAAGACGGGACTCACAGTGGTTTCAGTTAGAAGCTAAATTTGTTGACCCGTTACCATTGGACTCTCTCATATTTATAAAACAATTTAAAAAGATAAGAAACATAGGTAATTGCTTCACTGTTTTTAACACACTATGTGCTTGGAAGGACTGCTAAAAAAACTGGGTATCACCAACTGTACCTCCATATACTCTCCTATCTATCACAATCCTGATCTAGATAAACATCTAAGATCAATTAATATACTCAAATGGGCTCAGTTGGGGATAAGTCAATTCAAAGACCTGTTTCATACAAATATGCAGTTAAAATCATTTATGGATTTAAGAACAGAATATGCCATCCCAAATACTGATTTCTTTAAATATTTACAAATGAGAAACATTATACACATACTGAGAAGTGAAAATAAACTAAGACTAGAATTACATGAAATAGAAGAAATACTAATGTCATCGACCACAATTAAAGGTAAAATTAGTGAATTTTATGACATCTTCTCCAAAGAATGTCACTCATCTTTTTTGCCTTTGTTGAGGATCTGGGAGACAGACCTAACCATGAAATTTGAAGAAAATACATGGCTAAATATTTGTGATAGAATACACTTTCCATTTACAAGTAACAAAATCAAAGAAGCTAATTTTAAATGTATCCATAAATTGTATCTAACTCCAATAAAAATGCATAAAATGTCTAGAGATAATTCAATAAACTGTCCTAGATGTAAAACTAACGAAGGAACATTTCTACACATGTTTTGGCACTGTGATAAACTAAAACGATTCTGGAATTGTATTCATTCATTTACAAAATCTGTATTAGAAACGGAATTTGACTTGTCTCCATGTGCCTACTTACTAAATGAATTACCAGAGATCCAGATGGATCCAAAAAAATATAGACTGCTGATTGTTATAACATACTTTGTCAAATGTATTCTCCTGTTTTGGAAAAATGACTCTTCGCCCACTTTTGAGATGTTTCAAGATCAGATATCCCAGCTTCTTCCACTGGAGAGATTGACCTTGGAGGAGCGCGGCCGGGGGTGGATGTTCCGGGACCTTTGGCCTCCGCTGTTTTCTCAATTGAGCAGGGGGACTGTTGATTGATACGGCTAGTGGCGGTATGTGAATATATCCGCATGCTGTCGCTGGCCGTGTCGATTGGTGGTTTTGCTGTTTGATTGGGGGAGGGGTGGGGGCCGGGGGTCTTGGGATGTCTATCCCCGGTTGTGTATTTTTTGGAGGTGGGTGTCCCTAGTGGAAGAAGTTGTACAACAGACGCGTAAGAGGCCTGTCTGTTGTATAACAATGATGTTGTTGTTGTCATTGTTGTTATTATTTATTATTTTTTATTTAAAAATACGTATGAAAAAAAAATGAACAGTGTAAACAATATCATTAACTCTGAATATAAAAATATGAGAAAAGCAAACAAGACGCGGTCTCGGACTGGTGGGGGCCCCTGATTCGAGGTCTTGGTGAGTCGGAGTGTTAAAGAGGCATAATGCTCTGGTTCGCTGGGGCGCCGGATTTGGGATCCTCACGGGGTGGGGACCTTGGTTGTCGATACTGGAGATGACGGGTGCTCAGGTAATCTCGCCTTATGGTACATACATGTGGGTGTATGCATATATATATGTATATATATGTATGTGTGTATGTATATATATATATATATATACTCTTATTAATTTATATATTTAATTTATACATGACTATTTTACTTTTCATTATTCTGATTCAACTGATGGTCTTGTCATTGTCGTTATTATTATTATTATTATTATTATTATTATTATTATTATTATTATTATTATTATTATTATTATTATTATTATTATTGTTATTGTCCTGTGATGTCTTGTTTATTAGTATTGTTATAAAAAAAAAGAAAAAAAAAATAACAAACAGCATTGCTTGTTGTAATTAACACTTTGCCGCCCAACCACGAGTTAACTCTGGTTTCGGTGCCATGCGTTGAGGACCAGAGCCACGAGTTAACTCGTGGGAAGTTGTTATTGTTTTATTCCATATTAATAAACTGATCAAGATCCCCGATCGACTCTGCAGATTTACCCGCCTCCTTGAAATCGGCGACATGCAATACCGGCCGGATCCTCTTAGGGGCGCCATCGCTCCACTGCAGTATCATTGAGGGCGAATGGGAATTTTTTTTATTTTACTGTCTATGGGCGTTTCATATGAGCCTGGATCCCAAGCGAACATCCTCCATCTTTGATCACGGTTCGAAGCGCAGATTTCAGCCTGGAATAATGGGATTTATGATCAGCCAATGGACATATCGATCTACCAGATGCCGATGAATAATGGGGAAATGCTGCCGGTGATCACATGGGCTGACGGTAGGATACTCTTCCCCCAAATTACAGCCGGATTGGACATTGTTGTAAAACGCAAGCGATCGATCAGTGAATGTGGCTACTTGAACGCACACTGTATTGCTAATCAATAATACTGATCGGCGTCCCCCGCCGCCCCCATTTCATCCATAGATGCTCTGTAATAGTCCGGATGCTAAGCAGTTTGTTTTATTTCATTCGTATATATACAACAGAAATGCCGTTCGATATAACGTGACTAGCCTTTAGCCCTATAAATAGCTTTCCAGAAAAAATACGAGATGAAAACTGCGACAAAAGCTTATATTTACGACGCTATAAAATGACAACCAACCGATGGATTTTTATTTTCTTTAAGCCATTATGAAGGCACGGTTTATGCACTCAAGTGACAATGAGAATGGACAGATAGCAATACTATAAAGTATATATATAGCTATCCAAAAGTACATTGGGTTGTTTACAAAGCGTGGTCCTCCAGCCACATATTAGATGGCTAGGGCCGGTCGTCAATGTGTTAACAAAGAGAGGCAGAGTTGATTGTGCAAAAAATATATATATCTTTTAAATAAGTCATATTTTTTCTTTTTTTTACATAATCGAATTTTCTTTTCATATTCGAATCCCATGCCCATCGAATGAAGCTTCGAAGTATTTAAGACAGCCCTAGTTCATGAAGACCCTGTATTGTGTCCTCCAGGCTGTGTGTGTGTGTGTGTGTGTGTGTGTGTGTGTGTGTGTGTGTGTGTGTTCATGAAGACCCTGTCTCGTGTCCCCCAGGCTGTGTGTGTGTGTGTTCATGAAGACCCTGTCTTGTGTCCCCCAGGCTGTGTGTGTGTGTTCATGAATACCCTGTCTTGTGTCCTCCAGACTGTGTGTGTGTGTGTTCATGAAGACCCTGTCTTGTGTCCCCCAGGCTGTGTGTGTGTGTGTGTTCATGAAGACCCTGTCTCGTGTCCCCCAGGCTGTGTGTGTGTGTGTGTGTGTGTGTGTGTTCATGAAGACCCTGTCTTGTGTCCCCCAGGCTGTGTGTGTGTGTTCATGAATACCCTGTCTTGTGTCCCCCAGGCTGTGTGTGTGTGTGTTCATGAAGACCCTGTCTTGTGTCCCCCAGGCTGTGTGTGTGTGTGTTCATGAAGACCCTGTCTTGTGTCCCCCAGGCTGTGTGTGTGTGTTCATGAATACCCTGTCTTGTGTCCTCCACGCTGTGTGTGTGTGTTCATGAAGACCCTGTCTTGTGTCCCCCAGGCTGTGTGTGTGTTCATGAAGACCCTGTCTTGTGTGTGTGTGTGTGTGTTCATGAAGACCCTGTCTTGTGTCCTCCAGGCTGTGTGTGTGTGTGTGTTCATGAAGACCCTGTCTCGTGTCCCCCAGGCTGTGTGTGTGTTCATGAAGACCCTGTCTCGTGTCCCCCAGGCTGTGTGTGTTCATGAAGACCCTGTCTTGTGTGTGTGTGTGTGTGTTCATGAAGACCCTGTCTTGTGTCCTCCAGGCTGTGTGTGTGTGTGTGTGTGTGTTCATGAAGACCCTGTCTTGTGTCCCCCAGGCTGTGTGTGTGTTTATGAAGACCCTGTCTTGTGTGTGTGTGTGTGTGTTCATGAAGACCCTGTCTTGTGTCCTCCAGGCTGTGTGTGTGTTTATGAAGACCCTGTCTTGTGTCCTCCAGGCTGTGTGTGTGTGTGTGTTCATGAAGACCCTGTCTTGTGTCCTCCAGGCTGTGTGTGTGTTTATGAAGACCCTGTCTTGTGTCCCCCAGGCTGTGTGTGTGTGTGTTCATGAAGACCCTGTCTTGTGTCCCCCAGGCTGTGTGTGTGTGTGTGTTCATGAAGACCCTGTCTCGTGTCCCCCAGGCTGTGTGTGTGTTCATGAAGACCCTGTCTTGTGTCCCCCAGGCTGTGTGTGTTCATGAAGACCCTGTCTCGTGTCCCCCAGGCTGTGTGTGTTCATGAAGACCCTGTCTCGTGTCCCCCAGGCTGTGTGTGTGTTCATGAAGACCCTGTCTCGTGTCCCCCAGGCTGTGTGTGTGTTCATTAGGGATGCACCGAAAATTCGGCCACCGAAAGTTTTCGGCCAAAAGTGGCCTTTCGGCTTCTGGCCGAAAGAGTTTTTTCACCGAAAATATATCACCGAAACAGAAGCAACCTGTAACCTAACGCGTGTTGTTGTGATGATGTCATCAAAACGCGGATTCATTACATGCGCGCTGTGAGCTCTTCAGTCCTGCGTGATACTCCTCTTGGGACTCGGGAGCAATGCATCTCCTCGGGAGTCGCGCAGTTTCTATGTAAACTCCACGCGCAACGAGTCCAATAAATGCGTCTTTAACATACTTTATCCTTATTTACTATATGCCCGTTGCGGTTAATCACTGAGTGATCTAATATGCATATTATTCAGAGCGAGAGGGGGAGGGATTGTGTTTCTCACATTGACGCCGTCTGTCGCGCGTCTACTGTGCCAAAGTCATCTGGGGACTAGAAAGGTGCGCTCAGTAGAGCACAGATGTCCGCCTCTCTCTCTCTCTCTCTCTCACTCACTCACTCACTCACTCACTCACTCACTCACTCACTCACTCACTCACTCACTCACTCACACACATTGATTGACTGAAAACTTTATTAACAGATTGCAGAATGGGTACATTACAGTACAGCTCAATACACACAATTGTTAAGGGGATGCAGACCAGAGAAAGACTTTCGTCTTGTTTACATCAGGGTCCCCCATTTTCAATTCATCAGGACATATATGACATACAGATAGACAGTACTGCTACATCTATACATTTATGACATACCAGATTTGCAAATACAGTACTGTTTGTGATACAAAAAGACCCATAATAGTGATTATTTATTATTTAAGTTAAGTTTTGCCATAATCATATATTTTTCCATAATCAGGTAGCTGAACAACATTGGTAAAAAAAAATTCTATTCTATGAATCATTTTCGGCTTTCGGTTTTCGGCCAACTGTTTCCTATTTTCGGTATCGGTTTTGGCCAAGAATTTCCCATTCGGTGCATCCCTAGTGTTCATGAAGACCCTGTCTCGTGTCCCCCAGGCTGTGTGTGTGTTCATGAATACCCTGTCTCGTGTCCCCCAGGCTGTGTGTGTGTGTGTTCATGAAGACCCTGTCTCGTGTCCCCCAGGCTGTGTGTGTGTGTGTTCATGAAGACCCTGTCTCGTGTCCCCCAGGCTGTGTGTGTGTTCATGAAGACCCTGTCTCGTGTCCCCCAGGCGGTCCACACCCCTCTCCAGCCTCCCAAGGCCTACATCTACCCGTACCGCGGCATGGACAATGTGGCCAGGCGGAAGTTCGCAGCCATGGTTTCCACCGTGGACGAGGCGGTCCGCAACGTGACCTACGACCTCAGGAAGTACGGGTACTACCGCAACAGTGTCATCATCTACTCCACCGACAACGGCGCCCAGCCCTTCACCGGCGGGAGCAACTGGCCGCTGCGTGGTCGTAAGGTAACGTGGAGGGTTTTTCATGTGCTTTTTGTGTATTGTGTACCATTTTTGTACATGTTATCCTTAAATTAGGATTATTATTTTGTACATGTAATCTTATAAAGTTAGGACTTTAACTTGTGTTAATTGAGGTTGTAAAACCAGATTTGCCATATATATATATATATTTATAATAATAGTAACTTTATTTGTATAGCACCTTTCATACAAGAATTGCAGCTCAAAGTGCTTTACAGCAGGAAAGAGACGGGCACAAAAAGTGCAGGCATATTAAGTCACAGTTTTTCCTAGGATCTCGCATCCCAATAGGCCACTTTGTTTATTTGTTTAATTGTAATTATCTTACTGCATTGACTGATAATTAAATTTAGTTTTTAAGATAATTTTACATATATACTGTATATTATATATATATAACACTGAAGGGTAGTTGTTTTAGCCATGACCTAGCAACCTTTTAGCCATGACCTAGCAGACTTGAGTGCTACAAAGTGATTGTAATTCAGGGAGGTTGAATAGGAACGGAGGCGGTGGCCTTGAAGCAGGTTTTAAACCGTGATGGCGTCCCACAGGGAACCTACTGGGAGGGGGGAGTGCGCGGCGTGGCGTTCGTCCACAGCCCCCTGCTGCGGCGCAGGAGGAGGGTCTCCAGGGCTCTGCTCCACATCACTGACTGGTTCCCCACGCTGGTGGGCCTCGCCGGGGGCAACGTCAGCCAGGTCAGTGACACTCCTCTCAGCACCGTCTCGGTAGAACGCTGTGGTGTTTTGTACACACTTCCGTAATAGCCTATAGCAAACTCCACCCTCTTTTCTTTGAACATCCAATCACAACGGTTTCTTTCCTCAGATAAAGAAAAGAAGGCGGGGTTTGAGGTAGGTCAATTGGGGTCAACGTATGCAATGGATTTCTGATAGTGGAGTTATTTGATGGAAGTATTTGGTTTTGGTTACACATGGTGATGATAATGATGATCCAGGAAGTCCTGTACTGTACAACACCTCACTAAATCCCTGTATACCTTCCTGTACATTTACATTTTACTATAGTTATACCTTCCTGTACATTTACATTTTACTATAGGTATACCTTCCTGTACATTTACATTTGACTATAGTTATACCTTCCTGTACATTTACATTTGACTATAGTTATACCTTCCTGTACATTTACATTTTACTATAGTTATACCTTCCTGTACATTTACATTTTACTATAGGTATACCTTCCTGTACATTTACATTTTAATTACTGTATATTACTGTACTGTATATTGTCGGACTGTATATTTCAGATTTTTTTTATGTATATCTCTGACCGTGTATTTTTATTTGATTCTTATTCTTATTCCTATTATTTTTGACTAACTACATGTTCATTGTGGATCAACAAAGTACTTCTATTCTATTCTACCTCCCCCCCCTAGAGCCAAGGTCTGGATGGTTATGACGTTTGGGATACAATCAGTGAAGGGAAGGAGTCTCCTCGCCTGGAGATCCTCCACAACATAGACCCCCTGCACAGAGACCCTGCACCCGCCACTGCAGCCCGCAGTGAAGGCCAGGCGGGCCCTGCCAAGACAAAGGGGACCACAGGTAACCACGACAATAGACCTGTTCGCCGTTTACAAACATACCGTGTTCGAGCCAATCAGCAATACCAACTGAGTCACGTGACTAAGGCTACGTTTAGACGGAGAGAGTCTGAACAGAAACCGCAAAAGTCGTCTTGCGGTCTCACTTTAAATTTTGCGTTTAGACTAGTGTTTTTGGGATGGAATTCTCCGTGCAGACGAGGCTGTAACAACTCGAGACAACGGAGCCCCGCTGTCACACGGTTGGCGCATATGTCACATGACGTGCTGTGAAGACCCGCCCTACTCTGCCTCTGATTTGCAGACTGTGGGTGGGGAATGTGACCAAAGCAGAGTCACTCACAGACAGTGGGTCCAGTCATAATAGTTGTGATAGCCGCGGGACAGATTCTTGTGTATTTAAAAGTACTGCCAATGTAGCCTTCAGGTGATCGCCATGGATAGAATCAGACATGCTTTGTTTACGCTTCTAGGCTACTGGCGCATGCCTGTGATGTAAGCAGTACGCGCGACGAGAGCCTTGACAACCCTTTCGTCATCGTTTTATGCGGTTTGACAGTTTAGATGAGAGCGCAAAGGTTTATCGTTTCTAGGAATTCCACCCTGGAAGGTGGTCTCACTTTTTTACGGTTTCACCCCGTAAAAACGCCGTTTCCGTATAAACGAAAGGCACATCCGAAAAAATATTTTTGCGGATTCACCTGCTAGCGTTTCCGTCTAAACAGGGCCTAAGTTGCTCACTACCTGCGCGAGCTGCTGCGCTAAATAAAGTACAACGGGGCTCTATGGAGAAACCATGACACTCCCCTGACTAAAAGTTGATTGAAACGAAAACGGCTGGATGTCATTTTACCAAATCAGCATGGCTGCGAGTGTGAGTCTTTCACCTTTTACATATATGGCTTTGGCATGGATTGATTGTTTAGAATGCTAGCATGGCTAACAAATGCAATTATATTGTAGTCTGCCCTGTTGTTCTGACCAGGATTACGTTCCTTTTGCCTCCTCGATGCGCGTGCACACTGAGTCTGACGTATACAGCAAACAGGCCTATAGAAACTCCTCTTAACACATCCAGCGTCAAAAACGCTGTCCAGCGTTAATGCCCGCCATGCGTTGTCTGCCAAGATCACTGTACAGCGTTTTTGAGATCAATATTTAATTTTTTCGCCATGGCATTCATAATTCATCCACCCACCCCCGGTGCTGCAGCTGGACCCTAGATGTGACTGCAACGACGGCTCAATACCACCGCCTGGTGGATGGTCGGGCGAGTTACACTCGCAAAACAGGAAGTGCCATCAGTGCATCGAGGAAAGTCCTCCGGCAGTCGCATCTCGTTACGGGACTCCCGACACACACTATAGTATGGATCGCTTTCTAAACTTAATAATCTATATGATTTCGCCGTTTATTGCGCCATACAAACCGGAAATGGACCTAGGCGATCTGCGTCGTATAATTGGGATCTTTCACCGCCAGTCTCATTGGCCGACGGTAAGGGGAATATAACATTATTTTCAACCCGATTGTGCGTTTCCTTGTTTGTAATCAGTCTGATCAATATATCCACCCAACCTACATAAAGCAGTTACTGATGATCAAGGAATTATAAATGACCCCCCCCCCCCCCCTTTCCTTCACGCATGATGAAGCATAATGTATACCGATCATATACATTTGAATTTTTTAATATAGCGTGTATGGGAAAGAAACGGCAATCGATAATCTATATATGCGTTTGGGCCTATAACTAGCGTTTTTGGAATTACAGCAGAAAAGATTAAAAACATACTTATATTCTAGAAGGTATTAACACAACAATGTATGAATGAAAAAATATAACGTTCCCACATCCTGAACGATAGATAATCGATTTTGAATGGGCCATAGTAATGTCAATATAGCAATACAATTTAAAAAGTTATAGCCCTGCAAAGAAGGTAAACATCTCCATAGGGTTTCAACGGTGGCAGAGAGGGGTATGAGATGGGCACAATGCCCGGCAGGCAATGTGTTAAAGGTATTGTCTGACATTGTTTTGTTTTAGTTGATTGTTTTTCTTTACTGGTCACTTGCCACAGTGGCGGATTTTGTTCCTTGGGTTCCCTCAAATGTTATGTTCATTCATTCAAACCTTCATTTACTCTCGAAAAGGACAATTGACATCACCCTCATTTTCAATGTCATCAAGACTTAGACATTTCAATGCATACATTTTTTATAATAATAAATAATAACAACTCTATCTATATAGCACCCTTCAAACATGGACCGCAGCCCAAAGTGCCCCACAGCAAGTAGCACAAAATGAACACAGGCATACAAATCAGCATACAGTCGACAGAATAAAAACAATGTATAAAATGCAGACTAGGTATAAGAATAGGTATAAAAGATAATAAAAGTAGTGCAACGTAGAAAGTGCAGACATAATAGGCATAAAATAAGTACAATATAAGGAAAATACAAACAATCTGCGTGCCACTCACACCGCCATGCACGGCTGCAGGGATGCCAGCCAGCGGTGTTTGATGTTTGAGAGCCAAAGGCAGCACGTCACCAAGTAAAGGTGTCAGGCGACTTACACGTTGCACATAATAAAACATGGCAATGTCAGACTTCTTTATTGAAACCATGGTTTCAAAGTTTCAAAGATGTGCAAGTAAATTAATAAATAAGAGAATAACAAAAAAAAAAGTATCTTTAAAAATATGTAAAAAAGAAGGATGGAAGAAGAGGGAGGAAATGAAGAACTAGAGAGACTAGTTGGAATTAAGAGAGAGACGTCGTGTGAACATCAGTCTATCCTTGGACTGCTTCCCTCTTACCCTTGTGGGTGTATCTCACATAAAACTATTAAGTATGGTTTACACTCAAATTACACCCTCTTACTGTTACCTAAGGTTCACGCTGAACCTGTGCAAACAGGCCTTGAAGGCCATGGGACCGCTTGAGACAGATGTGCAGCTAGATGAGTACATGTAGTGAAGGGTTTAGAGGCAGTAATTGCTTCCCTTGTCTTGTCTTTTTAGACATGTGATTCTGTGAGTTGCTACTGCATGTTTCACTATGTGTTTTTAATGTTTGCTTTTATGTTATTTGCAACACTGTATTGCCCCCGTGGGGTGGTATCCCTGTCGCCGTGCATGGCGGTGTGAGTGGCACGTGGGCCGTTTGTGTTTTCCTTTGGTCATGACGTGCTTTATCAGGGGGTGTGTCTTGGATGGGGATGTGGTGGGGATTGATGTGTGGGGTGTTTGGGGGACTGGCTGTTCTGGGGTGGGGGGGGGGGGGTTCACATGCCTTCGAGCAACACTGTACTTATTGTACATATTTTATGCCTATTCTTATGTCTGCACTTTCTACGTTGCACTACTTTTATTGTCTTTTATACCTATTCTTATGTCTCCACTTTATACATTGTTTTTATTCTGTCGACTGTATGCTGATTTTATGCCTATGTTCATTTTGTCCCATTTGCTGTGGGGCACTTTGGGCTGCGGTCCATCTGTGAAAGGTGCTATATAAATAGTTATTATTATTATATTGTAAAACATTTATGCATTGAAATGTCTGTAAGTCTCGACGACATTGAAAATGAGGGTGACCTCAATTGTCCTTTTCGAGAATAAATAAAGGTTTGAATGAATGAACAAATCCTGGGCCAGGGCAGACAAGGATGATACAATCAATTTGGAGTGAAGATTCCTTTCTCAAGGTTTAAGTTCAAGTTTGGTTTTATTTGTCACATAAAGTACATGTACATTACAGTAAAATGCTTGGTTCTGTATGAGCCTCCTGAGAATGTGCTTCATACAGTAAAATAAAAAGTAAGTAAAAGTCAAAGAGGAATAAAGTCCCAACACTATACAAATACACAATATACAATATAATGTACAACTAAAGAACAACTTAAAAGAACACGCCAACATTTTAGGAAATTAGCTTACCATCTTCTCCAGAGAGAGACAAGAAGATAGATACCAGTTTTCTCTCTGTGCGTTCAGTAGAAAGCTATCTGGCTGCACGTTAGCCTAGCTTAGCACAATGAATGGAAGCGGACATGGCCAGTTAGCCTAGGCATTGTATAATTTCCCAACATTTTGGCATGTTCCTTTAAGTACAAGTACAATGAAGTAAAAATGCAGACAATGAGGTACAAAAATGCAAACTTTTCAAAATGCTAAAACTAGGTATGGATGTAGTGCAGGGTGGATGTGTGTAGATGTATTTAATAAATAAATAGATCAAATATGGTGTAGCGTTAAGTGTTCAATTTTATTTTATGGTAAACAATCTTTGTGTCCCTCAACTGTGTTTTCTTTACGTTGGCAGTCGCCTCAAAGAAGGTCCCGGGTCAGGCCTCCAAGAAGCCCAAGAGGAAAGCCATGAAGCGGGAGCCCAAGCAGGAGTCCAAGCTGAGGTCTGACCTGACCATCGCTAAGAAGCTCCGCACCTTCTCTACACCCTTCCCTAAGTCCAAGCCCCTCCCCCGGCCCAAGCTCAAGCACCTTCCCAAGTCTAAACTCAAGCCCAAATCCAAGTCCCAAGTCTACTCTCAGCACCAGCCTCTCCCTCAATACAAGCCACGTTTTAAGTCGCAGGCTAGAGGGATATTATCCCAGTACCAGAACCTGTCACTTTCACAACCGCACCTGCCCAAATCTCGGCCTCGAACCCAGCCGATATCTCGGCCTCAGCCCAACCCCCAGGCCCGAACAACCCAGTCCCAGAACAATACCAATACCAGTACCCAGCCAGTGTGGGATGCATCTGTCCAAGCTGCCATAAGAGTTGGAGACTGGAAGCTGCTGACAGGAGATCCAGGCCACGGAGACTGGGTTCCTCCACAGGTACTGTTACTATTATTACTGTTACTACTACTATTACTACTTTTTTGATTTGATTTGATTTGATTTTTCCTGTCTTACATACAGGTGTATGCCCAGCCCATATGGGCTTACACGACACATAAACAATAAGTATATAATAGTATACTTGACAATTTATGACATTGACAATAGGTTATATAGACCAAGATGGCCACAAAAAAAAGAACTATAACTAGGGGTGTAACGGTACGTGTATTCGTCCTGCGAATTTACGGTACGGCCGTCACGGTGCGGTACGCGCAGCCATATGAAGAATACGCCTCACAGCGCACACACACCAGTCGTGCATGCAGGCAGTCGCGGGTTCCGTGTCCGTGTGAGAACAGCGCGCGGCACACCGAGTCCGACTTCAGAGCGGGCGAAAGTGCACGGAGGAAGGCACATTTATATTGGAACAGCTGCAGGGTCATTACAATTTTACAGTTTTCTTTCGTTTTCTTGTTCGCCCAATAATGTCAACCAAATGAAACCAATGGAAAGACACACACACGCGTCGCCAACAAACACACTATTCTCCCCCGCCGGACTCTCAGGCACAACTGATCAAATAAAAAAAGAAACGTACATACTGAGCTCCTCTCCAGTTGAACTGCTACTACTGTGTTTAAATCCAAAGAATCCTCTGCCATTGTTGTAACATGTCATCTGTTCTCTAGTATTCAGTCTCGTGAAGTTAAATTCTCTCTAGAAGTGAAACTGAAACTTAGCAAGGATAAGTTGTTAAAGGGACAGTAGGCAATTAATTTATTCAGGAAAATCTATTTAATAATTATAATAATGATCATAAATATATAATAATAATTATAAATTATTATATAAAAAAGAAAAGAATTAAAAAAAATTATAAATTAAATTATAAATATATTTTTTTCTGTTGTACCGAAATCATACCGAACCGTGACCCCAATACCGAGGTACGTACCGAACCGTGGCTTCTGTGTACCGTTACACCCCTAAATATAACACAAGCTGTGAGCAATGTATGTAAACAATGAAACAAGAGGAATTCATATACAATTATATAGGATATAGTGTGTTTTGTCTCAAGTGCCATGCTTTCTCCAAATATCCTGCAAAACTGAAGATCTCCACAGACTGCCAAAACAAATCCGGATTTACTATTTGAATTTTCTCAAATAAAGCCTGCTATTATTACTGCTAGTACTACTAGTATTACTGCTACTACTACTACTACTACTACTACTACTACTACTACTACTACTACTACTACTACTAGTAGTATTACTGCTACTACTACTATTATTACTACTACTATTATTACTGCTACTACTACTACTACTATTATTGCTACTACTATTATATACTATTATTATTACTACTACTATTATTATTACTGTTACTGCTACTATTACTGTTACTAATAATAATAATAATAATAATAATAATAATAATAATAATAATAATAATAATAATAATAATAATAATAATAATAATAATAATAGATCAAATTTATATAGCGCCTTTCTAGAACCCAAGGTTGCTTCACAATCAGGACAAAAAATAGGGCTAGGGAAATAGGGGGGAAAAAGGGGGATGAGGGAAGGTAAGGGATAATGGACTACTACTACTACTACTACTACTACTATTACTACTACTACTACTACTACTGTAACGGCCAAAATGGATTAATGTGCAGTGGATTTATGTGACCAGAAGGTGGCGCTTCTTTTATTTAAGCGTCAGGTAAACCTGTAGGAGGAGGAGTTTTGACCCGGAAAAGGGCAATGGTTTTTTGACCGCACGCACGACGCAGGTCTCAGGTCGAAATGTTTGTAGGCAATTAGTTATTGTGACGTTCATTATTATTTATCAGTTTATGAAGACATCCTGTTTGACGGTGAGGGAAAATAAACACCATTTTCCCAGTAAGCTGCCTGCATTGTGTCATTGGGACAAGGACTGTTTTTGGTATGAGACCAGGAACGGCGCGTCAGCCAGTCTTAACTAAGGGATCAAGATTTCTCAGTAGCTCCGTATAGGACGGGAGCTCCTTTAATATTAGTCAAAAAACCGCGCACCAGTTTGGACTCTTGCTTGGAGACTGGGGAAGATTCGCCGCGTTAGGGGACGTCGGAGAATCTCCACCGGAAGAAGGCGAGGAGCTGCTGCTGTTGTTGTGTGGAGGAAGGGATTCTACTGTTGCTGCTGCATCGGGGATCCGCCTGCAGCCGCTCGTGGACGAGGAAACACACCGGTGCTGCCCCGAAGTTTGGCTGAGGATCAGTACTGGACTGCGAGTACTGATCCGTGAGGCGACATCATGGTACTCAACGCAAGGAGGTATGTGAATAGTGCTATATAAATACATGGCCATGTAAAATTGTGTGCACACATAACTTGGGGTTGAGCGTAAATCCATGGTTGCTGAAGAGGAATAACACTCGACTACGCGGACCTTTTTTGTAGTGACTATGTTGCGCGACTCGTCACCAGCCGTCTCGTTTTAATTCAGACAATCTAATAACATGGCGACGCGCAAAACGGCGTCAAACGTTTCCATGGAGACCACAGCGCGCTCCGCTGTTAGCGGTGACGTCATTGGGAAACGTGTCGTTAAAATGACTGCCAAGGCTGTTGCAGAACATTGTGGCAAATTGGATGCCAGCGGAAAACGTAAATTTAACATGGCAGCCAAGATAAAAGGTTCAATTCTTGGTTTCATGTTAAATAATGAGAAGGAAAAAGTAGAGAATGCTCTTACAGATTTGAATCAGGTGTGTTATGAGGCGAAATGCATACATGACAATCTGTTGGGTTATACAAAGTAGGAGATAAGCACAGCTTCACTAACTATAGACCAGTGTCATTGCTCTCACAGTTCTCGAAAGTGCTTGAAAAACTGTTTTCGCATAAGTTAGATGGTTTTGTGGAAAAGAATAAACTGCTGAGCGAAAGCCAGTATGGCTTTAGGCAAAACAGATCAACAGCGACTGCCTTAATGAATATTATTGAAGAAATAACAACAGCAACAGATAAAAGGAAATTAACAATAGGGGTGTTTATTGATTTAAAAAAGGCATTTGATACCTTAGATCATAATATTCTAATTTCTAAATTACGTTCATATGGTGTGAGAGGAATGGTTCTTGAATGGTTGAGTAGTTATCTCCACAATAGGCAACAATATGTGCAGTTGGCAGATGTCAAATCTGAGCTCATGAAGATTGAATGTGGGGTACCGCAAGGTTCGGTTTTGGGGCCCAAACTCTTTCTTTTATATATTAATGATATTTGTGATGTTTCAAAACTATTACAGTTTGTCTTGTTTGCTGATGATACAAATTTTTTTTGTTCTGGGAATAATTTAAAGGAACTAGCTGAATATATTGTGTATGAAATGACAAAGCTAAAGAAATGGTTTGATGTAAATAAGCTATCACTGAATCTGAAAAAAACTAAATTTATGATTTTTGGCAATCGAAAACTAGATGAAAATATAGTACTGACCATAGATGGAGCTGATATAGAGAGAGTTAATGAATTTCGTTTTCTTGGTGTGATTATGGATGATAAATTAACATGGAAATCGCACATAGCACACGTTAAAAAAAATATGTCCAAGAGTATTTTTGTTATGAATAAAGTAAAGGATGTGTTAGAGTATGAGGCAATGAGAACACTCTACTGCTCACTCATCTCACCTTATATCAGTTATTGTGTTGAAGTATGGGGGAATACTTATGGGACAAATATAAAACCATTATATATACTACAGAAGAGGGCTGTACGAATCACACATAAAGTGAGTTATCGAGAATAATTAAACTTGAAGACATGGTTAAGTTTCAAACAATGTTAATTATGTTTAGGGCAAGAAATAATACACTGCCAGAAAAACTACAAAATCTTTTTTATTTAGAAAGTGAGTTTAGTAGGAGAAAATACAATTTTAAACATCAGTTTGCACGTACCACACTTAAACAGATGTGTCCTTCAGTTATTGGTGTAAAGTTATGGAATTCTCTCCATAGCGAGCTTAAGGGATGTAACAGTGTTTATCAATTCAAAAAAATGTATAAAAAAAAAATATTTAGTTAGTATGAAAATCAAAATGTGATCTGAATAGTGAGATTTTTTTTTTTCTTTTTTTTTCTTCTTTATCATTATTATTATTTAAAATGTTCTTGTTTAACTGTGGATTGTGTTTCTTTTATAATGGTATAAATGATTATTTGTGTAAATAAGGTTATACGCCGACCATTAAGAAAATACATGTTAGTTTAGGAATAAGGGGCAGGTAATTATAAGATTTATTCTTCTTCCTGCTCCTTTTGTCCATGGAATAGCTATTTATGATTTTTTAATGAAGAAACTATGATTGTATTATTCCATGTGGCAAATAAAAACTCTGAACTGAACTGAACGTTACATGATGAAAAAGAAGAACAAGACACCTGGTTTAAAGCAAAAATGTTGTCAATCAATGAGTGTATTTCAAATGCAAAACTGTGGGTTTCAAATATTGAAGGTATAACGAATGTACATGATGAAAATGATGGTAAAACAACTGAAGGTGATTTGCATTTAATGGATGATGGTATTGCTCCAAATGACAGTGTGTCAAACATTGTGAGCAAATATTCAAAAACAAGTAGCAGGTCATCTGCCAGGATCTTAGCTGAAGCCGATAGAGCTGCACTTCTCGCTCGTGCTGATTCTCTAAAAGAAAAACATGCTTTGGAGGAGCAGGAGCAACAGTTGAAGGAGCAGGAACTAAAGTTGAAGGAGCAGGAACTACAGTTGAAAAGAAAAAAGGAACAACTGGAGGTGGACACTGAATTGGCTGCAAGCACTGCAAGGTTGGCCGTGTTGCACTCCTCTGAAAGTAAACGTTCATCTCGTGCACCTTCAAATGCAATGAGTTCCTATTTTGAAAAGGAACACCACAAGGTCTTAAATCCTGTTGCAAGAGAATACCAACCTGGGACATTAACACAACGAAATAAATTGACACAATTGTCAATACCACCAAACAAGCCTGTGGATGTGAGACCAAAGGAACGTGGTCAATGGCATAGCACTGCTGCTAACCGCCAATATAATCACAACCACAAGGAACAGGAAAGCAGAATGGGAACAACTGACAATGTTCTAATCAATTCAAACCAACCTGCAAACATGCTTACCATCATGGAGAGGCAAAATGAGATAACTGCTGCTCTGGTGCAGCAACAGCATTCCAGGTCTCTGCCACCACGAAATATCCCAACATTTGAAGGTGACCCTCTCCAATACAGAACATTCATCAAAGCATTTGAACAAGGAGTGGAGGAAAAGGCAACAGACGCTGATGCTTTGTATTATCTGGAGCAGTTCACAAGGGGACAGCCACAGGAATTGGTGCGTAGCTGCCAGCATATGGCTCCTGAGCGTGGTTACGCAGTGGCAAAGGGTCTTCTTAAAGAACACTTTGGAAACCAGTACAAAATAGGAAGTGCCTACATGCAAAAGGCCTTGGCATGGCAAACAATCAAATCTGAGGATGTCAAGGCACTTCAAGCCTACTCCTTATTCTTGCGTGGCTGCTGCAATGCAATGGAGGAGCTTCAGTACATGCAGGAGTTGGACATGCCTGTCAACATGAGGGCCATTATATCAAAATTGCCATTCAAGATGAGGGAGCAATGGAGGAGTACGGCTCATGGCATAATGGAAAATACACAGGAAAGAGCTCACTTCGGTGATATGATCAGGTTTGTGGAGCGACATGTTAGCCTTCTTTCTGACCCTCTGTTTGGTGACATACAGGATCCAAATTCTGGTGTGGTTGGCACAACATCTCTCACCAGGTTTGAATCATATCCCAACAGAGTGAAAAGAAACATTGTCGCCACCACAGTAATATCTGAGAGAGCCAAGGAGCTGACATCACCAACACCAGGTACAGTGAATGCTAGGAGAGCTGGATGCCTTTGCTGTGCTCGCAGTCACTCGTTGGAGGAGTGCAAACAACTGCAGGAGAAGAGGCACAAGGAGAAAATGTACTTTCTGAGGGAAAAGGGAGTTTGCTTTGCATGCTTATGTGTTGGTCACATGAGCAGAGATTGCGAAAGGCGCTTGGTATGCAAAGTCTGTGGTCAAACTCACCCCACCCTGCTTCACATCAAAAGGCAACCATCTTCTCCAGAACAGTTAAAGCAACCAACTTCACTGCAAACATGTGGACATACAGGGGCCGGTAAGGACCGGTGTGTATTAGCCATTCTCCCTGTGAATGTGAAAGCAGCAAACGGAAACATAGTACAAACATACGCCTTCTTAGACCCTGGTAGCTCAGCCACATTCTGCTCTGAACGCCTAATGCAGAGGCTGAATATCACAGGCAGAGGAACCACCTTCCTACTGAGCACCATGGGGCAAGAGACGGGTGTTCCAGCTTACTCCTTGACTGGGTTGGAGGTAGCTGGTTTGGACAGCGATGACTTTTATGTTCTTCCGGAAGTTCTCACACAGACGAAAATGCCAGTCATGGCTGAGAACATGGTGACACCTGAAGAACTGTCTAAATGGTCATATTTGTCCAACGTACACATCCCACGCCTAAAAGCAAATGTCGACCTGTTGATTGGAACCAACACTCCCAAGATATTGGAACCTTGGGAGGTCATCAACAGTCACAGGAATGGCCCGTATGCTATAAGGACAGTGCTAGGGTGGGTCGTTAATGGTCCACTGAATGGAAACAATTGTGTTGTGGAGTCAGAGTTTCCCTCTGCTACAGTGAACAGGATCTCTGTGTGCAGAGGGGAAGAAATGCTAGCCGATCAGGACAAACACAACTTCAAAGAAGTAGCTGTGAAGGAGAAGGAAGTGTCCAGAGAAGACCTAAGCCACCTGGAAACATTTGAAAGTTCAGCAGTGCTTCAGCAGGAGAGGTACTGCTTGAAATTACCTTTTAACAAGGAGGTCTGTCTGCCCAACAATGTGGGAGTGACTAAGCTGGATACAGCGTTTGAGGATGGACTCTTGAGAGTTGTAGGAACATTGAGCAGAGGATCAACACCAGAGGAAGCTAAACCTCCACTCATTCTCTCCAAGGACCAGCATGTTTCAATGCTCATTCTCAAGCATGTACACCAGAATCGGAGACATGGTGGAAGGACTCACACAATGTCCAAAGTGAGGAAGAAATGTTGGATCACCAACGCCCATGCAGCTGAGAAGATCATCGCTGAATGCAGCTTTTGCAAACACTACAGTGACAGTGCAGTGGAGCAAAAGATGGCGGATCTTCCAGCAGACAGAATCCTTCCTGACCTACCACCTTTTACCAACACAGGGGTGGATAAAGGAAGAGGAAACAGGAAAGGAGGAGGAACAGGAAGTCGAAGAACCAGGAAAGGAGGAGGAGCCAGGAGTGCTAACTCGCTTCAGAGAGGAACCGGTGGCATTCATGGGTGACATTCAAGCCATGTTCCACCAGGTGAAGGTCGCTGAGGAAGACAGTGATTTTCTGTGCTTTCTCTGGGACAAGAGGAAAAGGAGTTTGGCAGCTGGAGATATTGTAGTCGTCATGGACTCTTCAGCTCCTCGTGGGTCCTGGCCACTTGGCAGGGTTCTGGAGGTCTTTCCAGACAAACAAGGTCTGGTGCGGTCTGTGAAATTGCAGACTAAAAGTAGCACCATTGTAAGGCCGGTGACCAAACTGTGTTTGGTTCATGAAATGTAGATGCACTTAATCCGTGACATGTTTTGGCTCTTATTTGTTTTGTTTATTTATTTTTTGAATTGTTATGTCTGCCTGCCTTAACAATTAGGGGCCGGTGTGTAACGGCCAAAATGGATTAATGTGCAGTGGATTTATGTGACCAGAAGGTGGCGCTTCTTTTATTTAAGCGTCAGGTAAACCTGTAGGAGGAGGAGTTTTGACCCGGAAAAGGGCAATGGTTTTTTGACCGCACGCACGACGCAGGTCTCAGGTCGAAATGTTTGTAGGCAATTAGTTATTGTGTTCATTATTATTTATCAGTTTATGAAGACATCCTGTTTGACGGTGAGGGAAAATAAACACCATTTTCCCAGTAAGCTGCCTGCATTGTGTCATTGGGACAAGGACTGTTTTTGGTATGAGACCAGGAATATAACGGCGCGTCAGCCAGTCTTAACTAAGGGATCAAGATTTCTCAGTAGCTCCGTATAGGACGGGAGCTCCTTTAATAACTACTACTACTACTACTATTATTACTGCTACTACTACTACTATTATTACTGCTCCTACTATTATTATTGCTACTACTACTACTACTACTACTACTACTACTACTACTACTACTACTACTATTATTATTATTATTATTATTATTATTATTATTATTATTATTATTATTATTATTATTATTATTATTATTATTATTATTATTATTATTATTATTATTATTTATTATTATTATTATTATTACTGCTGCTACTACTACTATTAATTATACTGCTACTATTACACTACTAGTACTACTAATACTACCACTACTACTACTACTACTACTACTACTACTACTACTACTACTACTACTACTACTACTACTACTACTACTACTGTTGTTATTACTACTGTTACTACTGCTGCTGCTACTACTGCTTCTGCTACTGCTACAACTACTGCCTATACTACTACTACTACTACTACTACTACTGTTGTTACTACTACTACTTCTACTGCTACTACAACATCCAAAGCAACTTATAAAATGTGTACAACAAAGCCAGCAAGGATTACACTTAACTTAACTTAACTTAATTTACAAGTGTTATTGTTTATCTAACAGTGCCAAACTCATGTGCTCCACTTTGAGTGCATACCGTAGCTAGCTTAGACAATACAAAATGTTTTATCGTTTGAGATAAGCAGGCAGGCAACAACAATAACAAAAGTTTTAGCATTTTTTACTTCATGATTTAAGTTGATGAATCATCAGAACGATCAACATTAATAAACTTAGTGACAGCCCTGTTATGATATGCACATGGTTTGCAGTAGGGCTGTCAACAAATATTCTATAGTCAAATGAAGAATCGACTTGTAAAAAAGAAACATACAGTCTTCCTCTAAAATTCCCGCTCTGACCCCACAGGTGCTCGCCACGCTCCCCGGCCGCTGGTGGAACCTGGAACGGGCGACTCCCAAAACCACCGCCGCCAGCAGCACCAAGAAGAAGAACATCTGGCTGTTCAACATCACCGGCGACCCGTACGAGCGCCGGGACCTGGCGGAGCAGCGTCCGGACGTGGTGCAGCGCCTGCTCGCCCGGCTGGTCCACTACAACCGGACTGCGGTGCCGGTGGTGTTCCCGCCCGACGACCCGCGAGCCAATCCCGACCGACACGGCGGAGCCTGGGTGCCCTGGGTGAGCGAGGACGAGGCGGAGGACGGGGACGACAAGTACAAAGGGGTGTATAAAAAAGGTAAGAGCAGGAAGAAGAAGATGAAGAAGAAGAAGAAGAAGACAAAGACGAGGAAGTGTAAGCTGTGCAAGCTGAGGTCATTCTTCCTCAAGCTGAACACCCGGATGATGTCCAATCGCATTTGAGATGGGATGTGATGTCACACCCGGATGATGTCCAATCACATTTGAGATGGGATGTGATGTCAGACCCGGATGATGTCCAATTGCATTTGAGATGAGATTTGATGTCAAAGAGACCACAAACTAACAAGAGAAATCCAGTGGGATGAGACACATTTGAGTCGTTTGTATGAGGGATTTTATTGAAACTAGTGACATCTTGTAGAGGCTGGTCAGTCCTCTGGTTTCAGAAATAATTTCACCTTGAAAGTTCTTGATGTTGAAATCCTGCTATTTGAAAAAGCTGTAATCTCACCCCACTGGACATTACTTATTTTAGGGAACAACAAAGACAAATACTTTGAAGAGTAAATGGACTGAGGGACAGTTTCTGCTATCTATCTAAGATGTCAGAGGTTTGATTCAGTTGGATATGAAATATGAGATGATGTCCCAAAGACTGTAGCCAGGGCTACCCCTGCATCTATTACACTCTTAACACATTCAGAGCCACGCCCCCTATGCCCAAAATAGGCAGTTCCGTGCCAGCGCTTTAGTCAATGGGAGGACGGGGAAATTTGCGAACGCTTAAACTATATCTTAAATTATGGCTATGGGTCTAATACACCCGTCGCTTATCAATGACTTGCTTGCAGTCAACATGTACGAAACGGATTGTTTTTTTATCAGTACATTTCCGTTTTATACCGTTTTGAATACGAGTATAGTTTTGGAGAGTTCTAGTAATTCCAGAGAAATCCGTGATAATAGCTCTTTAGTGGAATACACAAAACACGTAATTTTTCGGCTGATTTATGAATCGTTTTCAAATAAATGCTAGATTATCGATAGTATTTGTGTCCTTATGCACGCTAGAGGAGCGGGCTGAAAAATCGATTATCCATGACCTGGTCAGCGCTAACGTCACACACACACACACACACACACACACACACACACACACACACACACAGTGCGATGGTGGTGATAGGAACATCGGATTACCCCAAGACTCGTAACATAAATTCCTTACCTCACATCAGATGTTCTGCAAAAAGATTAATCCAATTCCTGATCGCCATTCCAAATATCGCGTTTATTGATCCAACGTTATAGTCCGAAACACAGAATCGACGCTGCTCTGAGGGTCCTCAGTCAATCTGGTAACACATGCCTGAGAAACAAGACCCAGACCGGAATAATTTTTTCAATGCACATTCCCAGTCAATCCAATCCAATGATGTGCAATACCATCCGGGAGACGATAGGCGACGGTATTTGCCCTTTTACGAGCTCAGACCCATTCCCAATGATAACATCAGGTTGGATGGATGAAAATGAATGGATATCGCTAATAAAAGAAATAACGATTAAAACCCGAGTTTTCTCTGGTCTTGGCACGCAACGCATGGCGAGTTAACCTGACTAATCTCGTGGTTGGCACTGAATGAGTTAAAGGAACACTGCAACATTATAGGAAATATGCTTAGCTTTAAACTCAGAGAAAGGTGTTTTTGGCCAACAGCTAGGCTAGCTGGTCCATATCCGCTTCCATTATTTGTGCTAAGCTAGGATAGCTTTCTACTGAACATACAGGGAGGAAATTGGTATCTATCTTCTTGTCTGACTCTGGAGAAGATGGTAATTTCCCATAATGTTGGCATGTTCCTTTAAGACCTCTCTGCACTGCATCAGTATTATCAGCGGAGGTCTGGCGATGGGTAACTATTACCTCTGGAGCTCGGAGATGTTATCCTGTCAGATACTTTGGGGGAAATTGCTGTAAAAATTCCCTACAGAGTTTCCTGGTGAACAGAGCTTTTCAGGTGATGCGTGAAATCACTGCGCCCAGGCAGCAGTGGTTCAGCAAAACATTTTTCAGAGAATGTATCTGCTTAGAAAACCTAAATTTCTCATTTTATTTGTATTTCTCCACGTGGTAAATACACAGGTCTAACTCCGGGGTAGATGGCAAATAAGCTAACTTCCAAAAAGGTTTCTTAGCAATACCCAAACTATCCCTTTAAAATACACAACGCCATGCAGGACTTTTAAAGGGAACGGAGGTTGTGTGACATGTAGGCCTACAGAGGAAGCGTGTGGTAATTGTCAATGACTTTCTGGTCCAGATGACGATGGATAAAATGAAATGATTGACCTACACCTGTAATAGTAATGCTATCTGGAGAGGGCTTTAGGCTTTTGCTGTTCTTCTTCTGACCGTCTAAATGAAAATGTGAACTGTGCTATGTATCTCTTCCTCGGTCTGCATTTGAATGAGTTCCAATTGTGCCTTTTCCGTGTTTATAGAGTTTTTTACATTTCAACTTTGGACCTGACGAGTCGGTTTTGAATCGGAGTTCCAAGAATGACCTATATGATTTATTTTGTACTTACTGATCACGTTATTCATAAAACAGCTGTCGTTTTTTAAATGGTATGTTCTCTGTGGTCGACCTAGAAGCCACAAGAATGTCATCTGTAGATTCAACAAAGCAAACCAGAGTACTATACAGTATGCCACTACTTGAATTATTGTGCAAAGCCCACCATCACCTAAGACTTTCTAACCTCATATCCAAAAAGATATGATTTGGTAAATGTCTGAACATTTGCATCCACTCCTGAATTTTAAGAATTTAGTTTAGCCTATTTCACTGAATTGATTATCAATAATCTGAAAGATCAAGAGACGTTTTACGTTTTTTAAGTATTTTGCAGCTGTTTGATTCTATTTAAATATGCTATTCAGGCAAGATGGACGTGCATGTTGAGTCACGGTTGGATTTGATTTAGCAAAGTTGCTAAGAGATTCTTTTTCATCAGCGCCTTGCACCATTTAAAGGGAAATTACACCCAATTTAAGAAAATTTGTGAAAACAAACAACTCGCCCCCAAATCCAAAAATTAAGACTTGTCATCAAGTATAAAGTCTGAAACTGCTCCATAGACAATTCATTGGGAATTATAGGGGACACAGAGAGCACCAAGGGGAATAGTATATGGGTACATTTTCAGAACTGACAACACTACAATTAGAATAAAGCTCTAATAAATAAAACTCAAACATTCTGTGGGTCCACAAAATCTCCCATTCATTGTCTACTGAGCGCTCCAGATTTGATGTCTCGTATATATTGATTGAAATATTGAGTTTTCCTGGGCCATGAGGATAACATATTGGAATTCTTAATTTGCGTGATGTTCCCCTTTTAAGAAGGTGTTTATCCACCCATATTGATATGACCAGCAATGTCACTCGGCTTTGCATCTGCGACACTGTCCATGTTCAAAATTACGGTTTGAAAATATAATGTTGCCTATTGCTACAACTGAAATGTGCCCATATTTTGTTCATTGTAACGTATCTTCAGTGGTTGCCGTCTCTTCTCTCATTCAACTCATTCACTTCAACTCAATTTGTACAACTGTATGTGACTGTTAAAGGTCAAATAGGTCAAAGGTCAAATGTCTGTGAAATTAGTTGTGATCATACCTTCTAACTAGGGGGGAGGAAAGAGTTCATTTTACCCAAATACGTGCATATCCTTTCATAATAGGTCAGTGTCTAGTTGTAGAAGTATTCCTAACCCGGTGATAATTAAAAATAGACAAAATAATTGTGCTATGCCACAATGTTCAAAGCTGAAAACCGTTGTGTCGCCTTGCGCCGTCATTTCCTGTCACACTGAGCTCCAGGCGCATGGCTGCAAAGAGGTCCATGTTCTAACAATACCATTCTTATTGTTGAACTCCTAATATCAAGCAGGTTGCTTACTAAAGAAATGCTTAGTTGACCTACACAGTTACAGTACCTCTTTTAAATCTAGTGCTTACTTGAGTTTCCTACATGCAGTAATGCAGAAGGACTTCTTTTAAATCTAGTGCTTACTTGAGTTTCCTACATGCAGTAATGCAGAAGGACCTCTTTTAAATCTAGTGCTTACTTGAGTTTCCTACACGCATTAATGTAGAAGGACCTCTTTTAAATCTTTTTAAAAATTAAATATTACACCGGAGATGAGCCTTTATCATGTTTCACGAAACAACTCATTCAGCCTTGAAAAAAGCTGGAAAACGAATCAAGTAACAAGGTCTTGGTCGACGGATGGACACATATGGGTGTTTTGTGACTGCAAAGTTATGTATTAAAAGCACCTGGGGTTTAGGGTAATGACACATGTTTGTTTAAATGGGTTTCCAGAATGTAACGCTGATGATTGTCAGGTTTGTTTGACATGATATATTCAGAGGAAGCCCTACTGCCTTTTGTGCCTTGTTTGTTTTTAATGTATTTTCCCAAAGGTTTTGTACCGGTGTGTCTTTTCATGTCTCATGTGAAAATGTAAACAAAATAACAATATGAAATTAAACGGTGTGTAACTGGAGTGGACAGTGTGTTTTGTCATATCTACTGGGCAAAAAACAAAGCTCAGTTTACCTTAAAGCTGCAATATGTAGTTTGGAGATGGACATTTGAACCTCTGCAAAGGTTTATCCAGAGCGCTTTACAATTTTTGTTCCTCACATTCACCCATTCACTTACACACCGATGGCAGACTGTCAGGTTTTAAATTGAATACCAAACAGAAGGTTTGAACTGTTAAAGTAATCCAGAACTATTTTATTGCACTGTAAAAACTGATTTTATATGTCTGCACTTTATGTGCTTATTTCATGTCTATTCTATTCTACTAAAACTGAATCGAACCATAAACAAAGTGACCTGTTGGGATGTTAGATTCTAATGTGAAAAACTTTTATATGTCTGCACTTTGTGCTCATTTTACCCTTGCTATTATTTTACTTATTTTTACTTTTATTTCTACGCCCCACTATCCACTGGGTGCATACTATGACCTTTATTGTGTTTTGTAACAGATTACAGAAATTCAAGAAGCCTATTGGAACGTGAGGTTCTGATATGATTTTGATTAATATATCTGCATTATTTTATCCCACTTTATGCTTTGCTCTTGCTGCTTGTTTTACACTGATTTTATGTCTTATTTCTTACTGATGTAAATCACTTTGAACTGCAATCCCCTGTATGAAAGGTGCTATACAAATAAAGTTATTATTATTATTATTATTATTATTATTATCGGGAGCAATTAGGAAGTGTCTTGCTCAAGGACACTTCAACAAGCTCAGCAGGAATCAAACTGGGAACCTTCTGATTACCAGACGACCTCCCCTAACTGGATCCCTGGAACACTCTGAAGCTAGGAATGATGTGGTTGGCTGTGGTGTCCTGACCTCCCACCACATTTATAATACAAATAAGCATCTTAAGGTTAATGTTGGTCAACATGATTTCTAAAGGTAATTTCTTTGATTTGTGTTGAGATAAGAAACCTCGAGAACAAATTATTCTAGTGGTAATATTCCTAAAAATATACACGCTGGAGCTGTAAAACCCAAATGTGTCGAGACGTTCATCATAGAGTTGGTTAGCAAAAAGCTAGTCTGCTGCATTCACTTTACAATATGAAACCCATAGCAAGCTAGCTGCTGATTGGCTCCCCGTTTGATTTAAATTCAGTAGTGTGTATATTATGGTTTTTGTGTCGCATGTAGGTTAAAGGAACATGCCAACATTTTGGGAAATGATATCTTCTCCAGAGAGAGACAAGAAGATAGATACCAGTTTCCTCTCTGTGCGTTCAGTAGAAAGCTATCTGGCTGCACGTTAGCCTAGCTTAGCACAATGAAAGGAAGCGGACATGGCCGGTTAGCCTTCGGGAGTGGTGTTAGTTGGACAATGCCTAGGCTAACCGGCCATGTCCATTTCCATTCATTGTGTACATCACCAGTGCTGAAGTATTACCCAGAAGGCCAACATGGACTAACAAGTATTCCACATTTATAGGCATGGATGGGAATTGAACCCATGATTTTAAGTTTACAAGACAGACACCTTGCCACTTGTGAAATTAGACATTCTTTCCTTCTCTAGGATATTCTCTAGGATAATATTTCCTGGTGACGCTGGAGATAAGACCTTGCACATCAAGCAAGAGAAATATGTGCTTCTAATGATCTTAATACTTTGAAGCAACGTTTTGGAGAATGCAATCACATACTAATAATAATAATAAATTCAATTTCTACCGCACTTTATATTTGTGAAAATCTCAAAGTGCTACAGGAGATAAAGATAAAAAGTTAAATGAATAAAAAATATTAAAATGTATAAAACAACCAATGAAATGGAAGAACATACAAAAAATACTAATAATAAAAGAATAATTCAGGCAAATGCCTTGTTAAAAAGAAATGTTTTTAGGCCCCTTTTAAAAACCTCAATGGACTGTGGTGCTCTCAGATGGTCGGGGAGGGCATTCCACAGCCGAGGAGCAGCTGAGCAGAAGGTGTGTCCTGTGTATGGGTTGGAGTGTGTTTGAGTGTCCAGAGCGGAGGGAGCGGGTGGAGGTCGGGGGAGCGATGAGCTCCTTTAGATAGGAGGGGGCGTTGCTGTGGATGCACTGATGGGTGAGGAGGGAGACCTTGTATTCAAGCCTGGAGGAGACGGAGCCAGTGTAGGGAATGGAGTATGGGTGTGATGTGATCATATTTCCGCACTCTCATCAGGATCCTAGCAGCACAGTTCTGAATGTGTTGGAGCTTCTGGAGGCTCTTGCTAGGGATCCCGATGAGCAGTGCGTTGCAGTAGTCAAGCCTTGAGGAGACAAAGGCATGGACAAGCTTTTCCCCATCTGGCAGGGTGAGTGTGGGACGGAGTCTTGCTATGTTTCTAAGGTGGAAGAATGAGGTTTTGCACAGATGCTTAATGTGGGAGTCAAAGGTCAGGTGGGGGTAAATTTGTATGCCCAGGTTGCATCTATGCCAAATACAACGCAGTTCGGTTTCCGGGTTCCTCTGATTGGCCACGACGCCCACGTGACCCCGCGCTAGCACGCCCCCTTATCCACGCCTGCCGCTACGCCGCGCCAAGCTCCTCTTGTGTGTTGCAGCATAGACGCGCCCAGGTTAGTTATTACAGGTGAGGGGGAGGTTCTGACTGGAAAAGGTGATGCTGGTTATTGGGGATGATTTGGTGTGGGGTGCCGATTAAAATGGCTTCTGTTTTGGCGCTGTTTAATTGTAGGAAATTGTGATTCATCCACGCCTTTATCTCCTCAAGGCAGGTGGTCAGTGTGGATGACGGTGGTGACGGTAGGGAGGCAGAGGGAAGTGGGGCAGTCCTGAGGTAGAGTTGGGTGTCATCAGCGTAGCAGTGGAAGGATATCCCATGCCGGCTGATGACACGACCATGGGGGAGCATATATAGAGTGAAGAGGGGTGGGGCCGAGAACGGAACATTGGGGGACGCCGCAGGTGACAGGCTGTGTCCGGGAATTTGTGCCCCCCAAGGAGACGCGCTCAGTTCTTTCTGTGAGGTAGGAGGTGAACCACTGTAGTGCAGAGTCGGAGAGTCCTATGGAGGAGTGAAGACGGTCCAAGAGGATGGTGTGGTCGACATACTAACCCGGAGTTGTTGTGCTCGCTGCGTAGTACAAACATGACTACATGTGTATGTGGTCTCTGTGAGTTGCCACTGCTGACAAATCAACTTTCACAAAGTCACAAATGGCTGGAGATGTTTACAAAATATGGCAGCCTGCGCAAAACTACTCAACAAGCAATTTGTAAGCCTGCCATTCCAACAGTACTTAGGTGTGTGTGTGTGAGTGTGTGTGTGCGTGTGTGTGGCAGTCTCTGACTCAGACAAAAACAAACACACACACACGCTCACTCACTCGCTCATTCCACCCGCAGGCGTTCGCTTGACCTAGAGGCGGACGGCTCTATTTAGCATTTCTGCATCACTGCTCACTACTGAGTGCTCTCTCTACTAACCACTACCCTTTCATTCACTCCTCTGGTGGAAGGTCGAGTGTGAATGACAGGAAAATGCTCTTTTGAGGAATTCACTCTAGATCAGTGCTGCTATAGTCAGGGGTGCAGTGGTCATGCCACGCTGTACCACGCCGTCCCAGCACTTTTCTGAGCAGAAGTACGCGCACGGATGTACACGTGCACGCGCGCGCACACAAAAATGCGTTCACAACTTTCACTCGACTCGTCGTCCGTGCGCCCACCGGTACTCAGCTATCACCTATAGTCTTTGCATAACAATAGCATAGCAAAGAACGAGAAGTGCAAAACCAAAATACAAGCCCTGTACCAATTGGTGGGGGTTTGCTTGAGCTGTGTGGAACCTCTCAGTGTGACAAATGGTCCCGACTGGAAGCATGAGACATTTCTTAACTAAGTTGTGCTTCAGAAGGAAACTGTCCTTCTGTAAACTGCAAGTTACATTGTTAATTTAGTTTGTATTTACTTTTCTAGTTTAAGTTAAGTTAATTCAATTAAATAAATTGTAACTACAATATTGTATCTACAATTACATTTAAAACATTGTTTGTTTTTCAACCATATCTGTTGACAATATAATTTCTTTATATATTGAAGGCTACATACATCCTGCTGCTACCTTTTTCAGCTTCTCTATTTCAAGGCAATATTTACAAAAACTAAACTAAAACTAGTAATTTCCTATACAAACATGTTTCCTACTATTTATGCATAATAATCATCTGTTCTGTGCGCATGCGAGGGAACATGTATGCGTGTGCAAATGGCGTCATTTAAACAGAGTACAGGCACTTCTGATATTACGACTGCACCCAGTGTTAATTTTGTCGACGAAAGATGTTCGTCAACGAAGCTTTTTCCCGCGACGACAACGAGATGTGATGTCACGTTAATGTTGATCATGTGACACTAACGTGACTAAATAATTAATTAAATATCGTTGACCACAACTGAGGACACTAAAATGTAGTTTACAAAAACCATGACGAATTCTCTCTTAATTTATGTTGACTAAAACAAGATGAGACAAAATAATTATAACTTTTAGAATAATTCACGTTATTAGTTCAGCATTTCCCATTTCCGTTTCCGGGTTAAGCTCTGCAGCGTTTATGGCTAAAAGCCAAGCTACATACGTGAGGCTAAAAACCGCGTCCCAGGTCTCTCGTGACTACAGCTTATACCAATAACCATGAACGGAATCTGCTACTCTCTCAACACTCATGCGGCAGCCGAACAGTTCTACCAAAAGAACATAGTATTTAAGACGACGGAGGCTGAGAGGATGGCTAGGCTGCCAGAAGAGCTAATAGCATGGGAGTCGGGACCTATATCCCAGACACAGACTTGCTATCTTTCATCTGTGTACACCCACTACTATCAACATTACACATGGATACAACAAGGACAAGACCACGTTCACTTAAAAAGGTAGTGTTGGTATGAAAAGAAAAGAAACAGACGAGTACTAACACTGAGATTGACCCTGCTATAAGTTGTTTAGTTGCACTTGAAGTGCACTAAAACATTGTAATGACTTTTTATTTTTCATATAATGTTGGGTACATGCTCAGTAGAGTTAGAACGCTCCCAGTCTTAGGGGCTGTGATATTTTGTTACCACACTTTATGCACATAGAAGTGCGGTGGCAGGTTCGCTAAGCTAATGTTGTGTTAGCCGAATGCTCTGATGGGGGCCGCCATTTTAAGTTTAAAGTGACGTCAACGATCTACAGTACGACTCGACGGACAAAAGGGAATGTGTGTGTGACGTGTGTGAAATTTGTACAGTAGGTCCCAGTGATAATTGCAATCAGTGTGTACTGTGTATAACTATCCTAATGTTGCTTTGTTGGTTAAAACAATTAATAAGCTATTTCAATCAGAATATGACTGTTTCTGAATCTATTGACCATTTCAAGGAATGTTTGGTTACTATTGGGCTTCTAGCCTTCTACTGAACTTATTGTGAATCAGCTGATAGGGTTTTGGCTAGACTAATAAATAGAATTGCATTATTTACAATATAAAATGCCTTTTTTTCATTAGCGAAAACTAGACAGAAATCATCAGTTTTCTGCGACTAAATCTAGACAAAAACAAAAAAGACAAAATCGAGACTAACACTGACTAAGACTAAAATGCTCAGACACTTAGTTGACTAAAACTGAACGAAAAATAAATGCAGACGACTAAATATGATGAAAATGAAAAAGGAGCACTTGACACATGACTAAGACTAAAACTGAAATGAAAATAGCTGCCGAAATTAACACTGAGTGCACCCCTGCTAACTACCCCCCGAAGCAGAAGATCACAAGTTTGAAAAATGGAGTAAAAACTAAAAAAGAAACGACAGAAAAGTAGAGGTAAGGAGGAGGGGGGAGAAATGGGAAGATGGGGGAGCAATCTTGTAAGTGCTGTAAGTGTACATGTCCATTTGTGTTTCTGTGCCTTTTTATGTTCCATGTATGGACCACAATGGAAACAAGCCTTGGCTTTATTGTGTTTTATCCATTTTTGACCTGCGTTATTGACACTGTTATTGTCTTGTCTTTTAAAATGTTTTTTTTTGTCATGCGATTTGTGTCAAAATAAAGTATTCAATCAAAAAAAAAAAAAAAAACTATTCACTTCTGACGTTTTTATTTATTGGGGGGTTTGTTTAGGCCTAGAAAAATACTTCAGATTTAAGATTTGTTTTGTGGTAAAATAGTAACCCATGCCTGTAATGTCAAAACAAAACACAAGTCAAATACATATTTCATAGCATTATTTGAGTTATTTCGTAAAATTCAACTTGAATTTTGGCTAATTTGATGAATAGCCTACAGGTATTGTATTATTATTTATTTTACAACAAAGAACAACATTCACAATAAAAAAACAAACAATAAAATAAATGATGTCCAACGATGTATCTTATTAACAGCTGATGCATGTATAGGCTAGACTGTTTGTGCTGCTTTCATGTCTGTGTGTGTGAGAGAGAGAGAGAGAGGCATGTGGCCATTGGCCAGAGTTTAGAAATTGACAGGTCAGATCCCGTTATATGAAAAGTGAAAACATTGATATTAGTAACTCGAGTCGCAACCCATTGGCCAGAGTTTAGGACTTGACATGAAAACACTGATATTAGTAACTCGCAAACCAAGCATAGTACATACAGCTTTAGGAGTCTGAGCTATTCATTTAATTCATTAATTTATTACATCCTAATAGCATCTTATTAAGTATACCATTCGCCAGTGAAACGAATGCACACCAGCTACAATTAGTAGAGTTCATATCACACTAGTCTGTTCAATTAAACATATCTTAAAAATAACAGTTACTGGTTTGGTTGGGAGTCTCTTACGGCAGGAGTTCAAATCAGTCCATTTAGCACAGAGCAGGTTTGTCGCATGGAGATTCGTCAGAAAGATGACAGTGCATGCGTGTGTGTTCCGGTGTGTGTGCTAAAAAAAAAACTAACCGCTGTGTGTACCACTAAAACATTGAGTGTCGTTGCATGCCGAATAAAGACCTCTGCAACAGGTCCTCCATTATTATCTGCTGTTCTCTCTCTATGGTTTCGTTTAACCCTTTCACTACCACAGTAACCACACTACCAAATGGTTAACCCCTTCACTGCGACACTACAGAAGGTTAACCCTTTCACTGCCACACAACCAGGTGTGGTGATTTCAAAGCTGGTTGCACTGTGTTTTAATGATGTCACGTGCACGCGTGCGCTCCCACGCATGTGCATAAATGTTCCCTCGCATGCGCACAGACTAAAGACAATGCCATAATTGCCTCTAGGAATGGAATGTAACACATTTCATTCACAAGTTTTGTGTGAATGTATCTGAACGTATTTGAACACACCTGACGACCTGAGCTATTGTTATGCAAAATAGCCAGGTGGGTTCCTGTGTGCCCGCACGCGCACATCCGTGCGTGCGCGTGTATCGCTCACAGAGCCGGTTGCTCGGCGTGCAACCCCGTCCCATGAGCAACGCACCCCTGCACACGACAAAGTAGTGTGGTAGTGAAAGGGTTAAAATGACGTTGGCCTGGTTACTGTATATTCCAGCAGCACCTTGATCATAAGATGACGTCTATGTATTGTGAGTTGCATACCTCGATTACCTCGTGCTGAGTTAACCCGTCGTATGTTGAATAACTAACTGCCTTTAATCAGTGGTGGAAGAAGTACACTGTTCCTTTACTTAAGTCAAAGTAGAAATACCCAGATAAATGAGTACTCTGGTAAAAGTCTTCCATTCAAAAGTACTTAAGTAAAAGTAGAGAAGTATTTGCAATTGAATGTACTCGGGCTGCATGTGTGTGTGTGTGTGTGTACAAATCAAATTTATTTGTAAGGGACTTCCGGTTTACGCTCAGATCGGATGGCGTCGTAGTTTTTCCGAGCTCCGCGACCACTTCACTTATATATTAATTACGACATTAATTTTACGACATACTTTCACATAATACATCACAGAGATGACGAAACAAATATCGAACAAGAAGGGGACATTAAATGAGGTGGACGTTGAATGTTGGTCTTTGTTCCGTGGTGAGCTCGAGGCTAGCATGCTCCAGCTAACCAATAGACTGGACTCGCTCCAGGAGGAGGTAGTGTCGTAACCACGGCTATTTATTACCGTGTTACTTCTAAGTTGTATAGTGTTCTTCTTCTGCGTTGTATCACCTATCTCCGTCACCCAATTGTAGTTGAATGGAGTAAATGGAGCCAGATGAAGTTCCCAAAGAAGATCTGTTTATTCAATAAAGAACCAGATCTATTTGACAGTATAACATCTTTTTGAATTATATCTATAATACGTTTGCTGGAACCGGAAACTCTTCTTCCGTTGGTCTGGCGTCGTCTTTGTTGTTGTTCAATCTTCTCTGTTCTCGAACACCGGGAGGTGGGATCTGCATGCTCAGTCCTTCTCTCCTGTGCACAGCCTGTTAAAAGGACTAAGCCACGCCTCTCGTCCTGTTCGTCATATGATGTAGGCGCTAGAAGTATGGCTTTCTCTGATTGGCTATGCTAGGCGACGACCATTTTGAATAGGGGTCGTCTGCCATTTTGAATCTTAAAGGGGCAGGTCATTTCTATTTTGGATATTTTGTTAGTTTTCTGAGTTTTAGAGTTTAATGTGTACAGTATCCGATTTTACTATCTTGTGAATTAGGGATTAGTTATTACTTGGTTCAGACAGTTAATTCAAGTCTTTTCCCGAATGTTGTGGCCTTCTAAATACCTACCTAAACCTATTGTTGATCTTTAGACAAACCATTGCATTTTATATATTCTATAATATTGTCTTTGAAGTTAGTTTAGTCTTGTAAGTAAGTTACACATGTTTTGCTAAGTTAATCTTCTATTTTAACCTATATTACTTGTTTAATTAAACTTAACAATGGTTAATAAGGGTCTGGCTTAGTCTTGATTTGATCAATACTCTATTTTATAACTATTGAGGCTATTTTCCATCCGGAATTACTATTAGTTTTTGGTTGCTGTTTTTCACAACTTTAGACAAATGGTTGTTCCTCTGTTACAGGCAACAGGAGGAACTTTAAGAATAGATTCTGTCTCCACTATGACACCAGATGGCTCTTTGAAGTAGGCTTCCAAATGGCTGAGGGCAAGGTTTTTCCCCACAGTCCTATCTTTTACAGCGGACTGTTGAGTAGCATATCTTACCTCCTTTTGTTCTGCTCAGCTTAGTAAACAAACCCCTCTATTGAAATGCTAACTTTAGCCAGCTTTGGCTCAGTTTTTATTGTTTTACTGCTCACCAGAGGGGGAGAGAGGGAGAAACCTATTCAACTTAAGACTGTATGTTAATTAAGCTTATTTACTCTGTCCCGACCTGTCTCCAGACAGGATGACTCAATTATAGTGATTGGTTAGGTTCTCTGAGATATATTAAATATTAACAGAACATAGTTGATTTTCCACTGTTTCCTATGTGCTTTTGCAAGATTAATATACTCTGTTGACTGTTGCTTTACCAACTTACAATTGAACCAGTTCCCAGTATTGTAGACCTTGGGAATTAATTATGTTTTATTTAGCAAATATACGACAGTAGCTAGCGCGACCACGCAGCTATCTAGAGTGGAATAAAGAATGGCAGAGGTGGCGGTCATAACTGAAACCAACTCCACAGAGATCTCGGAGATTGAAGATAAATACATTTTTTACCAAAATAAAAAGATTGCTGACCTAGAGGACCGGAATATAAGGTGCAACGTTAGAATTTACGGCTTGCCCGAGGACATTGAAGACGATGCGCCGATTCTTTATCTCGAAAAGATGATTCCACAATGGTTTCCGACCGTCCCTAAACCGGAGATTGAGCGGGCACATAGAATATTTAGGAACGGCCCCTCGAAGGGCGAACGTCCACACACTTTTATCGTTTGCTGCCTGCGGTTCCCTACACGTCAGGCTATTCTACGAGAGGCCAGAAAACACCCTCCAAAAGTGGGTAATTACACCCTCAGATTCGCCGTGGACTTCAGCAACCATACCGCCAGACATCGCACGGCCTTCTCTAAAGCTATGGGAATTGCTCGGGAGAAGGGCATAGAAGTCTACCTAATATACCCTGCGACTCTGAAGATCAAGGAGGGCCGCGGAGCTGTCTCCTGCAACCACCTATTCACATCGGCGTCCGAGGCGGAGAGGTTGCTCCGACGCGACACGACGTCCCCCCCGTCCGAGGATGGTGAGCCGGCATGCCGGTTGACCAGCTCTCCTAGCTAACATTACCATCGCCACGTGTCTACTATGGCTCTTTTGCTCTGGTTGCACACTGACTATTTTCAAGTATAATTCAGACGACTTGTGCTTTTTAACGCATTTGCCTTTTTATTGTCTGAACATTGTGCTTTGCACTGAACTTCGCATTGACTGTTATGCATAATATCTTTGAAGTAATAAACATTAAATGTCTATCATCTCTGTGATCGTATAGTGGAATTTACCCTTCATCTCTGCGTTAGTTGCATTTCAATTTGGTTCGGTTGCAGGAAGGAAGCACGGACGAGATGTTTTGAATAAAGCAGCAGTGTTTATTCCATACCAATAAACACAAACTAGATGAATCAAACAAGTACTGGATTTTCTTTCTATAGCTAAAATCGTCTTCGGTTTGGCTGTCGGTCCATGTCTGATCGGCTGGTGCCGCTCAGAGCGTCTTCTCCGGTTTGGTTGTCTCGGCAACACGAGGCCCGTCCTTTGTTTGCTGCTGGTTGGCCCGGCAACCCTGGTCTTCCGTGATCTCAGAGCTGGGAGCGCTTGCTTTGTCTTCTCTCTGGATCCCTGCTGCGATCCTGTTTTCTCCCCAGCGTCTGTAGTTAAAGACAATTCTCCTCCCCTTTTTCCTGCGTCATCCTGGTGACGATAGCTAGGGGCGTCACTGTTTTCTATTGGCTTAACGTGATCTCGGCCATTTTAGATCCTTAAAGGGACACGGTCCTATTTTACATACTGACTATTTTTATCATTTCGTCCCCTTATTTGGAAGTTCTAGCGTTCTCGAGGCCCTCTCCTTAAACAGAAATAGAGAGCATACGTGGCTTCTTGATTTAACAGATAAAAAGTACTCTGTCTTAGTTTTCTTTATTAGTTTCCTTATTATTACGATATTTATTCTTTATTTTGACTACAGTTTCTAACAGTCTTTCCTTGAGTTTTGTCCCCATGTAACTTTAATAAACCCTTATTTTTTTTTTGTATTTTTTTTTTATTTTTTTTTAAACAAACACATAAACAAACATGACAACACACGATAAGATATACAAGCATTAATTGTCAGAGCACATCCAATGAAATCACATTTTAGTTAATTGTCTTATATAAGATATACCCCTAATACCTGTTATCTAAAAACCTACACACATATGCTCCAGCTCGAACCCCCCCCCCTCCCGGACCCCACCTTGGGTACCTCCATTATCCCTCGCACCTAACCAGACACTACCATTATAAGCTAGCTTTTATTCTCTCCACCACTTCTAACCACATTGACATTTTGGATTCATTGAGACCCAGAATTCTTGCTGTAGATATTTCTTGATAAATCACATCGAGATATGTAAGAAACCAAACTTTCCGGCAAATTTTTTCCGGTTGAAACCAGCGTGATGCGATCAGCTTTTTAGCTACTGTGATACCCGATAAAACCAATCTCTTTAGCTGTGGATTTACTGCAAACTCAAAAGCATCATTCAATAGTAATACCGAGGGGTGTACAGGTATATTCCAAGATACGAGTTTTGATAATTGTTGGGTCACATCTTTCCAGAATGCCTTAACTGGTGGGCAGTCCCAATACATGTGCATAAATGTCCCTTCGTCCCCATTTGTACATTGGGAGCATTTGGAGTCTTGTTTAAGACCCATTCTGCACAGTCTTATAGGAGTCAAGTATGTCCTGTGAATATAGTTAAGATTGATTTGTTGATGGTCCGGGTTCCTTGATGTAAGTCGGACATTTGCCCAGGCTCCTTGCCAATCAAAGTCATTTTCCAGGTCTGGTATATCCCTCCTCCAGGCAGAGTCTAGTTGGAGGGTTTCATACGAGGACGTTAGTAATTGATGATAAAAATCTGAAACAAAACCTCTCGATGTCTCTCTTTCATAGAAGAATTTGTGGTATCTGTGGTGTTCAATTGGTATGTCTAATGGAACACCGTGAGACTTCAAACATAGCTGTAACTGTATGTAAAAAAGCCATGTGGACTTGGTGAGATTACATTTTTTGCGTATTTCTTTATAACTACAAAAACCCTGTTTGTTAAAAACATCCCCTAATGAGTGTATGCCTTGCTCTTCCCATATGTGACCGCGACCAGTGATTTAGCCCACATGTCTCCATTTTCATTTTCCAGATTTTTTCAGATTGTGAAAGTACAGAATGTAAGCTTTCAGATGATGTGTCATACTTTGAAATATGAGAATGTTTTGAATATCATATATTAATTTAAATCTTGTAACTCAGTCTGTTGTCTAAAACACTCAAGGGGAGAAAACGCCTCTCAAAGATGTTCACACTTCAACTAGTTGGGGGGGGGGGGGGGGGGGGGGCGTGGACAACTACCCTCACCTGAATGCGTCCATCGTTAACGTTAATGACTCTCTCTGTGTGAATGCCTTTACCTGGCTCAGTGAATCTGAATCCCAACACGCAGCTCTATTCAGATGCAAAAATATACCCAGCCCCCACCTCTCCTCTGTGGAGAGCACAAACTGTGTTTCAAAATGGCCTTTTTTAAACACAGAATTCTTACAATTAGAGTTATTATATCTGTTCGCTGTTGTACTAAATATGTTCTTCAACTCTCGAACTGTAGTTATATATAAAAAAAAATAAAACACAAAAAAAAAATATAAATCTTTTTTTATTGTGTCTATCTGTCATTTCACCCTGGCGACTTGTAGGCTACATCACCAGACTGGGTCACATATAGGGAATCTTATAGGTCGTTTTTCAATTAAGAGTGCATTGTTATTGAATAAGGGAGTATGATTGTGCCATTTATGTGGGTTAGGATTTTTTTTTTGTGATTCACGCCATATCCGGATCGCATGAGTAATTATGGGGCCAAATTTCCGTTCACAGTGCTTGATTGGTAGTTTAGTGTATGCTATGTCCTTCAGTCTATGTGGGGCTACTATGTTTTCTTCTAATTTTCTCCAGGATACTAATGCTTGGGGGTAATAAACCCTTATTTTTTATTGTTAATCATACTGGTTGTATTTCTATTCTCTTAAAGTAACATTCCTTTGTTTTAGCTTTATTGAACACTCTAAGTATCTTGATCTAATTTCTAATCGTTGGTACTTGTGCTTTGCTTTTATTAACTTACAAACTAGTAATTATGTCTTGTTCTCTGGTTACCTGTTCTCTAAACTCTGGGAGTTCCCAGTAACTAGCAGGCGACCAGCTGCTCGGCCCCTCCAGCTAGGTTTGTGATCTAATCACCTACTCAGGCATTCTAACTTATTTGCTAATGTGATCAGTTGTAGCCAAATTTACCTCTTAATAGATCAATATGTTTTCTTGTTCTAGTATATTCTAAGTTATTATTCTCTGGTCTTTGCTGAACCCAGATCTGTTTTCTCACAGGCCCTTTTCTCAGGATCAATGATTGTTGCAGCTGCGCTAATACCATAAACACAAGGCCAGACCCTTACGTTGACCTAAGGCCGTATCCTCTGAGATAATCTACTGACCTCCATCCCAACTGAGTTCCTTTTGAGTGTCTTTATGGTTTTAACTTCCTTATCTGACAAACTCCATCTGTTCTAAAGATAATAAAAGACTGCAGAAGGCCATTTTCCCTTTAGAATGTGTGCTTGGCCGGGGGAAGGTATTTACAACGCTGCCAGAGTTACAGATAGATTCCCTACTACCATTTACAATCAGCACAGTCCCTTTTAGAATTGCACATTCCTTGGGAGTTTACACATGTTTATTTTGATAATTCACGACATCTTTTTTCAAGTTTGCATTTGGACGTACTGTGCTCCACAGGTTTCACTCAAACGAACTATGTTCTAATGTATCAGCCGGTCGAGGGGGATGGTCCTCTCTCTGCGGAGCTACCTATGTGAATCAGGATAACAGGCCTTGAGCCTGATTGAGCTAAGCTAAAGGCATGCTGGTTGTCCAGCTCTCCTAGCTAACATTACCGCTGCCACGTGTCTACTATGACTTTGTTGCTCCGGATGAATGATAACGCTTAAGGTTTGTATCCACTGGGTTGTCTCAATGGCGGGTACGCATGTTGCCCTTTTCTCTAGTTCATCTCAGACTAATTGTGTTTTAATGCACCTATTGTTATCATCTGCACTTTAAACTGCACATTGAACGTTGCATAGATTTCTTCTCTCAGTTGAGTGAAGTGGGTTCTTCTTTTCTAATTTGTTACAATATACCTTACAAGTTATTAGTATGGTTAAGATTAGGGATGTCCGATATTATCGGCCTACCGATATTATCGGCCGATATTGGCATAAAAATGTGATATCGGAAAATATCGGTATCGGTTTTCAAAAAACTAAAAAAATAATTCTTATTATTTTTTTTACATTTATTTTACCTTAATAAAAGCAAGTAAGAAAAAATTATTATTTTATTTATTGTCAAAGTATGCATAATGTTGTGTTAATTACACGACAAGAGATATGTAATGTTAATTACCTGAAATTATTCAGTTTTTTGGCGGGGGAAACCCTGCATATATCGGTATCGGTTGATATCGGTATCGGAAATTAAGAGTTGGACCATATCGGTATATTGTATCGGTAAAAAAGCCAACATCGAACATCCCTAGTTAAGATACATATTGTTGTTGTTGTTGCTGTGCTCGGTCAGGGTTGACCAACTGATGTTTGATCGATACCGGACAAGTATTTTGAAGGGGGGGGGGGGGGGGGGATTGTGTGTTTTTTTTCTTCTTTCCAGTCGACTCGCTCTGTTTTATTTTTGTTTTCACGCTCACGCTCGGATCTCAATAGGACCTTAACAAATGGATATATATCTGTTATGGTGTTCTACTCCAAACGAATTACATTCAGTCATACTGCAGCCTTTTTAGACTATGGCTAATTTGAACATATTGATCTGGAATACAAGGGGTCTCAATATACCGCATAAACGCACAAGTGTACTAACATGGCTAAAAAGGAAGGAAGTGGACCTTGCATTACTGAGTGAAACACACCTTTTATTGGCGGATAACGCAAGACTGGCAAATACATTTTACCATAACATAAGTTATTCTTCTTTTGACACCAAGGCCCGTGGGGTAGCCATAATAGCGAAGCGGAAATTGACTATTAAACTGTTAGATGTGTGGTCCGATGCAGATGGTCGAATCACTATTGCTAAAATAGAATGTTCGAACCGAAAAATTACGCTGATTTCTGCTTACGCCCCTAATTTGTATGGCGCTAACTTTTATGCTGTACTCACTGCAGCAATGCTGAAACTACCTGATTACTCATGAATAGTAGGAGCTGATTTTAATGCAGTTTGGGATCCATTGATTGATAGGCCCAGTCACGCTGAAACCTCTGATCAGAAGCAAGCTACCACAGCCCTACAGGCTGGTCTAAGGACACGGGGGTAATCGATATGTGGCGATCACTCAACCCATCCGCGAGAGATTATTCCTTCTTCTCATCGAGACACTTTTTCCAGGATTGATTATGTTTTTTCTTCCCCACGGCTCTTTGATAGCTTTGATGTTGACTTATTGCCCATAGCACTTTCAGACCATAAAGGTATCCTACTTAAGGTTTCACTCAGTAAAATAACGTCCCGTGCCCCTAGATGGCGCTTTAACTCTACACTGCTGAAAAACAGGGAGTTTAACTTTAAAGAGAAGCTCACTGAATTCCTGCTGTTTAATGCGGGCTCGGTACAGGATCCCAGAATTCTATGGGATTCGGTTAAGGGTTTTATCAGAAGTAACACTACACTCTTTGCATCTAATCTCCGCAAGGGACGTCTCTCCAAGCTGGTGGAACTGGAAAAGCTTCATGCCATGTTGATCTCTTCATTGCAGCACAACTACTCTAGTCGACTGGAGCTTCAAATTAAGGTAGTGAAAAAAGATATCAACTCCATTTTAAGACAACAATATGAATTTCAAATGCACAGAACAAGACAGCACTACTACTTTCACGGTCCCAGGCCTAGTCACCTACTAGCTATGAAGATACGTGCCAGTGAACAATTTGCGGATATCCCTTCCATTAAGAACCAACAGGGGGAGGTAACCACCAACCCCAAAAAGATTAATGATACATTTAGCTCTTTTCTCTCACAGATCTCGGAAGATAGTGCTAAACTGTTAGCTGCACATATCACGCTAGCTGAACTTAGAGAGGCGATTCCAGATATGCAACGGGGCAAGGCTCCCGGATGGGACGGCATTCCACCCAAACTCTATCTCGCATTCTGGGATGTACTCTGTCCCTTATTACTCTCAATGATTTTACACTCAATCAAAGAGGGCAATTTTTCCAGAGATGTCAATATGGCGCTTATATCTGTTTTACTCAAGAAAGATAAGGACCCCACCGAGTGTGGCAGCTACAGGCCCCTAAGTCTCCTTGGAGCCGATCTTAAGCTATATGCCAAGGTTCTAGCCACCCAACTTCAAAAGCATATGACATCTCTAGTTCACCCTGATCAGACCGGCTTCATAAGAGGCCGCTTGGTTACTGACAACATCAGACGGTTACTACACATGATTGATGCCAGCAAGGATGTTGCAGTCCCTACAGCGGTCATGTCCTTGGACGCAATGAAGGCATTTGACAGATTGGAGTGGTCTTACTTGTGGGCAGTTCTTAGAAGGATGGGGCTGGGTGATGGTTTCATTCATATTATCAAAGTTCTCTACACAGGGCCTTCGGCCATGATCTTAATGGGAAAGTTCTGCTTGCCACTCTTCTCTGTCTCGCGCTCTTCTAGACAGGGTTGCCCTCTTAGTCCCTGTCTTTTCGCCTTATCCCTCGAACCTCTAGCTCAATACATAAAATAATCCCAAATTATATCTCCTGTTTCAATTCAGGGCACACATCACCATATCAGCTTATACGCAGATGATGTACTCTTGTTTATGCAGAATTCCTCCGTCTCTCTGCCTCATCTTCTCAATGTGATAGATGAGTTTGGTAGCCTGTCCGGCTTTAACACTTTGAGTGCCAGTGACGAGATTTCTCGTTAGTTCATGCCGACCGTTGAGTGCCAGTGACAAGAGATCTAGTTTTTTTTATTTATTAGCGATTTGAATTCATATTTCATCAATCTAGCCTCACGTTAGTGCTGCAAACTCTCTCTGAGCTCCATTGGGAAAATACCGCCCCCTATTGTCTCTCCCTGTGGTACTGCACCCCTTTGGAATGGATTGAATGAAACACATGAAGAAAATAAAATCCTGCTTCCTCATTTTACTTCTCAGGCAAGTCACCCGAGAGGATCGGATTCATTGCAGAGCCCCAGAACAGCGTGGAATACATATTTCCAGTACCCAGCGTTGGATCAATAAACACGATCGATATTTGGAATGGCGATCAGGAATTGGAATAATCTTTTTGGAGAACATCTGATATGAGGTAAGGAATCTATTTTACCAGTCTTAGGATAATCAGAGCTTTTTTCACAGAGATATCAACGTGTGCCCTATGTGTGTGTGTGTGTGTGTGCGTGTGTAACGCTCTGGGTTCCCTCTCCGGGAAACCAGCTGTCAGTCTGGAATGTTTTCACCTGGTGGTTGGTATTCGCATTTTGGTTGTCATGCCCACATTCCTGTGTTGTCACTGATTGGTACTCTCCACTGTTGCTGTCACTGTGCTGTCAATTTGCTGTCACTGCTAATTGATTGGAATGTTTGGTTGGTGACTACTTATGCTTTCTCTGTTTCCTTGTTTGTTGTCGAGGCTTCAGAAAATCGTTCGTGTGGGAAGGAGCTTGTCAGAGTTTGCTGAGCCACTCGTGATGCACTTATATTACTTTTGCCTGTTCTTTCTTTTTGACGCCCGGCGTCTTTCCTGGATTATCGCTGCTCTGTGTGCTTTAATAAAGACACATCCTTAGAAATAGCTACCTATCTCCGTCTCTCCTTGTCTCCTCCACCATTGGACTCACTACTACTCACCCCCATACATAACAGAAGCCTCGACCAACGATGAGTACCATGGAGGAGATACGAGAGGAGATGGTTGCGCAGCGGGACCAGTTACGGATTCTTCTTGACCGCCAGTCAGCCATCAGCGGCAAGTTGGGCAGGCTAGGAGACCTGTCGGTATCCTCCCGGGAGACGGCTAACTCTGTGCTGGCGGCGGTCAACAATGCCCGTTCCAACGCTGTCGAGACGAAGGCAGCCAGGGGACTCGCTACTGGAGCGCCGCAGGCCAGCAGGGGAGGGGAGCAGGGACTTTCCGACCAGAGAGAGGACATCATCCGGGAGCCAAGGCTGCCACCCCCTGACCGCTACGGAGGAAGACCGGAGGGATGTCGTGAGTTTGTCACTCAGTGCTCTCTTATTTTCCAACTGCAACCCCGCATTTTCGCCTTTCATGTGTCTCGGGTAGCTTACTTAATCACGTTGCTTACTGGTCGGGCCCTCTCCTGGGCTACTGCGGAATGGGAGAATGGGTCGCCGATCTGCAACAATGTGGATGCCTTCACCCGGGAGATGCATCATGTATTAGATATTAGATTTCTGCATAGTGGCTCGGGAGGCGGCCTGGCCGGAGATTCCCAGCTGCGTGCTGTTTGCCAAGGGCCTCTCAGCGTGAATGCGGGACGAGCTGGCAACTTGTGAGCTACCCGAGCGCCTGGACCACCTAATTTCCTTGGCCATCAAGGTCGATAACCGACATCGGGAGAGGGAGCGCGAGAGGGGAGCCTCGTTGCAGGCACTCTTTCGCCCCTCTTTCGGTGTCGAACCCCCCGCACTTCCCCACCCTAGAGAGAGCCTGGGTGGCGAACCCATGCAACTCATCGCCCTCAGCCTGTCCGAGGCAGACAGACACAAGTACATTGATGAGAAGCTGTGTTTTCGTTGTGGACGCACAGGGCATCGCTTCTCCACCTGTCGGGGACAGTCGGGAAACGGGGTGGCCCGCTAGGCTTAGGGAAGCTTATTGCAGGTGGGCATTTTTTCCCAGTCATTGAGGACAATCGCACTGTATTTGACATTTCTGTGGGGTAGGGGGATGTTGTTAAAACCACCAGGGCTTTGGTGGATTCTGGGGCGGCGGGGAACCTTATGCACGAGGGGTTGGCTATCGAGTGGGGGGTCCCCTTGGAGACTTTAGAGGTACCCATTCCCGTCCAATCGTTGGATGGGCAACCCTTGGGATGTGGCCTCATTACGCAATGCACCGGGCAGCTACGGGTGCAGGTGGCGGGTAATGGGTGGGAAATGTTGAGATTTTTTGTTGTCATGTCGCCCTGTTCTCTGATTATATTAGGCCACCCCTGGCTCGCATTACATAACCCCTGTATTAATTGGGCTACGGGTGAACTCTCCATGGGAAGCGGCATCAAGGCTGATGCTGGCGAGAGTTCACCCGCCCCCCCCCCTCCTCTTTTCTGTCTCTCTCCAGGTTGACAGTGAGCGTTGCAGACTTCTTCGTATCTCCCAACCCCGATTTGGCAGGAGTTCCTGCGGTCTATTTTGACCTGGCGGACGTTTTTAGTAAAACGCGTGCTAACGCACTACCGCCTCATAGACCTTACGACGGCCCCATTAATCTTCTACCTGGTACTTCTCCACCCCGTGGGCGGATGTTTTCTCTCTCTCGCCCTGAGACAGTGTCCAATCCATGAACACTTATATTCGAGAGGCACTGTCCGCGGGGCATATTTGTCCGTCCACATCTCCTGCAGGCGCTGGCTTCTTTTTTGTTGCTAAAAAGGATGGGGGTCAGCGGCCGTGCATTGATTATAGGGGATTGAACAACGTTTCCATCAAGAACCGATACCCGTTGCCTCTCATGGACACCGCTTTTGAGTGCTTACAGGGGGCACAGGTTTTCTCTAAACTTGACTTATGTAATGCATACAATTTGGTCAGGATTAGGGAGGGGGACGAGTGGAAAACTGCATTTAACATGCCTAACAGGCATTATGAGTATTTAGTCATGCCTTTTGGTTTAGCTAACGCTCCAGCAGTTTTCCAGGCCCTGGTTAACGACGTGCTGCGGGAATGAATTGGGGTGTCAGTTTTTGTGTACTTAGATGACATCCTAATTTTTTCTCGCGATATGGTGCAACACCAACTGCACGTTCGTGAGGTGCTTCAACGTCTCCTTAAGCATCAACTATTTGTTAAGGCAGAGAAGTGTGTGTTTCACACTGACACCGTGTCCTTCCTGGGCTTTGTGTTGACGAAGGGTGATCTTCACATGGATCCAGCCAAGGTGAGTGCAGTCTTGGACTGGCCACGGCTTTCGTCGCTCAAGGAGTTACAAAGTTTTTTGGGCTTTGCAAATTTCTACAGGCGCTTTATTCGCAATTTTAGCGCCTTAGCCAATCCATTAACAGCTCTCACCAAGCCCTCTCTCCCTGGGTTTGAATGGTCGCCTAGGGAAGAGTCGGCCTTCTGCGACCTCAAATGTTGATTTACCTCCGCCCCTGTACTGATCCGCCACGATGCAGAGACTCTGTTCATTGTGGATGCCTCTGACATCGCGGTGGGAGGGGTGATCTCTCAGAGATGTTTAAAGGACGGTAAGGTGCATCCTTGCGCTTTCTTTTCACGTCGTCTGTCTCCGGCCGAGCGTAACTACGACGTGGGTAATCGGGAGTTATTGGCGATCAAATTGGCACTGGAGGAATGGAGATATTGGTTAGAGGGGGCGGCACATCCTTTCATTGTTTGGACTGATCATAAGAACTTGGCTTACATCCAAGGGGCTAAACGCCTTAACGCTCGTCAGGCCAGGTAGGTGGGCGTTATTCTTCACTCGATTTCGATTTTCCATCTCCTATCGACCCGGTTCTAAGAACGTCAAACCGGACGCACTGTCTCGCCAGTTTGACCTTCCGGGCCGGGAGGAGAAGCCCCACCCTATTATTCCACAGGCCTTGATTTGGCACCCGTGTCATGGGGCATAGATAGGGTGGTAAGATCGGCTCAGACACGGTACATTGATGAGAAGCTGTGTTTTCGTTGTGGACGCACAGGGCATCGCTTCTCCACCTGTCGGGGACAGTCGGGAAACGGGGTGGCCCGCTAGGCTTAGGGAAGCTTATTGCAGGTGGGCATTTTTTCCCAGTCATTGAGGACAATCGCACTGTATTTGACATTTCTGTGGGGTAGGGGGATGTTGTTAAAACCACCAGGGCTTTGGTGGATTCTGGGGCGGCGGGGAACCTTATGCACGAGGGGTTGGCTATCGAGTGGGGGGTCCCCTTGGAGACTTTAGAGGTACCCATTCCCGTCCAATCGTTGGATGGGCAACCCTTGGGATGTGGCCTCATTACGCAATGCACCGGGCAGCTACGGGTGCAGGTGGCGGGTAATGGGTGGGAAATGTTGAGATTTTTTGTTGTCATGTCGCCCTGTTCTCTGATTATATTAGGCCACCCCTGGCTCGCATTACATAACCCCTGTATTAATTGGGCTACGGGTGAACTCTCCATGGGAAGCGGCATCAAGGCTGATGCTGGCGAGAGTTCACCCGCCCCCCCCCCTCCTCTTTTCTGTCTCTCTCCAGGTTGACAGTGAGCGTTGCAGACTTCTTCGTATCTCCCAACCCCGATTTGGCAGGAGTTCCTGCGGTCTATTTTGACCTGGCGGACGTTTTTAGTAAAACGCGTGCTAACGCACTACCGCCTCATAGACCTTACGACGGCCCCATTAATCTTCTACCTGGTACTTCTCCACCCCGTGGGCGGATGTTTTCTCTCTCTCGCCCTGAGACAGTGTCCAATCCATGAACACTTATATTCGAGAGGCACTGTCCGCGGGGCATATTTGTCCGTCCACATCTCCTGCAGGCGCTGGCTTCTTTTTTGTTGCTAAAAAGGATGGGGGTCAGCGGCCGTGCATTGATTATAGGGGATTGAACAACGTTTCCATCAAGAACCGATACCCGTTGCCTCTCATGGACACCGCTTTTGAGTGCTTACAGGGGGCACAGGTTTTCTCTAAACTTGACTTATGTAATGCATACAATTTGGTCAGGATTAGGGACGGGGACGAGTGGAAAACTGCATTTAACATGCCTAACAGGCATTATGAGTATTTAGTCATGCCTTTTGGTTTAGCTAACGCTCCAGCAGTTTTCCAGGCCCTGGTTAACGACGTGCTGCGGGAATGAATTGGGGTGTCAGTTTTTGTGTACTTAGATGACATCCTAATTTTTTCTCGCGATATGGTGCAACACCAACTGCACGTTCGTGAGGTGCTTCAACGTCTCCTTAAGCATCAACTATTTGTTAAGGCAGAGAAGTGTGTGTTTCACACTGACACCGTGTCCTTCCTGGGCTTTGTGTTGACGAAGGGTGATCTTCACATGGATCCAGCCAAGGTGAGTGCAGTCTTGGACTGGCCACGGCTTTCGTCGCTCAAGGAGTTACAAAGTTTTTTGGGCTTTGCAAATTTCTACAGGCGCTTTATTCGCAATTTTAGCGCCTTAGCCAATCCATTAACAGCTCTCACCAAGCCCTCTCTCCCTGGGTTTGAATGGTCGCCTAGGGAAGAGTCGGCCTTCTGCGACCTCAAATGTTGATTTACCTCCGCCCCTGTACTGATCCGCCACGATGCAGAGACTCTGTTCATTGTGGATGCCTCTGACATCGCGGTGGGAGGGGTGATCTCTCAGAGATGTTTAAAGGACGGTAAGGTGCATCCTTGCGCTTTCTTTTCACGTCGTCTGTCTCCGGCCGAGCGTAACTACGACGTGGGTAATCGGGAGTTATTGGCGATCAAATTGGCACTGGAGGAATGGAGATATTGGTTAGAGGGGGCGGCACATCCTTTCATTGTTTGGACTGATCATAAGAACTTGGCTTACATCCAAGGGGCTAAACGCCTTAACGCTCGTCAGGCCAGGTAGGTGGGCGTTATTCTTCACTCGATTTCGATTTTCCATCTCCTATCGACCCGGTTCTAAGAACGTCAAACCGGACGCACTGTCTCGCCAGTTTGACCTTCCGGGCCGGGAGGAGAAGCCCCACCCTATTATTCCACAGGCCTTGATTTGGCACCCGTGTCATGGGGCATAGATAGGGTGGTAAGATCGGCTCAGACACGGGAGCCCGATCCCGGTGGAGGTCCTCCGGGGCGGATGTATGTGCCCAAGGCCGCACGCTCACGCCTGCTGCAGTGGGCGCATACATCCTCTCTCACCGGCCACCCTATTCCCACCAGAACCCTGGAACCCTCATTTCATTCCCCTACCCAAGCTCCCCTCGGCTCGGGAGATGGCTGACCTGGTGGTGCAGCACGTCTTTCTGGTCCACGGGCTTCCAGTGGATATTGTGTCCGACGGGGGCCCTCAGTTCGTCTCCAGGTTTTCGAAGGCGCTCGCCACCTCCGTCAGCCTGTCGTCTGGGTTCCATCCGCAGTCGAACGGGCAGACGGAGTACGTCAACCAGGATCTGGAGGGGGTCCAGATGGAAGTATTGATTTCGCCGTAACGAATCATTAAAAAAATATACCGTTAACTGGAATATGTTGTTTCTTTACACATATGTTGGATTATGTAATTGGTTTGGCATCACGAATTAACCGGTGGCTACAACAACACACAGTAACTACATGCATCATTGTTTACAATGAACGGTGGGGCTAATCGAAAGGACTGGACACGGACGTGTTAAACAGCAATCAATTAATTTAATATAACAGTCCGGTTCTGTGTTTGTTTGTGTCTGTAGATTGTTGGTGAACAACTAACTTTAGGTTAGTTTAACTTGTCCATGTCCAGTAAGAGGAACGCCGTTTTTCATAACGAGAGAAGACACAAGTCCTCGATTAAGTACTGGCCACAGGCCTTGCTAAGTCCACATGACAGCGACCAAACAATCTTCAGAAAAAAAGTGCCTCTCTAAGCAGGAGCACAACCCCAGCAGAAACTGAGGGGTTACACCGTATCCCCACAAACATAGTGAAACAATATATTGTAAACAAAATCATGTTTGAGGGGAGGGGGGGGGGGGGGGGGCCCAGGGGAAAACCGGGGGGAAAAACCACCCCTCACCACCTTACCCCTGATACGACTCGTTTGAACAGGTACAGCCCTGTTAATATGGGAAACACACCACCTGTTTATTGTCATCACAAGCTGAGAGAGGGACTCACCCCTTGATCACATGCCACTATGCATAGCTTTGCAGGGTTTTTAACCCAGCGAGTTGTGAGCTCAACTACGTTGCCTAACGTTACATGAACACACAACCTAACAAAACCAGTCCATTTTTACACACGTAAAAAAGAACGCCGTTTTCTAGGTAGAGAGAAAGCTATACCAGCGATCAAGACAATTCACACACAACACATGTCGCATCCCCAAATGTAGTGAAGCAACATACGTTTTGGAAAAAACAACCTTATTACAAAACATTCAGAAGGGAAGGAAGGAAGAGGGGGGAAGTGTCCAATGGACCCTTACCTGCACCAATGAACGCAGGCTGAGAGGACCGCAACACTGGTCTCCACGTTGACGAAGGTCCTCGCTGGCGGGGCAAAAGAAGCTAAGGCCGGAGCGAGGCTCCGCGAGACGCCCCCCTCCAACAGCCGATCATGGTGCAGGGCCGACTACATCCTCTGTCAAAGATGATGTCGTAGTCAGAGTGCTATGGCCTGCTATTCTCACGGCTAATGTTCAACGGTGTAGCATAAGCTAACAGCTAACTCCAGGCTAACTGGTAGCATCAGGCTAACGTTCCTAGCCGAGCGAGCGTACAGAACTAGGGTCGTAGCTAACAGCTAACTGGCTAACAGGTAGCTCAACCCAGCTAGGACGCAAGCTAAGCAGCTATCACCGAAATTGTACAACGACAGAACACAATATAGGCCAACACTTCAGACAGCCGCCGTCTGTCCCTCTCCTCATCCGAAGAGAGAAGAGGAAAAGAAGTCAACACAGTCTTCAGAACGGTGATTAACAGACACAGTGGTGCCGGCACAATTCCCTCATGGGCTGCAGCCGACTTGAGTTACCCGACTCGCGCCGGGTAACTTTCATCTTGAAAGGTGGGGCCCGCACGGTGACAGAGAGTATCCGTTTGTCCAGAAATCCGGGGGATTGAACCGCAAATTCGGATACGGTCCCAGGCAATAGAGCTCCCGATGAGAACTGTAACGTGGGCGTCAAACCAGAACCCTCTCCACGCCGCTAATAGGCAGCAAAAAGGGTACCAGCCTGGAGCCGGCTTTCGTAAGTCGTGTAGCCATTCCCCCCATAGCAACACAACTGGCGCTCGCATATCAAAACCATCACCCACCCGGAGAGGCAGCTAGCCCTCACACAGCCGAGCGTCTCTCAAGCAAAGTCCAACTGCAGAGCGGAGGTAATACCGCAAGCCCCTAATACGAAAATGCCGGTGGAGGTCAGAATGATCATCATCTTCTAGACACCCCGGTGGCGAAGACATTATCGCTGTATTTCCTCGAAAATAGTGAGAGAGAAAATAAAGATATAATGTCAACGCAGCTCCTTCATCGTAGCTCCTCTTCAACATTTCACTAGTCTCAAAGTGGTGGTCCGGGGGCTCGGGTCCTCCTCGGGTCTGATGGTTGTGGGGGACCTCAGCAGGTACATTTGTCGAGCTCCCGCTCTGCTTAGCTCCTGTATTACAGTATGACGCAGAGCGGAGCTACACTATAACGTACGGTTATGTCTATAACCATAGTTATATGAGTGTAGTGGCGCTCTGCGTCGGACTCACTGAGGACCCCGTGGTCTTGCCTTTGTGGTGAAAGACTTGGGAAGGAGCTGTTAGTATGGCCACATCCCTGCTTATGTAGAGGAGCGGATGGGGGTGTGGCCAGGCAGATGAGGTGTGTAAAGGTGCATGTGAAAATGTATTCAGTGCTAATACTGATATGGAAGAGTATTACAGTATGACGCGGAGCTACACGATACTATAACTGTGCCCATATTGTAATCTGTATATATGCATTGGTCAAAGTTTAATCTTGATTTGCATCGTAATAGCCAAAACATTATGCTAGTTATGTTATAGTTATTGTAGTCACCCTCCAAGCATTTTGGATACAAGGATAATCTTGGTTGAGCATGGGAACAACTCTCTCAAAACAAAGTGGGTGGCTCTGAAAAGAGCCTTTGGGTGAATACGCAAGGTAGGAGGTCCTCAGATGATCCCATTCTGCCAGGATCTCCTGCTGACGGTGGCGCCTCCGCGCCTTTTCTAGCTCCTTCTGCTGCCGCCGCTCCTCTACCTGCGCCACGAGCGACCTCTCCTGCTCCTGCATTTTCATCAGGACATTCCGACCCGGTTGACAGTCACGCCGGAGGCGGGCCCCCGTCGGACGCCTGGGAGCGAGGAGCAGGAGGAGACAGTGATGAAGCAGCCTGGAGCTGTCTCAGCTGGGCCAGACCTCTCAGGATCTCCTGCTGACGGTGGCGGAGGAGCTCAGGGTCTTTGTCTGCCTGGGAGCGAGGAGCAGGGGAGGGGCTGCCAGAGGCGCTGTACAGCACGGAGCCACGTCCTCCTCCAGCAGCAATCAGGGTGGCGCAGTGGGTCCCTCGACGCATGGGAGCGAGGAGCAGGAAGAGGGGCTGCCAGGACCGAGGGAATCATTAGAGATGTTGTGTCCTCTTGCCAGCGCCGCAGTACAGCATGCGGCCGGAGCCACGTCCTCCTCCAGCAGCAGGACAGGACCATCTGAGGACAGCTACCTGCTGTCGTTGCTGGACCCCGCACAGATGGAGGGCCGAGAAGCGATGCCGACCCGCCTTCCGGGCAGGTTACCCCATTCGCGAACAGCTCATCCTCGGCCGTGGGTGTAGCAGACAGGCATGCGTTCGTTATGGGATGGGGTTGCACTCCGTGCAGGGTCAGATAAGTACTCGCTATAAGTACCCACCTGGGCTACTTTGCATATCAATATAGCGCCGGTCGTCAGGTGTGTTAAATACGTTCTCAGATACATTCACACCTAACTTGTTGTGAATGACATGTGTTACATTCCATTCGTAGAGGCAATTAGGCACTGTCTGTAGTCTGTGCTCAAGCGAGGGGACATTTATGCGCATTCGCGGGAGCGCGCGCACGCGCCGGGAGCGCGCGTGCACGTGGCGCCATTAGGTGCGTGCAAACCCAGTTGATTTCAGGAACGCACGCCTGGTAGCAGAGACTATTCATAATATTTGTCTCTGTGTTTAAGATGGTGCTCTCACGCAACATGCGTGTAGCGTCCGATAATATATGGATATATTAATTTATAGAATGTAACCATAGAGGTAATAACAAGAAACATTTAATGCCATTAAATCCCACTATGCAACACTCCTATGCAAATAACAGCCCTTGTGGCCGTGGGCAGGTGTTTTCAGTACTTCCGGGTCACATTCAAATTACTCATTTATACCTTTGCTGAAATTATTTACAACAGGTAAATTAACCAGGTCCAACATTTATATTCCTAACATCACAGACCTGCTTGACCTTGCTGAATATGCGACGCATTTGTTGACTACAGCAGTCCAGCGTGTGACCGGCGAAGTTGTGAAATTAAGCTACTCTGCGAAAATGTTCACAATTAGGTCATTGGCTTTCAAATCAGTGCCATACCTGTCGAAAATACAAGGAGTGAATGCTGGTATCCATACAGGGGCGAGTGTCTGCAGAGCTAAAGTCGCAGTTGTAAGTGTTGAATTTGAAGTATGCAGCAGCACATTACTGGCGAGCCTTCAGTATGAAAGTTCTCCTTCAATGTATGTTTTGCATGATCTCTTGACAGGTGCTGTCAGGCTGTGGTGTGTATGATGGCACAGAGATCCACGAAGCATCGGCGTGAGTTGTATTTTGTTTTATTCTATTTTATGACTGAACAAGACATAGCAATTTTAGCAGCTGCCAGCCTCTATTCAATTCTATTTGGGTAGTCAGGTGATTCATACAGTTACTGCTCCTACTCCTGGCACGATATTGTATGTGCATTTGTTTTAGGATCCTGGTGCACCTGAGCAGAGGTGGAGCAGAGGTTCAGATGTATGCACCTGATGTTTCTCAAATACATGTGATCGACCATAGCAAGGGCCAGCCTGCTGAGGAATCCGTCAGGACTTGCAGTAGTAGTCCCATGTCCTATTATAGTATAGACCACCGCAACACTTCCGGGATTCTGAAATCATGGGAGAAAATGAATGAACGTGGATGAGAGCCTTGACATTAATGTGACACTCCAATCTGTAAGTGTTCTTCATGGACACTTCCAGACCCCATAAGCACCGTCAGCCACGCCTGCTTCTACCCCTTTTTCAAATCCCCAAGATGATTCTGAGATCAGGCCATCAGGAGGCTCAATGACTCTATGCTACACTAACTAACCCGCCCATTCTACATTCATTGCACACCTTTAACATTCACTTTAGACACTTTAAACACTACACCATATTTTATCTATTTATTACTAAAATATTTGCACTACATCTCTACCAAATCTTTGCATTTAGTTGCATTTTGTACTGTAGTTTTGTATATTTTGTATAGTGTTTGGTCTTTATTCTTTTAACTTTTACTGTATGAAGCATAATCTTAGGGGGCTCATACAGAACCAAGCATTTCACTGTAATGTACATGTACCTTTTATATGACAAATAAAACAAAAACTTCAAACTAGAAACTTGAAAATCAAATCATTTTCAATTCAATTTGGGGGGAAAGGACAGTAGAGGGCGCTGCAGACCACATTTTACACATTAATTAAGGTTCTTCATCCAGAAAACAGCATGTATTCATGATGCTTTTTTTAAGACGCTCGGAGTACTTATGAGCCATGTGTTAACACACCATCTCATTTGAATTTTGACACCAATATTAAACACATGAGGCAAACCGTAAAACAATCTTTCCATTTCTCTAAAAATGACCCTTGACCTTTTGGTGCATCACGAGGCCCATGTGGACCAGGACAACAAGGTGGTGACGTCTCCAGCCTTCATGTGTGAAACCCAGCTGCACCGGATCTTCCACAGCATCGGGAACATGGTCAGCAACGTGCTGAAGCTCACCGGCAAGTGAGACGCAAACCAGACCAGTACTGCAGCTTAACCCTTTCACCGCCACACTACCAAAGGTTAACCTGTCACTCACTACCAGTGGCGGTGAAAGGGTTAACCTTATGTAGTGTGGTAGTGAAAGGGTTGACCTTCTGCAGTGTGGTAGTGAAAGGGTTGACCTTCTGCGGTGTGGTAGTAAAAGTGTTAATGAGAGATATATGATCCCATACCATACGTTCCACCGTCAAACTCTGTAACATTTACATTTTGTCATTTAGCTGAACGCTTTTATCCATAGCAACTTCTGTACAACAGGTCAGCAGGAAGGGTACAACTCTTGAGTAACAATGTTCATCAAACAGTGTTGAAACTTGGGTGCTGCAGTGTTGAGTGCATAGTAGTAGAGACATATTAGTATAGTAGGTAGTAATATACATGTAGGCAAGGAAGATTAATTAGTGGAAGAGTGCATGATAGTAGAAGACAGTAAAACCGTAACACAGCTGTCCTCAGGTACTAGTATGTTAATTTGAAGCTCTCAACAGCCTCTCATAGGTTTAGGCGAATGTACTTTAATATGTCTGTGTGTAATAGAGGGTGTATATGTATATGTATATTTGCAGTGTCTAATTTCCCACGGGATAATAAAAGTATTTCTATTCTATTTCTATTCTATTCTATTCTATTCTATTCTATTCTATTCTATTCTATTCTATATGTATATGTATATATATAGCACTTAGCCTATGCTTTGCTGTGAAAAAACAAATCCGGCCAGAGTGGATAACATTTTGACTGTGAAATAGGATGGAAACAAGAGAAGCAACTGCCATCTCCTTCCAGTAGAGGGTGCCCATAGACTTTGAGTCCTTTACAGAATGTCAACCAATGCAGACTTTACACTTTCACTTTTTGAAATGTATGATCACAACCAGTGTGATTTAGAATTATAGAGAAGTGAACATAATCGAATGATCGTGTTAAAAAAATATATATATATATTTATTTGTGGAATTCCAAAAACGGAATTCTAAGGAAGCATTTATTTACACACTGTTCACACCTCCAAAGCACAGTTATCAGCCATTGTGACGTCATCATTAGAAAGTCTACAAGCTGTAAACTATAGATCAGTGCTGACTCGATGACTTTATATAACATCAACCCATCCATCTACACCAGCGGTGCGTTCCTGATATCAACTCTGATTGCACGCACGCTAATGACGGGAGCGCGCGTGCGCGCGCTCCCGCGCATGCGCATAAATGTCCCCTCGCTTGAGCACAGACTAAAGATTGCCTCTACGAATGGAATGTAACACATATCATTCACAAGTTAGGTGTGAATGTATCTGAGAACGTATTTAACACACCTGACGACCGGCGCTATTGATATGCAAAGTAGCCCAGGTGGGTATCGAGTTGACGAGTGCAGCGCATTCCTGTGTGCGTGCACGCGCTTCTGCTCAAATCTTTGGCTGCACGGAGTGCAATCTCGTCCCATGAGCAACGCATCACTGATCTACACTCATTGCACACACATCCACATGCACACACTCACTTTAAACAAACACTCACCTTAACACTCACTTTAGACACTTAAACACTTTAACACTACATCATATTTATCTATCTAATAGAGATATTTGTACTACATCCATACCTCTTTTTGCATTTTGCATCTTGCCTTTTTTAAAGTTGTTGTACCTCATTGTCTGCATTTTGTACCTCATTGTCTGAATTTTTACGTCATTGTACTTAGGTTGTACTTTAGTTTGTATATTGTATATCATATATTTGTATATGATGATGGGTTAGCCAGCATTTCATCAGTCGAAGAAGCCAAGAAACTGATCATCGAGGCACAAAAGTTGTGCAAACGGGGAGGCCTACGCCTCCACAAATTCAACACCACAAAGACGTCCTCGACTGTGTGAAACCCTCAGAAAGAGCCACAATCACTGACCATCTCGAACTTAAGCTGGAAGCGACCCCAACTGAGCATGCACTTGGCCTTCAGTGGTCTATAGACAACGACACCTTCAATGTCAACATGAAAGACCAGCCTTCAACCCGTCGAGGAATCCTCTCCATCGTCGCCTCTCTTTATGACCCACTCGGGTTTGTTGCCCCATTCACCCTAAGCGGAAAACGCATACTCCAAGAACTATGCCGTAGAGGCATAAGATGGGATGATCCACTGCCAGATGACTTAAAGCCACGGTGGGAGGAGTGGAAGATCGGGCTATATAACTTAAAGGAATTCACGATCCCTAGATGCTACCACCCACATGACTTCGGCAACATCATCAAGACAGAACTGCATCACTTTGCTGATGCCAGCAGCATGGGGTATGGCGCTTGTTCCTACCTCAGGTACAAAAATGACAAAGATACAGTACACTCCAGTCTTGTGATGGCCAAAGCAAGAGTAGCACCCACAAAGGTCTCAAGCATCCCACGACTCGAGGTCTCAGCAGCAGTGGTCGCAACCAAATTGAGTGTGTTGCTGAAAAGAGAACTGCAGATGAAGATCGATGAAGAATTCTTCTGGACAGATTCACAAGTCGTTCTGGGCTACATCAATAATGAGGCAAGAAGGTTCCATGTGTTCGTCGCGAACAGAGTCCAACTGATAAGAGAAAACACTGACCCAAGTAAATGGCACTATATCGAAACAGCGGAGAACCCGGCAGATCATGCCTCCAGAGGCCTTCAAGCATCTCACATTCCTTCAACAAACTGGATGTCAGGTCCTACATTTCTCTGGGAGCAAGAAGTACATCCCAAACTGAACCCTTTCGCAGACCTACTCGTCGGCGATCCTGAGGTTAAGGCTGTCCAAGCTTTCACAACCAAAGTTAACAATTGTACAGACATTCTATTTCGCCTAAATCAGATCTCTTCATGGTCAACGATCCTGAAAGTAGTTGCAAGAATCAAGAGGCTGGGATCGGGAAAAGTACACACCGAACTGGTGACAGTCGAAGAACGAGAAAGAGCTGCCGAAATAGTGATCAAGCTCGTCCAGCAGCAAGCCTTCTCTCAGGAAATTAAGAGATGCCAGGAAGGAGATGCTCTTCCAAGTTCAAGTGCTCTTCATTCCCTTGATCCAATTCTGCATCGAGATGCTTGAAGACTTATCAACAGACTCATTCATTAACGCCTTGAGATGCTTCATCAGCCTCAGAGGAGCTGTTCTGCAACTTCATTGCGACCATGGTACTAACTTCGTGGGAGCTAGAAACCAGTTTAAAGGAGCAATCAAACAATGTGACGCCAAGTTGCTGGAGATCTTTCTAGCAGAGAAACAGTGTGAATTCGTCTTCAACGCTCCATCCGCCAGCCATGCAGGTGGTGTCTGGGAACGTCAAATCAGGACCGTGAGAAATGTGCTGAACGCCACTATCGCTCTGTGTCCAGGCAGACTTGATGACGCCTCCCTTAGAACACTCTTCTATGAAGCTACAGCTATTGTAAACAGCCGACCACTGACAGTAGATGGTATCAACAACCCCATGGCCCTAGAACCCTTAACACCAAACCACCTCGTCATGATGAAGTCTAAAATCGCTCTTCCACCCCCTGGGAGATTTGTTAAAGAGGACATGTACGCAACCAAGAGATGGCGCAGAGTCCAGTACCTAATCGAACAATTCTGGAGCCGCTTGAAGAAGGAATACCTCCTGAACATTTCCACACGTCAGAAGTGGCACGTACCACGGCGTAACCTCAAGGTGAACGACATAGTCATCCTCAAGGACAGTAACCTGCCAAGAAGCCAGTGGCAACTAGGTCGAGTCGTCGAAGCCACTCAAGAGAGCGACGGTCTAGTACGTCGTGTAAAAATACAGACTGGGGAGCGAAAAGATCACTCTACCAGACCTTCAGTCCTCGAGCGACCGATCCAGAAAGTGGTACTCCTTCTCGAGAGTGTGACGTACCTGGGTATGTGGGTTGGTCATTACCATTATTACTGTATTTATGACACCTTCTGAACATCGGGTTAGTATATTTAATGTGTTATGTTTTGTATATGATGTGTGTGTGTGTGAACATGAGAGCTAATGCTGTCTCTTCTCTCCCTGTCAGGTGCTGCCCATCCCTACTGAAGAGTGCTGATTGCCTAATGAATGACAGCTGATTGGCAATCACCTCGAGAGGGATGGGTAGCCAAATACCTGACGGCACACACACGTCTGGGTGCCTCATTCTCAGTCAATTGCTCAGTCTTTGAGTAGAGTGAGGTTGCCATTGTGCTTTACATGTTTGTGGGAGATATATATATTGTTGGCCACCTTGGATTCATCCTACACTGTGAGCGGCATGGGTAGAGTGGTGTTTCTTTGTTTAAGAAGGTGAGCTTGTACGTTTAAGTATATATATGTAGATCTTGTTGGCCTTCCTAGATTCATCCTAAACCGTGAGCTGTATGGTTAGAGTGGTGGTTCATCCTACACTCCAGACATAGGGGGTAGATTGGTGTTCATCCTAAACTGTGAGCGGCATGGTTAGAGTGGTGTTTCTTTGTTTGTCCAGACTTGTCTATTATTATACTTCCCTTGTTTGTTCTCCCCTTATCCCTCTCCCTGTTTGTTAATTGTTGTGGGTTGTTTTTTCCCTTTGTGGCCGATCTAACCATCAGTGGAGGTTTAAATTCCTACCCGGCATAATAAATATCATTTACTAATTTTGGAACAACGTCTTGTGTTTGTTATTACCTACCTGCCCGGGACTATTTTGAAAACATTTACTGAGAGAGGCTGTTTCTGTTCATGTACAGCCTGCTCCAGATACTCTTCGGTGCGGTCGTTAGACCTTCGTACATGACATGGGGGCTCGTTAGTTTGCACAATTGTATAGTTCCTTGTTGTTATGTGACATGTGGACTTGTCGATTGGAGCGTGTCAGGTAGGTTGCGTTTTTTCATTTGGTAAGTTATATTATTATATATCCATTTTTCCGTGCTGCACACTTGACTGTTGTAAACCATTGTTGTAAGTTATGCTCTTAACCATTCTATTTTTTTCCACATAGGTAAAGGGTGGATCACCTGCTTGGTTAGGGGGAGGGGGGCACGCGTCGTCTATTCCGGTGGAGTGCGCAATGAAATCGGTAAGCGACTGAAGTTATGTGTAGTCCTCATTCCGCTAGGGAAGTAGTTTAGACGGGGTAGTTAGTGTTACCCAGTGTGATCCTAATTAGGTGGTTAGAACCGACATTTATTGTTTTCATGAATGTTAGATGTGGATATTTAATCGAATTGGTCAGGGTGTCATACTGCATAATGTGGCTGTTGAGTGTTGCACATGGACATTATTGAGTACCATAGGTGAGTGGCTATTTTGTGGGGCTTATTGAAGTCTGATTCTGTGTAGTATTGGGGTAGTATTGTGTGTTGCTACGGGAGTATATTTTCTTTCATAACTATATTCTGTGGTACAGAGTACAGAGTACACACCGTGCAGGGTACAGAGTACAGAGTACACACCGTGCAGGGTGCAGAGTACAGAGTACAGGGTACAGAGTGCAGAGTACAGAGTGCAGAGTACAGAGTGCAGAGTACTGAGTGCAGAGTGCAGAGTGCAGAGTGTAGAGTACAGAGTGCAGAGTACGGAGTACAGAGTGCATCCTGGCTGATGTCTTACCGCTGAATGAAAACTCTTACTGTCAGTCTAGTGCGATGGTAAGAGGTATAGAAATGGGGTGTGTGCGCGTGCCGTTGCATAAGGTGCATGTACAGTCAGATCTTATCACAGGTTGTTTTCCGGTCGCCGTTCGCCCATGTTTCTCTGTGGAGGGCGTTGAGTTTATCATGGGGAACGATATTGCTGGGGAGAGTGTGATCCCTGTGTGGGAGGTTGAAAACGCTCCATTAACTGACTTGTGTTGTGATGTATTGATTAATAATCACCCCAATGTTTTTTCTGCTTGTGTTGTCACCAAGGCACGGGACAGGAAGCAAACTCAAGCTTTGGCGTTGAGTGACTGTCAGTAGCGAGGCTATCGCTAAGGACAGGGGGCCATCTATTGGAAGGATGGAAGAGGTTGCTGTAAGTAGCGTTCAGGGGAAGCTGGTAATTCCCAAGTCTGCTGGCGTTTCACTACCACAGACTCGTCAAGCATTGATCGCTGCTCAGCACAGTGATTCCTGCCTATCAAGTTGTTTTGCGGCAGTGGCCAGTGCTACTGCTAGTAGGAAACAGACTTTTGTGATAGAGGGGGTGTTGCACACCTAGACCGGGTGTTTATCGACTAAAGGATTTGAAAGGAGACTTTGGAGAGAAATGGGTAATTTGATGCTGTAGACTCCAGTTATCAACCAGAATTACTTCTACCAAAACCATTGAGGTGTGGAGAAGACTGGAATACAAAGCGTCAAATTGTGTTGCCGATGATATGTGGACATTACATGTAAATGGTGGCACGTGACCATGTGTAGTCTGCTGATTTAGGTATTGCTAAAACTTTTACTAGTGGGGACGCCAAATCAGGGGGTGCATCCGGCTCCCCTGCGCTCCATTCCGGACATGGGGGAACCTTTTGAACATGTGTCTGTCATCTGCCTAAAACAAGGGCGGAAAATCATTACATGTTGACAATTATATGTGGTTTCACCCGTTTCCCGGAGGCGATACCTCTGAGGAAAGTTATTGTTCCAGCCGTTGCCAAGGTTCTAATTGAGTGGCGTCATTTTTTATCCTGCCCATGTTATTTTTGTGACGCAACAGGAGAGAAGATTGTTTCCCTGTGTGCTGTCCTGTTGAGCGCGATGAGATGATTTTTTTGTGTTTTATTTGTTTTCCCAGGAAGTTTCCAGTTTGTTGTCTCCTGTTGACAGGATGGTATCGGCGGTGCGGCCTGTCAAAGTAGAGGTTGTTGTTGTTTCTGTTTTTCCTGGTGGGTGGTACTAATCGGATGTTGGGTAATAAGTAATAATGTTTTGCTAACCCTACAGGTTCGCTCTTATGGGGGGAGGTGTGACGTACCTGGGTACGTGGGTTGGTCATTACCATTATTACTGTATTTATGACACCTTCTGAACATCAGGTTAGTATATTTAATGTGTTATGTTTTGTATATGATGTGTGTGTGTGTGAACATGAGAGCTAATGCTGTCTCTTCTCTCCCTGTCAGGTGCTGCCCATCCCTACTGAAGAGTGCTGATTGCCTAATGAATGACAGCTGATTGGCAATCACCTCGAGAGGGATGGGTAGCCAAATACCTGACGGCACACACACGTCTGGGCGCCTCATTCTCAGTCAATTGCTCAGTCTTTGAGTAGAGTGAGGTTGCCATTGTGCTTTACTGTACATGTTTGTGGGAGATATATATATTGTTGGCCACCTTGGATTCATCCTACACTGTGAGCGGCATGGGTAGAGTGGTGTTTCTTTGTTTAAGAAGGTGAGCTTGTACGTTTAAGTATATATATGTAGATCTTGTTGGCCTTCCTAGATTCATCCTAAACCGTGAGCTGTATGGTTAGAGTGGTGGTTCATCCTACACTCCAGACATAGGGGGTAGATTGGTGTTCATCCTAAACTGTGAGCGGCATGGTTAGAGTGGTGTTTCTTTGTTTGTCCAGACTTGTCTATTATTATACTTCCCTTGTTTGTTCTCCCCTTATCCCTCTCCCTGTTTGTTAATTGTTGTGGGTTGTTTTTTCCCTTTGTGGCCGATCTAACCATCAGTGGAGGTTTAAATTCCTACCCGGCATAATAAATATCATTTACTAATTTTGGAACAACGTCTTGTGTTTGTTATTACCTACCTGCCCGGGACTATTTTGAAAACATTTACTGAGAGAGGCTGTTTCTGTTCATGTACAGCCTGCTCCAGATACTCTTCGGTGCGGTCGTTAGACCTTCGTACATGACAAGAGTAATTAGTATAGAGACACTTGAGTTGTACTATTTGATCTGTTATGTGAAATCTAAAAAGAAATCCTGTATGACTAATTAATTGTTTCTAAATTGTGCTTATCCGTAATAGCAGGATTTGGTGGGAGTGTAACTGACCGCCAAGGGTAAAGATGCCTATCATCTTTATTATCAGTAAGCTTTAATTTACATTGGTCTAGATCAGGGGTCGGCAACCTGCGGCCTCGAGGCCGCATGCGGCTCTTTAGCCAATCAGCTGTGGCTCCCTAGCCCAATTTTTTTTTTTTCTTTTTTTTTTTACTTCCCCCCCCCCTTATTTTGGAGATCGATGTCATACTGTGACACTGAAATGAAAAAAATATTTCATCAAATAAGATATTTAGTCAACAAAAGGCTTACCTGTATGCCTGATATGTGGTGCGAAATTTGCGAACAACGAAAAATTTACTTTTTATTTTATAGATTTTCCACAAATAAGGGAAGGACTCTAATAGAGCTGCATAGTTCAGGGTTTTATTTCAAAGTAGGTCTACAGATGCCAGTGTTTTTTCTCCTTTTCTGTGTTTCATTTCAAAGTAGGTCTACACATGGTAGTCTTTTTTCAAAGTGGACTACTTTTTATTTTATAAATGTTCCACAAATAAGGGAAGGACTCAAATATACCTGAATAGTTCAGGGTTTTATTTCAAAGTCGGTCTACAGACACCAGTGTTTTGTCTCCTCTTCTGTGTTTTATTTAAAAATAGGTCTACACAGCCAGTACTTTTTTCTCCTCTTCATAAGAGTTTGAGGTTTTCCTTTGTTATAACAGGTAAAAACAGCAATAAAAAGTCCAACATTTTCTTTTTGTTGCTTTATAATCCCATTAATGCAACAAACTGTGTGCTATAAGTATAAAGTATAATAAATCGCAAATTACTTTGGGTATGCAATTGTCAGGCGTTTTATGCTAAATGTGGGGTATGCTTGGGGATATATAAAACGTTATACACTGTGTTATCTTCATTTTAAGGGTAAATAGGTTGTGCGGCTCCCTGAGCATTTTATTTTGTGGGACGGGTGAAAAGTGGCTCTTTTGATGGTAAAGGTTGCTGACCCCTGGTCTAGATGATCAACTTTTCTTTGTTAGCTCAGAATATTGAGCTTTCTATTTAAGAAACCTTGGGTTAATATTTCAGTTGCCGCTTGTGCATTTTCCTTTAGTGTCCACATGGGGGCAGAGCTCGTATATATATTTTTTTTTTTATATTTTTTTTTATTATTGCAGAACAAAAATTATTAAAAGTCAGTACTCAACACACAATGCATAATGAAACTTTCCGTGAAGGTGGTTAAAATACATGCAAGTACAGAAACAAGATAAAACAAAAATAGTCTATAATAACATTTTAACCGTATACAGTGTATATCCAGCGAAATTACAATTATATAAATGTTAGTATAGAATATACCCCTAATACCTATTTTCTAAAACCCTACACACATATGCTCCAGCTCGAACCCCCCCCTCTCGGACCCCCTCTTGGATAGTACCTCCATTATCCCTCACTCCTAACCAGACACTACCATTATAAGCTAGCTTTTATTCTCTCCACCACTTCTACCCACATTGACATTTTGGATTCATTGAGACCCAGAATTCTTGCTGTAGATATTTCTTGATATATCACATCGAGATATGTAAGAAACCACACTTTCCGGCACATTCTTTCCGGTAGAAACCAGCGTGATGCGATCAGTTTTTTAGCTACTGTGATACCCGATAAAACCAATCTCTTTAATTGTGGATTCACTGCAAACTCAAAAACATCATTCAATAGTAATACCGAGGGGTGTACAGGTATATTCCAAGATACGAGTATTGATAATTGTTGGGACACATCTTTCCAGAATGCCTTAACTGGTGGGCAGTCCCAATACATGTGCATAAATGTTCCATCGTCCCCGTTTGTACATTGGGAGCATTTGGAGTCTTGTTTAAGCCCCATTTTGCACAGCCTTATAGGAGTCAAGTATGTCCTGTGAATATAGTTCAGATTGATTTGTTGATGATCCGGGTTCCTTGATGTAAGTCGGACATTTGCCCAGGCTCCTTGCCAATCAAAGTCATTTTCCAGGTCTGGTATATCCCTCCTCCAGACAGTGTCTAGTTGAAAGGTTTCATACGAGGACGTTAGTAATTGATAATAAAAACCTGATACAAAACCTCCCAATGTTTCTCTTTCATAGAAACATTTGTGGTATCTGTGGTGTTCAATTGGTATGAGTAATGGAACACCGTGAGACCTCAGACAAAGTCGTAACTGTATGTAAAAAAGCCATGTGGACTCGGTGAGGTTAAACTTTGTGCATATTTCGACATAACTACAGAGGCCCTGGTTATTAAAAATATCCCCTAATGAGTGTATGCCTTGCTCTTCCCATATAGGGAATCTTATAGGGCGTTTTCCCATTAAGAGTGCATTGTTATTGAATATGGGAGTGTGATTATGCCATTCTTGAGGGTTAGGATATTTCTTTTGTGTTTCCCGCCATGTTCTGATTGCATGGGTAATTATGGGGCCAAATTCCCGCTCACAATGCTTGATTGAAAGTTTAGTGTGTGCTATGTCTTTCAGTCTCTGTGGGGCTACTATGTTTTCTTCTAATTCTCTCCAAGATACCAAAGCCTGGGGGTCAAACCATATTTTCAATGGTCTTAATGTGAAAGCCTTAAAATATTGTAAAAAATCTGGAACTGCCATGCCTCCGTCTGCTTTATTTCTCTGTGCGGTGGATCTTTTTATGCGAGGTGGTTTGTTATTCCAAATAAATTTGTATGTGGAGGTTTGTAATCTTTTCCAGTAGCCCTCTGGAGGAGGTAACGGAAGCATTGAGCTGAAGAAATTGATTCTTGGTAATACATCCATTTTAACTATTGATACCCTTGCCTGTACTGAGTTTTTAAGTTTTGCCCACCTGTCCAGGTCGTCTTTGATTTTGTTCTGTATTTTTGTGTAATTGTGCTTCACCGTTTGTCTTATGGTGGGAAATATTTCCACACCCAAGCATCTAAAATGTTTGACCATGGGTATCGCACCTGGGAGGGTTGTGTCTTTTTTTGCACGGATGTTAAGAGGAAGAAAAGCCGACTTCGGCCAATTTATTTTAAATCCTGATAAATCACCAAAGTTCTCTATCAACTTGAGTATATGCGGCAATGTGTTGTTGGGGTTTTGCATGAACAATATTACGTCATCCGCATATAAACAAATTTTATGTTGTGTGCCCTTGATTACTATTGGTTCTATGTGTTGGGATTGTCTTATAAATTGTGCTAAAGGTTCTAATGATAGATCGAATAGTCCGGGACTAAGAGGGCAACCTTGTCTGGCAGAGCGTGATACCGGAAAGATATCGGAGATGAATGTACCTGTTGTAATCCTGGCCGATGGGTCCTTGTATAGTACTTTAATCATATCAATGAATCCTTTACCTAACCCCATCCTTTCTAATACTGCTCATAGAAACGACCATTCCAACCTGTCAAATGCTTTCATAGCATCCAGGGATAGCATCGCCTTAGGTGTGGTGTCCTCTTTGTCTGCATCTAGTACGTGCAGTATTCGCCTTATGTTATCATTGATCAGGCGACCTTTTATGAAGCCTGTTTGGTCCGGATGAACTAAAGACGTCATATGCTTTTGCAATCTGATGGCTAATATCTTAGAGTACAGTTTGACATCGGTTCCGAGGAGGCTTAAAGGTCGGTAACTACCGCACTCAGTGGGGTCTTTGTCTTTTTTGTGAAGAACTGAAATGAGTGCGATATTTTGGTGTTTATGGAAGCTCCCCTCTTTGACTGAGTATAAGATCATATTTAGTAATAAGGGTCCAAATATGTCCCAGCAAGAAATGTACATTTCTGATGGGATACCGTCAATTCCCGGAGCCTTACCGTTTTTCATTCCGGATATGGCCTTCTTGAGTTCTTCTAATGTGATCGGTGCTTCTAACTGTTTAGCGTCGTCCTCCGAAAGTTTAGGGAGAGTAATTTGATTAAGATATGTGTCTAATTTGTTTTGATCAAAGGTCGTTTCTGAATTATACAAATCGGAGTAGAATTCTTTGAATGTATCGTTTATTATTTTGGGGTCTGTTACAAGAGCTTGTTGTTTTCTAATGGCAGTTATATCTGCAAATTTTGCATTAATTCTTAATCGCATGGCTAATAGGTGACTAGGTTTGGAACCTTGGAAATACTGCTGTTGTCTTGTGCTGCGTATTTGCAATTCCGATTTTTGTCTGTATATTGCTTTGATCTCTGTCTTTAGAATGTTAACTTGGTTTTCTAGTCTAGTAGAGTTGTTGTATTTTAAAGAATTAAAAAGCGTTGAGTAAAGCGTTTCCATTTCAGACAGTTTTGTGCATTGATTTTTGCGCAGTATGGAGGAAAATCTATCCGTGAAATCCTTGATCATACCCTTTACCGACATCCATAATATTCTGGGGTCTTGCTCCGCGTTTGCATTATCCCGTAGGAATACTGTGAGAGCTTCTTTAATTTGTGTAATGAATTCCTTGTTGTTAAGCAGCATAGAATTAAAACGCCATCTTGGGGCCCGGGAAGATAGTGTACCAAATGTTGCTTTCAGGATTAAGTAGCAGTGATCTGATAGCGCATTGGGTGTCATTTCCACTTCATATTTATCAAATATTCTCGGGGATGCAAAGACGTAATCAATTCTGGATAGTGTGTTGTGTCTCGCCGAACGACAGGAGTACTTACGGGTCATGGGATTAAGTGAACGCCATAAATCAATTACCCCTGTTGACTTTGACCAATCTTTTAATGCTTTAGATGAATTTTTTTGTTCGCTGGAAAAGGCAAGGTAAGTTTTGTCCATCCTTGGGTTCCAAATGGCATTAAAATCCGCACCTATTATATATGAGTATTCGGGATGGTTTAACATTTCTCCGGTTAGTGAAGTGAAGAAACCCACTTCGTACAAATTTGGGGCATATACCGCTGCCAACGCAATTTTCCTGTTATTATGTATAATCCTAGCTATAGTTATACGCCCCTCCGCATCTGACCATACCCCTTTCAATTCGATATTTAATTTACGTCTGACGACTATGGCTACCCCTCTAGTTCTCGTACCAAAAGAAGAGTGACTAATGTTATGGTATATGTTATCCGCTAACGTATTTATGTCTTCCTCTAAAATGTGCGTTTTGCTTAATAGAGCCACGTCCACATGTTCTTTTTTCATCAGCGTGAGCACGCTTTTGCGTTTGTGTTGTTTGTTTATCCCACCGGTGTTCCATACCATTATATTCAAACTAGCCATAATCTATGCATGTTTTTGTGTAGTTTTTGGTAATGCTTCTGGAGTGCGAAGCTACAATAGATGTACATCCAATTAATGAGGTCCCGTTGAGAGCCGAGCTTAAAAACATATATATATACAAATAAAAATCCCCTATTTTCCCCTCACCCAGAAAGTTGTACAGGCCTGTGTTCCAAAAACACATCCTCCGCGATTGACTCTCTCCCTTCGTCCACCGGATTGCCCAAACTGAGCATTGTAATCCTAATCTTCCTATGCTAATTGCCATAGGATCTAACATTTCCATTCTATTGCAATAGAATGTCGCTTTTGGTCTTGCACCTTCCCTTACTGTAATGAAATATTGTGATAAATAAACAAAAAATAAAAAAAGAGAATAAACTTTCATCGACATATTCATTTGAACCCTCTACTAACGTGTAGGAAAGTCAGGAAAAAAGGAAAAGATTGTAGAGAAATATTGACACCTTAATGTGAAGAACAGTGGAAAAGAACAATGTAAGTTAAAATATAGATAAAAAATAGAATAATGAGAAGAAAAAAATATAAAATTAAAATTAAAAGAAAGATATAGATAAGGAATGAGAGATAGAATAATAATCAACGAGGATAAGCCATTAGAACCGAATGAACAGATTAGATAAAATAGAAAAGCAGAGCCTTTTAGAGCTTCAATGTGCCAGTCACTTCCTCAATGGAGTGATTACTTAAATTGTTAGAATAACCTTGTAGTGTTCATACGTTTAGGTGTGGTTAATTTTTTAAGTATTATTAAGGACTGATTGAACTTCATTCAATTGATTATCTGCTATATATATACACACCGGATGTTTAATGTTAGAGTTGTAGGCCTTCGTTGTCATGGTGCCTTATATTCTAGAAGGTTGTAGAGTATACTAGTGCAATAGACTATTGTTATGTTCCAGAATGATCTAAGAGACCCAGGGCATTTGAGCGATAAACCCAGAATATTCCAGATAGATCTTTTTGCAATGATATGTATTTGTCTCCCCGGAGACCAGAGTCTGAAATTATAATGTATTACAAATCGTATTATACACAGTACACATTGTTATAGACGGCCTGCATATCGTCTGCTACCTTGATGAACACAATAAAGTCATTCTAACACTGGTATACACTGAGAAAGAGGCTTATCTGTTTTCGGCATTGTCGTTCTGCCTTGGGGTATCTGCTCCTTTTCGATTCAGAAAATCCTCAGCTTCTTTAGGTGTGTATACACCAAACCTGTGACCGTCACTGTCCACGATCGATAACAGCGCCGGGTATGATAGCCTTGGCTTGTGACCAGATTTGAACAGTTTTTGCATCACCTCCTTGTATGGTAGACGTCGAGTGATGGCTTCTTTGCTCAAATCTTCGTAGATAAATATTGATTTATCACCATATTTCAGATTCCCACGTTGGATGCGAGCAAATTTGATGATGTCATCTCTTATCGAAGTCTTCCGCAGAGTAACAATGATGACTCTTGGCCCGATGTTTCTTTGCCCCCGAGGACCGATTCTGTAAACATGGTCCACTTCTGGCACTGTGTTTGGAGGGTTGTTACCCAAAATCGTTGATAGCACTGTTGGAAAGTTGGCGTCTTCGCAATTTACTGCTTCATCAAGTCCTACAATGCGGATGTTATTCCGCCTGTGGTAGCGTTGGGATTCTAGTAGCCTCTCCGTCGCTTCGTTTTTAACCTCTTGTATTTCCCTCCGGCATTCTTCTTTCACACTTTCTATCTCTTTTACCATCTCTGTCATGCCACCTTCGTTCGCCTTGACTGCCCGTGTAATATCTGTCACCGTATTCTCCACTGACGTGATTCGCTCGGACTGTGCATCGATCGCTTTCTCGACGCGATCGAATTTAGCATCGACGTGTGCTTTGAGCTCATCGACGTTTGCTTTGAGCTCATCGACGTTTGCTTTGAGCGCCTCGATGTTTGTAATCTGATCTTTCATCAGTTTAGACTGTTCTATCATCAGGTTAGTCAGTGTGTTGAAATCGGGTGGAGTGGTAGTACTGCTTGTATCAGTTGTTGATTTAGGTACAGTGACGGTGACGCTGGACTTGTGTGCTAATATTATCTTATCCAGATCAGCTGCTCTATTTTTCACGGAGCTTGTTCCTGTCTCATCTGTTATGTTGACATTTATTGTCTCTTCGTCGGGGACCACAATCGATGGTCCCGGTATATTTTCCTCTTCATTCTCCTCTTCGGGGCTTGTCGCCGTCGGCTCAGAACCCGCGTCGGTTAGAGCGCGTCTTCTTTGTTTTGTTACGTCCCGCGCCGCTGAAGTTACCGTAGTTTGTTTCTTTACCGTCTTTCTATCCTTAACCATTTTGTCTTTTGATATGGTTAGTAGAAGGTCTTATCAATACATACGATGTGGTCTATTCTCTTTCTGTACTGTCCAAATAATGTTTTTAAACGAAATTAACGTTGGTGGGAGCGGAGCAATTGCAAAATGCGTGCACTACATATTGTGCTAAACCGGAAGTCCGAGCTCGTATTTTCTATAGTATAAAGGTCACAGCATCCTGTTTGTAACTAATACAGGAAGTAACCCAGAGACAACGTCGGAGCAGACAGCGAACTATATAGAGTACAAGGACCTTACTTCAGTAATTAACACCCCTTGGTAAAGCGGAATAAGTTTTCACGGTGCAAACGTATAGTGTAGTGTTGGGACTTATTCCTCTTTTACTTATTTTTTTTTTACTGTATGTAACACATTCTCAGGGGCTCATACAGAACCAAGCATTTCACTGTAATGTACATGTACTTTATACGTGACAAATAAAAGCAAACTTAAACTTGAACCTACTTTTTCATCATCAATACTAATTCCAAGCACTAGACTGTATGAATAGGCTGAGCCCACTGATATCCATTCGCTCTGCAATATAGACTTTCAGTTAGACCCTTAGTTTGGAGTCATTGGACAAACATACTGTAATTGATATATTATAGCCTACTTTATTTTTTACATTACAAAGATAATATTTCATACCGGTGTAAATATCAGTGCGTTAAAGTCAGTGGAGGAGAAAGTACACAGCTCCTTTACTTAAGTAAAGGTAGAAATACTCAGATAAATGAGTACTCTGGTAAAAGTAAAAGTGTTATGGTTTGTAATGCGACCCCAATTGCACGACACAGACAGGTAATCAGAGTTAGCCAAAGCAAGGGCATGATTTATTAAATACAAAAAAAGCGGCACTCAGCCTTTAAGGGGGTAAAAACATCAACGTTAGCGGGCGAACAGGCTGGGAAAAAAGTAACAGGAATATCTTCGTCCCTACACCGAGTAGGGCTCTGCGGCTCTGCAGCACTGCCAAGGAATCTTCCTCCTCCTGACCAGACGCTGCCGAGGGGCAACGCAGCACACAGGGGGTCCGAGGGGAATGGGGTGAGAAATGGGCATCCTCCCGTGGAGTAATAGGGAGCGATGGCGAGCCTCACCCCAGGAACGAGGACCATGAAGAGGGAGTAGGGAAGTAGCCGGCACGAAGTCTGGAGTGGGAACACTGGAATCCTCCCATGGAGTAATAGAGAGCGAAGACGGTGTCCCACTCCAGCAAAACGGCGACAGGTGGTGATGGGTGGCTCGACGTCTCACGCCGGAGACGCGGCAGTAGATGGTGGTAACAAGAACGACCCGACCAGGAGTGGAGGGGAGTCTGCAATACAAGTACTCTCCCGAGCTGATCGCAAACTCCCATCAGGTGCGTGAAAGAGAAAAACGGCACGCCCCCTCGTTGGGCTGCATGCAGGATTCCTCCAGCCCTCACAGTACCCCCCCCTCCTCCACGGGAGCCACCCGGCGACCAGCCAGGCCCGCAGGGGCGGGAATGCAGGAAAAACGAAGAAAAAATTATCTCAGAGATGTAGTAATCCAAACTACTGTACTACGCAGTTTGCCGGTTGGCAATTTCAGTGTGTAATGTGACCTAGAACTACACCCATTAAACGCTCTGATACAAAACCACCATCTCCTCATTATTGTGTACCACGAACATTACAGTGGCGACGAGGATATAACTGGACACATAGGCTATATGGCGTCTATACTTTCCGTAGCCGCATTTCTGCAGACCCCTCTCTGATTGGTTGAGCCCATTTCTGCAGACCCCTCTCTGATTGGTTGAGCGAAGCCCCTCTCTGATTGGTTTAGCTTGTCACGCGGCAAAAGGCGAGCGTAATGTTATCATATCAACATTTTGGGAACATCATATTCAAAAAGTATCACAGAGACTTCTATTGACCAAGGAATTAGTTATTATTAGTAAGACACAACATTTCAATCAAACATATAATAACATGTGTTTCATCATACCAACTAATCCTGGTGTGACAATACCTAACATTTAGATTAACCCAGTTAATGCCTTAACTAGACAGTTACAATGTAACATTTAGATTAACACAGTTAATGCCTAACTAGACAGTTAGAAGAAAGCAGGAAGCCAGCACTCTCAGATTCAAAGTTTTAATTGCAGCCTGGAACATACATGTTTCGGAACCAATGTGTAACTAGACAGTTACAATATAACATTTATATTAATTAACCCAGTTAATGCCTTAAGAGAAAGAGTCTGGTGGTCAATGTCACTTCGGATTGCTGATTGCTACGGACTTTACTCCTGTTGGGAAACTATAGCGATGGTCTGTGCTCACCACACGAGCCGGCGTCTACCCCCGAGCTTAATTTTACCAATCAGAGAGGGGCTTCGCTCAACCAATCAGAGAGGGGTCTGCAGAAATGCGGCTACGGAAAGTATAGACGCGGCTATACGCTATGTGAAGAACTTGTCGAACTTTCTGGAAGAAAGAAGAAAAAACCATGAAGTTTGCCGGTCCGACGTGCATGCTTAGCTAAACAAAGCTAACGCTAGCTAACGTTAACACGGTGCTGGATGCAAGAAGAAGAGATGAACTTCATCCTAATGGGAAGCCAAGCAGCTATTCTGCCGTTCGACACGGAGACAGACCCGAGTTCGGTGGGAACGAGATGGAGTAAGTGGATTCAGAGATATGACCATTTCCTAGTAGCAATGAACATTGTGAATGATGGCAGGAAAAGGGCTTTACTGTTGCATTTAGCTGGAGAACGAGTGCATATATGACACTCTCGCCGGGACTGATGATGATTATAATGTCACAAAGACGAAGCTAAATGGATATTTCTCCCCAAAGAAAAACACGCAGTTCAGAAAAGCTATGCAGCAGGCTGGTGAAAATCTGGATACTTATCACACTCAGCTCTGTATGCTCGCCAAAGACTGTGAATTCGCCGACACAGACGGCGAGATCAAAGCACAGCTCATTCAAAGCTGCAGTTCCTCGAGAGTCCGCAGGAGGGCGCTGAGAGAACCCGAAATGACATTAGAAGCTGTGTTGAACTTTGGGAGAACACTGGAGTTATCAGAACAGCAGGCTGTGGTCATTGAGCAAGGAACAACCGCTGCTGTCAACGCGCTGGAACACAGGCAAAGGCCTCAGTCAGCTGATTACAAGGGAAATAGGAACAACAGCAAAGAATGCATGAATTGTGGAGGAAGATATCCTCATAATGGAGATGGCCCAGCCAATGGAAAAGAGTGCAACATGTGTGGAAAAATAAATCACTATGCCAAGGTATGTTGTATGAATATAAATAAATCAGCACAAAGTCAAGAGAATAAATCCGGTCGAAGTGAGGATAAAGACACCACATATGGACGATGGAAACACACAAGAAAAGTGAATCAAGTCACTACATCTTGCTGTGCACACAGTGCACACAGCGCACACGGAGATTCGTCCAGCAGTGAAGACGACCAATATGTGTTTGCTGTGAATGGCGAAGCCTGCACTAAACACCCTCGAATGCATGTCAGGCTCAATGACATTAAAGTGCAAGTACTGATTGACTCTGGAGCTTCGGTTAACATAATAAGTGAAACCGTGTTGAACACGCTCGAGCCAAAACCAGCCATGAGAGCAGCAAAGACTAAGATCTTCTCTTATGGGTCAGACAACGCTCTGCCCATCACCAGTGTTTTCGAGTGCAGTGTCCAGGCGAAGGACAGAAACACGGAGGCAACATTCTACAATAATTAACAGTGTCAACCTCGCCACCCGCAGCATGGCAGATAAACTGATTGACAGCTACCCAGAGCTGTTCACTGGCATTGGAAAACTAAAGGATTTTCAGGTGAAGTTACACATAAACCCTGACATACAGCCAACGTGTCAACCACACAGGAGAGTGCCTTTTCACGTTTGACAGAAGGTTGAGGAAGAATTAAAAAGGCTGGAGGATGACGACATCATCAAACGGGTGACCGGACCAACGCCCTGGGTGTCGCCCATTGTGACCCCTCCAAAGCCTAAGGATCCTGATAAGGTCAGGATTTGTGTCGACATGCGGCAAGCAAACGTGGCCGTACAGAGAGAACGTCATCTCACACCTACAATGGACGACGTGATCCATGAGCTCAACGGTGCGAGATTCTTCTCAAAACTGGACCTCAACAAAGGATACCATAAGCTAGAGCTACATCCTGACAGTCAGTATATCACTACCTTCACCACACACCTGGGTCTGAGAAGATACAAGAGACTGAGTTTTGGTATATCATCTGCTGCTGAGGTTTTTCAGAACGCCATATGTCAATCCCTGCATGGCATCCCTGGTGTCAAAAATCTCAGCCATGACATCATAATATATGGTGCAACCCAGAAGGCCCATGACGATGCTCTGACAGCAGTGTTCGCCAGACTGAATGAATGTGGTCTCACACTCAACCGTGATAAGTGTGAGTACAACAAAGAACGACTAGAGTTTTTTGGTTTTATTTTTTCCGCAGACGGCATCTCAGCGGACCCCCGGAAAGTGACAGCGATACATCAGGCCGCTGACCCCAAGGACCCTACGGAGATCAGGAGCCTCCTCGGAATGGCAAATTACTGTTCAAGATTTATACAGGATTTCTCTACCATCACTGCACCCCTCAGAGAGCTAACAAAGAAGGAAGTGCCCTGGCGCTGGGGTGAAGAACAGTCAAAAGCACTACAAACTCTCAAGGAGAGTCTCACAAGCAACACCACCATGTCATACATTGACCCAAAAAAAGACAGTGAACTGGTCGTGGACGCCAGCCCATTTGGTCTGGGTGCCATTCTCTCTCAAGGAAAAGAAGGAGAGAAATGCGTCATAGCGTATGCCAGCCGCGCGCTCACTGACGTTGAGAGGAGATACTCACAGACAGAACGAGAAGGTCTAGCGATTGTCTGGAGTTGTGAGCATTTCCATCTATATCTCTACGGACATCCATTTACCCTAGTGACTGATCACAAGCCACTAGAAATGATTTGGAACAACCCAAGGTCCAAGCCACCTGCCCGGATAGAGAGATGGGGACTCAGGCTCCAGCCCTATGACTTTCGAATCGTCTACAAAAAGGGAGCGGACAATCCAGCGGATTATATGTCACGCCATCCGATCCCAATACAAACATCCATGAACACAAGAGCCTCGAAAGTTGCAGAGGAATATGTCAACTTCATATCTCTGTTCGCCACACCCAAGGCGATGACGCTGGAAGAGATAAAAACAGAGACATTAAAAGACAACACGCTACAACAAGTCAGTGCCCACATTAAGAACGACACGTGGCACAGAGTGACAGATAAAACGCCAAATGCTCATGCACTATGGCAGTATAGACATGTCAGCACGGAACTCACACTCTCAGCGAGCGAGGACATTATACTCCGGGGAAGCAGGATCGTCATGCCCCTGTCCCTACAGCAGAGAGTCCTGGAACTTGCACATGAAAGCCATCAAGGCATTGCAAAGACCAAAGCCCTCCTCCGAGAGAAGGTGTGGTTTCCCAACATTGATCAACAGGCTGAAGCCCTCAGTCGGAACTGCCTAGCGTGTCAGGCTACAACTCCAGTCACAAGAACGGAACCACTCAAGATGTCAGAGCTACCAGAAGCGCCGTGGCATTCTGTGAGTGCAGATTTCTACGGTCCCTTCCCGTCCGGAGAATACCTGCTGGTGATCGTAGACGACTACACACGCTACCCTGTAGTGAACATCATCCGTTCTACATCCGCCAATGTGGTGATACCCAGCATGGACAGTGTCTTCTCCCTGTTTGGGATACCCCGAGTCGTCCGGACAGACAATGGACCTCCGTTTAACGGCTCGCAGTTTTCCCAGTTTGCCAGTTACATGGGATTCCATCACAGGAAAATAACACCTCTGTGGCCGCAGGCTAACGCCACAGCTGAAAGATTTATGCGTACTCTTGGCAAGATCATCCGGATAGCCCCGATGCAAGGTCTGACATGGAAGCAGCAGTTGAACATCTTCCTCCGTGAGTACAGATCTATACCCCACTGCACGACAGGAAGATCACCAGCAGAACTGATGTTCCAGAGACCAATGAACACCAAGATACCATCCGCCTGTCGTATCACCATTCCTAATGATAGCGAGGTGCGCAAGAGAGACACTGAGGCGAAGTCTAAAATGAAAGCTCGTTCTGACAACCGACGACATGCTACACAATCCAACATCGTGCCAGGTGACACTGTGCTCTGTCATCAGCCGAGGCAGAACAAACTCACACCACCCTACAGAAAAGAACCACTCACAGTCACAAGTGTGAAAGGCTCCATGGTGACTGCTGGACGGCATGGCTATGCCACAACGAGGAACAGTTCATTCTTCAAAAAGATCCATCCTGAGTGTCGTTTGACACTAAATTGTAATACCAACTATTTGACAGTTTGTCTTCTTAAAAAAAGGAGTAATGTAGTAATCCAAACTAGATACAAGATACAAGAGTTTTGTCACGGCATACAGGTATACAGTGAAATGCGGGGGGTCTCGCCTGCAACGATGTGCATAATACAGTAATAATATAATATAAGAGTCCAACCAATAGAGCGACATAATAAACAAGTAAACAAAGTAGGCATATCGGTATCTGTACATGAGCTATTTACAGAGCATGCCACAGGTCCTGTGGCAGTGCAGTACACTGTTAGCTTCGGATGAGGCATTGGGACTTTATGTACACTGCTATACAATGCTATATTATACGATCTCAAGCTATACTATTCTTAAAGTGATCTTTCCTTCTGTAAAGTGTCCATAGTGTGGGTGTGTGCAGCATGAGTGTGTGTGTGCTCATGTTAAAGTGGCTGCTAGTGTGTGAGTGTGTACAGTGTGTGTGTTGTGTGTGTGCTCATGTGTGCTTGTGCGTGGAGAGTTCAGTGTTCAAGGCTCTGATGGCCTGTGGGAAGAAGCTGAGCCTAAGTCTCTCTGTTCTCGTTACTGGTGCTCACAGGCGTTTGCCTGACCGCAGCAGCATGAATAGGCTGTTGTTGGGGTGGTGAGGGTCTTTCATTATCCTGCAGGCTCTGGATTTGCACCTCTTGTTGTATAGGACCTGCAGGGTTGGTAGTGCAATACCCGTGGTACGCTCGGCTGAGCGCACTACTCTCTGTAGGGCCTTCTTGTCCTGTTGCCATACCAGGCAGTGATGTTTCCAGTCAAGATGCTCTCTACAGCTCCGGAGTAGAAGGACTGGAGTATCTTCCCAGATACTCTGAACTTCCTTAACTGTCTCAGGTGGTACAGGCGCTGCTTCGCCTTTTTTACGACTGAGTCTATGTGTGTTGTCCATGTCAGGTCCTCTGAGATGTGGACCCCCAGGTACTTGAAGCTGCTCACCCTGTCCACGGTAGCCCCGTTTATCCTCAGTGGTGTGTGTGTCTCCTGCTGTCTCCTCCTAAAATCCACGATCAGCTCCTTGGTTTTACCAATGTTCAGGAGCAGGCTGTTGTCCTGGCACCAGCGTTCCAGTACCTCAACCTCCTCCCGGTAGGCCTTCTCGTCGTTGTCCGAGATCAGCCCCACCACCACGTGTTGTCCGCAAACTTCACTATGGAGTTGGAGCTGAACTTGGCCACACAGTCGTGTGTGTAAAGTGAGTACAGCAGGGGGCTCAGAACACAGCCCTGGGGGGACCCGATGCTCAGGGTGATGGTGTTGGAGGTCTGACCCCCCACCCTGACCGCTTGGGGTCTTTCACTCAGAAAGTCCAGTATCCAGGCGCTCAGAGCGGAGCTCAGACCCAGCTCGATCAGCTTGTCCACCAGTCTGGTGGGGACTATGGTGTTGAACGCTGAGCTGTAGTCAATGAACAACAGTCTCACATAGCCCCCCTTCTGGCGGTCAAGGTGAGAGAGGGTGCTGTGCAATACTTGGGAGACCGCATCATCAGTGGACCTGTTTGGCCTGTATGCAAATTGCATAGGGTCCATATCACTGGGGAGGGAGGCACAAATGTGATCCTTGACCAGCCTCTCGAAACATTCCATGGCCACAGAGGTGAGTGCCACCGGTCTGTAGTCATTGAGACATGTTGGGGAGTGTTTCTTCGGTACAGGGATGATGGTAGACATCTTGAAGCAGGCAGGGACCACTGACTCTGTCAGTGATTGATTAAATATGGCGGTGAACACAGGGGCTAGCTGGTTGGCACAGGACTTAAGTATGCGTCCTGTTATACCATCCGGGCCAGCAGCTTTTCTGGTGTTCACCTGCATAAATGCTCTTCTCACACTGTGTTCCGTCAATGAGATAGCGTCCCTGCCCCCCCGCGGTTGCCCCCCCCCCCTCCACAACAGCCGGCGCACCAGTGACGTCACTAGCCGTTGAGCTAACGGCGTCACTGTCTACACCAAACCGAGCATAGAAAGAGTTGAGTTTGTCCGCGAGAGAGGCGTTGTCGCTCCCCATTGAGGGGGCGCTGACTTTGTAGTCAGTTATTGTCCTCAGTCCCTGCCATAAGCGTCTTGTGTCGTTTTGTACCATTTGTGTCTCCAGTTTATCAGCATATGTCCGTTTTGCAAGTTTTACAGCCTTGCGCAGAGTATAGACTGTAGCCTTGTACTCCTCCATGTTTCCCGACTCTCTGCCCAGGTTGTAGGCAGTGGTGCGGGATTTCAGAGCTGCTCTGATAGTACTATCCACCCACGGTTTCTGGTTAGGGAAGACCCGCACCTTTTTAGTAGGGACAATACTATCAGCCAGTGTTGTGATGAAGCAAACAACGCTGTCCGCGAACTCGCTGACGTCACTGGCGCTTCCTTGAAACATATTCCAGTCGACATCCTCGAGAGTGTCCCGAAGCGTGGCCTCTGATTGGTCGGTACATTTTTTTGTCTCACGTGACACGACGGCGTCACGTGATCTTTGTTTGTAAGCAGGGACCAACAAGATGGCGTCGTGATCTGACGTGCTAGTAGCTCTCGCTAACGGCGGAGCCGGTACAGCCTTGTAGCCGGCTCCTGAACGGGGTGTAGCAGTGATCGAGTGTGTTTCCTCCCCTGGTGGAGCAGGCGATGTGTTGAAAAAAGGATGGCATCACTTTCTTCAAATTTGCCTGATTGAAATCACCAGCTACAATCATGGCTGCGTCCGGGTGTTTAATCTGGTGCTTGTTGAGATTCTCCGCCAATTCCGCCAGGGCCCTGACGGTGTTTGCTTGGGGAGGGATATATACTGCAGTCATGATGACCGCTGTAAACTCACAGGGAAGGTGGAAAGGGCGACATAGAATGGAGAGATGGTCCATGTCCGGGGAGCATGAACGGGAGAGTACCTTTACCTCCTTGGGGCTAGTCCAGCCATTGTTCGTAAGAAGACAGACCCCCCCGCCGACGCTCTTACCGGAGGCTTCCGTGCGATCCGCTCGGAAGACGGTGAAGGAATCCGAGGGAGAGACGCTGTGATCCGGAGTCGTTGGTTTCAGCCATGTTTCCGTAAAACACAAGATGTTGCAGTCTCTCACTTCTCGTTGGAATCGAACCCTCGCTCTCAGATCGCCCATCCTCCCCTCCAACGAACGTGCATTCGCCAGAAAGATGGATGGAATTGCCGGGCGGTAAGCAGCTCTTTTTAACCTCAGTCTGATTCCTCCTCTCCTCCCCCTGTGTTTCTTCTTTTCCTTGCCGGCTCCTTTGTCCTTGTTGTCGCGCCTGATCTCCGGTGGCCAATCTAGGCATAAAGTGTTTCTAAACTCCTCTTTGAGTCCGGAGTTTAGGTCAATAAGTGACTGTCGGTCGTATGACGTCCCCGCCAGTGATAGTAGTAGTAAAGTAGTAAAAACAAACATAATAACAAAAAATGTACTACTGTACTACGCAGTGACATCATCACGTCACTGGCAGTAGCCTAGGTGACTAGAGGGTTTGCCGGTTGGCAATTGCAGTGTGTAATGTGACCTAGAACTACACCCATTAAACGATCTGATACAAAACCACCATCTCCTCAGCTGAAGGGACAGTCCTAGCAGTGGGGAACAGGGTAGCTACACACAAAGTGGAGGCCATGCTAGCTGGGGAAGCTACACATAAAGTGGGCTAGCAGAGGGAACAGGGTTAGCTACCAGGGCATAGCAAGCTACAGGGCCTATGCTAGCTGTAAGGCTACATCCACATAGAGGCTGTGCAAGCTGCTGGAGCTAAGCTAGCAGACTGCTGGACTAGCTGAGGAAGCCGGTTAGCTGCAGGGGATTAGCTAGCTACAGGGCCTATGCTAGCTGTAAGACTACATCAACATAGAGGCTGTGCTAGCTGGTTAGCTGCAGACGGCTGGACTAGCAGAGGAGAACAAGCTAGCTGAAAAGACAGTCCTAGCTGTGGGGAGGCTACACATGGGGTTAGCTTGCAGGGGCTGTCTCACATACACTGTCTGTGCCGGCTGGGGTCGTCGACTGGTCGGGTCGTACTGTTATGGTTTGTAATGCGACCCCAATTGCACGACACAGACAGGTAATCAGAGTTAGCCAAAGCAAGGGCATGATTTATTAAATACAAAAAGAGCGGCACTCAGCCTTTAAGGGGGTAAAAACATCAACGTCCATGAACACAAAAAAAGGCGGCACTGTGCCTTTAACAGGCGAACAGGCTGGGAAAAAAGTAAAAGGAATATCTTCGTCCCTACACCGAGTAGGGCTCTGCGGCTCTGCAGCACTGCCAAGGAATCTTCCTCCTCCCGACCAGACGCTGCCGAGGGGCAACGCAGTACACAGGGGGTCCGAGGGGAACGGGGTGAGAAACGGGCATCCTCCCGTGGAGTAATAGGGAGCGATGGCAAGCCTCACCCCAGGAACGAGGACCATGAAGAGGGAGTAGGGAAGTAGCCGGCACGACATCTGGAGTGGGAACACTCCAGAGTAACACTCCCGTGGAGTAATAGAGAGCGAAGACGGTGTCCCACTCCAGGAAAACGGCGACAGGTGGTGATGGATGGCTCGACGTCTCACGCCGGAGACGCGGCAGTAGATGGTGGTAACAAGAACGACCCGACGTGGAGGGGAGTCTGCAATACAAGTACTCTCCCGAGCTGATCGCAAACTCCCATCAGGTGCGTGAAAGAGAAAAACGGCACGCCCCCTCGTTGGGCCGCATGCAGGATTCCTCCAGCCCTCACAAAAAGTCCTCCATTCAAATTCAACTTAAGTAAAAGAGAAGTATTTGCTATTGAATGTACTTAATTATCTAAAGTAAAAGTACACATTCTACACAATGTTTGTGTATCCATTGACCTCTATAGGTGATGTTAAAGTGGTATGTAGTGGTCGTTATGCTGCTCTGATTAAAGGTTATGTTAAAGTGGTATGTAGTCCAGTTATGCTGCTCTGATTAAAGGTTATGTTAAAGTGGTATGTGGTCCAGTTATGCTGCTCTGATTACGTCCTCTTGAAGTTGACAGGCTTCAAATGTGAAATGATATAATCTACATACATTTCTTATTTTTTATATATCATGTTTTCTATTCTAAATCCTTTTCTTCAAAGTAACTAGTAACCGATGAATTCAGATAAATGTAGTGGAGTAAAAAGTACAATATTTCCCTTGAAATGTAGTGGAGTAAAGGTATAAAGTTCCCTAAAATTCAAATACTCACATAAGTACAAGTAGCTCGAAATTGTACTTAAGTACAGTACTTGAGTACAAATACTTAGTTACTTTCCACCACTGGTTAAAGTACATTGCCATCATAATTTAGGTAGTTGGACAAGTCTGCTATATGATGTCATGGGTGTCTGCACCAACAAACTGTAGCTTGCTCTCTGTTGGTTGGTTGGTCCACAAAAGTGAATGTGTCCCCAGTTCCTTTACTTGAGTAAAAGTAGAAATACCCAGATAAATGAGTACTCTGGTTAAAGTAAAATTCCTCCATTCAAATTCTACTCAAGTAAAAGTAGAGATGTATTTTCTATTGAATGTACCTAAAGTAAAAGTATGCATTCTACATAACATTTGTGTATTCCAGTCTTTGGGAGCATTCAACCTCGATCCATTGACCTCTAAATGTGATGTTAAAGTGGTATGTGGTCCAGTTATGCTGCTCTGATTAAAGATTATGTTAAAGTGGTATGTGGTCCAGTTATGCTGCTCTGATTAAAGGTTATGTTAAAGTGGTATGTGGTCCAGTTATGCTGCTCTGATTAACGGTTATGTTAACCCTGTGGTATGTGGTATGTAGTCCAGTTATGCTGCTCTGATTAACGGTTATGTTAAAGTGGTATGTGGTCCAGTTGTGCTGCTCTGATTACGTCATCTTGAAGTCGACAGGCTTCAAATGTGAAAGTAAATAATCTTCATACATTTTTGCCATGTTTTCCTTGCAAAATAATTGTCTTTAAAGTAACTAGTAACTGATGGGTTTCGATAAATGTAGTGGAGTAAAAAGTACAATACTTCCTGTTACAAAGGATCAGATTAAACCGAATATATATATTTATTGATTGATATATATTGCATAGTATTTGTATATCGTTTGATATCCCTTGTATATTCCTTGTACATATACACGGAATATCCCTTTAGCCTAGTACGGACCATGATGTTTCGTTCTCCTATTGGACAGCGGTCCACAGGCGCCAGGGCCATGCCTCCAGAGTCAGGTTCAAGGCCACCGTCAAGACATGTCTGTACATGCCCGGCCTTGGCCAGGGATACGAGACAGAAATGAGGTTGGCACTAGATTGTTCGCCGTGCATATAAATATGGCGCAGGGGAATACAGAAGTAGAGTTACCCAATAAGTTGAAGCCTCACCCACGATACTCCGTGCGGTGAAGTATGGCCTGTTTGGCCCCAAATAGAGCATTGAGACCGCGTGCGAATTAATAACTGAATTGTCAGAGTTTGGCGCTATACCGTTGAGTGCGACATATTTCTATTAAGTCAGTAATAGTCTATTTGTGTATAGTGTATCGTGCGGCTAAAGTTCTACAGTGACCAGCATCACCAACGCTTCCTCGTACCAGCTAGAGTGCTTATCCAGGCTGGGCTGCTTTCATGGCGCTTTCACCCGAGGAGACCTAGACGAGAACCGTGTGGACATGTACACTGGATTAATCTACCCGACGACTACATAGCCCTTTGCGGCTGGATTATATTTGTTTTGGTCCTGTGATTTATGGAGCGGAGAATCGCCGATGCCTACACGTGTGGGATTTACCCTGTGAGGAGCCACGTCGAGTCTGCGCCTCAGAGAGCCTGAGGCCGGCTAGCTTTCTTCACTGTGGAGCTACAGTCTACGGAGAACAGCTGTATTCGTCTGTGGATCAAGAGACTATTGCACCGTCTCCTGTACTTGGAGTCTCCTTAGTCATCGTTGACCAGACTCTCTACTACCGACAGATCCTCTACCCCTGCTGGCTTACAACCGGGGGGACCCTTCCAGTATCTCCCGCTATATATTACTAGTGTACCATAGATATAATTCCCTAAGATTCAGGTTGTATAATTACCTCCTGCGTAACCAGAGAATGGACATTCATTATTGATTTGCCTACGCACATTCCTTTGCCTTATAAGCGCATCCAAAGTAAAATAGAGAAGTATATTATGTACCTTTTGCTGCAATAAATACTTAATTACCACTTTGTGTGGAACCGATTCATTGTGGGAAGTGTTCATCATATTTATATATCATGTACTGTATGGCCAGTAATTAAAGTACATAAAGCGGTAGTGGTTTAATGATACCATACTTATCAATACAGTCAGGGAATTGTACCCCTCAGTTACAATTGGTCCTTCGAGCCGGAGGGTAACTAGTGTAATATTAATATAGTGGTATTAATATTGACATGGCCTATGATGAACACTCCACAAAACGGTTCTCCTAAAGTAGATCGCCCGCAGCGTAGACGGCAGACACCTCAGTACTTAGAGGATTACGTTGCCAATATACTACCTAGCTTTCTACAGACGGTAAACGCGGAAAAAGTAGATAGTAAAATTATGTCCGACCCTATCGACCAGGCTACCCCGCCAATAGAGGCCCTAGTGGGTTCTAACGTAACTGACCAAGCTCACGGTAGGGACCAGGAGGGACCCGACATGACTTTACCCCCCGCCAAGACCGAAGAAGTAGTCCCCGGAGAGCTCCAGGATAAAGACAGCTCTCCAGGGATGGAACTCTACCCGCTACAAGAAGAGGAGAGCACCCCGGAGATGGATCTCCAGGACTCGCCACAGGAGAACAGATCTCCAACGAGTACTGCCAGGAGCGGATCACCTCAACCAGCGTCTTCCCCCAGCGAGGCGGACAAGATGCTGGCACAGGCATTCCTCGCCAGCCTAGCAGCCTCAACAGAGCGCGATCGACTCCAAGCACAGACGCTTAGTGAGCGCGAACATTCTTCCATGGAAAGAGAACGCCTTCAGGCGCAGCAACGGAGCGACGAAGATCGTATACGTCTAGAGATTAGACGCCTTCAGACGGAAGAGAATATGGTAAGGGACCGGGCCGAAGCCCAGCGCGCCGCCGCCGAAGCCCAGCGCGCCGCTGCCCAAAGAGAAGCAGAGCGCGACCTCGCTCTCACCAAGCGCGAAGCCGAGCGCGACCGATTACAAGCGCAGATAATGGAGCAGCTGATCACCAGGGCAACACCCCCTCCCTCCGCACGGGGTTCCCGGGCCTCGTCAAGACAAGGGTCAAGGGCACCCTCCCCTACCCGATCAAGCGACCCTGAGCCCGACCACCAGAGAGAGCCTATACCCCCCTCCGAACCCCTTCCCCGACCGGTCCAAGTGAGACCCAGCTACAAGGAAGAAACGGTCTACACCGCGGAGAGGCTAAATAGACGACTACAGGATCTAGAGGACCTGCCAGAGGAAGAAGAAGAAGGAGAGGAGGAGAGTCAAGCCCGACAGCAGCACAGTACTCCACAGGACCAGGAGGTCCAGTACAGCCCAGGCTCTACCCCCGCGGCTCTGCGCTACAGACCCCCGACTCAATTCACGGGTGAGCTTGATGCACGACCAGCCCCGAGGAACAGCACCTGGATACGCGGGCCATGGTACCCAGCAGGTACCAGCCCACCAAGAGGCGTGAGAGGAGACTCGCCTAGGAGGCCTCTCTTCCAACGCTCACCGATGTGCCAGCCATCCATGGCATCATACATTGGCACACCGACGTTTCCGGACTTCACCCACGAGAACAGAGCACAGTACACGGAGCTACGAATGTGCTTAGAGACAATGATGTCCTATGTAGCTGATGAACCGTACAAGTATGCTATCCTACTGAAGCACCTCAAGGTGCCCCGAGCGCACAATATAGCGCTGGCCTATGCCACCTCTACTACCCCATACACAGCGGCTCTAGCAGCACTCGACCAAAGATATGGACGCATATGGGACTACGTAATACAAGAGATAAGGCATATTGACCGCCTACCCCCAGCCACAGACAATCGCTCACTAGATGACCTGTCTATCAAGGTACAATCCCTGGTAGGGATGCTGGGGGCGCAAAGAGAAAAGGGTATGCACGAACTGTACGCAAACTCTAATGTCGAGAGGATTTTAGAGAAGCTTCCGCCCGCCCGACAAGAGCGCTTCAGGCGGCAAAGAGACCACTGTGATCCTAACAGTCCCGAGCCATCCCTCCTAGACCTAGCCGACTTCCTGGCGAGAGAAGTCAACAGCCTACGGTTGGATACGTTCATGCGGAGCACCCCAAGCTCCAGAGAGGGACCTAGGAGAGCAAACGATGGCCGAAGATTGGTGACCGTCATGCACCAATCAGAATCAGTACCGAGCAGCAAGAACCACAGTACCCCCTCGATGAAAGAGAAGTGGAAGATGGTGTGCCCGTACTGCGAAAAGGAACACTGGTTGTCACAATGTGACACGTTCAAGAAGATAACCGCAGACGAGGTGAGTCAATGGATAAAGTCCAACCGACGCTGTTACCGATGTGCGCGCAGTCACATGGCAGCCAATTGCCGCTTAAAGAAGAGGTGTAGTCGGTGTGACGGAGCCCACCTAGATGTCCTACACGACAGTAACAGAAGAAAGCCTGCACCCTCAAGCAGCACAAAGGCAAGTGTTATGTACATTGACCCCGCCAGCAGCGGGGGCGCCCGGGTGCTCTTAAAGGTGGTCCGCGTAACACTGAGTTACCAAGATAAGGTCATGGACACTTACGCCGTCCTTGACGACGGGTCAGAGAAGACCCTTCTCCTTGCGTCCGCTGCGGCCCAGCTGGGGCTGCGGGGGAGCGAAAACCAGATGACGATTCGGACAATAAGAAGAGATCTAAAGACGATAAAGGGCGAGAATGTCTCCTTCACTATCGCAGCAAGCGGGCAGCCAGAGAGACGGTATAGGATTACTAACGCTTTCACCAGCCAAGAAATAGGCCTGTCGCAGTACACCTACCCCATCGCCAAGCTGATGGATAAATATGTGCACCTGCGTCAACTACCTATACCGCTCATAGACTGTGTCACCCCGACCCTGCTGATAGGCTCCGACCATGCAGACCTCATCGTCCCGATAGACCGGGTCCACACAGGGCCCAGAGGCTGTCCTGCAGCAGTCGAGACCCGCCTAGGATGGACATTACAAGGCCCCCTCGCTAAGTCTCTTAACCGAACAGCAGCCACTAACTGCCTCCACTCCAGAGTGACAGAAGAAGACACCACCCTCCTACAGCATGTCGAGAGGCTATGGACACTAGAGACAATGCCCTTTAAGAATGAAAAGAAAGACATTCGTTCCAAGGAAGACATTTACGCTATAGCCCTCCTCGAGCAGGGGACAAAGAGAGTCAAAGTCAACGGAGTGATGAGATACGCAACTCCACTCCTGAGGCGAGAGGGTATGCCTACCTTCCACGCCCCAAAAGAAGCGACGGAGAGGTATCTATTGAACACAGAGCGGCGCCTAGCCAGAGACCCCGCTCAAGAGACTGTGTACTGCGCTGAGATTAACAAGCTAATCACAGCGGGACACATAAAGAAAATTGACATTAAAGAGGCCGATCAGACGACCGAATCATGGTACGTGCCGCACCACAAAGTCCACCACAACGGCAAGGATCGTATTGTGTTCAACTGCAGCTACCAGATCGGATCACAAAATCTGAATAAAGAGCTCTTGCCCGGCCCAACACTCGGCCCCTCTCTACTAGGCGTGTTACTACGTTTCCGCCAAGACAAGGTGGCCATCAGCGGCGACATCAAAGGGATGTTCCTGCAGGTGAGACTAGTGGAGGAGGACAAGCCCCTGCTGCGGTTCCTATGGAGAGAGAGGATCGGGGATGAGCAACCAGCCATCTATCAATGGGAAGTCCTCCCTTTCGGAACCACATGCAGCCCATGCTGTGCTACGTTTGCACTGCAAAAACACGTCGCAGAGGACCCAGCAGCTGATGAAGAGGTCCGACAAAGTGTAGGAAATAGTTTCTACGTGGACAACTGTCTGCAAAGCGTCTCGACGCCAGAAGAAGCCGAGGCCCTTCTACTCAAGCTCCGCGCCTCCCTGATCAAAGGCGGCTTTGATCTCAGGCAGTGGGCCAGCAGCGACCCGCAAGTATTGCGCAGCCTCTCCCCCGAGGACAAGGCAGCAAGCAGCGAGACCTGGATGGCGACCATCCCAGGAGAAGCCCAAGAAATGACATTAGGACTAGTCTGGCGCTTCAAAACAGACTCGCTCCATTATAAACACACACCCCTGACCAAGGAGCAGGGAAGGTCGACTGCACTACCGACCACCAGACGGAGTGTATACAGAACACTCGCCAGACAATATGACCCGTTGGGATGTATTCTACCTTACACCACCAGGGCAAAGATGATTGTAAGAGCGTTATGGGACAAGGACCAGGGCTGGGACGACCCCATACCCGAACACCTTGCATCCACATGGAGAGAGTGGGAGACGGAACTCAGCTCACTCCCAGGTGTTAACATACGCCGCAGCTACTTCCCACCCACAGTGAGGTCGGAGACGTGCCAGATGGACCTGCACGTCTTCAGCGACGCCTCCGAAGTAGCCTACGGTTCGGTGGCCTACTTGCGTGCCCGAGAGGAGGGAGGAGAAATACATACTGCTTTCATCCTGGCTCGCTCAAGAATAGCCCCACGAAAGCAACAATCTATCCCGCGTCTAGAGCTCTGCACAGCCCTAGCAGGAGCGCAACTCGCCACGTTAATCCAACGTGAACTCACCATTCCGGTGCAAAGAACAATCTTGTGGTCAGACTCCACGACAGTACTCACATGGATCCGGTCTGATTCGTGCAGATACAAGGTCTTCGTGGGAGTCAGAGTCACAGAGATTCAAGATTTAACAGAAGTAGCAAGCTGGAGGTATGTGGACACAAAACACAACCCAGCTGACGTCATCACCCGGGGAATGTCCCTGGATGACCTCACCCGTCACAACCTATACAGTGACGGGCCAGAGTTCCTCAAGCTCCCGGAAGAAGAGTGGCCTACACCCACCCCACGGGAAGCGAGTAAAGAGGAGGCCGAAAACAAGAAATCTATGTTCTGTGGATTGAACACACTCGTCTCCACAGACCCCGACATAGACGATTGCCTCACCCTAGAGAGTGCGCAGCTAAAGACATTCCTGTGGCACCACCCAGAGGTTCAGCTCACTACTGACATTACAGCAGCTGACTACGAAGAAGCAGAACTTCTTCTACTACAACGAGCCCAGAGAGACTCGTTCCCCGATGAGCTAGACTGTCTACAGGGAGCAAAGCCCGTCCCATCAGACAGCAGACTGCTCCACCTAGCCCCCGAGAGCGACGCCCATGGTCTCATCAGAGTGGGTGGTCGTCTGCGGAGAGCTCCAGACTTACCGGATGACGTCAAGTACCCGATAGTCTTAAACAGCCGACACAAGGTCACAGAGCTGATCATAAAGAAATACGACGAGGATGTGCATCACGCCGGGGCAGAGAGAGTCTTCGCGGAGATCAGACGTCGTTATTGGATACTGCAAGGGAGAGAAGCAGTGCGGCGCTTCCAGCGAACCTGTCTAGACTGTCGTAAGTGGCGAGCGCAGCCCAGTATACCCCGGATGGCTGACCTACCTCCTTGTCGCCTCCGACTCGGCGACAAGCCTTTTCACTCCACCGGTATGGACTGTTTCGGCCCGCTGTATATAAAGAAAGGAAGAGGAACCGAGAAGCGGTGGGGTATTGTATTCAAATGCATGACCACCCGAGCGATGCATATAGAACTCCTTCCAACCATGAGCACAGACTCATTCCTTATGGCCTTCCGAAGATTCACATCGCGGAAAGGCAAACCGTCTATATTATTGTCTGATCACGGGACAAACTTCAAAGGCGGAGAAAGAGAGCTGAGAGAGAGCTTCCAAGCTATGGGCCCAGCACTTAAGACCCACCTCGCTCCATCCCAGATTGACTTCCAGTTTAATCCCCCGAACGCACCTCACTTCGGTGGAACTTGGGAACAAGAAGTACGTTCAATAAAGACAGCCCTGTATGCCGTGCTTGGGGCCCAGACCGTGGCGGAAGAAGTCCTAATGACAGTCCTCACGGAGATCGAGGGAGTATTGAACTCAAAGCCCCTCGGTTACGTCTCAAGTGATGTAGCAGATGTCGACCCAGTCACCCCCAACACACTCTTGATGGTGCGGCTGGACCCCACGCTACCACAGACAATGTACAGGCCTGAAGAAGCGAACGGCCGAAGAATGTGGAGGTACAGTCAAGTATTGGCTGACAAGTTTTGGAACAGCTTCCTACTCCACTATCTACCGTCTCTACAGACCCGCCAGAAATGGGTGAAAGAGTGAGACAATTTGACAGAAGGAACAGTCGTCATGATTATCGACCAGTCACTACCCCGAGCTATGTGGCCGGCTGGCCGCGTAAGCAAAGTGATCACCGGTGCCGACGGAAAGGTCCGAGCAGCCGAAGTGCTCGTCCAAGGACGGATCTACACCCGACCCGTGGCGAGGCTAATAGAACTGCCAAGGCTCCCCGATACTATCGATGACGACCATGACCCCATGACTTTGTGAACTGCCCGACCCCTCACAACAGACATTGAGTAGTGGACAGTGCGGTTAATCTGTCTCTGCTTAGCTAATTAGGTGGGACTAATTAGGAGGCGGCTGTTACAAAGGATCAGATTAAACCGAATATATATATTTATTGATTGATATATATTGCATAGTATTTGTATATCGTTTGATATCCCTTGTATATTCCTTGTACATATACACGGAATATCCCTTTAGCCTAGTACGGACCATGATGTTTTGTTCTCCTATTGGACAGCGGTCCACAGGCGCCAGGGCCATGCCTCCAGAGTCAGGTTCAAGGCCACCGTCAAGACATGTCTGTACATGCCCGGCCTTGCCCAGGGATACGAGACAGAAATGAGGTTGGCACTAGATTGTTCGCCGTGCATATAAATATGGCGCAGGTGAATACAGAAGTAGAGCTACCCAATAAGTTGAAGCCTCACCCACGATACTCCGTGCGGTGAAGTATGGCCTGTTTGGCCCCAAATAGAGCATTGAGACCGCGTGCGAATTAATAACTGAATTGTCAGAGTTTGGCGCTATACCGTCGAGTGCGACATATTTCTATTAAGTCAGTAATAGTCTATTTGTGTATAGTGTATCGTGCGGCTAAAGTTCTACAGTGACCAGCATCACCAACGCTTCCTCGTACCAGCTAGAGTGCTTATCCAGGCTGGGCTGCTTTCATGGCGCTTTCACCCGAGGAGACCTAGACGAGAACCGTGTGGACATGTACACTGGATTAATCTACCCGACGACTACATAGCCCTTTGCGGCTGGATTATATTTGTTTTGGTCCTGTGATTTATGGAGCGGAGAATCGCCTTACTTATCAATACAGTCAGGGAATTGTACCCCTCAGTTACACTTCCTTTGAAATGTAGTTGAGTAAAAGTACAAGTAAGTTCCCTAAAATGAAAATACTCACCTAAAATACAAGTAGCTTGAAAGTGTGCTTATAAGTACAGTACTTGAGTAAAAGTACTTAGTTACTTTCCACCACTGCAATTTACACCCTCAATGTAGCATGGAGGTAAAATGTGTGTGTAGGAAAGCATGCATATTGCAGATTTGCACTTGTTTTGATGATAATGTTGGTCTTTTATGTTGCTCATGATGATTGCCCATTTCTATTTTCCAGATAAGAAACAATGTATCTTTGAAGAGCTGCCACCATACCTGTTATTCTACCTAAAGATATCTACCTTACTGTACAATCTTATGCCATGGAACAGATAGCAGCCACATTTTTATATTTTTTTATCCACTTTTTCTCCTACTTTTCTATTTTTCTCCCATCCAAATTTCGCTGTGCCAATTCTCCCCTCCCCTGTCTTGAATGTTGCTCGCATATGCACTGGCCGGTTGTAGGGAGGATAGAAGCCTTGCATCACGTGTCCCCTCCGATACACGAGGAGGCAGCCTGTCACATCTTTTCACCTGCTAGCGCGGACTCTCATTGGCGAGGTGTAACGTGTGGGAGGCTCACACTACCCCCGCCATTTCCTGTCTCTGCTGTGCAGGCGTCCCCCAACCGACCTGTAGGAGTCACTGTCCACAACGTCCAGATTACCACCCTTCGACTTCCACTCGCTAACTCTGCCAATTGAGTTAGTATGACGGCCAGCCCAAGCCGGAGGCAACGCCGACAGCCGGATTCGAACCCGGTGTCTCTTGCGTTGGTGACAAGCACAATGTCCACTGCGCCACCCATAGCAGCCACATTTTGTGTTTTATGAATCATCATGCTTTGGATGTTGGGAAATTTGACAACTGCAGTGTGAGATACCATAGTTAGTAATACTAAAAATTATTATGATAATTGATACAGTAGTAGTAGTGCACACGGTTGCATAACACGTAATGAATAATGTGAGATAGGCCAGTAAGGTAAAAATATATAAACAACACATTATCAATAATTTGCGTGCCTATTGGAGGATTCAGCTGTCCGTCACACGAAAGCTTACAGACTCGTTGATGACCAGCCATAGGTCGGTGGGAATAGCGGGGGGGGGGGGGGGGGGGGGGGGGGGTTAAAGCTGGGAACGAGGTTAGGGGGGAGTGGAGGAGAAAGGGGCGGTGACCACTGCAGTACGCCACCGTTACCGTCTCTCCTCTGAGATACCGACACTTGGCTCACTTTCAACCGGAGCGTATGCATTTTTAGAACCGTTTTTATTAACTGTTCAATTGAGGATTTATTTCCCATAAAGGCTCGAAAGGAGAGAGACATGGCGGCGCCGAAGCGGCAAGACACCAAGAAATTGTTCGAGAATTTCTCGGGCGCCGAGAAATCCATCGCTGTTCTGACAAGTGGAGGAGATGCCCAAGGTACCAGTACAGCCAGGCCAGAGAGTAACAAGTGCCTTTAAGTGGAGCAGGAGAGACCAGACCAGTGGGCTACTAGGCTACAGAGAGATCAAAAGAACAAATGGTCGAGTTAATTGCCAGTGTTGCATGTAGTTCTCAAGAGCTCTGTATTTGACTGAGGTCATTTTCTGTAGGCTAATCGACAGTTATGCAACCAACATAATGCGTCTCTATTCACATGCATTATCATAAAGTTCCCCTCTCCCACACATAGGTATACCACGAACGTATATTGTTGGAACAATTCATGTATATTATTAATGCATTGTTTTTTAGCCACGTTTGGAAAGGTGCTTTTGGAAGTGAGATGGTTAACCATATCAACAAGTGATGTCGTTCATGATTATTGAACGACTCAAGCGATACATCTTTTTAATCTTGCAGCCTGCATTGCGGAATTATTATTTCCAACGACTAACTCGATTTCACACACACACACACACACACACACACACACACACACACACACACACACACACACACACACACACACACAGACACACAGACAGACAGACAGACAGACAGACAGACAGACAGACAGACAGACAGACAGACAGACAGACGCGCGCATCGCATCATATCAATATCATATTGACATTATGCCACCTAGATTTGTAGACATTTGTGGAACAACAATGCATACAAAATATAGCCTAATTCACAGATCAGATCTCCAAAACATTAGCGAATAGCCTTGTCTGGGACTATATGAACGTCTGTACAAATAGCATTGTTGTCAAATAGATTTCCCGGCCCATTTATTGTCGGTCGCCTCCGGTTTGAGCGTCGGCTAGGAGCACGTGACTTGCAGCACGGAGGATTCCGTTATAGGGCAGACGCGCGAGTCGTGAGTGAGTGAGTGGGGGATGTGTGCAGCCTACGTGAGGTCCAGCAAGTACAACAGCAGAGTCCAGCCTCCCAACATTTCAGAGCGCGTCGTTTCAGAGCGCTTCAGTGCCGACGCGCTTCTTATTCCTTCCAAAATGACGTGTCTGTCAAACGTATCAAAACGTACACGGACCCTGGCGGCTGGCACTAGTGCAAGGCTGACATGAACATTTCCCGCAGATGTCCATTATTTGAAACCTTACTTGTTGGTTATTACATAACAACATATGGCTGTGTCATTGCATTGTAGATGTGAAGTAGGCTTATGTAGAAGCTGAAGGAGGCAATTTCCACCCTACGCTGTAAAGCGCTTTGAGTCTGATAAAAGTGCTATATAAAATGTAATGAATTATTATTATTATTAGACTTATAGGCGAGACGCAATATCAGAAACAACAAACTATAGCCTATACTGCACGATTTGGCATTTCATGCAAAGAAAGGCATGTCATGCATGCCAGCTCTTATGATGTAAATATAACGTTGGTAGGTGATTTACTAAGCCATGCCACGTCACATGGTATAGTGTAGTATATGCTACTGAGATGATGCATAAGTCATGCATTATGAATGTGTTCTTTCCCTTCCATTCATAACAGCAGTAAGTCATTGAGACAAGATATTATTATTATGATAGGCCTACTACAAGGCCTCAATTATTTTTAGTCCAGTGGTTCCCAAAGTAGGTTCTGGGGACAACCAGGTCCTTGTTACTCAGCTGATAAGAGTTGTGCCCTTCCTGATGACTTGTTGTACAGAACTTGTAAGTCGCTTTGGATAAAAGCGTCAGCTAAATGACTAAATGTATCATGAATGATTGGTGGCCACTGCTAGGACTACAGCAACCGGGCCTTTGGCCAACGCCTTTGTTATGAAACAGTTGCATCCAGGAGAACACACACACACAACCAGGGATCCTTCGGGGGATTTCAGGGGGTCCTCAGTGCTATAATAAGTACTGTAGTCGTTTAATTTAATACCAAATCATTTTATTAATACCAAATCATATGTACCAAATCATATTATTGAACAACATCAATTGGGGTCCCTGGGACAAAATGGGGGACTGTGCCCAGATGCCTATAGTATCGATTGAATGGTCCTTGACGTGAAACAGTGGACCATGTAAATGACCCAGGGTCCTTTGTAATCTGTAACCTGACCCTATCATGAATGATTGGTGGCCACTGCTAGGACTAGAGCAACCGGGCCTTTGGCCAACGCCTATGTTATGAAACAGTTGCATCCAGGAGCACACACACACACACACACACACACACACACACACACACACACACACACACACACAAACATTGATACCAACTCATTCTGCGCCAATCACGGAAAAAGTCAGGTTAACTCGCCAACCGTTCAGCACCAATCACGAGAAAAGTCAGGTTTTTATTGTTATTTCTTTTATTAGCTATATCCATTCATTTTTCATCCATCCAGCCTGTTGTTATCATTGGGAATGGGTCTGAGCTCGCAAAAGGGCAAATACCGGCGCCTATGCCTTCCAGTCGGTATTGCACTCTATTAGAAATGGTGTAGTTTCTTTTCAGGGCCGATCTGAGCCGTGCGGACGGGGTTTAAATACTCCGGCAGGACTAGCCTTTACAACATTACATCTGCTATGCTGCCCCCCCCCCCCCCCCCCTTCATATGCAATGCCGGGCAATGTGGGACGGACCTCCACGAGCAGCATTTGGAATGGCGATCAGATAATTGGATTATTTATTTTGCATTACATCAGATACCAGGTAAGGACTCTATATATAAAATCTTGCGTTGATCTGATATTTCTTTCTACCGCGATCGCGGCTGTCTGTGTGTGTGTGTGTGTGTGGCTGTTTACCGTTGAGTGCAGGAGGTGGCGGTGCGAGCGCCGCGCTATGAGGACCATTTCATTCCTGCATGAGGAAGGATAATAATAATAATAATCTAGCATTGATTTCAGGAAGATTCGATAATCAGGCGAAAAATGACAACGTGTTTAGTGTATTCCACTAAAGGGCTATTATCGCGTCTTTTCCTGGGATTACTAAGAATCACCAAAACTATACTCGTATTCAAAACGGTTTAAAACGGAAATGTACGGATGAAAAAACAATCTATTTTGTACATGTTGACTGGAAGCAACTCACTGACAATCGACGGGTGTATTAGACCCATAGCTATAATATAAGATATATTTTAAGCACTCGCAAATCTCGCAGTCCCCCCATTGATTAAAGGGATGGCGTACTAGCGTCCTCTGGCGCATTAAGCGATGGTGCAGAATGAGTTAATATACTTGTGAGGACATTGCATCGACTCTTATTCATTCCTTTAACCCTAATCTCAACCTAACATTAGAGTAATCCTAATGTTAGGGTTAGATTAGAGTAATTAGTCTAACCCTAACCATAACTTTAAAGGAACACGCCAACATTTTAGGAAATTAGCTTACCGTCTTCTCCAGAGAGAGACAATAAGATAGATACCAGTTTCCTCTCTGGCTGCACGTTAGCCTAGCTTAGCACAATGAATGGAAGCGGACAGTGCCGGTTAGCCTAGGCATTGTCCAACTAACACCTCTCCCGAAGGCTAACCGGCACTGTCCGCTCCCATTCATGTAAAATGTCAAGATACAGTATTTCATGAAAACAAGCTACAGTATATGCAGATCATATGACCGCTGGCCATCATCCGATTCAATCTTCCAGTGACTAACTTTGAAGTATTCATCCTCATTAAACAACAATTCAAGCCCATTTCACACGCACACACAGAGCTCCTCGTTCCCTCCAATGAGCACGGCTCCGGGTCTCCTAGCAACGCGTGTAGCCTAAACGAGAGAGAGAGAGAGAGAGAGAGAGAGAGACGTTGATACTGGGATGGACAGTACAGTTGTGGTACCTTTTGAACAAATCTTGAAAGTAATTTTTTTGGGTTTGAAAATCACACCAGTGTGACCTAAAGAAAATTAATTGACACCTCGCAGTAAAAAGGTGCAACATATGAATGTTGTCATTGTCTGTTTCAGTGAAGCTAAGCCATACCTGAGAGAAATCACAGCAAAAGGGGTGATTTATGGTCATTATGCATGAGGCAAAATGAGGCACAGAAATTCAATAAGTAATAATAATAATAAATTATATATATATATTTTTTTATTATTGATCTTTTTCCCCCTCCATTTTCCTCCGATTTTCTCCCATCCCAATGTTAGTCGTATGCCAATTCCCAATCCCTTCCTGGTCGCTGCGCACTTACCCCCCACAGTCAGATCATCTGGGAGAGTGGAGGCTATCACGTGCTTCCTCTGACACACGTCCAGCCAATCAACCGCTTCTTTTCACCTGGCAGCGCGGATCCTCCCTGAGAGGGCGTAGCGTGTGGAAGGATCACACTATCCCACTCAGGTCCTATCCGCGCTTAGCAGGCGCCCCGACCGAACTGTAGGAGTCGCTGTTTACAACGACCCGGACCCACCCCGCCAGCTTCTCCCACCCTCTAATACAGCCAATTGTATTAGTGTGAACGGCCAGCCAAGCTGGTGACAACCCCGGAGCGAATCCAGCTCACAGCTTCGGGGTTGGTGACGAACGCAATCTCCGCTACGCCACCTAACCGCAATAAATTATATTTGTAACGCACTTTATATTTGTAACAATCTCAAAGTGCTACATGAAAGGAGATAAAAATGTTAAAAAAATATTATGAATAAAACAACCAATGAAATGAATGAAACATTCAGATACAAAATAAATAATTAAAACACACAAGGTCAGTTGGTCCATTTAGGCAAATGCCTTGTTAAAAATAAATGTTTTGAAAGCCTCAACGGACTGTGGTGCTCTCAGATGGTCAGGGAGGGCATTCCACAGCCGAGGAGCAGCTGAGCAGACGGCCCGGTCGCCCAATAACTGAATCAGTCTGGGTAATACCGAGCGTGTTGGCACCCAGAGAGAGGCTCTCGAAGCGTGACATTGCATCCCAGGCAACGCGAGGTCCCTCCCACATTGTATGGAAAGGGCCAATGAATGGGCTGCATTGTTTTGTGTGTGATGTGGGAGGACACTTCTTGGCCCAGTATGGTAGAGAGTGAGACACTGAGACAGCCATGTTGGCACCGAGGGGGCAGCTTGTGTATACAGCACTGTGCTCCAGGCTGCTCTCCCACTACGGTAGAGAGAGTGAGACAGCCATGTTGGCACCGGGGGGGGCAGCTTGTGTATACAGCTCCAGGCTGCTCTCGGGCACGATTGGAAAGAATGGGTATAGAGATTCATACTGGCTTGTGTTTGTTTCACTTTCATTTGAATCAATAATTATCCAGGAAGTACATTTTCTTCCAAATTTGATTGAGAATGAATGCCTCATTATTAACTGGTCTGAACCAGAATTTAAACCTCAATGGATCGGAGAGCTCACATAATAACATCTGACGGGGCCACAAAGTCTACAGAGCAGTCCTGGGCCCTCATTTATAATTTTTTCTTAGAAAGTATTCTATTTTCATACGTAAGCACAGAATTTAGAATGTGTGCATGCACAAAAAAAATGGGATTTATCAACCGTGCGTACACAGGTCATACGCTCCTACGTGTTGATAAATACCTCTTTGTTCTACCTTCAATGCTTGTGCATGATTATCCATATATGGTCATGAAACACCCCCCCATCGGATGTGAAATAATGGACTGACCCGAGCGGAACTCTGAGAAACTTCACGAGAGATTGTTCACTGAGGCGCTGTCGAACCAAGAAGACACAACCGGTGTTATGGGATAAATAAAAGGCTGACTTGTACACGGTGATGTCAGATATCAACGGCTCCCTAAGACCATTGCTGCAATTCTGCCTGGACAGCTCAAAATACTAATAAAGACCGTTCGTTGACCACTGTTTGGCGTTGGTGTGTCATTATAACCGTGCTGTAATATGAATGCCTTTATTAGTTGTGTTCGATTGGCTATAATATGATTTTTAGAAGCATCTATTTTGAATGAATGAAAACTTTATTTAACAGATTGCAGAATGGGTACAATACAGTACGGCTCAATACACACAATTGTTAAGGGGATGCAGACCAGAGAAAGACGTTTGTCTTGTTTACATCAGGGTCCCCCCCTGTTGTTGTCGGTATTAGCCTAATACCGACAACAAAATAGATGCCTCTAAAAATCATATACTATTAGGTAGCCTATATGAATTACATATAATAGCAGCCATAGCCTACATTATGCAACAGTAACTTGCGCATATATAATAGCACAATGCACAGCCTGCGAAACCTGCAGTAAACTAACTTGATCATTAATCTAGCTGTTGTATCTTTACGCTTATGAAAACATTAAATAATAAATAAATAATAATATTATTAATTATAATATAAAAAAGAAAATTTGTTTATCTTATGTTGTGGGACTTGTACAGCACTTTGGTAAACTTTGTTGTTTTTAAATGTGCTCTATAAATAAAGTGGATTGAATTAATTAAGTAGCCCCTTTCGTGACTGTGACGCAGCCAACAAGGTTTCACTCGGCTGCGCTGCCTGGGTGCAGTGGGGCTGCTCTCACAGCCAACGACATGACATTACATAATTATGTTGCAACCTTCGTCTATCAAGCAAATTATATTATATTTAATTTATCATTTATAATTATATCAGACAATGCACCTACAAAAGCAGATGATTACAATTAAATTAGCCAACTTGGTAACACATTAGTCATAGCAGCATAGGCATAGCCTTATTAATGTTTTGTGTGGTGTCGCCGTCGTGTACAACGATACTTACATTTTTTAGGTGATTTGACAAAGTTGTTGTAGAGGCATTGTCTTTGCATATTTTAAAGTGTAACCACACGTCTGATGACTTCTTCGTCGACATGTCTGCTGCACATGTCCTTGTTGTTTTCAACACAGATAATCTCCACATGCTTGTTGTAGAGAGGTGGAGTCGAGGCGCCGCTTACTTTCGTTTCATTGGAATGGAGGCGCAAGATTTTGGAGGCAAAACAAAATAAAATAAAAATAAAATAAAAAATAATTTTAAACTTTGATTTTTTTTAATGTTCGAAGCTCGTGCCATCGAACGAAGCTTCAAAGCTTCGAAGTATTTAAGACAGCCCTAGAATACCGGGGCCAGTTGGTTAGCACAGACTTTTAGAATGCAACCGGGGATGCCGTCCGGTCCTGCTGCCTTCCTGGTATTCATTTTCTTAAAGGTCCTCCTCACCTCATGTTCTGTTATCCTGAACACTGAGTCTCCATCGGCAGTGGCTCTACTCTCCATTGCAGTGGCCTGTAGGCTGATGTTGTTATTTACAGCCTCAAACCGTGCATAGAAGGTATTGAGTGACTTCCGGTATGAGAGCGGAAGGGTAACACGCATGCGGTGAGGCTCCTGGTCAAAAGAGTGAAAAACGGAGAAATAAAGACCCGAAAAGTGACGAAAAGTGATAAAAAATGAAGATGCAAACGAGAAGGAAGGAGGAGAAAACAATTATGAAGGAAAGAGAAATGGAGGACTCACAGGAAGAGGAGAGTTCGATGGAGCAGAACCCCCGAGGCGAGACCGAGAAGGGGCAGGCGGAGGAAGGGGGAGTTTCGGCTGAGACGGACAAGGGAATGCCAGGATGGGCCGTGCTCATGCAGGCCGGGATATTGGCGACCATAAAATTGAACTCGGACACGATGCAGGCAACCATAAAACTGAACTCGGACACGATAAGAAATTATATTGGGAAGTTACGGGAGGAATTGAGGAAGGAACAGGAGGACTAAGTGAATACAGAACTCAAAAGGGTGGATGAGAAGATGGCGGAACAGGACAGAAACGTAACAGAGGTACAGAATAGAACGGCGCAAACGGAGGAATGGAACACAGAGATACACGAGGTGTTAACGTGTGCGATTCAAAAACAAGAACAGATGGAGACAAAGATATCGGACATGGAGGGGAGGTCACGGAGAAATAACATCAGAATATGGGGATTGAAAGAAGGAGTCGAAGGGGAATCGGTGACCCAATATGTGGAAAAGCTTATCAAGGAACAACTGGAGGAGACGGGACTGGAAAAAATGGAGATACAGAGGGCCCACAGGGCGTTGGCTCCGAGACCGAAACCGGACAGACCTCCGTGGGCGGTGATTATTAACTTTCTGAGATTTGAGATTAAGGAATTGATACTCAGAACCGCGTGGACCAAGAAGATAGAAATCGAGGGGAAAAGACTGTCGTTTGATCACGATTACTCGACAGCGGTAGCAATAACACGCAGGTCCTACGCGGGACTGAAGGGAATTCTGAAAGAAAACAGAATGAAATTCCAATCACCCATGACCTCGCTAAGGATTCACTGGAAGGAAGGGACGGTGACGTACGCGACGGCGCGGGAGGCGGCGGAGGAGATGAGGCGACGGGGGATGCAGATGGCGGAGGACGGAGAAGGAAGGGGACAGGAGGGCCAGACGCTGAGCCTGCAGCAGAGATTGGAGAAAGCATGCAGATGGACCAGAGTAGGAGATCGAAACCCGGGAGAGGAGGGAGGAGAGAGGAGAAGGCCGAGGTGAGACGTGACAGACCGAAGGCGGAGACGGACGAGGAGGCCAGAGACGGAGAAGGAGGGGAGAGGAGGCGGGAGGAGACGAACGGATGAGTACACGCACAAGAGATTGAAAAAACTATCCAAATAGAGACAAAATATAGAAACTGAAATAACATATACATAAACACACATTCCCAGGTAGAGGCAGGATATAGGAACGAACATAACGTATACATGGACACATAATACACATGCTGATGGAGGAAATAAATGGAAATATAATTAGGTATGATAGATGGAACACAGAACATATTGAAACAAATACATAGACACACGCTGCGAGTAACACAGTTGGAAGGGATTAAGGGGATGAATGGACATCACATAGAAAATAGAGGGGAGGAAAATAAAGTAAGAAGGGGTACACAGAAGACACCACACACGGGTTTGGGAGGAAGGAGGGACATTGGAACATATGAGCCACATTGAGAGGGACCTAGGAAATGGGGGTCTTTGATCAGAATGAAGGACAGAGCGCTTTTTACCAGGAGCTCGACAGCAATAAAAACAGTAAGAAGGCTGGACAAATATGACGAGCGGTTGGGGGTAAAGCTTTCAAACCCCCAAGCCGTCAGGAGGAGGCCTCTCACTAGGAGAGCAACTACTCCTCACCCACCAGCAGGGGACAGGGGGGGACACAGGGACCCCCCGAACGCCTTGGGAGCACTTTATGTAAAGTTTATGTTTTTTATTTATGTTAATCATTATATGTATTCAGTGAAGGAGAGCGGAGGCTACAACCGGAGGGGGGAATGAATGTGACATTGGGGGGGACTGACAGACAAAAGAAGAAGAAAGATGACAATGGTTAAAGGTATAAAAATGATGTCGTTAAACGTTAATGGAATGAATAATGCGATAAAGATGGGCAAAGTGATGTTGAAATGTAAAAAAAGTGAGATGGAAGTGATTTTTCTGCAGGAGACACATTTGGTAGCACATGATCATGAGAAACTGAAGAGATTTGGATATGAAAATGCATACTATAGTTCCTTTAAACAGAACCTGAGGAGAGGAGTAATCACGTTAATCAAAAACACAGTCAAATTTGAATTGATCAAGGAAGTAAGAGACAAGGAGGGAAGGTTTGTTCTGGTGAAGGGAAAAATGGAGGGTCAAATGATTACGTTAGTGAATGTTTATGCACCCCCAGAGAGTGAGAGGGATTTATATGAGACCATTTTTGATATGATAGTGATGGAACTAGAAGGGATATTGATATGCGCGGGAGATTTTAATGTAGTACTGAATCACGACCTAGACACCACGAGTACTAGAAAAGGACGGGCACCAATCAGTAGATATATGAATATTCAGATGACGGAAATGGGAATTACAGATGTTTGGAGGGGGATGCACGCCATGGACAGGGAATACACACATTACTCACACCCGCACGTGACATATGCGAGAATAGACTACTTTTTGATGACGACGGGGGACAGTTACAGGGTACGGGAGAGCAGAATAGGAGTAGCGGACATATCGGATCACAGTGCCATATATCTGACAGTAGATCTAGAAGGGAGACGGAGGAACACGATCTGGAGACTAAATGTAGGAATATTAAATAACAAGGGGGTGGTGAGTCAGATCAAGGAGGAGATAGCCAGGTATAAGGAAGAAAATGACAACGGGGCGGTAGATCCGAACATTCTATGGGACACACTGAAGGTGGTGATAAGGGGGAAATTGATGGAGAAGACAGCAATGCTGAAGAAGGCCAGAACGGAGACATATCACAATCTGATAGGGAAGCTGAAGAAGCTAGAAAGGAGACACCAGATATCAAAAGAACAGGAAACGCTCTGAGAAATCAAAGAAGTAAAGGCCAGGATAAATAGGGAATTATTGACGGAAATAGAAAAGAAAGCGAGGTTCATGAAACAAACGTACTATGAAGGGGGACCAAAAGCGACCAGACTGTTGGCTAGGAGAATTAGGACGCAACAGAAGTTGAACACGATACACACAATAAGGGATACAAAGACTAATGAAATATTGAGAGACCCAGCTGAAATAGAGAGGACATTTAGAGAATACTATGAGAAACTATACACACAGCCAAAAGCAGCGGGAGAAGAGGAAATAGAAGCATATCTGGAGAAGCTAGAGTTACCATCGATAGGGAAAGAACAGAATGAAGAATTAAATAAAATAATTACGGAACGAGAACTGGAAGAGGCAATTAGTAGAGCTAAAAACAACAAATCTCCGGGGAGCGATGGATTCCCATCGGAATTCTACAAGACATTTAGAACGGAATTAGCACCCATGTTAGGGGCGGCGTTCAGACACACGATGGAAGAGGGCAAAATGCCCCCCTCGTGGAAGGAAGCCATAATCACCACGATACCGAAGGAAGGGAAGGATAGAGAATTATGTAGTAGTTTCAGACCTGTGTCCATACTCAACGTGGATTACAAGATGTATACATCGATAATATCAAAGAGATTTGAGACGTTTATGCCAGACATTATAGATGAAGATCAAACTGGATTTATTAAAGGGAGACAGACACAGGACAACGTGAGAAAAACATTACACATAGTAGAGGAGATACAAAAACAAGGTGGTAGCGCGGTACTGATTAGCCTAGATGCAGAAAAAGCATTCGACAGTGTGAGCTGGACATTTTTATATAAAACATTGATGAGGTTCGGACTGAACGGGAGGGCGATGAAGATGATCAAGGCGCTATATCAAGAACCGACAGCGAGGGTTAAGGTGAATGGCAGCCTGACGGATAGAATCAGATTAGAGAGGGCTACCAGACAGGGATGTTGTCTCTCACCAACGCTCTTCGCCGTTTTCATAGAACCACTGGCACAACTGATCAGACAGACCGAGGACATTAAGGGAGTAAGGATAAAGGGAACGGAATATAAACTAGGCCTATTTGCGGACGACGTGATAGTATACATGAGGCAACCAGACAAGAGCTTCCCGGCACTGATGGATCTACTGAAGGAATATGGCCACTACTCAGGATACAAACTAAACGTGACAAAGACACAGACCTTAGCATGGAACTATACCCCAACGACGGAAATTAGGGAACAGTACGGGATAAGATGGGACATGGACAAGATTAAATACTTAGGGGTGAACATCACGAGAGGGGTGGGGAAACTGTTTGAGGCGAACTATACACAGATAAATCAGAACATCAAGAGAGACTTTGAGAGATGGACAGTAATGCCCTTGGACTTCAATTCAAGAATAGAGGTCATTAAAATGAACATACTAGCAAGGTTACTGTACCTGTTCCAATCACTACCGATACAAATACCACAGAATCAATTCAGGGAGTGGGACAGACTGATATCGAGGTTCATATGGGCTGGGAGAAGACCACGGGTCAGATATAAAACACTACAACTACCAAAGGAAGAGGGAGGGATGGCAGTACCCAGCCTACAAGATTATTATTATGCAGCGCAACTGAGAGCAGTGACGTGCTGGTGTAACGACAAATATGAGGCAAGATGGAAAGACATTGAAAAAGAAGGGGAGGGATACAAGGTACAAGCTCTGGTGGGAGATAGGGAACTGTTCAAAGAAAAAGAGGGACTGTTAGATCCTATCACCAAATGCACCTTGACCATATGGAACAGAGTAGTAAAAACACACAAATTAGAGAAGCAGTCAGGGGTTCTGAGATGGATAGCACATGACAAGAGATTCAAACCAGGGAGGCTGGACCATGGATTCAGGAGGTGGGGGGGGGGGGGGGGGGGGGGGGGGGGGGGGGGCAACAGCGATATGCAAAATGATAGAGAAGGGGGAAATGCAAACACTACAAAAATTAAAGGAGAACTTTGGACTAGAAAACAGGGACCACTTCAGATATCTACAGATTAGAGATTACTATAATAAAGAAATAAGAGGGGACAAGGAAGAAGAACAGAATGGAATAATTAGGATGATAGTAAGGGCATACGAAGGAGGGAAAGGAAGGGTAATATCAGCACTGTACCGGGCTATAATGACCAGCAAGGGACACACGACCGATTATATAAGGGAGAAATGGGAGAGAGAACTAGAGATAGGAATAACAGGGAAGGAATGGGGGAACATATGCGAGGTGCAACATTCAACAACAGGATCGAGGATATGGAAAGAGTTTGGATGGAAAAACATAATCAGATTCTTTATAACCCCAGAGCTGAAGGGAAAATATGCACCAACACAAAGAGCATGCTGGAGGATGTGTGGGAAGGAGGGGGCAAATCACACACACATATTCTGGGGATGTCAGAAGCTGAAGGGGTATTGGGAGGAGATAGGGGAGGCAATGATCAGAATATTAGGATACGGGTTACCACAAACAGGACTGGTGCTTTACTTAGGAGACCTGACACACGAGGGAATACAAGGGGGGGGGACAAATATTTAATAAAGATAATGTTGATAGCGGCCAGAAAAGCAATAACAAGACTGTGGTACAAAGAAGACCCACTGACAATAGCACAATGGGTAGGAATAGTGGAGGAGATACAGGATATGGAGAGGATAACACACATGCTGAGGTTACAGGAAGAGAAATTTGGAGAAAGATGGGGAAAGTGGGAGGATTACAAGGGGAACGAAAACGACATCACAGAGGAAGAACCAAATGCATCACAAGAGGGCGAAGGGTAAAGGAGGAAAGAGGTTCAAGGAGGGTCTCTGAACCCATGTCACACACTTTTGACTTAGTTAGCATTTTCTGATTTTAATTTTAATTTTCTTGGGTATTACAATTGTATTATATTTTTTGTACTTTATTATTTATGTCTGTTTAACAATGTTGTATTATGGGTTCCATTTTTGTGTAAGTGTTGTTTGTCTATAAATGTTAATAAAAATTTAAGTTTAAAAAAAAAAAAGGGTATTGAGTTTGTTTGCCAGGGAGACATCATTATTCAGCATGGGGGTGGTGCCTTTATATCTGTCTGTCATCGTTCTGAGGCCCTGCCACATGCCTCTGGAATCAGCCACCTTATCCCTGTATCGCCTTTTTGCCTCTATTACTGTTCTCCTTAAATTGTAGTGCGCCGCCTTGTGCTCGTTAATGTTGCCAGTGACGAGTCCGGCATTGTAGGCTGAGGTGCACACATTCATCATTCATTCATTCAGAGCCTCATGGATGGATTTGTCTACCCAAGGCTTTTGGTTTGGGAAAACGCTAATTGTGGTGGAGGGGATTATTTCTTCTACCAGAGTGTGTGTGTGTGTGTGTGTGTGTGTGTGTGTGTGTGTGTGTGTGTGTGTGTGTGTGTGTGTGTGTGTGTGTGTGTGTGTGTGTGTGTGTGTGTGTGTGTGTGTGTGTGTGTGTGTGTGTGTGTGTGTGTGTGTGTGTGTGTGTGTGTGTGTGTGTGTGTGTGTGTGTGTGTGTGTGTGTGTGTGTGTGTGTGTGTGTGTGTGTGTGTGTGTGTGTGTGTGTGTGTGTGTGTGTGTGTGTGTGTGTGTGTGTGTGTGTGTGTGTGTGTGTGTGTGTGTGTGTGTGTGTGTGTGTGTGTGTGTGTGTGTGTGTGTGTGTGTGTGTGTGTGTATGTTTTCATTGCATTAATAGCCTATATTCTCAAATGGCATTTAATGGCTATCCAACTCCTCGTCTCTATCCTCGCGACGGACCAGTGTATACCTTATATCATATCATATTCATATTCATATAATAGTTTACTCTATCAGCATACCAGCATGTAATACGTTCTGAGTGTGTATCTACCTCAACTCCTTATTATTTTGTGCATAGATTGCAGAAATACGGTAACGTTTTGATTTATATTAAAAGGCTTTGACATTGTAAAACTAAATACGTGGAATTCTGTAAGCATAATACAAGTCATATCACCCACACGATATATGCTCTGTGTCCAGAGCATGTATGCTTTTCATTCATTTAAGACACATTATTGCAAGGGTTTTGTAATACACATACACCCTGTTCTCATTGCAATGCGTTTTTTATTCTTTATTATACAGTAGGAAGGGGGAAGAACACTATATCGTGGGTGTTCATATGACTTGTATTCTGCTTACAGCTTCGAAATTCCACTTGTTTCGTTTAACGTAAAGCCTTTTAAATATAATGAAAACGTTTCCGTGTTTCTGCGGTCTGTGCGCAAAATAATAACGAGTTGAGGTACGCGGAGCGCAGTCAGTCAGTACACCCTGTATATTCCGATAACAGCATAACGCTATATAAATCATGCTGCATTCATTCGGAGATAAAGACCTATTATTCCAAATGCTATTTATAGGGTTTTGACCATAATTACACTACTGTTGCTATTTTACAATGAACTATAATGAATTACGGTTCATACAGAACACGCCAGTGTTGAAACTAATGCACAGAAGCTTATTTCCTTGTTGTAATAATATATTCTACCAAGGGGCGCCAGCTATGCATGCTCTGGGCTGTGCGTAGACATACGCACAAAGTCAAGTTCACGTTCAAATTGATAAATCCCACACTTTGCTTAGAAATGGTCGTACATATCTGTGCGTACGCAATGTTGATGAATGAGGGCCCTGGATTCTACATCCGGGTGACATCACAGATTGGAGGGGTCTTGAACACAACGGTGTGCACTCAAGAGGCACTTCTGGATAGAAAGAAATACAATGAAGGAAAAACATCAAGGAAGGAATACAGCCATTTATCTCTAGTCTGCTCTTGTATCTGATTCATTAGTCTCAGATTCATGGCCTGTGTCTGATCTGTCTGAGCTCGTCCTGGTTTAATATCTGCTAAGTGCTCCTCCAGCCTATTTGTGTTCTATTATTAGCATTCTTGAGGTCAAAATAATTCTCTGTCACGACTACCACTAATACCTCTCTCTCTCTCTCTGTCTGTCTCACTGTCTTCCTCTCTCTCTCTCTCTCTCTCTCTCTCTCTCTCTCTCTCTCTCTCTCTCTCTCTCTCTCTCTCTCTCTCTCTCTCTCTCTCTCTCTCTCTCTCTCTCTCTCTCTCTCTCTCTCTCTCGCTCTCTCTCTCCTTGTATGTCCCTTTTCATCTTTACCTCTGTGTCTCTCTCACTCTCTTTCTATCTACCCCTCTCTGTTTTGATCTTACTCTCTCTCCATCCATACCCTGTCCCCCCCTACCCCCGGCCTCCTCCAGGTATGAACGCAGCGGTGCGGGCGGTGGTCCGGATGGGCATCTACGTGGGAGCGAAGGTCTACTTCATCCACGAGGTGAGAGCCAAGGGCAGCGGGACTCAGTGGTTTACTCTGCTCTCTGCTCCAAATGCTACTTTAATCTCTTTGCACTTGACCCTTTTTATTTACATTGTAAGGGACTTTGACTGCACTTAATAAACAAAGCAAACATTGCAACTTTTTACTCCAGTACATTCATCTGTAACACCTGCAAATAGTAGTTCCTTATTATAAAAAAGTTGTTTCCATACAACAAGACATGCAATCAAGTTTTAACTTACGCTGGAAGCCGCCAGGGCAGCCATTGGAGCAGCAACACCCGTTTAGCTTTATTTTTGTACCAAAGTATAAGGATGAGATGTTGTAAGTAAGTAATTGCAAGTAATTGCGATGGTTGAGCACACATAACATCAAGTACCATAATTAGATTAGTGCCGGCCATTTAACATTGAAAACCCTGTTGAGTGCCAGCATCCACTTCAATGATAGCGTTAAAAACGCATAATCTATGTTTTAAATTATGTGAGAACTGGAGTCTGGAGCACAGCCCAATTGCTGAATACACGAGAAGAGAAAGGAGCGGTTTCAAGGGTGTTTAATGGAAATTGAGCAACACAGGAATTGGGGGGGAAATAGAACGGGGTTAATGTTCTGTCCTGTGGCTGCCACGGCGGCAGTGAGCGAGCAAGCGGTCCTGGTGCTTGTCGGGGGAGCTGCTGGGTGGCAGCGGGTGAATAGGTGTTCCTCCTCGGGAACAGGTGACGTCCAGACAGGGACGCTGGAGCTGCTGGGTGGCAGCGGGAGATTAGGTGTTCCTCTTCGGGAACAGGTGACGTCCAGACAGGGACGCTGGAGCTGCTGGGTGGCAGCGGGAGATTAGGTGTTCTTCTTCGGGAACAGGTGACGTCCAGACAGGGACGCTGGAGCTGCTGGGTGGCAGCGGGAGATTAGGTGTTCCTCTTCGGGAACAGGTGACGTCCAGACAGGGACGGCGGTCCTTTGGGGCACAGGAGAGAAACGGGTTAGAGTAAGCCAATACACGGAGGGTATCTTGCAGTAGAGCTTGTGGCAGAGACGTCGTACCTGGGCAGTGGTAATTAATACCACGACAGCTTCTGGTCAGCGTCGAGGTGCAGATATAGTCCCCTCATCAGGGGAGGATAGGGTGCAGCTGGGGAGAGTGGGGTGTTTGCCCGTGTGTGAATTAGGGGGATGGAATACAGCTGGGTGAATGAGGGTGAAGGAAGGGGTAAGTAAGTAAGTAAGTAAGTAAGTAAGTAAGTAAGTAAGTAAGTAAGTAAGTATTTATAAAGCACCTTTCATACATGTCATGTAGCTCAAAGTGCTGTACACAAACATAGGCATATATAACGATAAAAGCAAAAAAGTCACAGTGATCAGTTAAGATCAATGTTTAAAAAAAAAAAAAAAAAAAAAAAAAAAAAAAAAATAATAATAATAATAATAATAATAATAATAATAATAATAATAATAATAATAATAATAATAATAATAATAATAATAATAATAACGTAAAAATGAAAATAACGTAAAAATGAAAACATGAAAACAGTCATTTGCTTACCAGTTTGGGAGAACAGGTCCGCACAAACATGTCCGCTCAGTAGCAACCGGAAGTAGGAAATGCACTAAACCAATGCACTTGTACGGTAGGTAGCAATGTTAGCTCTTATAACGCTAGTGTAGTTACGTTTTTATTAGTGGTCAGAGTTGGGTCCACAGGACTTATCCAAGCCCCATGGATCCATCAGTGGCCGTGTATTGTGTGCGTATGTACCCGTTCCCTCATGTGGTCAGTGGTCAGAGTTGGGTCCACAGGACTTATCCAAGCCCCATGGATCCATCAGTGGCCGCGTATTGTGTGCGTATGTACCCGTTCCCTCATCTAAAGAGTTGGGTCCATAAGACTTATCCAAGCCTTACGGATCCATCAGTGGTCGTGTATTGTGTGCGTATGTACCCGTTCCTTCATCTAAAAAGTTGGGTCCACAAGGCTTATCCTAGCCTCATGGATCCATCAGGTTTTTCCAAGCCATAACTATTTGTAAGCTAGACTGTATAGGTACGTTTTTAATTTTCCTTTAAAAATGTGTATGGAGCTGGCGTTTCTGATGTGTGTTGGTAGTGTGTTCCATAGTTTTGGGGCATAGTTGGCAAATGCCATACTTCCTATCCTCTTTTGGTTTCTGGGCGTGTCTAGTAAACCTGTAGTGGATGACCGTAGCGTTCTTGAGGGCAGATAACTAACTAGGGAATTTGCTATGTATTTTGGGCCTTGCTCATTAAGAGCTTTATATGTTAGGAAAAGGACCTTAAAATCAATTCTATGAGTTATTGGAAGCAAGTGCAGAGTGGCTAGGACTGGAGTGATATGTTCTCTTCTCCTTGTATGAGTTAGTAATCGAGCTGCAGAGTTTTGGATAAGCTGAAGCTTCCCAATGGTTGCTTTGGGAAGACCAGTGAACAGTGCATTACAATAGTCAAGCCGACTTGATACAAAAGCATGAATAAGTGTCTCTGCATCCTTTTTATTTACGAAATGTCTTACTTTCGCTATGTTTCTTAGGTGGAAGAATGACGTTTTCATGGCCTTATTTATATGAGACTTAAAGGTCAGGTCTGAGTCCAAGATGACACCTAGGCTTGTAACCTCAGTCTTTACATAGGATGACAGACTCCCCAGGTTTTCACACAGCACTTCCCTTTTCGCTTTTGGGCCAATCAATAGGATTTCGGTCTTGCTTTCGTTTAATTTTAGGAAGTTATTGTTCATCCACTTGTTTATTGCTAACATACAATTTGTAATGGACTGTATGGCTGTAGTGTTATTTGGTTCTGCGGAGATATATAGTTGTGTATCATCAGCATAACTATGGAAGCATACATTGTGGTCTCGAATGATGTCCCCGAGGGGCAGCATATATAGTGAGAAGAGTAATGGACCAAGGCAGCTTCCTTGTGCAACTCCAAAGCTGCTGTCATGTTCCTCGGATACATTGTCTCCAAGCTTAACATAGAACCTTCTCCCCTTAATGTATGTTATGAGCCAATTTAGTACATGATCGGAAAAGCCAACCAGTCTTTCAAGACGACTGATCAAGATATTATGGTCAATCGTATCGAACGCTGCACTAAGGTCCAATAGGACAAGAATTGAGACTTTGCCAGCATCGGAGTTTAGCCTGAGGTCGCTAACTATTTTAGTAAGGGCAGTTTCAGTGCTGTGATTTGTTCTGAAACCTGATTGTAATTCCTCCATGATGTTATTATCTTTGAGAAAGGAGTTTATTTGTACTGAGACTATCTTTTCTAATATCTTGCTGATAAATGGAAGGTTCGATATTGGCCTATAGCTTTTTAGTTCGTTTACATCTAAGTTTGTTTTCTTTAGTAGTGGTTTTACTACAGCCGTTTTAAATGCATCTGGAAAAGTGCCTGTTTGAAGCGACATATTTATGATTTCAAGGACATGATTTGAGACACTATCGAACACCCTCTTGAGAAATGCTGTTGGTATAGGATCGAGTCAGGAGGTGGCGGAATTACACTCAGAGACAATCTTACAGAGGTCAGGTAATGTAATACATGTGAATTCCCCCATAGTTATCTCAGGTGTGTTTTCACTCACAGCCAGATCTATATCAGAGGTAATGCTTGCTCTAATCAATGATATTTTTTCATTAAAGAAAACTGCGAACTCTTCACATTTTGTGGCTGATTGCTGCGGTATATGGGGGGGTGGTATGTTAATCAGCCGGTCGATGGTGGAAAAAAGTACCCTGGAGTTACCCATATTTCTGAGATCATTTTGGAAAAATATTCCTTTCTCGCAAGTTGTATTGCCTTATTGTATGCGCCCATGGCGTCTTTGTATAAATTAAAGTGAGCTGTGAGTTTGAATTTCCTCCATTTTCGCTCGGCTATCCTACATTTTCTCTTGTTATCTTTAACATTGGTTTTATTTAACCATGGAGAGATTCTATCACTTTTTACCTTTTTAACCTTCAGAGGGGCAACAGTATCTAACACTGTTGACAAGGTGCTGTGGAAGTTTTGCACTTTCTGATTTAAGGAGGATTCACTGCATTGGTCATATGATTTCATCATACTAGAGAATTTTGCTTCAGCTCTAGCGTCCAGAAGCCTTCTGTGAACTAGGAATTCGCTTCTGGTCTTATGTAATATTAGACTTGTACCATAGAACACACAATAATGGTCAGAAATTGGAATTTGTTTTACTGATACATTCTCAATGTTTAGCCCTGTTGTTATTAGTAGGTCCAGAGTGTTGCCATGTTGGTGGGTGGCCTCGTGAACATGTTGCATCAGTCCAAAACTGTCCAGTAGGTTCAGAAACTCACAACCCCTGGAGTCATCCTTTTTGTTGATATGAATGTTTAGATCTCCATTAAGAATGATTCTATCATACCTGGTAATGCAGATCGATATGAGTTCTGAAAATTCCTGTATGAAGAGTGGCGAGTACCTTGGTGGTCGATACAATGTCACACATACTACTGGCATTTCTGTTTTCAATACAATAGCAAGGTATTCAAATGATAAAAATGTTCCCAGGTCAATATCACTGCACACAAATTGAGTGGAGATGATTGCTGCTATTCCGCCTCCCCTCCCACTCTGTCTGTTTGATTGATAGAATTTAAAATTGGAAGGGCAGGTCTCAATCAGTGTTGCTACACCAGTGATGTTGTCTAGCCATGTTTCTACTAAAACATACAATGTACACCATGTTTTACTATGAGTTCATTTATCAGAAATGATTTTTGTTTCAGCGCTCTAACATTGAACAGTGCTAGTTTTAGCTGTACGGGTTCTGTAGTGGGGCGTGAGATAGTCTGTGGTTGAACACTGATATTGATAAGGTTCGATTTACATATGGGACATGATAATGAGTAATTGATTAGTCTTTTGATGATCAGAATCGGGATGACACTCAACGTGTTTCTTTGTAGCTTAGGCTGCTTCTGTATATAGTCTACAGAGCTAGATATGGTTGGTTGTCAGGCCAGTGATGCTACACTTTGTATGACATTATGTATTAGCACATTTACCCCTGATATGTTTGGATGGATGCCATCGGGTCTGTAATGGTCTTTCCTGGACCAGAGCAGATCAAAGTTATTTATATAGCAAAGTCCTATAGTAGTACAGTAGGTCTGTAGCCATTTGTGCAACCAGAACAGACGGCTAAATCGCTCAGATCCACGACCTATGGATGGAATGGGGCCAGACACAATGCATATTTTACCCAGGCTTTCAATAGTGAGTATTAGTGATTCAAAGTCAGATTGGAGTTTAGCGGATTGTCTAGCCATTACGTCATTTGCTCCGATATGAATGATAACGGTGTGGGCGGACGGATATCTGTCGATGATTTCGGGAGTACACTCAAGTAAGTCAGTAACTTTTAAACCGGAAAAACAATATGTAATGCCGTGTGGTATTTGCAAAAACCTGGTGATGGAATCTCCGATGAGTAGGATCTCTGGCTGTTCATGGATGCATTCCCCGTCGTAGATGGCCAGGTTTCTATGGTGAAAAGCCGCAGGAGTAGCGTCTGCATTGTTGGCGGGGTTAGACGGTTGGTCGGGCAGCAGCGCCGTGTGGAGGGGCTCGTTCACAGCGGCATTTCTATCGATAACACTCGCCGTTTGAATGATCGTACTGGCATGGGCTGCAGAGCACCGCAGACGAGGACGTTTAAACTTTGGGGAGTTGGACCCATCGCGTGAGTCTGGGGAATTTGGCGATGCGAGAGCAAACAGGGCAGATCGCTTTCTGCTCCGGGTTGCAGCTATATTTCCATGGTTGAGTCGTGAGCTGGAGAGGGCCGCCGTCCTGGCAGCTTCGCTTGGAGCCTGGCTAGTAGCTAGGCTAGTAGCTATCATCGGATAGTCTTTGAGCAAAGCTACAGTACTAGCAGCAGGAGACGGAAACGAGGGAGAGCCTAGGAGGCTGGGATCATTACAAAGAGGATTGAATCGGTTTGATAGTTGAGGTGAATCAATGGGATCATATAGAGGAAGGGAGAGCTTCCTTCGGCCCCTCACCACTGTCGCCCAGGAGGGACTACTGGTGCATCCTGCGTCCGCTTGTTCCATGCTAGCCAGCCTGGACATGAGCTCCGTTTGACGCTTGAGAAGATCCATTACTAGTATCTCGATGGTCTTCAGTTCCGTTCGCATTTCTGCGACATCTGACGTTGGAGCCATTTCCTCTGGGGAGTTTAGCACTGTGAGTACTGTAGCATGTAGCTGTAGCTATGGCAACAACAAGCTCCGATAGCTTAGGTCACGTCCAGTAAAAAGTCACATAAAACCAATAAATCCAACTGACTGAAGAAAGAGAGGATGATGAGGAGTGCACAGTGGATAGAGAGGGGGATGAAGAGGAGCGTGTGGAGGACGTGAGGGGAAAAGGAGGGGGAGTGAAGTAGGCCCGTGCTGTGATTATGACAGGACCCCCCCCTCGACGGGCGCCTCCCGGCGGCCCAGGCTTGTCAGGGTGAGCCCGATGAAAGTCCTGGACGAGAGCTGGGTCCAGGATCATTGGCCGGGAGATCCAGCTCCGCTCCACCGGGCCGTAGCCCTCCCAGTCGACCAGGTACTGGAAGCCGCGGCCACGTCGCCGCACGCCCAGCAACTCCCAGACCACGTAGGCCGGGTGGTCGTCTATCACCAGCGGAGGAGGGGGCTCTGGAGCAGGGGGAGACAGGGGACTGGAGACCACCGGTTTGAGCTGGGAGACATGGAAGGAATGGTGAATGCGCATATGGGGGGGGAGCTGGAGCTTGACAACAGAGGGATTAATGAGGGACAGGACCTTGTAGGGCCCCACAAAACGGGGGGTTAGCTTTCGTGAGACGGATTTGAGAGGCAGGTCCCGAGACGAGAGCCACACCATCTGACCTGGTACATAGGCGGGAGCCGGGGTCCGGTGGCGGTCGGCGAAGCGCCGGTTCTGGTCCGCAGTCCGGAGCAGCGCAGCCCTCGTCTCCTCCCAGATCGTCCTGCAGCGACGGAGATGGTCCTGCACCGACGGTACGGCGATCTCCTCTTCCTGGGCAGGGAACAGCGGGCGTTGGTAGCCCAAAGATGACTCAAAGGGTGACTGACCTGTGGCCGCCGAAGAGAGGGAATTGTGGGCGTATTCCACCCATGGCAGGAAGGCGCTCCAGCCGGAGGGGTCCCGGGCTGTCACGCAGCGGAGTGCGGATCCCAGGTCCTGGTTGGCCCGCTCCGACTGGCCGTTGGTCTGAGGGTGGAACCCGGAGGAGAGGCTGACCGTGGCCCCCAGAGCCCGACAGAAAGCCCTCCAGACCTGGGATATGAACTGAGGGCCTCTGTTGGAGACGATGTCAGCCGGGATCCCATGGAGCCGGAAGACGTGGAGTACCATCAGGTCAGCAGTCTCTGCAGCAGAGGGGAGTTTGGGGAGAGCAACGAAGTGCACAGCCTTTGAGAAACGGTCAACAATGGTGAGGATGGCAGTGTTACCGTGTGAGAGGGGAAGGCCGGTGACGAAGTCCAGGGCGACGTGCGACCAGGGCCGACCGGGGACTGGGAGCGGACGAAGGAGTCCGGCGGGCGGCCGGTGAGAGGCCTTCGCACGAGCACACACGGTGCACGCCAGGACGAAAGCGCGGGTGTCCTCTCTCATGGTGACCCACCAGAAGTGCCTCTTCAGCAGAGATAGTGTCCGGTCGATCCCCGGGTGGCACGCGAACCGGGAAGCGTGAACCCACTCGAGCACCTGGGAGCGGACGAGGTCAGGGACAAAAAGCCGGTTAGGTGGACCGTTACCTGGGTCCGGCTGGGCACGCTGTGCCTCCCTGACGACGGACTGGATCTCCCAGGTGGCGGTGGCCACCAGACAGGAGGTGGAAAGGATGGTGTCGGGGTGTGTGGACCCCTCCTCAGGGACGAACTGCCGGGAGAGGGCGTCTGGCTTGGTGTTCTTGGAACCAGGCCGGTAGGTCAGGGTGAAGTTAAACCTAGCGAAGAACAGCGCCCAGCGAGCCTGGCGAGAGTTCAGGCGCTTGGCCGTTGAGACGTAGGTGAGGTTCTTGTGGTCCGTCCAAACCAGGAAGGGGACCTCCGATCCCTCCAGCCAGTGCCTCCATTCCTCCAGGGCTAGCTTGACCGCCAGGAGCTCCAGGTTCCCGATGTCATAGTTGACCTCGGCTGGGGTTAGGCGGCGTGAGAAAAAGGCGCAGGGGTGCAGCTTCTGGTCGGTGGCGGAGCGCTGGGAAAGAACCGCCCCTACTCCAGTGCAGGAGGCGTCCACCTCCACCACGAACTGGCGGGACGTGTCCGGCTGGACGAGGATGGGAGCGGTGGTGAAGCGCCGGCGCAGCTCGGCGAAGGCGGAGTCCACTGCGTCGGACCAGACGAAGGGCACAGAAGGCGAGGTGAGTTGGGTGAGAGGCGCCGCGACCAGGCTGTAGTCCCTGATGAAGCGCCGATAAAAGTTGGCGAATCCCAGGAAGCGTTGGAGCTGTTTAACGTTGGTGGGACGGGGCCAGTCGGACACCGCTCTGATCTTCTCGGGGTCCGCACGGATCTTGCCGCCCTCTATGATGTAGCCAAGGAAGCCGATGGAGGAGACGTGGAACTCACACTTCTCCGCCTTGACAAACAGCTTGTTCTCTAGAAGACGCTGGAGGACCCGGCGGACGTGCTGGACATGCTCCTCCATGGAGCGGGAGAAGATCAGGATGTCATCTAGGTAGACGAATACGGAGCGGTGGAGTACGTCATGGAGAACGTCATTGACGAGGGCCTGGAAGACAGCAGGGGCGTTGGTCAGACCGAAAGGCATTACCTTGTACTCGAAGTGGCCGAGTGGTGTCTTGAAGGCCGTCTTCCACTCGTCTTCTTCCCGCATGCGGACAAGGTGGTAGGCGTTCCTGAGGTCCAGTCTTGTGAAGATGGTGGCACCTTGCAGGGGCTCAAAAGCAGAGTCGATTAAAGGTAGGGGGTATTTGTTCTTTACCGTGATGTTGTTGAGACCCCGGTAATCGATACAGGGGCGAAGGGAACGATCCTTCTTGGAAACGAAGAAGAATCCTGCGCCGACAAGAGAAGAAGAGGGGGTGATTATGCCCGAGGCCAGGGATTCGTGAACGTACTTCTCAATTGATTCTCTCTCTGGGCGCGAGAGGTTGAACAGGCGACTAGCGGGGAGTGGCGCCCCGGGGAGTAAATCAATGGCGCAGTCGTATTGGCGATGGGGAGGCAGGGAGAGAGCCTGTTGTTTGCTGAAAACTGCCTTCAAATCGTGGTAGGCCGGCGGAATAGCAGACAGATCTATGTTCTCTTTGGGGGGGTACGAACCGGTGCCCTCTAGTGGCGGCCGAGCCGACTGTAGACAAGCAACGTGACAGTGGGCGCTCCAGCTGGTCACCAGGCCGGTAGGCCAATTGATAACGGGATTGTGTAACTTGAGCCAAGGCATGCCAAGGACGATGGGATTGTGGGGAGAGTTGGTAACGTGAAACCGAATACTCTCGCTGTGATTCCCGGATAGCAGAAGGCGAAGGGGTACGTGTGGCGAGTAATCCGCGTGAGTAGTTTCCCGTTTAACCCCCGGGCATCGCGGGGTATCGGCAGGGCGTTAGTAGCGATGTTGTAACGGGAGACTACTCCGGCGTCGATGAGGTTCTCGTCGGCCCCTGAGTCAACCAGGGCAGATAACGGGAGTGTTTGGTTATTCAGACACAGTGTGGCGCGGAATAGCATGTTTGGGCCAGAGCTGGGAGCGATATCTAAACTCGAACAGACGCCCAGCGCTACTGTCGAGCCCCGTCGTTTGGGCGAAGCGAGCAAGAGGCAACTGAGTGACCCGTTTGACCGCAGTACAGGCATGCTCCAGTAGCGAGCCTGTGTCGGCGTTCGCTGGGAGGGAGACGTGAGCGGTCGAGATCCATGGGCTCGGAGGACCTATTTTCTTCGGCGCGGGCAGCGCGACGAGGCGGACCGGGTACAGGCGGACGAGTGGTGCTAGCTTTCTCTCGACGACGTTCCCGAAAACGCAGGTCCAGTTCTCTGGCCAAATGGATTAATTCGCCCAGGGAGGTGGGTCTTTCTTTGGACGCAAGCTCGTCTTTAATAGCGTCGTTCAAGCCCTGGCGAAAGGCGCCTCGCAACGGTGTGTCCCCCCAGTCGGAGCCGGCGGCGAGGATGTGGAAATCGATAGCGTATTCGCTTACGCTGCGGCTTCCCTGGCGGATAGAAAACAAGCCGGAGGCCCCCTCTGAGTCATCTGGAGGGTGGTCAAACACCTTACGCATGTCGTCGACGTATTGTGAGTACGAATTGCAGAGGAAGGAATTGTTGAAGTGGAGAGCGGTGGCCCATCTCAACGCCGCGCCTGTGAGCAGTGCCGACAGGTAAGCCACTTTAGACCTATCGCTGTGAAACGTGTGGGGTTGTTGTTCGAACACTAATGAGCACTGGAATAAAAACGCACGGCATTTGGAGACGCTTCCGTCATAACGTTCTGGTGCGGGGACAGGGGGTTCCCTATGCGGGGGGCTTGGTGCAGCGGGGGTAGCGGCTGATGAGCCCTGCTGTGCCAAGTGTGCCTCGACAAGTAGATACTGTTTTTCTCGCTCAACGGAGTCGAGGGCGAGAGTGGCCAGCTGTGCCGTGACGGCGTCTAGAGAGTGGGCGAGTTGGTCTACCCGGGCGGTCTGGCCGTTAATGATACTCACAGACTGCTTCTGAAACTTCCTCCATTCCTCGGTCTCGTGTACAGCTGGTGCTGTCATCGTGGTCGTGGTATACTGTGAGAACTGGAGTCTGGAGCACAGCCCAATTGCTGAATACACAAGAAGAGAAAGGAGCGGTTTCAAGGGTGTTTAATGGAAATTGAGCAACACAGGAATTGGGGGGAAATAGAACAGGGTTAATGTTCTGTCCTGTGGCTGCCACGGCGGCAGTGAGCGAGCAAGCGGTCCTGGTGCTTGTCGGGGGAGCTGCTGGGTGGCAGCGGGTGAATAGGTGTTCCTCCTCGGGAACAGGTGACGTCCAGACAGGGACGCTGGAGCTGCTGGGTGGCAGCGGGAGATTAGGTGTTCCTCTTCGGGAACAGGTGACGTCCAGACAGGGACGCTGGAGCTGCTGGCTGGCAGCGGGAGATTAGGTGTTCCTCTTCGGGAACAGGTGACGTCCAGACAGGGACGGTGGTCCTTTGGGGCACAGGAGAGAAACGGGTTAGAGTAAGCCAATACACGGAGGGTATCTTGCAGTAGAGCTTGTGGCAGAGACGTCGTACCTGGGCAGTGGTAATTAATACCACGACAGCTTCTGGTCAGCGTCGAGGTGCAGATATAGTCCCCTCATCAGGGGAGGATAGGGTGCAGCTGGGGAGAGTGGGGTGTTTGCCCGTGTGTGAATTAGGGGGATGGAATACAGCTGGGTGAATGAGGGTGAAGGAAGGGGTGACTGAAGAAAGAGAGGATGATGAGGAGTGCGCAGTGGATAGAGAGGGGGATGAAGAGGAGCGTGTGGAGGACGTGAGGGGAAAAGGAGGGGGAGTGAAGTAGGCCCGTGCTGTGATTATGACAAATGATGGCTATGTGTCTAATCTGCCCGTCGCTTATCAATGACTTGTTTGCAGTCAACATTGTCGAAACGGATTGTTTTTTTAATCGGTTCATATCCTTTTTATAGCATTTCGAAAAGCTATCGTTAATTTCCGGAAAATAGAAAGATTCCCCCATAAACGGCATTTATTGGAATATTCTCGAATACACTAGACACGTTGTCATTTGTCGCCCTATTTATGAATCGTTTTCAAATAAACGCTAGATTATCGATAGTATATGTGTACTTATGCACGCTATAGAAGCGGGCTGAAAAATCTATTCTCTCATTTCCTCAACATCACACACACACACACACACACGGCACATGCTGATATCTCAGTGAATACAGCTCTGATTATCATAAAACTGGTTACATAGACTCCTTACCTTAGATCAGATGTTCTCCAAAAAGATTATTCCAATTCCTGATTGCCATTCCAAATATCGATCGCGTTTATTGATTGATTATTGGCTGCTGTAAATATATATTCCACGCTGCTTTCCAACTCGCGATCACTTCCCTCATCATCAGATCCCTCGCCAGCATAATGGAGCCAGTTGGCTCCCCCCACAGGGATCCAGCAGTATAATCGAATGGCCTGCAGTTACACAGGGATAGACGATAGGGGGCGGTATTTTCCCATCTGAGCTCCTAGAAGGTCTGCTGTACCAACGGGAGACTCGGTTGTTAAAATATGAATTCAGATCGCTATTAAAAATAAAATAAAAAAATTTGCGTCGTCGGCACTCAACGGGGGGCATGATAAGACGACAATACACGTCGCTGGCACTCAAAGTGTTAAAGGGACACTTAAACAAAAAACAATGCAGATTTATTTTGCACATAATCTCACACACATCCAAAGACTCGGGGCGGGATCCACTAAGAATGGATTGCACGGTGCTAATTGCACCCTTAACTGCTCCGTCTTTGCGAGCTATCCACTAAGGACATTGCGCGGATGAGATACCAGCGCAGACACGCCCATTATGTGTGGAGTTTTTCCCTGATCTGCTCCAGGCAGCGCAGTTGGCTCGTGGAGCAGTCTGCACCTGACAGCGCTGAGAGAGGCAGAGAGAGAGAGAGCTCGGAGGACGTTCACTTGTTTAAACAAACTGTATAAACTTTCTGGTGGACCAAATGTGAGAATGATACATTGTTTGATTTTGGTTTGCGTTCACACTGCCCTTTTTTGAGCGAACTTAATTTGTAAACAAAGGACATGCAGTCGCCCAGGTCATTCATTCTATTGGACAGATAATCTTCGGGAAAATCCTGCCTGAACAGCACACGCTCGCTCGCACACTCTCTCTCATGCTCACACACACACATGCTCTCTCTCTCTCTCTCTCTCTCTCTCTCTCTCTCTCTCTCTCTCTCTCTCTCTCTCTCTCTCTCTCTCTCTCTCTCTCTCTCTCTCTCTCTCTCGAGCATGTGTTCGATTGCGTTCACACCAACAGCAAACCGCACCATGCTCCACTTAGTTACCACCTTGTCTGTGAAGACCGTAGTTGCGTAGCATTAACTGCTCGGTGCAATTGACGCCGGGCTTTGTGGATTGGGAGAATGTTTGGATGAGGCTCATTTGCATAGTTCCGCCCATATTACCTCATTTAAATATGCGCCAATTGCACCGGACGCAATGCTGACGGAACGCAGTTGCCACCTCATTTCACCCGTTGCACGTCCTCTGTGGATAGCAAACTGAGTTTCAGAGCAATATGCACCGGCTTTACGTCCGAAAAAGCCATGCAAACCCTTTGTGGATCCCGCCCCCAGTGTTGTACACATTGATTTAGGTATTGAGAGTAAATTAGTTTGAATATTGCCACCAATGATGTTATCTGGGACCTTGACTCCTTGTGTTGTGTTAGTTACAGTTCAATACATCTTTGGAGATTATGTGCAAAATAAATCAGCATTGCTTTTTGGTGAAGTGCCCCTTTAATAGTTGAATACATGAATAGGATTATGAACGGATGATTTTTACCTTTTACCATAGTATTATTCTATCGGGTTACTTCTATCTATTACTACTCTTACCTTATTCTATCTTGCTACTTCTACCTTTACTAGAGTACTATTATATCAGGGTATTACTACTCTTACCTTATTCTACCAGGTTACCTCCACCTTTATTAGAGTACTATTCTATCAGGGTATTACTACTCTTAGATTAGATTAGATTCACTTTATTGTCATTACACAGTAGGCCTACAAGACAGTGCAACGAGATTGTGTACGTCCAACCAGGATGTGACAATCAACAGTCAGTTGCAATATAAGACACATATAAATAAAACTGTACAGTAAAGTGCAATGGTTAGCACAATGTGCAATGGTGAGAATAAAAAAAATTAATAATAATAATCATTAAAATAAAGTCTACATAAACTATGACTATATACACAGGTATACAGTGAGGTGCAGTGGGCTACGTAGAGTTTTGATTCAGAAGTCTGACAGCTGAGGGGAAGAAACTAGTCGTGGTCCTGTTGGTTCTGCCTGGGAGGCTGCGGTAGCGTGCCCCAGAGCGAGTACCCCACAGGCGGGTGAACAGTCCATGGTTGGGGTGAGAAGCGTCTTTGATGATGTTCCGTGCTATCCGTGAGCACCGCTTCTCATAGATTGATGAGATGTGGGGAGTGGGGTCTTGGTGATGCGTTGGGCTATTTTTACTACCCTCTGCAGTGATTTCCGGTCTTTAACGGTGCAGTTGCCGTGCCAGACTGAGATGCAGGAGGTAAGGATGCTCTCAATCGTAGGGCTGGGCGATATGGCCAAAAACCTTATCGTGATAAAATAATAAAATAATTTTCATATAACTCGATATCGATAATTATCGTCGATATACATTTCTGTCAGGTTTATTTAACTTCTTATGGCCGGCGCCGACGGGCTATTCATAGACTCACTTGTTTTGCTGCGATAGAACCAACGAAGAGTCGAAGACGTCATTACGAGACGAGTTGGAGCCGTCGCGTGTCGAGCCAACCCTTTGAGAAGCGTTGTGGTCCCGGCTTGAATTCTCCATGAATGTGTCCAAGTCCATAATCCATATAAATCCATTTTGTTATATCCAACACAGTCTGAATGAATGTTTCTTGTTATTATGCCGCGTGATTTCAAACCACCAAAACAACTGAATGTCTCGAGTTGATGTCGTCATCAGTCCGCGCACATTCTTCTACGCAGTAATCACGGCCCAGTGCATAGATTATTATATTCCACCAGGGGGCAACCTACCGCCACTGGATCATATGCATGTTGTTTGGTCCAAGCTTGGAAAATCGATATGTCGAAACTTTGCGACCACGTTTCATGTTTATTTCGAGGAAATAATTTATCGCGATGATTATCGTTATCGTTTTAACGCCCAGCCCTACTCAATCGTAAAGCGATAAAAGTTTGCTAGCACAGGAGGGGGTAGGTGGAGTTTGGCCAACTTCCTCAGGAAAAAGAGGCGCTTGTGGGCCTTCTTGACCACTGACCAGGGTTGAGGTGTTGGTGGTCCAGGACAGGTCCTCAGAGATGTGGACTCCCAGGAATTTGAAACTACAGACCCGCTCAACCTCCTCTCCATTGATGTGGATGGGGCTATGCGTGCTTGTTTTATTTTTCCTGAAGTCCACCACTATCTCCTTCGTTTTTATGGTGTTGAGGGCCAGGTTGTTATTAGCACACCACAGAGCTAGGTACTGGACCTCCTCTCTGTTCGCCGACTCCTCATTGTTGCTGACTAGTCCCACCACGGTGGTGTCGTCTGCAAACTTGACAATGGTGTTTGAGCCATGCACCGGTTTGCAGTCGCGGGTGAAGAGGGAGTAGAGAAGAGGGCTCAGCACGCAGCCCTGCAGTACACCAGTGTTCAGGATGAGAGTGGAGGACTTGAGGCTGTCCATTCTGACATGATGAGGTCTGTCGGTCAGGAAGTCCAGTATCCAGACCAGTTGTAGAGGGAGTGGTCAATGCCAAGGTCATGGAGCTTGGTGATCAGCTTGGAGGGGATGATGGTGTTAAACGCCGAGCTGAAATCAATGAACAGAAGTCGCATGTACCTGTCCTTCTGGTCCAGATGGAGGAGGGCAGGGTGTAGTGCTGTGGAGATGGCGTCGTACGTACTCCTGTTCTGGCGGTAGGCAAACTGGTAGGGGTCAAGTGAGGGTGGTAGGCAGGATTTAAGGTGAGCCAGGACTAGCCTCTCAAAGCACTTCATGATGGTGGAGGTGAGTGCTACGGGTCGGTAGTCATTGAGGCTCTCTGGGGAGGCGTGTTTAGGGACAGGAATGATGGAGGTGACTTTGAAGCATGTGGGAACTTTTGCCTGGGCCAGGGACAGATTGAAAATCTCAGTCAGGACCCCCGTCAGCTGCCCAGCACAGACACTGAGTACCCGCCCGGGGATCCCATCGGGTCCGGCAGCTTTTCGTGCATTGGTTTTGCACAGTTCCGCAAACACATCAGTGGGGGAGAGTGTGAGGGTCAGGTGGTTGGCAGGGGTGGGGGTCTTGATGGCCCTCTCATGGTTGTCCCTGTCAAAACGGGCGTAAAAGTAGTCTAGGTCGTCTGGGAGGGAGGGGTCAGTGGTCGGGGGGGTGGCATGTTTGGGTTTGTAGTCTGTAACGGCCTGCAAGCCCTGCCACATGCGCCGGGGGTCAGAGCCATTTAGATGCCCCTCGACCTTGAGCTTGTGGTCGTGCTTGGCCCGTTTGATGCCCCTCTTCAGATCGGCCCGGGCTAGACTGTAGGCTTGTGGGTCACCTGATCTGAAGGCGATGTCACGTGCCTTCAGCAGCTGGCGGACCTGCCCGTCCAGCCATAGCTTCTGGTTAGGGAAGATTGTGATCAGCTTGGTGGTGGTGACCTTGTTGATGTTGGTGCTGATGCAGTCCAGGTTGGAGGAGGTGAAGGTATCAATGTTTGTGTGAAAGTCCACTGTGGCCTCCGCAGCAAAGTTACTCCAGTTGGTGTTTTGAAGCTGATGCTGAAGTGCCAGGTCTGCTCCCTCGGGCCAGATCTTCACGGATTTAACTATGGTCTTGACTCGCTTGATGAGTGGTTGGTATTTTGGTAGGAGGAACAGTGAGATGTGGTCCGACTGGCCCAGGTGGGCATGAGGGAGGGCCTTGTAAGCAGCTTTGGTGTTAGTATAGACGTGATCTAATGTATTGTCTCCTCTTGTTGGACAAGAAACGTGTTGGACAAATTTAGGTAGTACAGACTTTAAATTGGAGTGGTTGAAATCTCCTGCAATAATGAAGGCAGCCTCCGGGTGGCGTGTCTGTTGTTTGCTAATGGCTACATGCAGTTCTTTCATGGCTAGCTTTGCATTAGCATCTGGTGGTGTGTATACTGCAACTGTAATGATGCATGTAGTTTCTCTGGGCAGATGGAATGGCCTATTTTTAATCATGACAAACTCAAGCTGAGCAGAACAGTGCTTAACGATGGTGACGTTATCTGTACTCCACAAGTTGTTTACATACACGCACACTCCTCCCCCACACTTCTTACCGGAATCAGCTGTTCTGTCCGAGCGGATACAATGACGTCCTTGTAGTTCAATCGCGCTATCTGGAAGGCCATCGTGTAGCCAGGATTCAGTGAAGATTAGCATGTTTGCATCTGAAATCCTTTTGTTATTTGTAATCCATAAACGTAGCTCGTCCATTGTGTGTGCCAGCGACCGTACATTGGCAAGAAGGAGGCTGGGAAGAGCAGCGCTATGAGGAGCCCGAACTAGCCTCAGTCGCGCACCAGCTCTGCAGCCCCTTGTTACCTCTACTTTTACTACTATTCTATCAGGGTATTACTACTCTTACCTTATTCTATCAGGTTACTTCTACCTTTATTAGAGTACTATTATACCAGGGTATTACTACTCTTACCTTATTCTATCTTGTTACCTCTACCTTTACTAGAGTACTGTTCTATCACGGTATTACTACTCCTTACCTTATTCTACTAGGGTATTAGTACTGAACTTGTGTACATGATTGTTCCAGCACTGCTTTGACTCAGACAAGGCCTCAGTGGAGGTCAGGGGAGCAGACGTGACAGGGAGCTAAACTGCTGCTGAGTAGCCCCTCCCCTCCAGTCTGCCAGCTGGGTCCCCATGGGCCATCCTGTCCTGGATGGCCTTGTTCTGGAAGACCTCTATTTTATTCAACTAATAGTCAAAGGATTTGAGGATTCTACAAAAAATTTAATAAAGTAAAGATAAATATATATCTTGATATAATAAATATAAATATATAATATAGTATATATATATATATATATATATATATATATATATATATATATATATATATATATATATATATATATATATATATATATATATATATATATATATATTATATAATAATACATTAACCTTCTTACTGTCTTCTACTATCATGTACTAATACTAATATGTCTTTACTATACTATGTACTCAACACTGCAGCACCCAAGTTTCAGCACTGTTTGATTAACATTGTTACTCAGCTGAAAGACGTAGTGTGGTAGTGAAAGGTTAACCGTCTGTAGTGTGGTAGTGAAAGGGTTAACCGTCTGTAGTGTGGTAGTGAAAGGTTAACCTTCTGTAGTGTGGTAGTGAAATGGTTAACCGTCTGTAGAGTGGTAGTGCAAGGGTTAACCTTATGTAGTGTGGTAGTGAAAGGGTTAACCGTATGTAGTGTGGTAGTGCAAGGGTTAACCTTATGTAGTGTGGTAGTGAAAGTGTTAACCGTCTAGTGTGGTAGTGAAAGGGTTAACCTTCTGTAGTGTGGTAGTGAAAGGGTTAACAGTCTGTAGTGTGGTAGTGAACGGTTAACCTTCTGTAGTGTGGTAGTGAAAGGGTTAACCGTCTGTAGTGTGGTAGTGCAAGGGTTAACCTTATGTAGTGTGGTAGTGAAAGGGTTAACCGTATGTAGTGTGGTAGAGCAAGGGTTAACCTTATGTAGTGTGGTAGTGAAAGTGTTAACCGTCTAGTGTGGTAGTGAAATGGTTAACGTAAGGTTATGTATATATTATTATGGCGACGCTCAGCATCATCTGCACTATACTTCACTTCGTGCACGTGCACTGAATAAAAAATTCCACCATGTACCTTTACATCCCAACATTCGTCTGGCCACACCCCCATCCGCTTACCTTCATAAGCGGGTGTGTGGTCACCTACTTGCCTCCTTCCCAAACTTTCACCACAAGGCGAGATCAAGGGCCGCAGCGGCGTCTGATGCTGAGCGTCGCCATAATTCATAGAACTTGGTTATATACATAACCTTACGTTCTATTTCATTATGGCTTTCGCTCAGCATCATCTGCACAAGAGAGGCTGAGCGGGAGCCATAGCCCAACAAATGTACCCCGCTGAGGCCCCCCACAACCATCAGACCGGGGAGGACCGAGCCCCCCGACCCTCCCTAATGGAGGATACCCCCCCTATTGGAGGCTTATGGGAGGGAGATGGATCCGACCGTGCGAAGAGGAACTCAAGCAACTCAACGCACAGGGTGAGCAGACCGTGGCTTGACCCCACGACTACACACACGCACAACCCGCATGCCACCAGGGAACAAACGGAAGGAACAACCTCGTTACTGCCCCCAAAATCACGGGGTCAAGAGAAAACCCAACCCCGTGGCAAGGCTGTAGCAGCGGAGCGCGAAGGAAGACCCAGACCCACTGAAGGGACTGGATCCCCTGGAAAAAGGGGGCCCGGAGAGGTCAATGACGCCCCCCACATCGCCAGCGTATTCGGATAAGGCCCCTCCAAGAGCGGGCCCTTTCCCCCCAATAGCACACCGCCTGGCACACTGACCCTGCAGAACAGGCAGTCAGCATGGCCGTAAGCACTCAAAAAAGGTTAACCAACGGAAGCAGGCAGCGCACCGGGGAAACCAGGCAGCAGGCTGTAACCTGAGCCTGGAGCACTGCAGACAAGACAGGCGCCAAAGGAGTCAACTGAAAACAGCCCCCCCAGCGGAAGGGGCGTATGCTGGCATTGTTGATCACCATGACAAAGCCTCCATTAAAAAAAAACCACCCAGAGGGGTCGAGGCAGAGAAGGCTGACATGATTGGCAGACGTCATGAACGTGCAGGGGCACACTCAACCGGGCAACCCGGGAGTTGACTCTGCTCCAACATACCAGGGAATCAACTACCCTCTCGGTACAGACGGTGGTTGTTCCTATAACCCCTCAAGAAAAAACTCCAAAACACACCTGCGGGTATACACTGGCTATACCGCAGTACAAGTGTTTCAGTTTTCAAAAAGGGGTTATTCCAGGCCTATGGGTTGACGAAACATTACTTCGGACCGGGCCCGGCGGCTCGGGAAGCACAGGGTTACCAGAGGAGGTCCAAAGACCACCCCAACAGCCCCCTCTTCGCCACGCGTGAGAGAGGAGCGAAAGGAATGGAGAACCAGCCCTAAGCACACCGCACTTGGTATTCCCAGGTGGTCTCCCAACCAAGTACTAACCAGGACCGAACCTGCTTAGCTTCCGAGATCGGACGAGATCGGGCGTGTACAGGTTGGTATGGCCGTAAGCCATTACGATAGTGCAGAGTACAACATGTACCCAACAAAGGGTCTCCATAACGCCTAACCCTGTGACACCCGGGCCGACCCGGCATTTTTCCCCCCGAAAAAAGCACAAGTCCCTCAGGGTACCAAAACAGCAGATCTGCATCCCCGGCGGACAACGGGTTAACTGACCTGGACCAGCGCGACCAGACCAGTCCCGTGCCCTAACCACGCCGACATGCCCACTCCAGAAGAGGGGGTAGGTATGCGTGTCGATCTGAAAAGAGGGCGCCACCCAGACGGTCCCATTTGTACCGCGCTCCGTGGCCCACCCCAAGGGCGTGAGACCCTTCTACCTATGTTCTGATCTATTCCGTTAACATCCCCCAGATATGAACGAGAATTCATCGAGACAACCTAGTAAACTGGCGCTCGGAAGAGACAAAACTCCATCCCAGTTGCCCTATAAAAACGCTGTTTTAATAACGAGCAACCAAGGCGCACTTAGCCCCTGCGTGATTCTTAACAGAAACACCCCGAGCCAGCACTATGTACGCGTCGAGACCCAAACACATCAATGGATAGTCTAGCAAGACACCAAACATTGTTCCTCCAAGTCGCCTGGGAGAACGACATGGAGCCGTCGTGCTTCATGTTCCTTCCTCTTTTTATTTAAAAAAGAAAGAAACACAGACTGACATGAATCCCACGTGACGCAGCTGAGGGTAATTTTTTTTTACATTTTTACATCCCACCACCCTCGCCACAGGGAGGAGACGGAAATCCCCAGAGAGACTTCCCACGCGAGCTGTATAGATTGAAAAGAATATATTGCAACATTGAGCTATGTAACACTTGGGTTAGGGCTCTCTGAGGAGGAGGCACTGAACCAATACACACTCAATAATCGAATTGAATCGAATACACACACAATAGAGCAGAACTCCTTTTTGAAGTTCTACTCACCTTGACAATCTGAGGAGGAGGCTCTGAAACTCTGAGGAGGCTCCCTCACAGGGAAGGAGAGTCCGAACTCACAGAAGGCACTTCTCCCCGAGGAGGAGCTTCGTGAGGAGGAGCTCTGACAACTCCCTGAAACAGATCCATAACATGGACCTGAACAACCCACGGAAGTCTTACCAACAAAGACGCGTTCAGTGACGTACTCTATGGCGGGGGAATTTCCGCGGTGCACACGCCCAATCTTCCAGGGCGTGGGACCAGGAAACTCCCCCCCCCCTCTTACCCTGTAACGTGCCAAACAGCAACGTGACAGGAACCTTGAAGGACAGGAGGTTTTAACCCCTGACCAATCAGAAAAGGGGAGGAAGGATTACCAGTTCACCCCTTTACGACCCCACACCCATGATACGATGTAATGACAAGTAGAGCATGACACAGTCATAGCCTGCTACATGAAGCATCGAACAGCCTCACATAGCTCATGTGCTAACCTGCTATCTGATTTTTACTAAGGAAAAAACACAGAACAGAGAGGGCCCCCTTTAAGAGCCCCGGTACCTGACTTACACATGTGCTTCTGTGGGCCAAACCTAACCCAGTTGTAGATCACAAGACACACACAACCCTTCATCACAACAAAAAATGGCAAAAGTACACTCTTGCTACAGAGGAACGCCATTTTTCATAACGAGAGAATACAGAATCCTCGATTATGTATTGGCCACAGGCCTTGCTAAGCACACATGATAAGTGACCAAACAATCTTTTCTTTAAGCACAAGCACAACCCCAGCAATTAAGCTGAGGGTTACATCGTATCCCCACAAACACAGTGACACAATATATTGTAAACAACATGTCTGAGAGGAGGGTGGGGAAGCCCCAGGGAAACCGGGGGGATCACCCCTCCTTCCTTACCCTTGATACGACCAAGTTGAACAGGTAACCCTGTTAATATGTGAACACTGTTCATTGTCATTACAGGCTGAGAAAATAATTCATTCCTCAATCACATGTCACTAAGCATAGCTTCATAGGTTAATTAACCCCCTTAGTTGTGAGTTCACGTTACATGAACACACATGTTCTCATCACAACTAACCAGATCATTTTTACACATGTAAACAACAACCCGATTTCTATGGAGAGAGAAGCTATACCAGTGACAAGACAATTCACACACAACACGCGTCGTATCCTCAATGTATTGCAGCAACACACGTTTTGGAAGACATCGTTATTACAAAACATTTAGAAGGGAAGGAAAGAAGAAGTGTTTAAAGTCCGGTCGGGACCTTCCTACCCTGAGCGCAGACCAAGAGAACTGAAATCTGGCTAACGGGACACCGGAATTGAACACAGGATCTCCTGTGTTGGCGACGAGGGTAACGTCGCTGCGCCACCCAGCCGCTACGTTTTCTCCATGTTGACGCAGTCCTCGCTGGCAGGGCTCCCGGTGTAGGTTCGACTAACATCCTCTGTCAAAGATGACGTCGTAGTCAGAGTGTTTTTAAGGCATGTTATAGTCACAGTATCATTTCAACAGTGCTAACAGCCGTCCGACTGATAGCAACAAGCTAACGTTTACTAGCCTGGTAAACGCAGCGAGCTAGCGCCGCAGCTAACAGCTGACTGGCTAACACAGTAGGCCACAACTAGCACGCCAGCTAAGCAGCTATCCGACTGATAGCAACAAGCTAACGTTTACTAGCCTGGTAAACACAGCGAGCTAGCGCCGCAGCTAACAGCTGACTGGCTAACACAGTAGGCCACAAACTAGCACGCCAGCTAAGCAGCTATCACCTGAACTGTACACAACGACATAACAAGCCACACTTCAGACAGGCCGCTGTCCAAGTCCCTCCCCTAAGAGGGAAAAGAAAAAGAATGTCAAACACAGTTTTCAACGGTGATCCAGACATACAGCGGGGCCAGCACAATTCCCATTTCGGGCTGCAGCCGACTTTGAGCATGGAACTCCCGATAAAGAAGATCCTATGCCCACATTTCCTCGTTAGGGTGTACTTTCATTTTTATGTGAAAGGTGGGGCCTGCACGGGACAGAGAAGCATCCGCTCGAGAATCCTGGGTTCACCAGGACCTGGTCGCGGCCCACTAGATTGACCATCATGGGCGTCAGACCAAGATCCTCCGACCGCCGTTTAAGCTGAGCAGAGGACCCCAGTCTGGAGTCGGCGTTTCGTAAAATTGTCAGCTAACCCCCACAGCATCAACAACAACCAGAGCTTGCAAGCAAAACAGTACGTACCCCACCCTGGAAACAACCGCTTCTCACAACAGTCGGTGCTTCCCACAGTCCAGCTGTATGGCCGGAGGGCAACCCCATCCAGCCGCAGCAAGGAGGACTGTAGCTGGGGAGCATGTCAGCGGCGTGAGCTCCTAATACAAAAAAGCCGTTGAAGGTCAGAATGATCATCATCTTCCACACACTCCAGTAACGAAGACAATATCGCCGTATTTTCTCGAAATAGTGAGAGAGAAAATAAAGATATGATGTCAACGTATCTTCCCGTTCTCTTGTTTTCCAACTTTCTTCTACTAACAACCTCGTCAAGTGGGGATCTACCGAAGGCACTTCCTTGTGGTGAAAGTGAAGAAGGAGGCGAGTAGGTGACCACACACCCGCTTATGAAGGTAAGCAGATGGAGGTGTGGCCAGACGAATGTTGGGATGTAAAGGTACATGGTGGAATTTTTTATTCAGTGCATGTGCACGAAGTGAAGTATAGTGCAGATGATGCTGAGCGAAAGCCATAATGAAATAGAACCTTCTGTAGTGGTAGTGAAAGGTTAACCATCTGTAGTGTGGTAGTGAAAGGGTTAACCGTCTGTAGTGTGGTAGTGAAAGGTTAACCGTCTGTAGTGTGGTAGTCAAAGGGTTAAAGACACAAAATCACACTATACACTTTAAAGGGGAACTATCTTATAAATGGCCTTTTCTAGGGGTTTGCATTGTTTTCTAGCAATGTGGTGTACCAACACTGTCTAGGGGTGGAACGGTTCACAAAATGGACGGTTCGGTTCGGTTTACGGTTTTCGGTTCGGTTCGGTTTATGTTGTTTTTTCGTTTAAAAAAAAATGTAACACTCCAAAAAATACCATACATCAACATAGAATATATAGCCTAAAAATAATCCAACTTTTGAGTTATTCTCAAGGACGTAGTCATGCAAAAACTGAAAGAATGAGGCTATTTGACATCAGGCACATTATTTTGACAGTGACAGTTAGAGCTAGGAGAGATTTTGGTACAGCAAGAGGGGAGGCATTGGTAATTTTAAACATGCTTCTCATTTATTTGGTAAAAAAAAAGGTTTACCTTTAACACATTCTCTGCCACCACTTTGATCATCCTAAACCATTCTCTGCCAGTACTGTAAGTCTATGGAGATGTTCACCTTCTTTGCAGGGCTATAACTTTTTAAATTGTATTGTATTGTATTGTATTGTATTGACATTACTATGGCCCATTCAACATCGATTAGCTATCGTTCAGGATGTAGGAACGTTTAACTTTTTCATTCACACATTCATACGAAAATACCGTCTAGAGCAGGGGTGGCCAACCCGCGGCTCGCGAGCCGCATGCGGCTCTTTGCCCGTCAATGTGCGGCTCTTCCATCCATAAAAAAAAGAAAAAAAAATAATAATAAAAAAAGAAAAAAAAAAAAAAATTACTTTTTTTTTTTTTTACTTTTTTTTTTTTATGTCACTCATTCCATAAGGACGTAGAATAAACATTTACAATTTTTTTTTAAATGGTCCATTTGCATGTTCTTGGTATCTGAATCTAGGGACATATATGGATCAGTGTCAGAAATAGTGTGTCTGTTACTAGGCTTGAGTAAATTGTAATGAACCAAAGGAGAATATCAATTCTATTTAAAAAAATAATTATCTTTGACTGTAAATAACACCATGCTAAAATTGACCAGACCTGAAAAATCTAAGCAAATGAATAAAGGGAAGATGATTAAACAGAAGGTTTTGTAGATACAGTACTGAATTCTGCCATCTTTTTTATAATGTAAATTTCTCCACCATTCTTCATCATATTGCAACACCGTTTTTTGCAAGACTTTCACAGAAAGGTAGAGAAACTAACTGCGTTCTGTTTTATGGCAATAACGTTCAGGTTTGTGGGAGATAATCCCAAAAAATAAGAGAAATTAAAAAGTAAATCCAGAAGTCAGATGATTGACAGGGGCTGGTGTGAGCTGGGTAGGGTAGTTTTTCGAAATTTGAAAGCCCTGAGTCTCTTCCTTCAAAAGACTACACTCACTTTTGGCTGTGCCACTTCCTCCTGTCAATATGCGCCGGTTTCCGACTCAATGCCCTGAGATTTCTATAATCTTATATTTCACTAATAACAGTTAAAATAATTGGTAAACAAACATAATGCTGAAAATATACACTTTTACTGTATATCTCGGGCTTAAGAGGTTAACCCTGTGAGGCCCAAATTAAAAAGAAATTAGCAACTTCAGAGGCCAGAGGGTGGGACATATAAACACATTTACTATCAAATAGCATTGTGAGGCTGAACAACAGGACCAATTGACTATACATGTGCTTAAAGGGGAACTATCTTATAAATGGCTTTTTTCAGTGTTTACCATTGTTTCTTAGCTATGTGGACTTATATTAATAGGATATATGTCTCGAATTCTCATATTGGCGAATTCTTCCAATTCTCCTCTCACAATATTCACCCTCACTGAACTGAGTGATCTGAAAATGTGCATATCTGTGATGTCAGAGATTTCTCAGCTGCATAATAATGTGGCAGTTGGCACCAGGCCACACAGTGGTTGGAGCCCAGCCTCAAAACGGCTTAAGATCTTGAGGTAGAAAAATGCTAATGGCTAAAAGTGATTTTGTAATTTTGCAACCGTGGGTCTCACAGGGTACTTTTAACCCTGTGAGGCCCAAATAAAAAAGACATTAGCAACTTCAGAGGCCAGAGGGTGAGACCTATAAACACATGAAGGGTGCCGTGACTGAAAAAAAAGGTTGAGAAACGCTGGTATATGGTGTGGCTCTTTGTGGTACCACAGTCATTTTTTTGTGGCTCTTAGTCTCTGACTGGTTGGCCACCCCTGGTCTAGAGTATATGTTTTTATCGTTTTCTGCAGTATTTCCTAGAACGTGAGATATACTGTAGACATAAATGCATATTAGATTATCAAATGCCGTTTTATACCGATCAACGTTATATAAAAAATTTCAACTGTACATGGTCCTAAGCGTTATGACTGATCATCCGCGGGTGAACGGAGGGGGGGGGGGTCGTTTATAATTCCAAAGATTCATATCCACGTTGTGTGTCTTGAGTCCAGGGACGATAAACGAGTGGCCGGATGGAATAGGGAGACGCACCGGTATCACAAGAGATCCACTTCCGGAACTCGCCGATCAGCCACCAGGTGGCAGTATTGAAGCGTTGCAGAGTTGTGATGGCTCCCCCAGCATATGACAAGGCTCCGTGAGTGAAATATGAATACCATGACGAAAATATGAAATATGAACATGAAACACGTCGTACGCCGTTATTGGCAGAATTCGCATGAACTTGAAACCCATCATACGACGTGAATGGCGGAGAAAGTGTTAATAATGTTTGGCACACAAAGACCGAACTGACTGAAAAATATAGGCAACATTTGTCAAAGTATTAACTTAGTACAAACAAACAAAATAATTAAACCTTTCCATTTTTGTGGCCACATTATAGACAAAGGCCAACATAAAGTATGCATAATGCTCAACCAGCACTAGACGTTCTTATCAAAAAGTAAAAGTCACAGAAAAGATGAATAGGGTTTTAAATAAGGACGTTTATGGGGTTTCTTGTATTAATAATAATTTGCACTGTTATGGTTTGTATAGCGACCCCAATTGCACGACACAGACAGGTAATCAGAGTTAGCCAAAACAAGGGCATGATTTATTAGACAGAAAAAGTGGCACTGAGCCTTTAACACTTTCACTGCCCAAGCTTAATTCCCTTTTACCCCCTTGAATGCCCAGCACCACTTCAATGTTAACGTTAATATCGCCTAATCTATGTTTTAAATTATGGCTATGTGTCTAATCTGCCCGTTGCTTATCAAAGACTCATTTTCCAGTCAACATTGTCGTAGCAGATTGTTTTTTTATCGCTTCATTTCCGTTTTCTAGCATTTTGAAAAGCTGAAAAAATAAGACATTCCATGATAATCGCCCTTTACTGGAATATTCTAGAACGGTCATTTTTCGGCCTATTTATGAATCGTTTTAAAATAAATGCTAGATTATCGATAGTATATGTGTGCGCATGCACGCTCGTGCCGCGAGCTGAAAATCGATTCTCCTAGTTACTGACTGCTCGCACAGCCAAACAGCCATATCACGTAATCACATAAAAGCTTATATCTCAGTGAAAACGGATCTGATTATCCTAAGCCTGGTAACATAGATTCCTTACCTGAGATCAGATGGTATCCAAATGGATTATTCCAATTCCTGATCGCCATTCGAAAAAATCAATCATTTTATTGATCCACAGAGTATAGTGTAAAAACACATAATCCCTGCTGCTCTGAAGCTCCAGAGTGAAACTGGTCGACGGCGGTTGCATGAGTGAGAAGTAAAACATGGATTCCGGGTTTTTTTTTCTCATTCATTTTCATTGAGTTCAATCCAAAAGGGTGAATTACCATCTGGGAGACGATAGGGGGCGCTTTTTTCACATCTGAGCGCCTGGAGTGGTTGATTTTCCAACGGTAGACTTGGTTGATGAAATATGATTTTAGATCGCTAATAAAAAAAAACTAGAAATACGAGAATTCTCGTGATGGGCCTTCAACCAACGGGGGGGGGGGGGGTAAACCCGAGAAAACTCGTGATGGGCAGTCAAAGTGTTAAGGGGGGAAAAACACTAAAGTCCAATAACACAAAAAGGCGGCACTGTGCCTTTAACGGGCGAACAGGCAGGAAAAAAGTAACAGGAATCTTCTGGAACATGGGCAAACAGTACCCAGGAATCTTCATCGTCCTTTAGCCGAGTAGGGCTCTGCGGCTCTGCAGCACTGCCCAGGAATCTTCTTCCTCACGGGCAAAAGGTAAACAGGTATCTTCCTCCTCCCGACCAGAACGCTGCCGACGGGCAACGCAGCAAACAGGGGGTCCGAGCGGAACAGGGTGAGAACACGGGCATCCTCCCGTGGAGTAATAGAGAGCGAACGACGTCCATGTAGAGGGAGAAGGGAAGTAGCCGGCACGACATCTGGAGTGGGAACACTGGGATCCTCCCGTGGAGTAATAGAGAGCGAAGACGGTGTCCTACTCCAGGAAACGGCGACAGGTGGTGATGTACAGGGGTGGCACGACGTCTCACGCCGGAGACGCGGCAGTAGATGGTAGTAACAAGAACGACCGACCCGGAGTGGAGGAGAGTCAGCGTATATGAATCCTCCCGACGAGCTGATTGTGGATCAATCTCAGGTGCGTGAGGCAGAAAAACGGCACGCCCCCTCGTTGGGCAGCATGCAGAATTCCTCCAGCCCTCACATTGCACTAAGGAATGTTGTAACTGTTGTTATCATAAAAAAAGGAGATGTTACAAAGGGAATGGGGAATATAAACCCCCCCACAGTGCAGTGGCGTCGCATGGGTAAAATAACAGAGGATGCCAAAAAATAAATGTATTAAAAAAAAAGTATTAAACATTTTTATTAATATTTTTATTTTTTATTTTTTTATTTTTTTTTATATTTAAGCCAAGCAGTCACCATGTACAGTATGGCTCGGCGGCCAGTCAAACCAAGCAGTCAACATGTACAGTATGGCTCGCTGGCCAGTCAAACCAAGCAGTCACCATGTACAGTATGGCTCTGCGGCCAGTCAAACCAAGCAGTCAACATGTACAGTATGGCTCGGCGGCCAGTCAAACCAAGCAGTCAACATGTACAGTATGGCTCGGCGGCCAGTCAAACCAAGCAGTCACCTAGCCCCTTTCGTGACTGCGATGCACTGTAATCATAACAACTACTACCCTTTTTTTTGGTATCGCTGCTGGCGGGACAAAACCTCATAACTCCAAAAACCCAACTTTTCAGCAGATGAAAAAAACGAACACAGATTTGAGGGCGAATAGAGTTACGAGGTTTAGACAGATGATTGGTTTAATGCTTTCCCATTGTGTAGACTTTGTAAAACCACACACACATGGAGGATCATCTACTGAGTTGATAAAAAAAATATATATATGGAGTTAGGAGGTTTTGTCCCGCCAGCAGCGGTATGTATATTCCTGTAGTTTTGACCTAACCAGATTTATCATGACATGAGCGTTACTACTATGAACAAAACAAAGCCAAGAGACCAGTTTTGACTCTTCAAATAAAGTGACTATATTTATTTTTCCAAATAAATATAATTTGAGTCAATCACAAAATTCACAATCCGTCAATGTCATTAACAATGTGTTTCCCTGAACAATGAGTGAACTAAAAACCAACAGGTATTGTGCTTTGTCAGCAGATAAAACATTTGACGCTATAGGAGAGGAGACTGTTGTGGTCTTGGTCCATGAAACAACTATTACTTGGCATTTATAGGACAGCACGCCTCAAAAAGAATTTAATAAACCAAACAAACATCACAGGTCCATATGTCCGTGGTGAAACTTACGTGCTGTGATAGCTGGCTGCTTTGTCACTATGAATTGAAAATGGGGGACCCTGATGTAAACAATGAATGAATGAATGAAAACTTTATTTAACAGATTGCAGAATGGGTACAATACAGTACGGCTCAATACACACAATTTTATAAGGGGATGCAGACCAGAGAAAGACGTTTGTCTTGTTTACATCAGGGTCCCCCATTTTCAATTCATAGTGACATTTATGACATAGGGACATACATGACATACAGGTATTTAGTACTGTTACATTTGTGACATATACAATATTCAAATATACAGTACTGTTACCCATAGATCCTGACAGAGTATATACATATGATGGGGAGGGGACTGTACATTAGGAGGGGGTGGGTGGGTGGGAGAGAAATATACATACAGCGGGGAGAGATTATATACATGCGGTGGGGAGGAGACTGTATATTAGACAAACGTCTAGACAAACAAGACAAGACAAACGTCTTTCTCTGGTCTGCATCCCCTTAACACTTTGGGTGCCGGGAGCCATCTTTAGACGTCTTTGCTGGCCATGCTAAAGTTGCCGGAGGACGCGTTACGTCGTCCTTATATCAATATTTCAAAAATCTGCGATCGGATTCATATGTCCCCTCCGCTGGCCTGAGATCCACCAGCAGGACCCACTGAGCTCTCTGGCGGTTCAGGAGCGCCATCTGGTGGCCGATCGGCGCAATCGCCAAACAGGATGTGCCATAGAGGTTGTGCTAGACGTCCGTAGTACTTCCGGGCGCTCGCTATAGGTCATGGGACTCTGGCTCGTCACGCTACACAGTGATCGATTGGCAATAACTCGATAAACAACATGATTTGGACGTATATACCATTATACAAGCTGGAGATGGACCGGGTAAAAATATATCCCATAATGATAAGATTTCTACTCTACGATGATCGCCCAAAGACGCGCGGAGACTGGGGTGAGTTTGAGCGTGTAACGTTACCGTCTTCGATACTAACTGCTATTATCAACATTTGACCCACATCAGATGACGTGTAGTAACTTCTAGAAGTACGTCTAGTTGGAATTTTTTATATCGCGCTGATTGCCATACAAACTGTATTTCATCATCAATATAATGCATTTGGGGCTATATATCACGTTCTGGAGAAAGCTGCAGAAAGAGATGAAAACATACTTATACATTAGACCATACTTTACTATGAATATGTGAATGAAAAAGTTTAACGTTGCTACACAATGAACAATACATATAGGACTTTGAATGGGCCCTAATAATGGCAATGTAGCAATAGAATTTAAAAAGTTATAGCCCTGCAAAGAAGGGGACTTTCTCCATAGACAAATAGCGCTGGCAATCTATGGTATATCATGAATTTAACCTTAGGCAGCCAAAGTGTTAACAATTGTGTGTATTGAGCCGTACTGTATTGTACCCATTCTGCAATCTGTTAAATAAAGTTTTCATTCATTCATTCATTCATTCATTCACGTGTCTGGTGGTGAGTCCAGCCATCACAGCGCTCCTACTGTAAAATGCGGAAGCAGCCATTTTAGCGAAGGCTAGCTCAGCCTCAGTTTTACTCATTTATAAAAATGATTTAAAATGTTTATTAGCAACGCTGAGCTTTCAAACCCTGCCGCTTATGTGTGTGAAACCCTAATGGAACGCTGGGTACCTTTGAAATTTATATCTGATATATTTTGGACCCACCGCTAGCTTTTAAGCAGTGGTGCAAATTAACCTGGCTACTAGGGAGCTATAAGTGACTGGCTTGCATCGCAGTCACGAAAGTGGCTACAACCAAGCTAGCTTGGTTACGTTAATTAGCATCCAAGCTAGCCTGATAACGTTAGTAGTTAGCATCCAAGCTAGCCTGATGACGTTAGTAGTTAGCATCCAAGCTAGCCTGATAACGTTAGTTAGAAACTGCTTAGGCTGCTTACCTGGCCAATAATGTGGTCCTCCTCCTGGACAGATAGATTTGTTAAATCATAATATCCACAGTGGTGTGCTGTGCTGGCTGCAAAATAAGTTGCTAATAAAGTGCTATTCATTGCATATGCCAAAGTGGACCGTGAGGCTAAAAGTTCCCAGCTTCATCTCGTGAGATACCGCGAGGCCAAGACGTTTGGTCACGTGATGGCCAGGCGCGAAGCGTCCTCGCACACATAGGCTACCTAGTTCTAACCAAGCTGGGCGCGTGATTTTTTTCCGTAGCCTATGTTTGCGATGAATAAACCCAAAAAAAACGGCCTAGCGTCCTGACCTTCTTCCCAGCTTTACCTCGTGAGCCTCCAGGCTGGCAGAAGACTGCAGACTGAGTCAGTGAATATGGGCCACAGACAGTGAGTGTTAGGGAGAAAATTATTATAACATAGAGATGAAAAATTATGATTTTTCTATTATTGTAAACTATAAAAAAATAAAAGAATATATATATATATATATATATTTTTTTTTTTTTTTTTTAAATGTTCACTGTTCATATTTTTGGGGAAGCTTGGCTTCCCTTGGCTTCCATGAATATTCGCCACTGCCACAGTGGTGTGTGGAGTTGGTACGTCCCAGCAGCAGGGACCAGGGTGTTATGGGTTGGCAATACAGAGGCAGTTGACACACACGCTCTAGTCTCCTGGCTCGTTATTGAACACAAACAGTTATATTTGAACCTCTGTTGTCAAGCCTCGTCAATATACCCCCCTTCCCCAGTAATCGAACTGGTGTCGTGGAGTCACTTCACTGTGATCGTTTCCACGGTTAGCTTGCGGCTAACGTTAGTTAACTCGCTAGCACGTGGCTAAAGTTAGTTAGCTCGTAGCTAACGTAACGTTAGCCTAGCTCGAGGCTACCATTATATAACCGAACAATACACACATGCCCCGAACCGTGGAGGTCGTATCGAACCGTGTACGGTTCGAATGCATACCGTTCCACCCCTACTGTCTATGTCTCTAATTCTCATTTTGGCGCATTCCTCCAGTTCAGATTTCACGAGATCCTCCCCACTGAACTAATCCATTCTGAATTTACGTGTACCTCTGACGTGTAAGAATTCTGATCTGCCACCGCCCGCCCACAATCAACTGTGATACGTTTATATGAGCAACGAGTGGAAATAATGCGGAATTGGTTATTTAGCAGAAACCTTCAGCTGTTCACACACACACACATCGTGAATCAACCAGAGAACTATATAAAACGGGTGGGACTCAGAGGTAATGGGACTGGGAGGAGGCTCTTTCTCTCTAGCTCTCTCTGTCTCTCTCTGTCTATCTCGCTCTCTCGCTCGCTCGCTCGTTCTCTCTCTCGCTCCCTCTCGTATCAGCACTGCTGTATCACCGTCAACCTGTTGCAAAATATCATAGTGCACGCTCCCACGCGTATTCTGATCCGTGCAATAATATTCACTGGAGTATATATTGTCATTTGAAACAAGTTACCAATGCATTGTCCAGTGGGATTATGCACCCCCCCCCCCCCCCCCGCGGCGAAATTAATTAATCCCTCTCTAACTCTCTCTCTCTCTCTCTCTCTCTCTCTCTCTCCCCCAAAGAAAGGTACACAGTAAAATTCGCAGTGTCAAATATGCAGTGTCAAAGTACATTGACTCTTTCAGAGTTATTACAACAACAGTTTGAGTAAAATGCAGACAGTGTTGGTGAAATATTTCGTAGTTAATTGGCTGGTGTCATCACTACTCTGGGAAGCTCCGCCCATCTCCTTCTCTTGAAGAACGTCCAAGACACGCCATTTTCTTCACGTCGCGGCAGAGGTAACTCGGCAGGTAAGTTTCTCCTAATCACATATTAATTAATTAATTCGGTAGCTATTGGCTTCCAGCAACTTGCAAGAGGTAATGTTAATGTTGTTAAATACAATGTGGAGGGGTGATTGTGAATTGTATCGTTTGGAAAAAAAGATCGATAAAAACACATGGCGATACATTGGCTTATAGTAACAAACATTTGCACGCCATGTTCTGAGGTAAATGTGTGTACAGTATGAAATCAATTAACAGTTATTTGGCATTTGACCAACATTATTATTTTGTTAAGTCCACAGATTTCGGCGACAGCCAAGAAGAGTGCACGCACGTGCGCCATTTCACATTGAGTGAGGCCTTGAACGTGAGCCAGCCCTTAGTGAGTTTTTTCAAATGTGTCTTGCTAGCTAATGTTAATGCGGGGAAATACCCTTGAATGATATAAGTAATCTGTACTATGAAATGGTGTGTTATGAGAGTGAGTGCATTAGAATGCATACAATATGGTTGATTGAGTTTATTGGAAGAAACACAGGGCGATACATTGGCTTAACAAACATTTGCACGCCATGTTCTGAGGTAAATGTGTGTACAGTATGAAATCAATTAACAGTTATTTGGCATTTGACCAACATTATTATTTTGTTAAGTCCACAGATTTCGGCGACAGCCAAGAAGAGTGCACGCACGTGCGCCATTTCACATTGAGTGAGGCCTTGAACGTGAGCCAGCCCTTCGTGAGTTTTTTCAAATGTGTCTTGCTAGCTAATGTTAATGCGGGGAAATACCCTTGAATGATATAAGTAATCTGTACTATGAAATGGTGTGTTATGAGAGTGAGTGCATTAGAATGCATACAATATGGTTGATTGAGTTTATTGGAAGAAACACAGGGCGATACATTGGCTTAACAAACATTTGCACGCCATGTTCTGAGGTAAATGTGTGTACAGTATGAAATCAATTAACAGTTATTTGGCATTTGACCAACATTATTATTTTGTTAAGTCCACAGATTTCGGCGACAGCCAAGAAGAGTGCACGCACGTGCGCCATTTCACATTGAGTGAGGCCTTGAACGTGAGCCAGCTCTTCGTGAGTTTTTTCAAATGTGTCTTGCTAGCTAATGTTAATGCGGGGAAATACCCTTGAATGATATAAGTAATCTGTACTATGAAATGGTGTGTTATGAGAGTGAGTGCATTAGAATGCATACAATATGGTTGATTGAGTTTAATGGAAGAAACACAGGGAAAATGCAAGGAAGGCCCTGTTACCAAGCTGCTAACATTGGCTTAGTAACAAACATTTGCATGCCATGTTCTGAGGTAAATGTGTCCTACAGTATGAAATCAAGTAACAGTTATTTGGCATTTGACCAATGTTATTATTTTGTTAAGTCCACAGATTTCGGCGACAGCCAAGAAGACTGCACGTGCGCCATTTCACGTTGAGGGAGGCCTTGAACGTGAGCCAGCCTATACCCTTCGTGAGTTTTTTCAAATGTGTCTTGCTAATGTTAATGCGGGGAAATACCCTTGAATGATATAAGTAATCTGTACTGTGAAATGGTGTGTTATGAGAGTGAGTGCATTAGAATGCATACAATATGGTTGATTGAGTTTAATGGAAGAAACACAGGGAAAATGCAAGGAAAAAACCCTGGGTTATATAGCTCTCCTTTTTTTGTCTGTTTGCATCTGTGGGAAATTAGTGTCAGGCTTGAATATTCAGTGACTTTGTACTTATTATTTACCTTATTGGGGACATTGATCTAAGTAAAACATTTAATAATAACTTAACTTAGATCAATGTCCCCAATAAGGTAAATAATAAGTACAAAGTCACTGAATATTCCAGCCTGACACTAATTTCCCACACTTCCCTGTGTTCAAGTTGCCCACTCGTTGGTAACTCTCTTGCAGGCTTGCTGCAAGCATGCTGTTGAAAGTCCAACTGGGAGATGTCCAAAAGTTTGTTCGGATTACAGAAATAAATCTGATCGAGTTTCTGAGTGCAGGTAAGAAATTGGGATCATTGGGAAATTGTCCTCAATGTGATACTCAATGGTTATCCACTGGGTGGATCTGTGGCTTCATCTATTGTATTGCAGACAGCAATTATTCAAGATTAAGTGAATATTTAGTGAGTAGATTTAGAAATCACTGGATACATCCAATGACATTTCTGTTTATGCTTTTGTGCCCGTTTCTAGCATTTGCAAAGTTTGGTGTCCCAGCTGTAACGGAAGGTGTGAAAGTTTTTGACAGTTCGGGGACCGAATTGGATGACGATGTTTTTGAGGAGGTAGCAAGAGATGCATCCACTGGGGTGCTAATCATCAAATATGACACAGGTTTGATTACATTTGTAATATATATTTAATGAATAAGTTATTTGTCATGTGAAGCTTACATTCGATTAGATAAGGGACATCTTTATGAGGAAACTGTGTATAATCTTTTTATTTATTTATCCTGTCTCCACGCTAGCCTCATCTGAGCAGTCTGTCTCCACGCTAGCCTCATCTGAGTGGTCCCAACCATCATCCCTGGATTCGTCAGGGTCACAGCCATCATCCCTGGATTCGTCAGGATCACAGGATACTGTCATCATTTCAGAGGACCCTTCACGAAAACGCCATAGGCTGGATACAGAGGCCAAGCAAGTAAGAGTTGACACACATGTAATATGTATGCATCACCCTGTGATTCACAACTCAGAAATGCATGTTTTTTACTGTCAATGTTATGCCCCCATCTTTTCCATTGTACTGGTCGCGTGCCTGTAAGAATATTGTAGCTCACTTGAGATTGGATGGATCTCTCAAATTATCATCTCCACGAGTCAGAAGCATGCTAGACAGACCTCAGATAGGGTTAAAACTGATATTAAGGATACTTATCCTTTACCTTAACTTTGAATTGCAGTCTACAGTATATTCCTAACACTGAATTGTTTTTTGTGCATGTGCTTTTGTGCTTCAAGTTGGTGGAATCCATTCTTCGTGAGAAATCTGGTGGAGAACGCATAATAAATGAATACAATCGAACCAAGTCCTTGCACGATGACAACAGAAGGAAAATGGTGAACCTATTGGCAGCTGACTTGACAGAGAAGAATGGGTAATTAGCTCCTTGTTTTTAGTTTGTTCTCAATCTAGCTTTCCGATTAATTTGAAATCTAAATGAAATCCAGGGAATATGACTGAGAAATACATTCTTCTTTAATCTTAATCTTCCAGTACTTCACCACCCAGACATCTGAAGGAAAAGTATGCCAGAGGGATCGTGACCTTATTCCCCTACCTCAGTGACCCACACTCTAAGAATGGCTATGTGAGTTGCACACAGTAATGGTTGTGGCAATATTGATACATTTTTAATCCTACCAGAGCATGCTGTTTTTCACTTTTAAATGTGAAGTGTCTGTTTTTATTCCACCCTCCAAGGAGCATTATTATGATGGCCAGAGTGGCAGTGGATACTTGGCCTGGAGGATTAAAACTATTCAGAGAACCGCTGCTAAAGACAAACGATCATCATTTGGAGGTAACACTAATAATGCATATCTTGAGTACAACGAGTTGATTAACAAAACAAGCAGCATTATTGATTACTGTATACAGGGCCGTAGCCAGGGTTTAGAAAGTAGGGAGGTAATTTTTTTTTTATACAAACTTTATTATCTAGAGATCAACTTAAGGTCAGTCACTCACAAAGTAATTTACAGGACGTGGGGGCACTTACAGGTGAGTGGCCTAAAGAGTGCACCAAAGCCCTGTGGTCTCTTATGCATTTATAATTTGGTGAATGGGCTAAATGCATACCAAAATGAGTTATACAACCCAACCTATTCATTCAAAATGCATTATCTATAATAAAGTCACCTGTTGTTGGTAAAAAAAATAATTTTACTGAAGTATTAATATATTTCTCCACTTCTTGGCTCACTGAAAGTACACAAAATAAGGACAGACAAAGACAGAGACACAAAAAGCTGTACAATTTAAACAATACCATACTGGTAATGAGCAAATATGCGCAATTAATGCATGGAGCTGTTCCATCTTATTTCATTTGATACTAACTACTCAGTTCATACAGATTTCAAGTATCCAAATATCCATGATGAATATTGCATAAGGTTTACACAGTAAATAGATCACCTGTTTTATATTCATGCTCAGAGAGGAGTAATAGTTAGATCTTTATGTGTGATTTATATGTCAATTAAATCAATGGTGTGCTTGTTTGGTTGGGGAGTTTGACCTCGGTGGCCTCATAGCTGGCTACGGCCATGACTGTGTACCTGCAGAACTCCATCAATCAGGCCTTTGGTAGATTCTTTTTTTTTGTGTTTTTCCCCATATTCTGTAGAATCCTGTGGAGAACCATCTTGTGGAGGAGGACCAACTGCCAGACGAGATTCCCATGTTGTTGCAGAGACTGCCCTGAGCGAAGAGGAGTGCAAGGAAGCGATCTCACTAATGAAACATTCAGCTGATGAGGACACAGTGAAGAACAAGATGAAACTGACATTTGACTATAGGCACAACAAGGTCCTCGACCCCCAGCAGTCAAGCAACATACTGTCTGACTTTCCACGTTTCCAAGACGTCAAGGGCTTGGTAATTATCTATAGTTAGTAGAAAAGACTCACGCACATCCCAAGTGTATAGTCACAGGTGCTAGACTCAAAATAGATCTGTAATGTTGTGGAAAAAAAGTCTGCACACCGTCTGTAGTGTTCCCAAGTTTTAATATACTTGAACACAACGTTTCGGCCTGTGGTAATTATCTGCCATTATTTTGACCATTTTGTGACACTTGAATGATAGACTGTAGATGTATTGTACCTCAACTAGCACCCACTAACTTTGGTTGGCTGTGAAATCCTGAAATTGTCCCCCAATCACCCCTCTACAGGTTGAACAGGATTTCGTTCTGATGTTTGGAGAAGGTGTATCGGGCAAGCTTCTGGAAAAGTGGCCGACCACATACAAGAAAAAGATCATCCAACAATGCAGACGGCTTCCATCCACCAGTGAGCTTCAAGAGCTCCTGCTGATAGCTGATCCTCCTGAGGATGACACTGAAGTGGATGCTGACGTTGGTAAGCTGCTTTTGAGCAAACCATTCTTGTTGTTTTTCACTGAACTTCTGTGAAAAATGTACGAGGCATTTTGTATTATCAACCAGTCAAAAGTGTCTTCCCATTCACTTGAATGAGTGCATCCAAGCTTTTTACTGGTACTGTATATTCATATTTTGAGTGGCAGAGCTTCTTGTGATGAACTGCTGTCTTTTATCTTATTTTGTAAAAATACTGCTAACATTGCAGATGGACTGAATTTTGTTTATGGTCTACATAATTCAAGTGTCTTAACATCCAACTTGTATCGTTACAGGTTGGGACAGTGACCTCTCATCGATTCTACTGCTGTTGCACTTGATCCCACCCTCTGCTCAGGGGCGGAAGAGACCAGGGAAGGTGTCGGCGTCCAACGCGGAGCAGCATCTTGTGATCTTCAAGAAGGTTGGTATTTTCTCCTAATGTACAAATTTATAATTATAATGCTACAATCATGTAATTATTATTATTTTTTATATTCCCCCCCTCCTTTTTCTCTGTTTTTCTCCCATTCCAATGTTAGTCGTTATGCCAATTCTTAGCCCCTTTCGTGACTGCTGCGCCACCCAGCCGCCACAATCATGTAATTCTAATTGTTTCTCCATGTGTGTTTGTCTTCTCAGACTGGAACAAGCATCCAAGAGCATCTTGATGCCATCACTACCAGCAATCAACCCTATCTCCTGGCTGTTGGAGTGAAGAAGAATGCGATCCACCGGTTCTACATCATTCTTGACAAGAAGGCCATACCTTGCAAGTCAATCTCTTCTCTTGGTGCTTTAGATGAACTCTTTAAGGCACATTATGTGTTTGGCACAGCATACAACACCATGCTGCGCAACATGTACACGTTCCTCCAGACCACTGTGTATAGTATTGATGTTGGGAAAGTCAAGGAGAGTCCTCGTGTTGCTGAAGTTAGGGCGAGGTTGCTTCATTAGTGCATGAGGCTTCTCCTCCGCCATGAAGTGTTTTGATTGTCGGAAGGAGTTAGGTTGTACAAATAGGCTTGTTAGGCATTTGCGAATAGTTCACGGTTACGTTCAAGGAAAAAAGCTTCGCCTTAAATGTGCTCAGACTGGATGTGGCTATAGGTTTGGTACGTTTTCAGGTTTTAGGAAACATTTAGACAACAAACACACTGAGTATATTGACCAAGAGGTTGACACTGATGTTAATGTAAACAGTGTAGGAGAGGCGGTGATCGCTAATGTAGATGAGACCGCCACAACATCTGATGTCGATGCGACGGCCACATGTGGACTGTTCAGAAACTCTAATAGGAGCACTCTCGATATGTGTGCAACTGCTGTTGCACAACTCAAGGCTGCTGGAACCAGTCAGTCTACTGTAAAAAGTTTTGTCTCAACCATGGAAGAAGTGATTTCTGAGATTCATAGTCACGCTAAAGATGCAGCTCTACAGTGCTTATCTCCACAGGACACAGAAAATAAGAACAGCTTAGAACAGTCATTCCAAAAGTTGGAAAACCCATTCACACACTTAAATTCTGAGGCAAAAATAAACAAACACTTCAAAGAGAAATGGGGAAAAGTTGAACCCGTTGAAAAGGTGCTTGGCACAAGATTTGACAGCAGAAGAAACAAAACTACTGGGACATATGACCAGGTCATTGTAACTGATAAGTTTGCATATGTTCCCATTTTGGAAACGCTGAAGAGCATTTTTAAAAACCCAGAACTTGCAGACATGTTAAAGCCCAGGCACATGACTAAGGAAGGTGTGTATGCAGACTTGAGAGATGCCACCTATTTGAAAGAAAGTCCCCTGTTTTCAGTAGAAAAAGATTCCTTTCAAATTCAACTTTTTTATGATGACTTTGAAACTGCAAATCCATTGGGCTCTAAAAAGGGTATACATAAATTAGGTGGTGTATACTTTACATTAAGAAATTTCCCCCCAATCTATAATTCCTCTTTGATTAATATTCATTTGTGTGCTCTTTTCCATGCACAGGACATTAAGCGTTATGATTTCAATTTGATACTTGAGCCACTTGTCAATGATCTGAAAGTACTGGAGACAGAGGGACTTAAAATTCCCATGTTTAGACACGTAATTCGTGGTACCATAGTTCAGGTCACTGGGGATAACCTTGGCTTGCATGGTCTGTTTGGGTTTGTGGAGTCATTTGGGGCTCGGTATTGCTGTCGTTTCTGTCTCCTTGAGAAAGCTCGTTTTCAGACTGTATTCTGTGAAGATGATCCGGCTGTTGTACTAAGAACTGTTGAGATGCACGCACAACACTGTCAAACTATACAGACAGATCCAACGCTACCTCATATATATGGCGTGAAACGCAGTTGTCTGTTGAATTCACTTGAGTATTTCAACACAGCCACAAACTTCTCTGTAGATATCATGCATGATATTTTAGAGGGGGTTGCTCAGTTTGAGGTGAAACTTATTCTCAAGTACATTCTTCAGGAGAAACTTCTAAATGCTGAACAACTGGCTGGCAGAATACATGCTTTTGACTATGGTTACAATCAGCAGCGAAACCGTCCGCCAAGAGTCAAGTTGTTGGATGAAAGTAAGGATTTGGGGTTGAATGCCACACAGTCTTGGTGCTTGTTGCGCAATATGCCTCTGATATTTGGTGATTTAATACAGACTGATGATAAGTACTGGCATCTTCTGCTTTTGCTTCTACAGATTGTTAACATTGTATTTTCACCAGTCCTGTCATATGGCATGACCATTTATCTCAAACATGTAATCACTGATCATCATCGGCTCTTCAAGCAGTTATTTCCTAGAAGCAACCTATTGCCAAAGCATCACTTCATGATACATTACCCTCGTAATATAAGGAACATTGGCCCAATTCTGCACATGTGGTGCATGCGTTATGAAGCTAAACATAACTTCTTTAAGAGACAATTAAAAAGCTTTAAAAACATTACAAAGACATTAGCCCAAAAGCACCAAAGTTGTATGGCAATGTATCGGGAGTCCTTTACCAAAGAAAGATTAACCATAGGTCCAGGAAAGATGGTGGCACTTGTTGAGCTCAAAGAAGGTCCAGAGATTGCTTCCTTATTTGGAGATGTAACCAGTGTTTTTTCTGCCAAGTGGATAAAACATCATGGTACAGAGTACCGCTGTGACTTGATTATCTGTACTGAGGTAGCATTTGAGATGCCTGTGTTTTGTAAGATCAAGACTATTGCTGTGAAAGATGACAGTGTATTGCTCTGTGGAAAACTGATGGAAACCATGTGTTTTGATGACCATTACCATGCCTTTAAGGTCAGACTGCATCCAGACGGAGTTGTAAAGGTCTTGGATATAAATCAGCTGTGTTACTTTAAACCATTTGATATTCAAATGAATTATCGAACGACAGATTGCTCAAAGTATATTGTTCCATATTGCCACTTTATGCAGACCTGCTAATGTGATTGTTTTATTACTGCATCCAGACGGAGTTGTAAATAGGGTTGGGTACCGAAAACCGGTTCTAATAGCAACCGGTTCCTAACATCCGGTTCTGGAACCGGAAGTAACATATTTGCATTTCGATTCTTAATTTTTTATTTTTTTTTACTTTGTTAATTAATACCATAGTTGCAGTACAGCAACCAAATTAAACTGTATCAAGTCAACTGAAAATGTGAATAGTATGAAAAAATGTACACATTTTCAAAAAAAATCTGAACCGGAATCGTTCAAATCCAAACGATGCCCAACCCTATATAGTTGTAAAGGTGTTGTATAAATCAGCTGTGAAGTATATTGTTCCATATTGCACTTTATGCAGACCTGCTGAGGTCAATGTATATTTATGTTTTATTTTTTTATAAGCCTGCCTGACCCTGCCTGACCTGACCAACAATAAAATTGTTGAAATCATTTTGTGGTAACTTGTGATTTTTTAATGTATATTGTATGTAAATGCAATTTCACAAGAGTAAATTAAGTGTAAAATTAACACCAGTGAGGTTTATTTTCACCAATATAGTGTCCGGTTTCATTGACACTGTGCAGTGTTAATGGGTGTTATTTGCAGAGCTGTTTTTTCACTACTAGTGAGTAAATTATCAACACAGTACTGTGTAATGGCAACACTTCAGCAGAGTTATTTGACCTCAGTGTTAACTTTTAATAACTCAATGCAGTGTTAATGAGCATTGGAATTCAACTCAATCAGAGTTAATTTGTTATCACATAAGAGTAAATTATCAACACTTCTGAGAATAATAATTACACTCTCAAGTGTTATTAAACCTATAGTGTTAAGTTTAAATAACACCATACAGTGTAAGCGAGTGTTAAATTTGTACTCTATTAGAGTTAATTTAACTCAAAAAATTTAACACGGGAGCAAGAGTCGATTTAAATAACACCATACAGTGTAAGCGAGTGTTAAATTTGTACTCTATTTAGAGTTAATTTAACTCAAAAAATGTAACACAGGAGCAAGAGTCGATTTAACACTATTCGTAGTTGGAGTCATATACACTCTGGAATAGTGTTAAATTCGACTCTTTAAGTGTTAATTTGACACTGCGAATTTTACTGTGTATCTGCCAGTGCAGGTGGGTGACTGTCTGTCACTCAAAGCGCATTGCGAGTATGGGCGGAGCCCAGCCAAAACAGGGCAGAATCTTGAAGGGTAGAAAATGCTGCTCTACAGTACTTGATTAGAAATACAAAACAATGCATTTTTTTTAACCTTACAGATGTGTTCCATAGACTCACAGGAATTGTGTAAAATTGCCCAAATAGTGAAAGAAATAGTAAGATAGTTCCCCTTTAAGATGTAAAAGGCTAATTTAGCAAGAGTGAATTTCATAGTAAGTTTAACGGCAAACATTAATTTGACAGGAAAAAAATATATATTGAAAGAAATTAATTTACTTTGACTTTATTAATTCATGCTTGCAGTAGAGTAATACTAAAAAGCTGCAGAATCCTACATCAGATAAGATTGTAGACGTAAAAAAAATTACACATGTACATATAAGATTACTAATACGATGAATAAATACATTTAAAAGAGTTACTTCCTACACAAGTTCAAACATGGTCTTCTAGCACCTGCAGTGTGCAGAGTGGAGCTTCTGTCTGTTTGTGTTGACCTTGAGCTCCACCCGTTTGTTTTGTCTCCTCAGTGTTCTGGCAGTACAGCTGCCTCGTGTTGGGGGCCACAGATCAGGGGATGCTGTGGTTTCTGCACGTGCAATCATACACATAATGCTAATAAAGCAGTCATACTAGTCATACATCATCAAGGAGAAGCCGCCTATTTCCAGTACTCGCTCTACAGTGGTGGAACGAACTTCCCACCACAGTCAGGACAGCTGAAACCGAATTTTTTTTCGCTGTCGACTAAAAACACACTTTTTCAATCAAAATGAAAGAAAAAAAAAACACTAACCTTCTTCTACTACCATGCACTCTTCCTACTATACTAATATGTCTTTACTACTATGCACTCAACACTGTAGCACCTACGTTTCAGTACTGTTTGATGATTATTGTTACTCAGCTGTAAGAGTTGTACCCTTCCTGCTGACTTGTCGCACAGAACTTGTAAGTCGCTTTGGATAAAAGCGCCAGCTAAATGACTAAATGTAAATGTATACTAACTAAGTATTGGGAGGTGCGCCAGCAGAAATAGAATACATAGTTGCAGGAAAGCATTGAGTGACATTGCTTTTTCCATACAGAAATGACATCCGGACTTGTGTTTTACAGTGTAATAAAAGCAATGTCAATGTCAATGTCATGCTTCTCATTTAGCCAACCTATTGCTTGCTAATCTTCCATTGTTGAACAGGAGCTTGCTTGGAACGTTGCCACGACTTCATCATATCACATGGTAATGAGATTAGGTTCCAGTTGAGTTAGTCCCCTCCTCCTATCCCCCAAATGAATGGTAAATTTACTGCATTTATAGAGCACAGCTTAAGTTACAGCTTTGTAACTTAAGCCTCACATTCACTCACACACTGACAGTTAAGCGTCTTGCTCAAGGACACTTCTTCAACATGCAACAGAATCGATCCGGGAACCTTTGCATTACCAGACAACCGCTCTACCTCCTGAGCCAAGTCATACTTATTTCCTGCTCACTGCATAAGCTAATCCAAATATCCAATGGTGTATTTGAGTAATACTTTACTTAATGCAAACCATAGATTTGATTGATTGATTGAAAACTTTATTAACAGATTGCAGAATGGGTACAGTACAGTACAGCTCAATACATACAAATGTTAAGGGGATGCAGACCAGAGAAAGACTTTCTTCTTTTCAATTCATCATAACATATATGACACACACGACATACAGATAGACAGTACTGCTACATCTATACATTTATGACATACCAGATTTGCAAATACAGTACTGTTTGTGATACAAAAAGAGTCCAGAAAAGAGAGTATATACACACTAAAAACAGATTGGTCAAATTTGACCCAATTTGGGTTATTTTTGACCCAATTCACTGGTCAAAAAGGGCCCGACCAGTGTGTGGGTTAATTTGACCCATTATTATTGATTATTTAATTTGACCCATAACTTGGGTCAAATAAACGAATACTAACGACCCATTTTAAGGGTCAAAATAACCCAACCTCCAAGTTGATTTGACCCCATATTGGGTTATACCAACGACCCATTTTAAGGGTCAAAATAACCCAACCTCCAAGTTGATTTGACCCCATATTGGGTTATACCAACGACCCATTTTAAGGGTCAAAATAACCCAACCTCCAAGTTGATTTGACCCCATATTGGGTTATACCAAAAACCCATTTTAAGGGTTAAAATAACCCAACTTCCAAGTTGATTTGACCCATTATTGGGTTATACCAACGACCCATTTTAAGGGTCAAAATAACCCAACCTCCTAGTTGATTTTACCCCGTATTGGGTTATACAAACGACCCATTTTAAGGGTCAAAATAGTTGCTTTGACTGAATCTTGGGTTACATCAAAAGGGTCAAATAGACCCTATTCACAGCAGCCATCTTGTGAGCCAGATTGACAACGATTGACCAACAGATGGACACAGCAACATGATTAGTTACACATGTGTCAGTCTGGTTCACAGGATGTAGGTTTTCCCTGCTGTGTCAAGATGGCTGCTGTGAAAAGGGCCTATTAACACAACTGCTATAGTTAGTACACTACATTAGGTTGGCACAGATGCTTGATTGAAAGGTATAACAGTCTAAATGTGCTGAAATCAATGAAAATAACAGACCAAGGCGTAGAATACATTTAACTTCAAAATGTATTACACTTGTTGCATGTCACGGCGTGTGGACATCAAAAAGTGCTTGTGCTGCTATAGTGCCCATGAAACACATCATGTCAAACTGATTTCCTGTTTAAATAATAAATAATACATATCGGTATGGTTTTGTACTGCTTTACTGCCCTGTTGGAACACTCCCCCAGATATTGATAGATCAAAACACATATATACTAAGGCTGTCAAAGTTAACGCAGTATTAACACGTTATCGCCCGATTCTATTAACGCCACTATTTTTTTTAACTCACGATTAACTTTTAAGATTTTTTTTTACTATACTATACTCAGGTGTATTATTGATGCTCTCATTGATACTATGTTTGTTTCTGAAGTGTGTGTGTGTGTGTGTGTGTGTGTGTGTGTGTGTGTGTGTGTGTGTGTGTGTGTGTGTGTGTGTGTGTGTGTGTGTGTGTGTGTGTGTGTGTGTGTGTGTGTGTGTGTGTGTGAGATATATAGAGAGAGAGGGGGGTGAGAGAGAAGGGAAGGGGCAAGAAAGAAAGAGAGCTGGGAGAGTGTGTGTGAGAGAGAGAGGGGGTGTGTGTGATTACTCAGCCCTTGTGTGGGTGAATGTAACAACGTTTTCTTTCCCCTATTATTTCATGTACACTTTATTCATTGTTTTAATGAATTTTCTTTCTTTTAAGTTATTTTGTGCATCACTCTGTTTTGAATTTGATGCAAATTAGCAATGCATGAGGGTCATCCTTTTGTGTTAAATGGCTGCATAACGAAAGCATTTGTTGACTCGCATGTTGATAAGAGAGTATTAAAACTTGGAACTTGAAAAAGATCCGTTTAAGGTAGAAAAAAAGGTAGAAAAAAATGCGATTCATTTGTGATTAATCGCGAGTTAACTATGGACAATCATGCGATTAATCGTGTTAAATATTTTAATCGATTGACAGCACTAATATATAGATATATAAATACGGGACTTAGCGTCTACCCATCTCCCTCCTCCTCCATCTCTTCCCCTACCTTCCCTCCTCCTACTTCACCTCCTCACTACACCACCTCCTCTCCTTATACTCCTCCTCCTCCTTTCCTCCACCTTCCCTCCTGCTACTTCACCTATTCCACCTCTTCCTCATTTGTAAGTTTTGCGTTATGTACGGCTGTCCTTAAGAATGCTACATGCTTGGACTCTGGTCCCTCAATATTATATATAACGTGCTGGAGAAACTCCCATGCATGAACACACTGCCTGGGGTACTTTATGTCAAATACATAAAATGCTTTAAAACACGTATCAACTGCCCCAAGCATTGTGCTTTCAGGGTGTGCCCGACCTGCATAGATCACGAATGCCTGAGCACAACATGTGTGTGGTTCTCCCAGCACCAAAACCGAGGGAGAGGGTCTTGCCTGCTGGAGGTACTCCACCATATTTGTCCCAACCTAAAACAAGCACATAAGCAAAGAAAGAATGTTAAATACAGGTGAATCTTGGGTTGACAGCAAATCATAAGCAAGATAACAGATTTATACCAACTATACAAGGGAGCTAAATTAAATCAAGTTTTTTTTTCTCATGCCAATGGAACGTGCAATGACATTTTGGAGTGCTCAAAACAGTGGTTTTAACTCGTCTTTGTAAAGGAGGGAAACCTCAATGCCTTTTCGAGTTTAAATAGAGGTTATGGGGGCCTGGGGGACTTTGGTTGTCAGACCTTGGCTTGGTGGTGGTGCAACCAAACTCTGTGGGTGCAATCTATAGGCTCTCTGAAGCAGCAGATAGGCTCTCTGAAGCAGCAGATAGGCTCTCTGAAGCAGCAGATAGGCTCTCTGAAGCAGCAGATAGGCTCTCTGAAGCAGTTAGGCTCTCTGAAGCAGCAGTTAGGCTCTCTGAAGCAGCAGTTAGGCTCTCTGAAGCAGCAGTTAGGCTCTCTGAAGCAGCAGTTAGCTGAAGCAGCAGATAGGCTCTCTGAAGCAGCAGATAGGCTCTCTGAAGCAGTTAGGCTCTCTGAAGCAGCAGATAGGCTCTCTGAAGCAGATATGCTCTCTGAAGCAGCAGTTAGGCTCTCTGAAGCAGCAGATAGGCTCTCTGAAGCAGCAGATAGGCTCTCTGAAGCAGCAGATAGGCTCTCTGAAGCAGCAGTTAGTCTCTCTGAAGCAGCAGATAGGCTCTCTACAGCAGATAGGCTCTCTGAAGCAGCAGATAGGCTCTCTGAAGCAGCAGATAGGCTCTCTGAAGCAGCAGATAGGCTCTCTGAAGCAGTTAGGCTCCCTGAAGCAGCAGATAGGCTCTCTGAAGCAGCAGTTAGGCTCTCTGAAGCAGCAGATAGGCTCTCTGAAGCAGCAGATAGGCTCTCTGAAGCAGCAGATAGGCTCTCTGAAGCAGTTAGGCTCTCTGAAGCAGTTAGGCTCTCTGAAGCAGCAGTTAGGCTCTCTGAAGCAGCAGTTAGCTGAAGCAGCAGATAGGCTCTCTGAAGCAGCAGATAGGCTCTCTGAAGCAGTTAGGCTCTCTGAAGCAGCAGATAGGCTCTCTGAAGCAGATATGCTCTCTGAAGCAGCAGATAGGCTCTCTGAAGCAGCAGATAGGCTCTCTGAAGCAGCAGATAGGCTCTCTGAAGCAGCAGATAGGCTCTCTACAGCAGATAGGCTCTCTGAAGCAGCAGATAGGCTCTCTGAAGCAGCAGATAGGCTCTCTGAAGCAGCAGATAGGCTCTCTGAAGCAGTTAGGCTCCCTGAAGCAGCAGATAGTAGGGGTGGACGGTATAAACGGTATACGGTATAAACGGTATTAATTTGCTCTACGGTATGGATTTTGACTATACCGTGTAACCGGTAGAGCAGCTCTAAAATAGCAATGACGTCATGTAACCACAGCGCGACTATTTCAATCGCATTTGCCCCTAAAAATAGATAGAATTAGTCATAGATAATAGATATGTGCAAACTGGAAAAAGTTATTTAGGAGGCTTCGCGCAGTGGCCGTGTCAACACGCAATTGTCATTTCATAATAAACATACATCACCGCGGCGCACAGCAAGTTTCAATTTCAGTTCCTGGCATTTTTAACCAGTGGAGAAAGGTAAGAGATGTCCCTATCGTTTTTCTTATATGAATTATTCTACGTTAACCCTTAGGAGTCAACGGGGCGTATTGCTTCCGTCGGCGGACAACAAAAGAAATTAGAATCCCTCTTAAATGCTCAAAAAGGACATCTTTTCAGAAATCGATAAAAATAGAAAAATTGCCATTTCTAGTGCTTTGACATGTAAGGTATAGGTCCCCCAACTTGCTAAACCTAATACGACTTGTAAATACGTTTAATTCTTGCTAGATGGTATGCTTGTAATTATTCCCGTTTGCGAGAGAACTACAGCGCGTCACGAAACACACATACACGCACGCGCGCACACACACAAGAGAAGCGTGTGCGCTGTGAATAGGTGTTAGACCCCCGCGCAGAGGTGAGAGGTATCAGAGACTCGCTACCCCCCATCCAAATTCTAAACAACAGATCGGCATCGGCTTTTCATAATATGTATGAATTATCTCTTGCAATAATATCCACGGGACACTGAGCTGCTTCGCAGAATAATGTGGTGTGCGTGTATGTGTGTGTGTGCGCTGAGACGCAGCGTCGAGACGAAACTTGTGTCGAGTCTGCTTCTATGTATGCTTCTTCAGCGCGTCCTGCATTATTATTATTATTATTATTATTATTATTATTATCATTCTCTAGAATACACGGGACCCGACGGAACGTTAATGTCGAGTCTGCTTCTATGTATGCTTCTTCAGCGCGCCCTGCATTATTATTATTATTATTATTATTATTATCATTCTCTAGAATACACGGGACCCGACGGAACATTAATTTATGTATTAAAAGTAGTCTAACATGCTTTTCATCAACATAACTGGCAGAGACAGAGTGCGTGTGTGTACGAGTTATGAGTTATCTCACAGTTCATTCAAGCGCGCATCACGGTGATGACAGCTCTCTAGAGAAAGGTGGCGCGCTCACAGGGGCGTAGCTGGAGATTCTGGGCCCCATGAAAAGAATCAATTTGTGGGCCCCCAATCTATTAAAAAAATGTGGGGCCCCCAATCTATAAAAAAAATTGGGGCATTTGCTGGGCCCTTGGAATCATCCTAACCCCCCCCCCCCCAGCTACTCCCCTGCACACACACACACACACACACTCTCTCTCTCTCTCTCTCTCAAACAGAGAAATCAAAAGAAATCAGTACATTACCTTGTATTACTATTGTAATCCAAAAGCGATATATAGGGTTGTTCATTGTACAATACAATTGATACAGTTGATGTTTCTTGTTGATTATTATTCTCTATGTGTATATGAGCATTTTTTCAATACCCAACTATGTAGTGGCCGCTTGTCGCTAGGCTAGGCCTCCTGCTGGGTCCATTCACTGGAATAACAAAGGAATGACTGGGCCTTTGCTCCAGGTGTGAAATGGTTCTAGTGACAATGATCACATTGAATTCTGGGAGTGTAGTTCTCTCATCAGATAGCTGAATGAACTTGGATCTAGTTCAAGTCCTATACTGAAAAGTTGTTCTGGTAAAAAAGGATTTTACCAGAATGTTTGATAGGACATTGATTGAAAACTATCGTCTCAAATTTGACAATTGATGGCTTATTTTGAAGGTATGAATCTGTAATTTTACATTATGTAACAAAAAAAAAGAGAATATTCTGAGAAGGTGGAGCTAGAAACTTTAGACTTCAGGGGGTTTTAATAAAACATACCAGGTGATCAACTACAGTTTGCTGTAAACATTATGATATGCGTGTAGTGTTATGATAACGACGGCTGCAGCGGGAGCCGGGAGGACGGCTGCAGCAGTGGATTTGCGAATAGCATGCAGCTGCAGAGCCGCAGAGCCAGCGGCGCTTTCAGGTCAGGTCCGCTCAACAGCACCCCCCCACCCAACGGCTGAAAGCTGTGACCAGACCTGAAAGCGCCGCTGGCTCTGCGGCTCTGCAGCTACATATCCTTCTAGCAAAATCCAGCATCCAGCCCAGCTGTTTGCAATGGGAGCAGCACGGACTCGGGACTTATTTTATTTGGAATATAATGACTTTATACGCAAAAGTAGCCTAGTTTTAAGTTAAAATATTATAAATCTACATGCCTTGAGGATGTCATTCTTTATATAGCCTGCCTATCAGGCAAAACAAATTATTCTAACGGAAACACTGATACCGTGATATATACCGTTACCGTCTATGCTTCAAATTATACTGTGATATAAATTTTAGACCATACCGTCCACCCCTAGCAGATAGGCTCTCTGAAGCAGCAGTTAGGCTCTCTGAAGCAGCAGATAGGCTCTCTGAAGCAGTTAGGCTCTCTGAAGCAGCAGATAGGCTCTCTGAAGCAGCAGTTAGGCTCTCTGAAGCAGCAGATAGGCTCTCTGAAGCAGCAGATAGGCTCTCTGAAGCAGCAGTTAGGCTCTCTACAGCAGATAGGCTCTCTGAAGCAGCAGTTAGGCTCTCTGAAGCAGCAGTTAGGCTCTCTGAAGCAGCAGATAGGCTCTCTACAGCAGATAGGCTCTCTGAAGCAGCAGATAAGCTCTCTGAAGCAGCAGATAGGCTCTCTGAAGCAGCAGATAGGCTCTGCAGTTAGGCTCTCTGAAGCAGTTAGGCTCTCTGAAGCAGCAGATAGGCTCTCTGAAGCAGCAGTTAGGCTCTCTGAAGCAGCAGATAGGCTCTCTGAAGCAGCAGTTAGGCTCTCTACAGCGGATAGGCTCTCTGAAGCAGCAGTTAGGCTCTCTGAAGCAGCAGTTAGGCTCTCTGAAGCAGCAGATAGGCTCTCTGAAGCAGCAGTTAGGCTCTCTGAAGCAGCAGATAGGCTCTCTGAAGCAGCAGTTAGGCTCTCTACAGCAGATAGGCTCTCTGAAGCAGCAGTTAGGCTCTCTGAAGCAGCAGTTAGGCTCTCTGAAGCAGCAGATAGGCTCTCTACAGCAGATAGGCTCTCTGAAGCAGCAGATAGGCTCTCTGAAGCAGCAGATAGGCTCTGAAGCAGCAGTTAGGCTCTCTGAAGCAGCAGATAGGCTCTCTGAAGCAGCAGATAGGCTCTCTGAAGCAGTTAGGCTCTCTGAAGCAGCAGTTAGGCTCTCTGAAGCAGTTAGGCTCTCTGAAGCAGCAGATAGGCTCTCTGAAGCAGCAGTTAGGCTCTCTGAAGCAGCAGATAGGCTCTCTGAAGCAGCAGATAGGCTCTCTACAGCAGATAGGCTCTCTGAAGCAGCAGATAGGCTCTCTGAAGCAGCAGATAGGCTCTCTGAAGCAGCAGTTAGGCTCTCTGAAGCAGCAGATAGGCTCTCTGAAGCAGCAGATAGGCTCTCTGAAGCAGCAGTTAGGCTCTCTGAAGCAGCAGATAGGCTCTCTGAAGCAGCAGATAGGCTCTCTGAAGCAGCAGATAGGCTCTCTGAAGCAGCAGATAGGCTCTCTGAAGCAGTTAGGCTCTCTGAAGCAGTTAGGCTCTCTGAAGCAGCAGATAGGCTCTCTGAAGCAGAAGATAGGCTCTCTGAAGCAGCAGATAGGCTCTCTGAAGCAGTTAGGCTCTCTGAAGCAGCAGTTAGGCTCTCTGAAGCAGCAGTTAGGCTCTCTGAAGCAGCAGTTAGGCTCTCTACAGCAGATAGGCTCTCTGAAGCAGCAGATAGGCTCTCTGAAGCAGCAGATAGGCTCTCTGAAGCAGCAGTTAGGCTCTCTGAAGCAGCAGATAGGCTCTCTGAAGCAGCAGATAGGCTCTCTGAAGCAGTTAGGCTCTCTGAAGCAGCAGTTAGGCTCTCTGAAGCAGATAGGCTCTCTGAAGCAGCAGATAGGCTCTCCGAAGCAGCAGTTAGGCTCTCTGAAGCAGCAGATAGGCTCTCTGAAGCAGCAGATAGGCTCTCTACAGCAGATAGGCTCTCTGAAGCAGCAGATAGGCTCTCTGAAGCAGCAGATAGGCTCTCTGAAGCAGTTAGGCTCCCTGAAGCAGCAGATAGGCTCTCTGAAGCAGCAGTTAGGCTCTCTGAAGCAGCAGATAGGCTCTCTGAAGCAGTTAGGCTCTCTGAAGCAGTTAGGCTCTCTGAAGCAGCAGATAGGCTCTCTGAAGCAGCAGTTAGGCTCTCTGAAGCAGCAGATAGGCTCTCTGAAGCAGCAGTTAGGCTCTCTACAGCAGATAGGCTCTCTGAAGCAGCAGTTAGGCTCTCTGAAGCAGCAGTTAGGCTCTCTGAAGCAGCAGATAGGCTCTCTACAGCAGATAGGCTCTCTGAAGCAGCAGATAAGCTCTCTGAAGCAGCAGATAGGCTCACTGAAGCAGCAGATAGGCTCTCTGAAGCAGCAGATAGGCTCTCTGAAGCAGTTAGGCTCTCTGAAGCAGTTAGGCTCTCTGAAGCAGCAGATAGGCTCTCTGAAGCAGCAGTTATGCTCTCTGAAGCAGCAGATAGGCTCTCTGAAGCAGCAGTTAGGCTCTCTACAGCGGATAGGCTCTCTGAAGCAGCAGTTAGGCTCTCTGAAGCAGCAGTTAGGCTCTCTGAAGCAGCAGATAGGATCTCTACAGCAGATAGGCTCTCTGAAGCAGCAGATAGGCTCTCTGAAGCAGCAGATAGGCTCTCTGAAGCAGCAGATAGGCTCTCTGAAGCAGCAGTTAGGCTCTCTGAAGCAGCAGATAGGCTCTCTGAAGCAGCAGATAGGCTCTCTGAAGCAGTTAGGCTCCCTGAAGCAGCAGATAGGCTCTCTGAAGCAGCAGTCAGGCTCTCTGAAGCAGCAGATAGGCTCTCTGAAGCAGCAGATAGGCTCTCTGAAGCAGCAGATAGGCTCTCTGAAGCAGTTAGGCTCTCTGAAGCAGTTAGGCTCTCTGAAGCAGCAGATAGGCTCTCTAAAGCAGCAGTTAGGCTCTCTGAAGCAGCAGATATGCTCTCTGAAGCAGCAGTTAGGCTCTCTACAGCAGATAGGCTCTCTGAAGCAGCAGTTAGGCTCTCTGAAGCAGCAGTTAGGCTCTCTGAAGCAGCAGATAGGCTCTCTACCGCAGATAGGCTCTCTGAAGCAGCAGTTAGGCTCTCTGAAGCAGCAGATATGCTCTCTGAAGCAGCAGATAGGCTCTCTGAAGCAGCAGATAGGCTCTCTGAAGCAGTTAGGCTCTCTGAAGCAGCAGATAGGCTCTCTGAAGCAGTTAGGCTCTCTGAAGCAGCAGTTAGGCTCTCTGAAGCAGCAGTTAGGCTCTCTGAAGCAGCAGATAGGCTCTCTGAAGCAGCAGTTAGGCTCTCTACAGCAGATAGGCTCTCTGAAGCAGCAGATAGGCTCTCTGAAGCAGCAGATAGGCTCTCTGAAGCAGCAGTTAGGCTCTCTGAAGCAGCAGATAGGCTCTCTGAAGCAGCAGATAGGCTCTCTGAAGCAGTTAGGCTCTCTGAAGCAGCAGTTAGGCTCTCTGAAGCAGTTAGGCTCTCTGAAGCAGATAGGCTCTCTGAAGCAGCAGATAGGCTATCTGAAGCAGCAGTTAGGCTCTCTGAAGCAGCAGTTAGGCTCTCTGAAGCAGCAGATAGGCTCTCTACAGCAGATAGGCTCTCTGAAGCAGCAGATAGGCTCTCTGAAGCAGCAGATAGGCTCTCTGAAGCAGCAGATAGGCTCTCTGAAGCAGCAGTTAGGCTCTCTGAAGCAGCAGATAGGCTCTCTGAAGCAGCAGATAGGCTCTCTGAAGCAGTTAGGCTCCCTGAAGCAGCAGATAGGCTCTCTGAAGCAGCAGTTAGGCTCTCTGAAGCAGCAGATAGGCTCTCTGAAGCAGCAGATAGGCTCTCTGAAGCAGCAGATAGGCTCTCTGAAGCAGTTAGGCTCTCTGAAGCAGTTAGGCTCTCTGAAGCAGCAGATAGGCTCTCTAAAGCAGCAGTTAGGCTCTCTGAAGCAGCAGATAGGCTCTCTGAAGCAGCAGTTAGGCTCTCTACAGCAGATAGGCTCTCTGAAGCAGCAGTTAGGCTCTCTGAAGCAGCAGTTAGGCTCTCTGAAGCAGCAGATAGGCTCTCTACAGCAGATAGGCTCTCTGAAGCAGCAGATAAGCTCTCTGAAGCAGCAGATAGGCTCTCTGAAGCAGCAGATAGGCTCTCTGAAGCAGCAGTTAGGCTCTCTGAGGCAGCAGATATGCTCTCTGAAGCAGCAGATAGGCTCTCTGAAGCAGCAGATAGGCTTTCTGAAGCAGTTAGGCTCTCTGAAGCAGCAGATAGGCTCTCTGAAGCAGTTAGGCTCTCTGAAGCAGCAGTTAGGCTCTCTGAAGCAGCAGTTAGGCTCTCTGAAGCAGCAGTTAGCTGAAGCCCAGATAGGCTCTCTGAAGCAGCAGATAGGCTCTCTGAAGCAGCAGATAGGCTCTCTGAAGCAGCAGTTAGGCTCTCTGAAGCAGCAGATAGGCTCTCTGAAGCAGCAGATAGGCTCTCTGAAGCAGCAGATAGGCTCTCTGAAGCAGTTAGGCTCTCTGAAGCAGTTAGGCTCTCTGAAGCAGCAGATAGGCTCTCTGAAGCAGCAGTTAGGCTCTCTGAAGCAGCAGATAGGCTCTCTGAAGCAGCAGTTAGGCTCTCTACAGCGGATAGGCTCTCTGAAGCAGCAGTTAGGCTCTCTGAAGCAGCAGCTAGGCTCTCTGAAGCAGCAGATAGGCTCTCTACAGCAGATAGGCTCTCTGAAGCAGCAGATAGGCTCTCTACAGCAGATAGGCTCTCTGAAGCAGCAGATAGGCTCTCTGAAGCAGCAGTTAGGCTCTCTGAAGCAGCAGATAGGCTCTCTGAAGCAGCAGATAGGCTCTCTGAAGCAGTTAGGCTCCCTGAAGCAGCAGATAGGCTCTCTGAAGCAGCAGTTAGGCTCTCTGAAGCAGCAGATAGGCTCTCTGAAGCAGCAGATAGGCTCTCTGAAGCAGTTAGGCTCTCTGAAGCAGTTAGGCTCTCTGAAGCAGTTAGGCTCTCTGAAGCAGTTAGGCTCTCTGAATCAGCAGATAGGCTCTCTGAAGCAGCAGTTAGGCTCTCTACAGCAGATAGGCTCTCTGAAGCAGCAGTTAGGCTCTCTGAAGCAGCAGATAGGCTCTCTGAAGCAGCAGATAGGCTCTCTGAAGCAGTTAGGCTCTCTGAAGCAGCAGGTAGGCTCTCTGAAGCAGTTAGGCTCTCTGAAGCAGATAGGCTCTCTGAAGCAGCAGATAGGCTCTCTGAAGCAGCAGTTAGGCTCTCTGAAGCAGCAGATAGGCTCTCTGAAGGAGCAGATAGGCTCTCTACAGCAGATAGGCTCTCTGAAGCAGCAGATAGGCTCTCTGAAGCAGCAGATAGGCTCTCTGAAGCAGTTAGGCTCTCTGAAGCAGCAGATAGGCTCTCTGAAGCAGCAGATAGGCTATCTGAAGCAGCAGTTAGGCTCTCTACAGCAGATAGGCTCTCTGAAGCAGGAGTTAGGCTCTCTGAAGCAGCAGTTAGGCTCTCTGAAGCAGCAGATAGGCTCTCTACAGCAGATAGGCTCTCTGAAGCAGCAGATAAGCTCTCTGAAGCAGCAGATGGGCTCTCTGAAGCAGCAGTTAGGCTCTCTGAAGCAGCAGATAGGCTCTCTGAAGCAGAAGTTAGGCTCTCTACAGCAGATAGGCTCTCTGAAGCAGCAGATAGGCTCTCTGAAGCAGCAGATAGGCTCTCTGAAGCAGTTAGGCTCTCTGAAGCAGTTAGGCTCTCTGAAGCAGCAGTTAGGCTCTCTGAAGCAGCAGATAGGCTCTCTGAAGCAGCAGTTAGGCTCTCTACAGCGGATAGGCTCTCTGAAGCAGCAGTTAGGCTCTCTGAAGCAGCAATTTGGCTCTCTGAAGCAGCAGATAGGCTCTCTACAGCAGATAGGCTCTCTGAAGCAGCAGATAGGCTCTCTGAAGCAGCAGATAGGCTCTCTGAAGCAGCAGATAGGCTCACTGAAGCAGCAGTTAGGCTCTCTGAAGCAGCAGATAGGCTCTCTGAAGCAGCAGATATGCTCTCTGAAGCAGTTAGGCTCCCTGAAGCAGCAGATAGTAGGGGTGGACGGTATAAACGGTATACGGTATAAACGGTATTAATTTGCTCTACGGTATGGATTTTGACTATACCGTGTAACCGGTAGAGCAGCTCTAAAATAGCAATGACGTCATGTAACCACAGCGCGACTATTTCAATCGCATTTGCCCCTAAAAATAGATAGAATTAGTCATAGATAATAGATATGTGCAAACTGGAAAAAGTTATTTAGGAGGCTTCGCGCAGTGGGCGTGTCAACACGCAATTGTCATTTCATAATAAACATATATCACCGCGGCGCACAGCAAGTTTCAATTTCAGTTCCTGGCATTTTTAACCAGTGGAGAAAGGTAAGAGATGTCCCTATCGTTTTTCTTATATGAATTATTCTACGTTAATAAAACATACCAGGTGATCAACTACAGTTTGCTGTAAACATTATGATATGCGTGTAGTGTTATGATAACGACGGCTGCAGCGGGAGCCGGGAGGACGGCTGCAGCAGTGGATTTGCGAATAGCATGCAGCTGCAGAGCCGCAGAGCCAGCGGCGCTTTCAGGTCAGGTCCGCTCAACAGCACCCCCCCACCCAACGGCTGAAAGCTGTGACCAGACCTGAAAGCGCCGCTGGCTCTGCGGCTCTGCAGCTACATATCCTTCTAGCAAAATCCAGCATCCAGCCCGGCTGTTTGCAATGGGAGCAGCACGGACTCGGGACTTATTTTATTTGGAATATAATGACTTTATACGCAAAAGTAGCCTAGTTTTAAGTTAAAATATTATAAATCTACATGCCTTGAGGATGTCATTCTTTATATAGCCTGCCTATCAGGCAAAACAAATTATTCTAACGGAAACACTGATACCGTGATATATACCGTTACCGTCTATGCTTCAAATTATACCGTGATATACATTTTAGACCATACCGTCCACCCCTAGCAGATAGGCTCTCTGAAGCAGCAGTTAGGCTCTCTGAAGCAGCAGATAGGCTCTCTGAAGCAGTTAGGCTCTCTGAAGCAGCAGATAGGCTCTCTGAAGCAGCAGTTAGGCTCTCTGAAGCAGCAGATAGGCTCTCTGAAGCAGCAGTTAGGCTCTCTACAGTAGATAGGCTCTCTGAAGCAGCAGTTAGGCTCTCTGAAGCAGCAGTTAGGCTCTCTGAAGCAGCAGATAGGCTCTCTACAGCAGATAGGCTCTCTAAAGCAGCAGATAGGCTCTCTGAAGCAGCAGATAGGCTCTCTGAAGCAGCAGTTAGGCTCTCTGAAGCAGCAGATAGGCTCTCTGAAGCAGCAGATAGGCTCTCTGAAGCAGTTAGGCTCTCTGAAGCAGCAGTTAGGCTCTCTGAAGCAGATAGGCTCTCTGAAGCAGCAGATAGGCTCTCTGAAGCAGCAGTTAGGCTCTCTGAAGCAGCAGATAGGCTCTCTGAAGCAGCAGATAGGCTCTCTACAGCAGATAGGCTCTCTGAAGCAGCAGATAGGCTCTCTGAAGCAGCAGATAGGCTCTCTGAAGCAGTTAGGCTCTCTGAAGCAGCAGTTAGGCTCTCTGAAGCAGCAGATAGGCTCTCTGAAGCAGCAGATAGGCTCTCTGAAGCACTTAGGCTCCCTGAAGCAGCAGATAGGCTCTCTGAAGCAGCAGTTAGGCTCTCTGAAGCAGCAGATAGGCTCTCTGAAGCAGCAGATAGGCTCTCTGAAGCAGCAGACAGGCTCTCTGAAGCAGTTAGGCTCTCTGAAGCAGTTAGGCTCTCTGAAGCAGCAGATATGCTCTCTGAAGCAGCAGTTAGGCTCTCTACAGCAGATAGGCTCTCTGAAGCAGCAGTTAGGCTCTCTGAAGCAGCAGTTAGGCTCTCTGAAGCAGCAGATAGGCTCTCTACCGCAGATAGGCTCTCTGAAGCAGCAGATAAGCTCTCTGAAGCAGCAGATAGGCTCTCTGAAGCAGCAGATAGGCTCTCTGAAGCAGCAGTTAGGCTCTCTGAAGCAGCAGATATGCTCTCTGAAGCAGCAGATAGGCTCTCTGAAGCAGCAGATAGGCTCTCTGAAGCAGTTAGGCTCTCTGAAGCAGCAGATAGGCTCTCTGAAGCAGTTAGGCTCTCTGAAGCAGCAGTTAGGCTCTCTGAAGCAGCAGTTAGGCTCTCTGAAGCAGCAGTTAGCTGAAGCCCAGTGTAGAGTTCCGTGTTCCTTCGCTCTCCATGTTCAATGTAGAGGGTTCTGTTGCTTCGTCATCAGTGTCGTTCAATGTAGAGGGTTCTGTTTCTTTGTCACCATGGCTCATATCTTATCATATGTATTTATCCACACAAAGAACGCCTGATCCGTTTTGTTTCTTTTATGTGAATAGTTTATTTACAATAAGTGAACCAAACTTCTCCTCCATTACAAACACCCCAAACATTCCCAGCTGTGACACACCCCTTTCACCCCTGTGCGCCCTTCGGTGACTGCCTCACGAATAAAGTGATACTTTACATCAATGTGTTTGGACCTCTGTCTGTTCACTGGGTTCTTACTGAGTGCAATGGCCCCCTGGTTGTCTTCATGAATCTTTGTACAATGGTAGACTCTCTTATCCATGCCATTTAATAGTTGAGTTAGATACATGCTTTCCTGAGTAGTAGTAGCTAGACTGATGTATTCAGCCTCACATGTTGAGAGTGCTACTGTTGGTTGTTTCTTTGACTTCCAGGATATTGCAGGGCCTTGTTTAGTCAGGCTAAAACAGTATCATGTCGTACTTCGTCTATCTTCCACAGAAGATGCCCAGTCAGAATCACTGTAAGCTATAAGACTTAAGTCTTCATCTGATTTCTTGAAGCACAACTCGTAGTCACTGGTTCCCTTTAGGTATCTCAAAACATGTTTAGCAGCTACTAAGTTCTCTGTTTTTGGATTTGCCAGTGTTTGTGATAATTTACTAACAATCCAGCTAATATCTGGTCGGGTACAAGTCATTGCATAGATCAAACTGCCTATGATCTCACGGTATTCTTTGGGATTAACATTGTTGTTGTCACTCTCCTCAATTCTATCAACTTCCACTTTTAATTCACATGGTGTATATCTAGGTTTACAGTTTGACATTCCAAATCTATCAAGCATTTTTAGAATGTATGTTTTCTGATTCATTTTTATTTCTTCTCCCTTTTGTTCAAACTGAATGCCCAGGAAGTATGATATTTTGCCCAGATCCTTCATGTTAAACTGGGCTTTCATGTTTTCCTTGAAACTGTTCAGAAGTTCGTTACTGCTAGCGGCGATGATTAAATCATCGACCCAGATTAGTACGATAATAGTTTCATCACCCATCTCTTTTCTGTATACACAGTGATCAGATAGATTTCTTGTAAAGTTGTCTTTCTCTAGATGATAATTTAGGAGTTTGTACCAGTTCCTTCCGGACTGTGTCAGACCATAAAGGGATTTCTTTAATTTACATACCAACTTCTTCCCAGTCTCTGATACCTCTTCATAACCCTCAGGTTGTTCTAGGAATATGTCTTCCTCTATAGGAGCATGTAAGTATGCCGTTTTGACGTCCATTTGATGGACAATGAGGTCATCTTGTACTGCGACCTGCATCAATGCCCTTACTGACGTAAGGTTTGCTGTTGGAGCAAACGTCTCATGGTAGTCTATGCCTTCTGTTTGATTGTAACCCTTAGCAACGTATCTAGCTTTATATATTTGGCCTCTTTCAGCATTTTCTTTAATGGCATAGACCCATCTACCCCCCACTGTGTTCCTGCCCTCAGGCAAAAAAGGTCAGTTCAAAAGTGTCATTTTCTTTCAGTGAGTTGATCTCATCGTTCATCGCTTGTTCCCATTTGGGTGACTCTGGTGACCTCAGAGCTTGTCTATAGGTTTGAGGGACTCCACAAACCGCCCTGTAACAGTAATCAACACATGTATCGGTTACATCATCATCTGTAAAATCTGATACATAGTCGTGTAAGTATTGTGGTTTCCTCCTCTCTCTTTTTGGATAGAGGCATTTTTCACTAGGACTAGGTTGTGGATCTGCATCGTTTTCATCCTGTTGATCTGTATCTGTATTTACAGTCTCGTCGCTCCCCTCTAGAACCTGACTCTCTGTGTTCTCCTCAACCTGTGACTGTGGTACATGAGTGCTGTTCTTACTACCAGACTCTCTGCCTTGTGTCAGGAATTCTGTATCATCCTCATCAGTTTGAGTCTGTTGTTCCACACTGTTCTTTCTAATGAATTTTACTAGCCTGTGTTTTGATACCTTTCCTGTATGCGGTTTGTATACTAGGTATGCCGGGCTGTTTTTACTGTATCCCACAAATATCCCCTTTTCACATCTGGGGTCGAGTTTCTTATGATCGTGTTTATATGCATAACACTCTGAGCCGAACACCCACATTTTTGAGAGGTCTGGTTTCTTTCCTGTTAACATGAAGTAAGGGGTATTTTTGGTCCTTTCATTGTAGCATCTATTTCGGATGTGAGCTGCATTTTGTACAGCCACAGTGTCTTTGGTAATCTCTTTTCTAATAATTGGCACCTTCCCATTTCAAATAAAGTCCTAAACTGTCTCTCAGCTGTGCCGTTTTGATGGGGGGAATAGGGGCATGATGTCTCATGTCTTATCCCTCTATCTCTCAACAGTGACTGAAAGGAGTTGCTTGTGTATTCCGTACCGTTATCTGACCGTATGGTCTTGACTTGACCATATGGTGCACTATCTGCCAGGAATTTTTCAGTTGCCAATGTTGTTTCACCCTTGTTTTTGAGGAAATAAACAGACACTGCTCCTGAGAAATCATCTGTGAATGCGATTGCATATCTATGTCCATCTTGAGTAGTTGGGTCAATGGGACCTGCTAAGTCAGTGTGAATTAACTCTAGGGGGGCACTAGCTTTTGCATCAGGTTTCCTATTTCTGTTGTTGGTCAATTTCCCTTCAGTACAGACACTACAGTCTATCTTAGTGTTACCTGTTATCTTCATACCCTCTACCACCTTTGGTAATTTCAACACATCATCTACGTTACAATGTCCCATGATCTCATGCCAAGTTTTTACATCACAAGTTAAGCTCACTTTGTCTCTTGACATCATATCATTAATTGAATGATCAACACATGTTTCATTATTTACCGTTTCCAGGTAGTACAGTCTCTCATGCTGCTCTATGCGGAAAACAGCGCCATCTCTGTTGGTGACCAGGTTCTGTCCTTCTTGGAATGTCACCTTGTCTCCGTCTGCTGTGGCTGCTTGCACGGAGAGTATGCTCTGTGGATACGATGGGATGAACAGCGCATTCCTCAGTGTGATTCCGACGCATCTTCCATCGGAGTCCTGTAGGAACACCTCTGCGTCGCCTCGTTTCATTGCCACATTGTTCATCCTGGTCCCGTCAGCTAGTTCCATGTAGTGTGACTTTGGGTCAAATGTCTCGTCAAATCTTATGAACTTGTTTTCCTCTGTTATGATATGGGATGTAGCAGATAGGCTCTCTGAAGCAGCAGATAGGCTCTCTGAAGCAGCAGTTAGGCTCTCTGAAGCAGCAGATAGGCTCTCTGAAGCAGCAGATAGGCTCTCTGAAGCAGTTAGGCTCCCTGAAGCAGCAGATAGGCTCTCTGAAGCAGCAGTTAGGCTCTCTGAAGCAGCAGATAGGCTATCTGAAGCAGCAGATAGGCTCTCTGAAGCAGCAGATAGGCTCTCTGAAGCAGTTAGGCTCTCTGAAGCAGTTAGGCTCTCTGAAGCAGCAGATAGGCTCTCTGAAGCAGCAGTTAGGCTCTCTGAAGCAGCAGATAGGCTCTCTGAAGCAGCAGTTAGGCTCTCTGAAGCAGCAGTTAGGCTCTCTGAAGCAGCAGATAGGCTCTCTACAGCAGCTAGGCTCTCTGAAGCAGCAGATAGGCTCTCTACAGCAGATAGGCTCTCTGAAGCAGCAGATAGGCTCTCTGAAGCAGCAGATAGGCTCTCTGAAGCAGCAGATAGGCTCTCTGAAGCAGTTAGGCTCTCTGAAGCAGTTAGGCTCTCTGAAGCAGCAGATAGGCTCTCTAAAGCAGCAGTTAGGCTCTCTGAAGCAGCAGATAGGCTCTCTGAAGCAGCAGTTAGGCTCTCTACAGCAGATAGGCTCTCTGAAGCAGCAGTTAGGCTCTCTGAAGCAGCAGTTAGGCTCTCTGAAGCAGCAGATAGGCTCTCTACCGCAGATAGGCTCTCTGAAGCAGCAGATAAGCTCTCTGAAGCAGCAGATAGGCTCTCTGAAGCAGCAGATAGGCTCTCTGAAGCAGCAGTTAGGCTCTCTGAAGCAGCAGATATGCTCTCTGAAGCAGCAGATAGGCTCTCTGAAGCAGCAGATAGGCTCTCTGAAGCAGTTAGGCTCTCTGAAGCAGCAGATAGGCTCTCTGAAGCAGTAAGGCTCTCTGAAGCAGCAGTTAGGCTCTCTGAAGCAGCAGTTAGGCTCTCTGAAGCAGCAGTTAGCTGAAGCCCAGTGTAGAGTTCCGTGTTCCTTCGCTCTCCATGTTCAATGTAGAGGGTTCTGTTGCTTCGTCATCAGTGTCGTTCAATGTAGAGGGTTCTGTTTCTTTGTCACCATGGCTCATATCTTATCATATGTATTTATCCACACAAAGAACGCCTGATCCGTTTTGTTTCTTTTATGTGAATAGTTTATTTACAATAAGTGAACCAAACTTCTCCTCCATTACAAACACCCCAAACATTCCCAGCTGTGACACACCCCTTTCACCCCTGTGCGCACTGACAGCTGACCGATGACAGCTGACAGCTAGATATACGTGCTCGGCTTCCCGCCACTGCGTCATGCCATCATGTCTTTACGTACTGCAACAAGAACAAAACACAATACTTAGAATAGAGTTGCACCACATTTCCAATACAACACATGCCTATGAACGTCTAGGCTACTCACTACAAAACATATTAACAACCATAACATATTATCCCATTTTCAACATATGAGAACATATATCTCAACACCCAGATAGGCTCTCTGAAGCAGCAGATAGGCTCTCTGAAGCAGATATGCTCTCTGAAGCAGCAGATAGGCTCTCTGAAGCAGCAGTTAGGCTCTCTGAAGCAGCAGATAGGCTCTCTGAAGCAGCAGTTAGGCTCTCTGAAGCAGCAGATAGGCTCTCTGAAGCAGCAGATAGGCTCTCTGAAGCAGCAGATAGGCTCTCTGAAGCAGTTAGGCTCTCTGAAGCAGTTAGGCTATCTGAAGCAGCAGATAGGCTCTCTGAAGCAGCAGTTAGGCTCTCTGAAGCAGCAGATAGGCTCTCTGAAGCAGCAGTTAGGCTCTCTACAGCGGATAGGCTATCTGAAGCAGCAGTTAGGCTCTCTAAAGCAGCAGCTAGGCTCTCTGAAGCAGCAGATAGGCTCTCTACAGCAGATAGGCTCTCTGAAGCAGCAGATAGGCTCTCTGAAGCAGCAGATAGGCTCTCTGAAGCAGCAGTTAGGCTCTCTGAAGCAGCAGATAGGCTCTCTGAAGCAGCAGATAGGCTCTCTGAAGCAGTTAGGCTCCCTGAAGCAGCAGATAGGCTCTCTGAAGCAGCAGTTAGGCTCTCTGAAGCAGCAGATAGGCTCTCTGAAGCAGCAGTTAGGCTCTCTGAAGCAGCAGTTAGGCTCTCTGAAGCAGCAGATAGGCTCTCTACAGCAGCTAGGCTCTCTGAAGCAGCAGATAGGCTCTCTACAGCAGATAGGCTCTCTGAAGCAGCAGATAGGCTCTCTGAAGCAGCAGATAGGCTCTCTGAAGCAGTTAGGCTCTCTGAAGCAGCAGTTAGGCTCTCTGAAGCAGCAGATAGGCTCTCTGAAGCAGCAGATAGGCTCTCTGAAGCACTTAGGCTCCCTGAAGCAGCAGATAGGCTCTCTGAAGCAGCAGTTAGGCTCTCTGAAGCAGCAGATAGGCTCTCTGAAGCAGCAGATAGGCTCTCTGAAGCAGCAGATAGGCTCTCTGAAGCAGTTAGGCTCTCTGAAGCAGTTAGGCTCTCTGAAGCAGCAGATAGGCTCTCTAAAGCAGCAGTTAGGCTCTCTGAAGCAGCAGATAGGCTCTCTGAAGCAGCAGTTAGGCTCTCTACAGCAGATAGGCTCTCTGAAGCAGCAGTTAGGCTCTCTGAAGCAGCAGTTAGGCTCTCTGAAGCAGCAGATAGGCTCTCTACCGCAGATAGGCTCTCTGAAGCAGCAGATAAGCTCTCTGAAGCAGCAGATAAGCTCTCTGAAGCAGCAGATAGGCTCTCTGATGCAGCAGTTAGGCTCTCTGAAGCAGCAGATATGCTCTCTGAAGCAGCAGATAGGCTCTCTGAAGCAGCAGATAGGCTCTCTGAAGCAGTTAGGCTCTCTGAAGCAGCAGATAGGCTCTCTGAAGCAGTTAGGCTCTCTGAAGCAGCAGTTAGGCTCTCTGAAGCAGCAGTTAGGCTATCTGAAGCAGCAGTTAGCTGAAGCCCAGTACAGAGTTCCGTGTTCCTTCGCTCTCCATGTTCAATGTAGAGGGTTCTGTTGCTTCGTCATCAGTGTCGTTCAATGTAGAGGGCTCTCTGAAGCAGCAGATAGGCTCTCTGTAGCAGCAGTTAGGCTCTCTGAAGCAGTTAGGCTCTCTGAAGCAGCAGTTAGGCTCTCTGAAGCAGCAGATAGGCTCTCTGAAGCAGCAGTTATGCTCTCTGAAGCAGCAGATAGGCTCTCTGAAGCAGCAGTTAGGCTCTCTGAAGCAGCAGATAGGCTCTCTGAAGCAGATAGGCTCTCTGAAGCAGCAGATAGGCTCTCTGAAGCAGCAGATAGGCTCTCTGAAGCAGCAGATAGGCTCTCTGAAGCAGCAGTTAGGCTCTCTGGCAGCAGATAGGCTCTCTGAAGCAGCAGATAGGCTCTCTGAAACAGCAGATAGGCTCTCTGAAGCAGCAGATAGGCTCTCTGAAGCAGTTAGGCTCTCTGAAGCAGTTAGGCTCTCTGAAGCAGCAGATAGGCTCTCTAAAGCAGCAGTTAGGCTCTCTGAAGCAGCAGATAGGCTCTCTGAAGCAGCAGTTAGGCTCTCTACAGCAGATAGGCTCTCTGAAGCAGCAGTTAGGCTCTCTGAAGCAGCAGTTAGGCTCTCTGAAGCAGCAGATAGGCTCTCTACCGCAGATAGGCTCTCTGAAGCAGCAGATAAGCTCTCTGAAGCAGCAGATAAGCTCTCTGAAGCAGCAGATAGGCTCTCTGATGCAGCAGTTAGGCTCTCTGAAGCAGCAGATATGCTCTCTGAAGCAGCAGATAGGCTCTCTGAAGCAGCAGATAGGCTCTCTGAAGCAGTTAGGCTCTCTGAAGCAGCAGATAGGCTCTCTGAAGCAGTTAGGCTCTCTGAAGCAGCAGTTAGGCTCTCTGAAGCAGCAGTTAGGCTATCTGAAGCAGCAGTTAGCTGAAGCCCAGTACAGAGTTCCGTGTTCCTTCGCTCTCCATGTTCAATGTAGAGGGTTCTGTTGCTTCGTCATCAGTGTCGTTCAATGTAGAGGGCTCTCTGAAGCAGCAGATAGGCTCTCTGTAGCAGCAGTTAGGCTCTCTGAAGCAGTTAGGCTCTCTGAAGCAGCAGTTAGGCTCTCTGAAGCAGCAGATAGGCTCTCTGAAGCAGCAGTTATGCTCTCTGAAGCAGCAGATAGGCTCTCTGAAGCAGCAGTTAGGCTCTCTGAAGCAGCAGATAGGCTCTCTGAAGCAGATAGGCTCTCTGAAGCAGCAGATAGGCTCTCTGAAGCAGCAGATAGGCTCTCTGAAGCAGCAGATAGGCTCTCTGAAGCAGCAGTTAGGCTCTCTGGCAGCAGATAGGCTCTCTGAAGCAGCAGATAGGCTCTCTGAAACAGATAGGCTCTCTGAAGCAGCAGATAGGCTCTCTGAAGCAGCAGATAGGCTCTCTGAAGCAGCAGATAGGCTCTCTGAAGCAGCAGATAGGCTCTCTGAAGCAGTTAGGCTCTCTGAAGCAGTTAGGCTCTCTGAAGCAGCAGATAGGCTCTCTGAAGCAGCAGTTAGGCTCTCTGAAGCAGCAGATAGGCTCTCTGAAGCAGCAGATAGGCTCTCTGAAGCAGTTAGGCTCCCTGAAGCAGCAGATAGGCTCTCTGAAGCAGCAGTTAGGCTCTCTGAAGCAGCAGATAGGCTCTCTGAAGCAGCAGATAGGCTCTCTGAAGCAGCAGATAGGCTCTCTGAAGCAGTTAGGCTCTCTGAAGCAGTTAGGCTCTCTGAAGCAGCAGATAGGCTCTCTGAAGCAGCAGATAGGCTCTCTGAAGCAGCAGATAGGCTCTCTGAAGCAGTTAGGCTCTCTGAAGCAGCAGATAGGCTCTCTGAAGCAGTAAGGCTCTCTGAAGCAGCAGTTAGGCTCTCTGAAGCAGCAGTTAGGCTCTCTGAAGCAGCAGTTAGCTGAAGCCCAGTGTAGAGTTCCGTGTTCCTTCGCTCTCCATGTTCAATGTAGAGGGTTCTGTTGCTTCGTCATCAGTGTCGTTCAATGTAGAGGGTTCTGTTTCTTTGTCACCATGGCTCATATCTTATCATATGTATTTATCCACACAAAGAACGCCTGATCCGTTTTGTTTCTTTTATGTGAATAGTTTATTTACAATAAGTGAACCAAACTTCTCCTCCATTACAAACACCCCAAACATTCCCAGCTGTGACACACCCCTTTCACCCCTGTGCGCACTGACAGCTGACCGATGACAGCTGACAGCTAGATATACGTGCTCGGCTTCCCGCCACTGCGTCATGCCATCATGTCTTTACGTACTGCAACAAGAACAAAACACAATACTTAGAATAGAGTTGCACCACATTTCCAATACAACACATGCCTATGAACGTCTAGGCTACTCACTACAAAACATATTAACAACCATAACATATTATCCCATTTTCAACATATGAGAACATATATCTCAACACCCAGATAGGCTCTCTGAAGCAGCAGATAGGCTCTCTGAAGCAGATATGCTCTCTGAAGCAGCAGATAGGCTCTCTGAAGCAGCAGTTAGGCTCTCTGAAGCAGCAGATAGGCTCTCTGAAGCAGCAGTTAGGCTCTCTGAAGCAGCAGATAGGCTCTCTGAAGCAGCAGATAGGCTCTCTGAAGCAGCAGATAGGCTCTCTGAAGCAGTTAGGCTCTCTGAAGCAGTTAGGCTATCTGAAGCAGCAGATAGGCTCTCTGAAGCAGCAGTTAGGCTCTCTGAAGCAGCAGATAGGCTCTCTGAAGCAGCAGTTAGGCTCTCTACAGCGGATAGGCTATCTGAAGCAGCAGTTAGGCTCTCTAAAGCAGCAGCTAGGCTCTCTGAAGCAGCAGATAGGCTCTCTACAGCAGATAGGCTCTCTGAAGCAGCAGATAGGCTCTCTGAAGCAGCAGATAGGCTCTCTGAAGCAGCAGTTAGGCTCTCTGAAGCAGCAGATAGGCTCTCTGAAGCAGCAGATAGGCTCTCTGAAGCAGTTAGGCTCCCTGAAGCAGCAGATAGGCTCTCTGAAGCAGCAGTTAGGCTCTCTGAAGCAGCAGATAGGCTCTCTGAAGCAGCAGTTAGGCTCTCTGAAGCAGCAGTTAGGCTCTCTGAAGCAGCAGATAGGCTCTCTACAGCAGCTAGGCTCTCTGAAGCAGCAGATAGGCTCTCTACAGCAGATAGGCTCTCTGAAGCAGCAGATAGGCTCTCTGAAGCAGCAGATAGGCTCTCTGAAGCAGTTAGGCTCTCTGAAGCAGCAGTTAGGCTCTCTGAAGCAGCAGATAGGCTCTCTGAAGCAGCAGATAGGCTCTCTGAAGCACTTAGGCTCCCTGAAGCAGCAGATAGGCTCTCTGAAGCAGCAGTTAGGCTCTCTGAAGCAGCAGATAGGCTCTCTGAAGCAGCAGATAGGCTCTCTGAAGCAGCAGATAGGCTCTCTGAAGCAGTTAGGCTCTCTGAAGCAGTTAGGCTCTCTGAAGCAGCAGATAGGCTCTCTAAAGCAGCAGTTAGGCTCTCTGAAGCAGCAGATAGGCTCTCTGAAGCAGCAGTTAGGCTCTCTACAGCAGATAGGCTCTCTGAAGCAGCAGTTAGGCTCTCTGAAGCAGCAGTTAGGCTCTCTGAAGCAGCAGATAGGCTCTCTACCGCAGATAGGCTCTCTGAAGCAGCAGATAAGCTCTCTGAAGCAGCAGATAAGCTCTCTGAAGCAGCAGATAGGCTCTCTGATGCAGCAGTTAGGCTCTCTGAAGCAGCAGATATGCTCTCTGAAGCAGCAGATAGGCTCTCTGAAGCAGCAGATAGGCTCTCTGAAGCAGTTAGGCTCTCTGAAGCAGCAGATAGGCTCTCTGAAGCAGTTAGGCTCTCTGAAGCAGCAGTTAGGCTCTCTGAAGCAGCAGTTAGGCTATCTGAAGCAGCAGTTAGCTGAAGCCCAGTACAGAGTTCCGTGTTCCTTCGCTCTCCATGTTCAATGTAGAGGGTTCTGTTGCTTCGTCATCAGTGTCGTTCAATGTAGAGAGCTCTCTGAAGCAGCAGATAGGCTCTCTGTAGCAGCAGTTAGGCTCTCTGAAGCAGTTAGGCTCTCTGAAGCAGCAGTTAGGCTCTCTGAAGCAGCAGATAGGCTCTCTGAAGCAGCAGTTATGCTCTCTGAAGCAGCAGATAGGCTCTCTGAAGCAGCAGTTAGGCTCTCTGAAGCAGCAGATAGGCTCTCTGAAGCAGATAGGCTCTCTGAAGCAGCAGATAGGCTCTCTGAAGCAGCAGATAGGCTCTCTGAAGCAGCAGATAGGCTCTCTGAAGCAGCAGTTAGGCTCTCTGGCAGCAGATAGGCTCTCTGAAGCAGCAGATAGGCTCTCTGAAACAGATAGGCTCTCTGAAGCAGCAGATAGGCTCTCTGAAGCAGCAGATAGGCTCTCTGAAGCAGCAGATAGGCTCTCTGAAGCAGCAGATAGGCTCTCTGAAGCAGTTAGGCTCTCTGAAGCAGTTAGGCTCTCTGAAGCAGCAGATAGGCTCTCTGAAGCAGCAGTTAGGCTCTCTGAAGCAGCAGATAGGCTCTCTGAAGCAGCAGATAGGCTCTCTGAAGCAGTTAGGCTCCCTGAAGCAGCAGATAGGCTCTCTGAAGCAGCAGTTAGGCTCTCTGAAGCAGCAGATAGGCTCTCTGAAGCAGCAGATAGGCTCTCTGAAGCAGCAGATAGGCTCTCTGAAGCAGTTAGGCTCTCTGAAGCAGTTAGGCTCTCTGAAGCAGCAGATAGGCTCTCTAAAGCAGCAGTTAGGCTCTCTGAAGCAGCAGATAGGCTCTCTGAAGCAGCAGTTAGGCTCTCTACAGCAGATAGGCTCTCTGAAGCAGCAGTTAGGCTCTCTGAAGCAGCAGTTAGGCTCTCTGAAGCAGCAGATACGCTCTCTACAGCAGATAGGCTCTCTGAAGCAGCAGATAAGCTCTCTGAAGCAGCAGATAGGCTCTCTGAAGCAGCAGATAGGCTCTCTGAAGCAGCAGTTAGGCTCTCTGAAGCAGCAGATAGGCTCTCTGAAGCAGCAGATAGGCTCTCTGAAGCACTTAGGCTCCCTGAAGCAGCAGATAGGCTCTCTGAAGCAGCAGTTAGGCTCTCTGAAGCAGCAGATAGGCTCTCTGAAGCAGCAGATAGGCTCTCTGAAGCAGCAGATAGGCTCTCTGAAGCAGCAGATAGGCTCTCTGAAGCAGCAGATAGGCTCTCTGAAGCAGCAGTTAGGCTCTCTGGCAGCAGATAGGCTCTCTGAAGCAGCAGATAGGCTCTCTGAAACAGATAGGCTCTCTGAAGCAGCAGATAGGCTCTCTGAAGCAGCAGATAGGCTCTCTGAAGCAGCAGATAGGCTCTCTGAAGCAGCAGATAGGCTCTCTGAAGCAGTTAGGCTCTCTGAAGCAGTTAGGCTCTCTGAAGCAGCAGATAGGCTCTCTGAAGCAGCAGTTAGGCTCTCTGAAGCAGCAGATACATTTACATTTACATTTAGTCATTTAGCTGACGCTTTTATCCAAAGCGACTTACAAGTTCTGTACGACAAGACAGCAAGAAGGGTACAACTCTATCAGCTGAGTAACAATGTTCATCAAGTGTTGCGTGTTACAGTGTAGGTTAGTTTATTAGGACAAGTGCATGACAGTAAGGTTAGTCAGGGTTAGATTTTTTTTTTTTTTTTTTTTATCATTTCAGATAATGGTTGAAGAAGTGAGTCTTTAGTCGACGGCGAAAGATTGGACGGGATTCGGCTGTCCTAACTGGGATGGGTAGTTCATTCCACCATTGTGGGGCAAGGACTGAGAATAGGCGGCTTCTCTTTGATGACCCTCCGGGAGCTTGGATAGGAGTAGGTCTGAGGCGGCCAGAAGATGCAGAGCGTAGGGGTCTTGAGGGTGTGTAGTTAGAGACCATTGACCGGAGGTAGGCGGGAGCGGTTCCCTTTGCTGCACGGTATGCTAGGTCGAGGGCCTTGAAGCGGATACGTGCAGCAATGGGGAGCCAGTGCAGGTCCCTAAGAAGTGGGGTGACATGGGCCGACTTCGGTAGGTTTGATATCAGGCGGGCCGCTGCGTTTTGAATGAGTTGAAGAGGCTTGGTGGCAGTGGCCGGGAGGCCAGCTAGCAGTGCGTTGCAGTAGTCGAGGCGGGAGATGACTGTTGATTGGATGAGGAGTTGGGTGGCTTCTTTTGTCAGGAAGGGGCGTATCCTTCTGACGTTGCTCAGGAGGAATCTGCAGGTTCTGGTTGTCGCTGCGATGTGAGCAGAGAAGTTCAACTGGTCGTCGAGGACAACACCAAGGTTCTTGGCGGTCGGGGACGCGGTCACAGCTGCATTCTCGACTGTGATGGAGAGGTCGGTCAGGGGGGAGGATTTGGCCGGCAGGTGGAGCAATTCTGTTTTGCTTAGGTTCAGTTTGAGGTGGTTGGTCATCATCCAGGCGGAGATGTCGGACAGACAGGCCGAGATCCGCTCAGAGACGTGGATATCTGAGGGAGGGAAGGAGAGGAAGAGTTGAGTATCATCGGCATAACAATGATATGAGAAGCCATGAGACGTGATAATGTTACCCAGTGATTTAGTGTAGAGGGAGAAGAGAAGGGGTCCTAGGACCGAGCCCTGGGGGACACCCGTCCGGAGGGGGCGGGTGGCCGACAGAGTCCCTCTCCATGACACTTGGTAGGAGCGGTCGTTGAGGTATGATGTCAGCCATGTCAGCGCAGATCCAGCCACTCCCATTCCTGCGAGGGCCGCGAGGAGGATCTGATGGTTGACTGTGTCGAAGGCTGCAGATAGATCTAGGAGAATCAGGACAGAGGAGAGGCCTTTCGCTTTTGCTAAGTGAAGTGCCTCTGTGACCGCAATGAGGGCCGTTTCTGTGGAGTGGCCAGTCCGGAAGCCAGACTGATTGGGGTCTAGGAGGTCATTCTGTAAGAGATAAGCAGTAAGTTGGTTGGATACAGCACGTTCAAGTGTTTTAGAAAGAAAGGAGAGAAGAGAGACAGGACGATAGTTGGCTATGACGGTGGGGTTCAGGGTTGGTTTTTTTATGAGGGGCGTGACTCTGGCTTGTTTTAGGGAGGTGGGGACCACCCCCGAGTTGAGTGAGGAGTTGATGGTTGCAGTTAGGAATGGGAGGATGTCCGGTGCTATGGTCTGGAGGAGTGGGGAGGGTAGCCGGTCCAGCTGGCATGTAGTCGGACGGTTCGACGTTACCAGTGTCAGGGTCTCGGCTTCTGTAATGGGAGAGAAAGATGACAGAGTGAAGGATGAGGTTCTCGATTCAGCGTTTGGAATGGGTGGGGGTTGGGAGAAGGAGCTGCGGATGTTCTCCACTTTTTCCTCAAAGAAGATCGCAAAGTCTTCGGCAGAAAAAGATGAGGGAGGAGGGGGTGGGGGGGGAGTGAGGAGGGAGGACATGGTAGCATGCAGTTTGCGAAGATTCTTGGCAGAGGCCTCGATCCTATGGTGAAAGAAAGAAGCTTTGGCATTAGTAATGGTTTTGGAGAATGTTAACAAGAGGTTGTGATATGTGTCGATGTCAGCAGTGAGGCTCTCTGAAGCAGCAGATAGGCTCTCTGAAGCAGTTAGGCTCCCTGAAGCAGCAGATAGGCTCTCTGAAGCAGCAGTTAGGCTCTCTGAAGCAGCAGATAGGCTCTCTGAAGCAGCAGATAGGCTCTCTGAAGCAGCAGATAGGCTCTCTGAAGCAGTTAGGCTCTCTGAAGCAGTTAGGCTCTCTGAAGCAGCAGATAGGCTCTCTAAAGCAGCAGTTAGGCTCTCTGAAGCAGCAGATAGGCTCTCTGAAGCAGCAGTTAGGCTCTCTACAGCAGATAGGCTCTCTGAAGCAGCAGTTAGGCTCTCTGAAGCAGCAGTTAGGCTCTCTGAAGCAGCAGATACGCTCTCTACAGCAGATAGGCTCTCTGAAGCAGCAGATAGGCTCTCTGAAGCAGCAGTTAGGCTCTCTGAAGCAGCAGATAGGCTCTCTGAAGCAGCAGTTAGGCTCCCTGAAGCAGCAGATAGGCTCTCTGAAGCAGCAGATAGGCTCTCTGAAGCAGCAGTTAGGCTCTCTGAAGCAGCAGATATGCTCTCTGAAGCAGCAGATAGGCTCTCTGAAGCAGCAGATAGGCTCTCTGAAGCAGTTAGGCTCTCTGAAGCAGCAGATAGGCTCTCTGAAGCAGTAAGGCTCTCTGAAGCAGCAGTTAGGCTCTCTGAAGCAGCAGTTAGGCTCTCTGAAGCAGCAGTTAGCTGAAGCCCAGTGTAGAGTTCCGTGTTCCTTCGCTCTCCATGTTCAATGTAGAGGGTTCTGTTGCTTCGTCATCAGTGTCGTTCAATGTAGAGGGTTCTGTTTCTTTGTCACCATGGCTCATATCTTATCATATGTATTTATCCACACAAAGAACGCCTGATCCGTTTTGTTTCTTTTATGTGAATAGTTTATTTACAATAAGTGAACCAAACTTCTCCTCCATTACAAACACCCCAAACATTCCCAGCTGTGACACACCCCTTTCACCCCTGTGCGCACTGACAGCTGACCGATGACAGCTGACAGCTAGATATACGTGCTCGGCTTCCCGCCACTGCGTCATGCCATCATGTCTTTACGTACTGCAACAAGAACAAAACACAATACTTAGAATAGAGTTGCACCACATTTCCAATACAACACATGCCTATGAACGTCTAGGCTACTCACTACAAAACATATTAACAACCATAACATATTATCCCATTTTCAACATATGAGAACATATATCTCAACACCCAGATAGGCTCTCTGAAGCAGCAGATAGGCTCTCTGAAGCAGATATGCTCTCTGAAGCAGCAGATAGGCTCTCTGAAGCAGCAGTTAGGCTCTCTGAAGCAGCAGATAGGCTCTCTGAAGCAGCAGTTAGGCTCTCTGAAGCAGCAGATAGGCTCTCTGAAGCAGCAGATAGGCTCTCTGAAGCAGCAGATAGGCTCTCTGAAGCAGTTAGGCTCTCTGAAGCAGTTAGGCTATCTGAAGCAGCAGATAGGCTCTCTGAAGCAGCAGTTAGGCTCTCTGAAGCAGCATATAGGCTCTCTGAAGCAGCAGTTAGGCTCTCTACAGCGGATAGGCTATCTGAAGCAGCAGTTAGGCTCTCTAAAGCAGCAGCTAGGCTCTCTGAAGCAGCAGATAGGCTCTCTGAAGCAGATATGCTCTCTGAAGCAGCAGATAGGCTCTCTGATGCAGCAGTTAGGCTCTCTGAAGCAGCAGATATGCTCTCTGAAGCAGCAGATAGGCTCTCTGAAGCAGCAGATAGGCTCTCTGAAGCAGTTAGGCTCTCTGAAGCAGCAGATAGGCTCTCTGAAGCAGTTAGGCTCTCTGAAGCAGCAGTTAGGCTCTCTGAAGCAGCAGTTAGGCTATCTGAAGCAGCAGTTAGCTGAAGCCCAGTACAGAGTTCCGTGTTCCTTCGCTCTCCATGTTCAATGTAGAGGGTTCTGTTGCTTCGTCATCAGTGTCGTTCAATGTAGAGAGCTCTCTGAAGCAGCAGATAGGCTCTCTGTAGCAGCAGTTAGGCTCTCTGAAGCAGTTAGGCTCTCTGAAGCAGCAGTTAGGCTCTCTGAAGCAGCAGATAGGCTCTCTGAAGCAGCAGTTATGCTCTCTGAAGCAGCAGATAGGCTCTCTGAAGCAGCAGTTAGGCTCTCTGAAGCAGCAGATAGGCTCTCTGAAGCAGATAGGCTCTCTGAAGCAGCAGATAGGCTCTCTGAAGCAGCAGATAGGCTCTCTGAAGCAGCAGATAGGCTCTCTGAAGCAGCAGTTAGGCTCTCTGGCAGCAGATAGGCTCTCTGAAGCAGCAGATAGGCTCTCTGAAACAGATAGGCTCTCTGAAGCAGCAGATAGGCTCTCTGAAGCAGCAGATAGGCTCTCTGAAGCAGCAGATAGGCTCTCTGAAGCAGTTAGGCTCTCTGAAGCAGTTAGGCTATCTGAAGCAGCAGATAGGCTCTCTGAAGCAGCAGTTAGGCTCTCTGAAGCAGCATATAGGCTCTCTGAAGCAGCAGTTAGGCTCTCTACAGCGGATAGGCTATCTGAAGCAGCAGTTAGGCTCTCTAAAGCAGCAGCTAGGCTCTCTGAAGCAGCAGATAGGCTCTCTGAAGCAGATATGCTCTCTGAAGCAGCAGATAGGCTCTCTGATGCAGCAGTTAGGCTCTCTGAAGCAGCAGATATGCTCTCTGAAGCAGCAGATAGGCTCTCTGAAGCAGCAGATAGGCTCTCTGAAGCAGTTAGGCTCTCTGAAGCAGCAGATAGGCTCTCTGAAGCAGTTAGGCTCTCTGAAGCAGCAGTTAGGCTCTCTGAAGCAGCAGTTAGGCTATCTGAAGCAGCAGTTAGCTGAAGCCCAGTACAGAGTTCCGTGTTCCTTCGCTCTCCATGTTCAATGTAGAGGGTTCTGTTGCTTCGTCATCAGTGTCGTTCAATGTAGAGAGCTCTCTGAAGCAGCAGATAGGCTCTCTGTAGCAGCAGTTAGGCTCTCTGAAGCAGTTAGGCTCTCTGAAGCAGCAGTTAGGCTCTCTGAAGCAGCAGATAGGCTCTCTGAAGCAGCAGTTATGCTCTCTGAAGCAGCAGATAGGCTCTCTGAAGCAGCAGTTAGGCTCTCTGAAGCAGCAGATAGGCTCTCTGAAGCAGATAGGCTCTCTGAAGCAGCAGATAGGCTCTCTGAAGCAGCAGATAGGCTCTCTGAAGCAGCAGATAGGCTCTCTGAAGCAGCAGTTAGGCTCTCTGGCAGCAGATAGGCTCTCTGAAGCAGCAGATAGGCTCTCTGAAACAGATAGGCTCTCTGAAGCAGCAGATAGGCTCTCTGAAGCAGCAGATAGGCTCTCTGAAGCAGCAGATAGGCTCTCTGAAGCAGCAGATAGGCTCTCTGAAGCAGTTAGGCTCTCTGAAGCAGTTAGGCTCTCTGAAGCAGCAGATAGGCTCTCTGAAGCAGCAGTTAGGCTCTCTGAAGCAGCAGATAGGCTCTCTGAAGCAGCAGATAGGCTCTCTGAAGCAGTTAGGCTCCCTGAAGCAGCAGATAGGCTCTCTGAAGCAGCAGTTAGGCTCTCTGAAGCAGCAGATAGGCTCTCTGAAGCAGCAGATAGGCTCTCTGAAGCAGCAGATAGGCTCTCTGAAGCAGTTAGGCTCTCTGAAGCAGTTAGGCTCTCTGAAGCAGCAGATAGGCTCTCTAAAGCAGCAGTTAGGCTCTCTGAAGCAGCAGATAGGCTCTCTGAAGCAGCAGTTAGGCTCTCTACAGCAGATAGGCTCTCTGAAGCAGCAGTTAGGCTCTCTGAAGCAGCAGTTAGGCTCTCTGAAGCAGCAGATACGCTCTCTACAGCAGATAGGCTCTCTGAAGCAGCAGATAAGCTCTCTGAAGCAGCAGATAGGCTCTCTGAAGCAGCAGATAGGCTCTCTGAAGCAGCAGTTAGGCTCTCTGAAGCAGCAGATAGGCTCTCTGAAGCAGCAGATAGGCTCTCTGAAGCACTTAGGCTCCCTGAAGCAGCAGATAGGCTCTCTGAAGCAGCAGTTAGGCTCTCTGAAGCAGCAGATAGGCTCTCTGAAGCAGCAGATAGGCTCTCTGAAGCAGCAGATAGGCTCTCTGAAGCAGCAGATAGGCTCTCTGAAGCAGCAGATAGGCTCTCTGAAGCAGCAGTTAGGCTCTCTGGCAGCAGATAGGCTCTCTGAAGCAGCAGATAGGCTCTCTGAAACAGATAGGCTCTCTGAAGCAGCAGATAGGCTCTCTGAAGCAGCAGATAGGCTCTCTGAAGCAGCAGATAGGCTCTCTGAAGCAGCAGATAGGCTCTCTGAAGCAGTTAGGCTCTCTGAAGCAGCAGTTAGGCTCTCTGAAGCAGCAGATAGGCTCTCTGAAGCAGCAGTTAGGCTCTCTGAAGCAGCAGATAGGCTCTCTGAAGCAGCAGATAGGCTCTCTGAAGCAGTTAGGCTCCCTGAAGCAGCAGATAGGCTCTCTGAAGCAGCAGTTAGGCTCTCTGAAGCAGCAGATAGGCTCTCTGAAGCAGCAGATAGGCTCTCTGAAGCAGCAGATAGGCTCTCTGAAGCAGTTAGGCTCTCTGAAGCAGTTAGGCTCTCTGAAGCAGCAGATAGGCTCTCTAAAGCAGCAGTTAGGCTCTCTGAAGCAGCAGATAGGCTCTCTGAAGCAGCAGTTAGGCTCTCTACAGCAGATAGGCTCTCTGAAGCAGCAGTTAGGCTCTCTGAAGCAGCAGTTAGGCTCTCTGAAGCAGCAGATACGCTCTCTACAGCAGATAGGCTCTCTGAAGCAGCAGATAGGCTCTCTGAAGCAGCAGTTAGGCTCTCTGAAGCAGCAGATAGGCTCTCTGAAGCAGCAGTTAGGCTCCCTGAAGCAGCAGATAGGCTCTCTGAAGCAGCAGATAGGCTCTCTGAAGCAGCAGTTAGGCTCTCTGAAGCAGCAGATATGCTCTCTGAAGCAGCAGATAGGCTCTCTGAAGCAGCAGATAGGCTCTCTGAAGCAGTTAGGCTCTCTGAAGCAGCAGATAGGCTCTCTGAAGCAGTAAGGCTCTCTGAAGCAGCAGTTAGGCTCTCTGAAGCAGCAGTTAGGCTCTCTGAAGCAGCAGTTAGCTGAAGCCCAGTGTAGAGTTCCGTGTTCCTTCGCTCTCCATGTTCAATGTAGAGGGTTCTGTTGCTTCGTCATCAGTGTCGTTCAATGTAGAGGGTTCTGTTTCTTTGTCACCATGGCTCATATCTTATCATATGTATTTATCCACACAAAGAACGCCTGATCCGTTTTGTTTCTTTTATGTGAATAGTTTATTTACAATAAGTGAACCAAACTTCTCCTCCATTACAAACACCCCAAACATTCCCAGCTGTGACACACCCCTTTCACCCCTGTGCGCACTGACAGCTGACCGATGACAGCTGACAGCTAGATATACGTGCTCGGCTTCCCGCCACTGCGTCATGCCATCATGTCTTTACGTACTGCAACAAGAACAAAACACAATACTTAGAATAGAGTTGCACCACATTTCCAATACAACACATGCCTATGAACGTCTAGGCTACTCACTACAAAACATATTAACAACCATAACATATTATCCCATTTTCAACATATGAGAACATATATCTCAACACCCAGATAGGCTCTCTGAAGCAGCAGATAGGCTCTCTGAAGCAGATATGCTCTCTGAAGCAGCAGATAGGCTCTCTGAAGCAGCAGATAGGCTCTCTGAAGCAGCAGATAGGCTCTCTGAAGCAGCAGATAGGCTCTCTGAAGCAGCAGATAGGCTCTCTGAAGCAGTTAGGCTCTCTGAAGCAGTTAGGCTATCTGAAGCAGCAGATAGGCTCTCTGAAGCAGCAGTTAGGCTCTCTGAAGCAGCATATAGGCTCTCTGAAGCAGCAGTTAGGCTCTCTACAGCGGATAGGCTATCTGAAGCAGCAGTTAGGCTCTCTAAAGCAGCAGCTAGGCTCTCTGAAGCAGCAGATAGGCTCTCTGAAGCAGATATGCTCTCTGAAGCAGCAGATAGGCTCTCTGATGCAGCAGTTAGGCTCTCTGAAGCAGCAGATATGCTCTCTGAAGCAGCAGATAGGCTCTCTGAAGCAGCAGATAGGCTCTCTGAAGCAGTTAGGCTCTCTGAAGCAGCAGATAGGCTCTCTGAAGCAGTTAGGCTCTCTGAAGCAGCAGTTAGGCTCTCTGAAGCAGCAGTTAGGCTATCTGAAGCAGCAGTTAGCTGAAGCCCAGTACAGAGTTCCGTGTTCCTTCGCTCTCCATGTTCAATGTAGAGGGTTCTGTTGCTTCGTCATCAGTGTCGTTCAATGTAGAGAGCTCTCTGAAGCAGCAGATAGGCTCTCTGTAGCAGCAGTTAGGCTCTCTGAAGCAGTTAGGCTCTCTGAAGCAGCAGTTAGGCTCTCTGAAGCAGCAGATAGGCTCTCTGAAGCAGCAGTTATGCTCTCTGAAGCAGCAGATAGGCTCTCTGAAGCAGCAGTTAGGCTCTCTGAAGCAGCAGATAGGCTCTCTGAAGCAGATAGGCTCTCTGAAGCAGCAGATAGGCTCTCTGAAGCAGCAGATAGGCTCTCTGAAGCAGCAGATAGGCTCTCTGAAGCAGCAGTTAGGCTCTCTGGCAGCAGATAGGCTCTCTGAAGCAGCAGATAGGCTCTCTGAAACAGATAGGCTCTCTGAAGCAGCAGATAGGCTCTCTGAAGCAGCAGATAGGCTCTCTGAAGCAGCAGATAGGCTCTCTGAAGCAGCAGATAGGCTCTCTGAAGCAGTTAGGCTCTCTGAAGCAGTTAGGCTCTCTGAAGCAGCAGATAGGCTCTCTGAAGCAGCAGTTAGGCTCTCTGAAGCAGCAGATAGGCTCTCTGAAGCAGCAGATAGGCTCTCTGAAGCAGTTAGGCTCCCTGAAGCAGCAGATAGGCTCTCTGAAGCAGCAGTTAGGCTCTCTGAAGCAGCAGATAGGCTCTCTGAAGCAGCAGATAGGCTCTCTGAAGCAGCAGATAGGCTCTCTGAAGCAGTTAGGCTCTCTGAAGCAGTTAGGCTCTCTGAAGCAGCAGATAGGCTCTCTAAAGCAGCAGTTAGGCTCTCTGAAGCAGCAGATAGGCTCTCTGAAGCAGCAGTTAGGCTCTCTACAGCAGATAGGCTCTCTGAAGCAGCAGTTAGGCTCTCTGAAGCAGCAGTTAGGCTCTCTGAAGCAGCAGATACGCTCTCTACAGCAGATAGGCTCTCTGAAGCAGCAGATAAGCTCTCTGAAGCAGCAGATAGGCTCTCTGAAGCAGCAGATAGGCTCTCTGAAGCAGCAGTTAGGCTCTCTGAAGCAGCAGATAGGCTCTCTGAAGCAGCAGATAGGCTCTCTGAAGCACTTAGGCTCCCTGAAGCAGCAGATAGGCTCTCTGAAGCAGCAGTTAGGCTCTCTGAAGCAGCAGATAGGCTCTCTGAAGCAGCAGATAGGCTCTCTGAAGCAGCAGATAGGCTCTCTGAAGCAGCAGATAGGCTCTCTGAAGCAGCAGATAGGCTCTCTGAAGCAGCAGTTAGGCTCTCTGGCAGCAGATAGGCTCTCTGAAGCAGCAGATAGGCTCTCTGAAACAGATAGGCTCTCTGAAGCAGCAGATAGGCTCTCTGAAGCAGCAGATAGGCTCTCTGAAGCAGCAGATAGGCTCTCTGAAGCAGTTAGGCTCTCTGAAGCAGCAGTTAGGCTCTCTGAAGCAGCAGATAGGCTCTCTGAAGCAGCAGTTAGGCTCTCTGAAGCAGCAGATAGGCTCTCTGAAGCAGCAGATAGGCTCTCTGAAGCAGTTAGGCTCCCTGAAGCAGCAGATAGGCTCTCTGAAGCAGCAGTTAGGCTCTCTGAAGCAGCAGATAGGCTCTCTGAAGCAGCAGATAGGCTCTCTGAAGCAGCAGATAGGCTCTCTGAAGCAGTTAGGCTCTCTGAAGCAGTTAGGCTCTCTGAAGCAGCAGATAGGCTCTCTAAAGCAGCAGTTAGGCTCTCTGAAGCAGCAGATAGGCTCTCTGAAGCAGCAGTTAGGCTCTCTACAGCAGATAGGCTCTCTGAAGCAGCAGTTAGGCTCTCTGAAGCAGCAGTTAGGCTCTCTGAAGCAGCAGATACGCTCTCTACAGCAGATAGGCTCTCTGAAGCAGCAGATAGGCTCTCTGAAGCAGCAGTTAGGCTCTCTGAAGCAGCAGATAGGCTCTCTGAAGCAGCAGTTAGGCTCCCTGAAGCAGCAGATAGGCTCTCTGAAGCAGCAGATAGGCTCTCTGAAGCAGCAGTTAGGCTCTCTGAAGCAGCAGATATGCTCTCTGAAGCAGCAGATAGGCTCTCTGAAGCAGCAGATAGGCTCTCTGAAGCAGTTAGGCTCTCTGAAGCAGCAGATAGGCTCTCTGAAGCAGTAAGGCTCTCTGAAGCAGCAGTTAGGCTCTCTGAAGCAGCAGTTAGGCTCTCTGAAGCAGCAGTTAGCTGAAGCCCAGTGTAGAGTTCCGTGTTCCTTCGCTCTCCATGTTCAATGTAGAGGGTTCTGTTGCTTCGTCATCAGTGTCGTTCAATGTAGAGGGTTCTGTTTCTTTGTCACCATGGCTCATATCTTATCATATGTATTTATCCACACAAAGAACGCCTGATCCGTTTTGTTTCTTTTATGTGAATAGTTTATTTACAATAAGTGAACCAAACTTCTCCTCCATTACAAACACCCCAAACATTCCCAGCTGTGACACACCCCTTTCACCCCTGTGCGCACTGACAGCTGACCGATGACAGCTGACAGCTAGATATACGTGCTCGGCTTCCCGCCACTGCGTCATGCCATCATGTCTTTACGTACTGCAACAAGAACAAAACACAATACTTAGAATAGAGTTGCACCACATTTCCAATACAACACATGCCTATGAACGTCTAGGCTACTCACTACAAAACATATTAACAACCATAACATATTATCCCATTTTCAACATATGAGAACATATATCTCAACACCCAGATAGGCTCTCTGAAGCAGCAGATAGGCTCTCTGAAGCAGATATGCTCTCTGAAGCAGCAGATAGGCTCTCTGAAGCAGCAGTTAGGCTCTCTGAAGCAGCAGATAGGCTCTCTGAAGCAGCAGTTAGGCTCTCTGAAGCAGCAGATAGGCTCTCTGAAGCAGCAGATAGGCTCTCTGAAGCAGCAGATAGGCTCTCTGAAGCAGTTAGGCTCTCTGAAGCAGTTAGGCTATCTGAAGCAGCAGATAGGCTCTCTGAAGCAGCAGTTAGGCTCTCTGAAGCAGCATATAGGCTCTCTGAAGCAGCAGTTAGGCTCTCTACAGCGGATAGGCTATCTGAAGCAGCAGTTAGGCTCTCTAAAGCAGCAGCTAGGCTCTCTGAAGCAGCAGATAGGCTCTCTACAGCAGATAGGCTCTCTGAAGCAGCAGATAGGCTCTCTGAAGCAGCAGATAGGCTCTCTGAAGCAGCAGTTAGGCTCTCTGAAGCAGCAGATAGGCTCTCTGAAGCAGCAGATAGGCTCTCTGAAGCAGTTAGGCTCCCTGAAGCAGCAGATAGGCTCTCTGAAGCAGCAGTTAGGCTCTCTGAAGCAGCAGATAGGCTCTCTGAAGCAGCAGTTAGGCTCTCTGAAGCAGCAGTTAGGCTCTCTGAAGCAGCAGATAGGCTCTCTACAGCAGCTAGGCTCTCTGAAGCAGCAGATAGGCTCTCTACAGCAGATAGGCTCTCTGAAGCAGCAGATAGGCTCTCTGAAGCAGCAGATAGGCTCTCTGAAGCAGTTAGGCTCTCTGAAGCAGCAGTTAGGCTCTCTGAAGCAGCAGATAGGCTCTCTGAAGCAGCAGATAGGCTCTCTGAAGCACTTAGGCTCCCTGAAGCAGCAGATAGGCTCTCTGAAGCAGCAGTTAGGCTCTCTGAAGCAGCAGATAGGCTCTCTGAAGCAGCAGATAGGCTCTCTGAAGCAGCAGATAGGCTCTCTGAAGCAGTTAGGCTCTCTGAAGCAGTTAGGCTCTCTGAAGCAGCAGATAGGCTCTCTAAAGCAGCAGTTAGGCTCTCTGAAGCAGCAGATAGGCTCTCTGAAGCAGCAGTTAGGCTCTCTACAGCAGATAGGCTCTCTGAAGCAGCAGTTAGGCTCTCTGAAGCAGCAGTTAGGCTCTCTGAAGCAGCAGATAGGCTCTCTACCGCAGATAGGCTCTCTGAAGCAGCAGATAAGCTCTCTGAAGCAGCAGATAAGCTCTCTGAAGCAGCAGATAGGCTCTCTGATGCAGCAGTTAGGCTCTCTGAAGCAGCAGATATGCTCTCTGAAGCAGCAGATAGGCTCTCTGAAGCAGCAGATAGGCTCTCTGAAGCAGTTAGGCTCTCTGAAGCAGCAGATAGGCTCTCTGAAGCAGTTAGGCTCTCTGAAGCAGCAGTTAGGCTCTCTGAAGCAGCAGTTAGGCTATCTGAAGCAGCAGTTAGCTGAAGCCCAGTACAGAGTTCCGTGTTCCTTCGCTCTCCATGTTCAATGTAGAGGGTTCTGTTGCTTCGTCATCAGTGTCGTTCAATGTAGAGGGCTCTCTGAAGCAGCAGATAGGCTCTCTGTAGCAGCAGTTAGGCTCTCTGAAGCAGTTAGGCTCTCTGAAGCAGCAGTTAGGCTCTCTGAAGCAGCAGATAGGCTCTCTGAAGCAGCAGTTATGCTCTCTGAAGCAGCAGATAGGCTCTCTGAAGCAGCAGTTAGGCTCTCTGAAGCAGCAGATAGGCTCTCTGAAGCAGATAGGCTCTCTGAAGCAGCAGATAGGCTCTCTGAAGCAGCAGATAGGCTCTCTGAAGCAGCAGATAGGCTCTCTGAAGCAGCAGTTAGGCTCTCTGGCAGCAGATAGGCTCTCTGAAGCAGCAGATAGGCTCTCTGAAACAGATAGGCTCTCTGAAGCAGCAGATAGGCTCTCTGAAGCAGCAGATAGGCTCTCTGAAGCAGCAGATAGGCTCTCTGAAGCAGCAGATAGGCTCTCTGAAGCAGTTAGGCTCTCTGAAGCAGTTAGGCTCTCTGAAGCAGCAGATAGGCTCTCTGAAGCAGCAGTTAGGCTCTCTGAAGCAGCAGATAGGCTCTCTGAAGCAGCAGATAGGCTCTCTGAAGCAGTTAGGCTCCCTGAAGCAGCAGATAGGCTCTCTGAAGCAGCAGTTAGGCTCTCTGAAGCAGCAGATAGGCTCTCTGAAGCAGCAGATAGGCTCTCTGAAGCAGCAGATAGGCTCTCTGAAGCAGTTAGGCTCTCTGAAGCAGTTAGGCTCTCTGAAGCAGCAGATAGGCTCTCTAAAGCAGCAGTTAGGCTCTCTGAAGCAGCAGATAGGCTCTCTGAAGCAGCAGTTAGGCTCTCTACAGCAGATAGGCTCTCTGAAGCAGCAGTTAGGCTCTCTGAAGCAGCAGTTAGGCTCTCTGAAGCAGCAGATACGCTCTCTACAGCAGATATGCTCTCTGAAGCAGCAGATAAGCTCTCTGAAGCAGCAGATAGGCTCTCTGAAGCAGCAGATAGGCTCTCTGAAGCAGCAGTTAGGCTCTCTGAAGCAGCAGATAGGCTCTCTGAAGCAGCAGATAGGCTCTCTGAAGCACTTAGGCTCCCTGAAGCAGCAGATAGGCTCTCTGAAGCAGCAGTTAGGCTCTCTGAAGCAGCAGATAGGCTCTCTGAAGCAGCAGATAGGCTCTCTGAAGCAGCAGATAGGCTCTCTGAAGCAGCAGATAGGCTCTCTGAAGCAGCAGATAGGCTCTCTGAAGCAGCAGTTAGGCTCTCTGGCAGCAGATAGGCTCTCTGAAGCAGCAGATAGGCTCTCTGAAACAGATAGGCTCTCTGAAGCAGCAGATAGGCTCTCTGAAGCAGCAGATAGGCTCTCTGAAGCAGCAGATAGGCTCTCTGAAGCAGCAGATAGGCTCTCTGAAGCAGTTAGGCTCTCTGAAGCAGTTAGGCTCTCTGAAGCAGCAGATAGGCTCTCTGAAGCAGCAGTTAGGCTCTCTGAAGCAGCAGATAGGCTCTCTGAAGCAGCAGATATGCTCTCTGAAGCAGTTAGGCTCCCTGAAGCAGCAGATAGGCTCTCTGAAGCAGCAGTTAGGCTCTCTGAAGCAGCAGATAGGCTCTCTGAAGCAGCAGATAGGCTCTCTGAAGCAGCAGATAGGCTCTCTGAAGCAGTTAGGCTCTCTGAAGCAGTTAGGCTCTCTGAAGCAGCAGATAGGCTCTCTAAAGCAGCAGTTAGGCTCTCTGAAGCAGCAGATAGGCTCTCTGAAGCAGCAGTTAGGCTCTCTACAGCAGATAGGCTCTCTGAAGCAGCAGTTAGGCTCTCTGAAGCAGCAGTTAGGCTCTCTGAAGCAGCAGATACGCTCTCTACAGCAGATAGGCTCTCTGAAGCAGCAGATAAGCTCTCTGAAGCAGCAGATAGGCTCTCTGAAGCAGCAGATAGGCTCTCTGAAGCAGCAGTTAGGCTCTCTGAAGCAGCAGATAGGCTCTCTGAAGCAGCAGATAGGCTCTCTGAAGCACTTAGGCTCCCTGAAGCAGCAGATAGGCTCTCTGAAGCAGCAGTTAGGCTCTCTGAAGCAGCAGATAGGCTCTCTGAAGCAGCAGATAGGCTCTCTGAAGCAGCAGATAGGCTCTCTGAAGCAGTTAGGCTCTCTGAAGCAGTTAGGCTCTCTGAAGCAGCAGATAGGCTCTCTAAAGCAGCAGTTAGGCTCTCTGAAGCAGCAGATAGGCTCTCTGAAGCAGCAGTTAGGCTCTCTACAGCAGATAGGCTCTCTGAAGCAGCAGTTAGGCTCTCTGAAGCAGAAGTTAGGCTCTCTGAAGCAGCAGATAGGCTCTCTGAAGCAGCAGTTAGGCTCTCTACAGCAGATAGGCTCTCTGAAGCAGCAGTTAGGCTCTCTGAAGCAGCAGATAGGCTCTCTGAAGCAGCAGTTAGGCTATCTGAAGCAGCAGATAGGCTATCTGAAGCAGCAGTTAGGCTCTCTACAGCGGATAGGCTCTCTGAAGCAGCAGATAGGCTCTCTGAAGCAGCAGTTAGGCTCTCTGAAGCAGCAGATAGGCTCTCTGAAGCAGCAGATAGGCTCTCTGAAGCAGTTAGGCTCCCTGAAGCAGCAGATAGGCTCTCTGAAGCAGCAGTTAGGCTCTCTGAAGCAGCAGATAGGCTCTCTGAAGCAGCAGATAGGCTCTCTGAAGCAGCAGATAGGCTCTCTGAAGCAGTTAGGCTCTCTGAAGCAGTTAGGCTCTCTGAAGCAGCAGATAGGCTCTCTGAAGCAGCAGTTAGGCTCTCTGAAGCAGCAGATAGGCTCTCTGAAGCAGCAGTTAGGCTCTCTACAGCAGATAGGCTCTCTGAAGCAGCAGTTAGGCTCTCTGAAGCAGCAGTTAGGCTCTCTGAAGCAGCAGATAGGCTCTCTACAGCAGATAGGCTCTCTGAAGCAGCAGATAAGCTCTCTGAAGCAGCAGATAGGCTCTCTGAAGCAGCAGTTAGGCTCTCTGAAGCAGCATATATGCTCTCTGAAGCAGCAGATAGGCTCTCTGAAGCAGCAGATAGGCTCTCTGAAGCAGTTAGGCTCTCTGAAGCAGCAGATAGGCTCTCTGAAGCAGCAGATAGGCTCTCTGAAGCAGCAGTTAGGCTCTCTGAAGCAGCAGTTAGGCTCTCTGAAGCCCAGATAGGCTCTCTGAAGCAGCAGATAGGTTCTCTGAAGCAGTTAGGCTCTCTGAAGCAGCAGATAGGCTCTCTGAAGCAGATATGCTCTCTGAAGCAGCAGATAGGCTCTCTGAAGCAGCAGTTAGGCTATCTGAAGCAGCAGATAGGCTCTCTGATGCAGCAGTTAGGCTCTCTGAAGCAGCAGATAGGCTCTCTGAAGCAGCAGTTAGGCTCTCTGAAGCAGCAGTTAGGCTCTCTGAAGCAGCAGATAGGCTCTCTGAAGCAGCAGTTAGGCTCTCTACAGCAGATAGGCTCTCTGAAGCAGCAGTTAGGCTCTCTGAAGCAGCAGTTAGGCTCTCTGAAGCAGCAGATAGGCTCTCTACAGCAGATAGGCTCTCTGAAGCAGCAGATAAGCTCTCTGAAGCAGCAGATAGGCTCTCTGAAACAGCAGATAGGCTCTCTGAAGCAGCAGTTAGGCTCTCTGAAGCAGCATATATGCTCTCTGAAGCAGCAGATAGGCTCTCTGAAGCAGCAGATAGGCTCTCTGAAGCAGTTAGGCTCTCTGAAGCAGCAGATAGGCTCTCTGAAGCAGTTAGGCTCTCTGAAGCAGCAGTTAGGCTCTCTGAAGCAGCAGTTAGGCTCTCTGAAGCAGCAGTTAGCTGAAGCCCAGATAGGCTCTCTGAAGCAGCAGATAGGTTCTCTGAAGCAGTTAGGCTCTCTGAAGCAGCAGATAGGCTCTCTGAAGCAGATATGCTCTCTGAAGCAGCAGATAGGCTCTCTGAAGCAGCAGTTAGGCTCTCTGAAGCAGCAGATAGGCTCTCTGAAGCAGCAGTTAGGCTCTCTGAAGCAGCAGATAGGCTCTCTGAAGCAGCAGATAGGCTCTCTGAAGCAGCGGATAGGCTCTCTGAAGCAGTAGATAGGCTCTCTGAAGCAGTTAGGCTCTCTGAAGCAGTTAGGCTCTCTGAAGCAGCAGATAGGCTCTCTGAAGCAGCCGTTAGGCTCTCTGAAGCAGCAGATAGGCTCTCTGAAGCAGCAGTTAGGCTATCTACAGCGGATAGGCTCTCTGAAGCAGCAGATAGGCTCTCTGAAGCAGCAGTTAGGCTATCTACAGCGGATAGGCTCTCTGAAGCAGCAGATAAGCTCTCTGAAGCAGTTAGGCTCCCTGAAGCAGAATATAGGCTCTCTGAAGCAGCGGTTAGGCTCTCTGAAGCAGCAGATAGGCTCTCTGAAGCAGCAGATATGCTCTCTGAAGCAGCAGATAGGCTCTCTGAAGCAGTTAGGCTCTCTGAAGCAGTTAGGCTCTCTGAAGCAGCAGATAGGCTCTCTGAAGCAGCAGTTAGGCTCTCTGAAGCAGCAGATAGGCTCTCTGAAGCAGCAGTTAGGCTCTCTACAGCAGATAGGCTCTCTGAAGCAGCAGTTAGGCTCTCTGAAGCAGCAGTTAGGCTCTCTGAAGCAGCAGATAGGCTCTCTACAGCAGATAGGCTCTCTGAAGCAGCAGCTAAGCTCTCTGAAGCAGCAGATAGGCTCTCTGAAGCAGCAGATAGGCTCTCTGAAGCAGCAGATAGGCTCTCTGAAGCAGCAGTTATGCTCTCTGAAGCAGCAGATAGGCTCTCTGAAGCAGCAGATAGGCTCTCTGAAGCAGCAGTTAGGCTCTCTGAAGCAGCAGATAGGCTCTCTGAAGCAGCAGTTAGGCTCCCTGAAGCAGCAGATAGGCTCTCTGAAGCAGCAGTTAGGCTCTCTGAAGCAGCAGTTAGGCTCTCTGAAGCAGCAGATAGGCTCTCTGAAGCAGCAGATAGGCTCTCTGAAGCAGCAGATAGGCTCTCTGAAGCAGCAGTTAGGCTCTCTGAAGCAGCAGTTAGGCTCTCTGAAGCAGCAGATAGGCTCTCTGAAGCAGTAGTTAGGCTCTCTGAAGCAGCAGATAGGCTCTCTGAAGCAGCAGATAGGCTCTCTACAGCAGATAGGCTCTCTGAAGCAGCAGATAGGCTCTCTGAAGCAGCAGTTAGGCTCTCTGAAGCAGCAGATAGGCTCTCTGAAGCAGCAGATAGGCTCTCTGAAGCAGCAGTTAGGCTCTCTGAAGCAGCAGATAGGCTCTCTGAAGCAGCAGTTAGGCTCTCTGAAGCAGCAGATAGGCTCTCTGAAGCAGCAGTTAGGCTCTCTGAAACAGCAGATAGGCTCTCTGAAGCAGCAGTTAGGCTCTCTGAAGCAGCAGATAGGCTCTCTGAAGCAGCAGATAGGCTCTCTGAAGCAGCAGTTAGGCTCTCTGAAGCAGCAGATAGGCTCTCTGAAGCAGCAGTTAGGCTCTCTGAAGCAGCAGATAGGCTCTCTGAAGCAGCAGATAAGCTCTCTGAAGCAGTTAGGCTCCCTGAAGCAGAATATAGGCTCTCTGAAGCAGCAGTTAGGCTCTCTGAAGCAGCAGATAGGCTCTCTGAAGCAGCAGATATGCTCTCTGAAGCAGCAGATAGGCTCTCTGAAGCAGTTAGGCTCTCTGAAGCAGTTAGGCTCTCTGAAGCAGCAGACAGGCTCTCTGAAGCAACAGTTAGGCTCTCTGAAGCAGCAGATAGGCTCTCTGAAGCAGCAGTTAGGCTCTCTACAGCAGATAGGCTCTCTGAAGCAGCAGTTAGGCTCTCTGAAGCAGCAGTTAGGCTCTCTGAAGCAGCAGATAGGCTCTCTACCGCAGATAGGCTCTCTGAAGCAGCAGATAAGCTCTCTGAAGCAGCAGATAAGCTCTCTGAAGCAGCAGATAGGCTCTCTGATGCAGCAGTTAGGCTCTCTGAAGCAGCAGATATGCTCTCTGAAGCAGCAGATAGGCTTTCTGAAGCAGCAGATAGGCTCTCTGAAGCAGTTAGGCTCTCTGAAGCAGCAGATAGGCTCTCTGAAGCAGTTAGGCTCTCTGAAGCAGCAGTTAGGCTCTCTGAAGCAGCAGTTAGGCTATCTGAAGCAGCAGTTAGCTGAAGCCCAGTACAGAGTTCCGTGTTCCTTCGCTCTCCATGTTCAATGTAGAGGGTTCTGTTGCTTCGTCATCAGTGTCGTTCAATGTAGAGGGCTCTCTGAAGCAGCAGATAGGCTCTCTGTAGCAGCAGTTAGGCTCTCTGAAGCAGTTAGGCTCTCTGAAGCAGCAGTTAGGCTCTCTGAAGCAGCAGATAGGCTCTCTGAAGCAGCAGTTATGCTCTCTGAAGCAGCAGATAGGCTCTCTGAAGCAGCAGTTAGGCTCTCTGAAGCAGCAGATAGGCTCTCTGAAGCAGATAGGCTCTCTGAAGCAGCAGATAGGCTCTCTGAAGCAGCAGATAGGCTCTCTGAAGCAGCAGATAGGCTCTCTGAAGCAGCAGTTAGGCTCTCTGGCAGCAGATAGGCTCTCTGAAGCAGCAGATAGGCTCTCTGAAACAGATAGGCTCTCTGAAGCAGCAGATAGGCTCTCTGAAGCAGCAGATAGGCTCTCTGAAGCAGCAGATAGGCTCTCTGAAGCAGCAGATAGGCTCTCTGAAGCAGTTAGGCTCTCTGAAGCAGTTAGGCTCTCTGAAGCAGCAGATAGGCTCTCTGAAGCAGCAGTTAGGCTCTCTGAAGCAGCAGATAGGCTCTCTGAAGCAGCAGATAGGCTCTCTGAAGCAGTTAGGCTCCCTGAAGCAGCAGATAGGCTCTCTGAAGCAGCAGATAGGCTCTCTGAAGCAGCAGATAGGCTCTCTGAAGCAGCAGATAGGCTCTCTGAAGCAGTTAGGCTCTCTGAAGCAGTTAGGCTCTCTGAAGCAGCAGATAGGCTCTCTAAAGCAGCAGTTAGGCTCTCTGAAGCAGCAGATAGGCTCTCTGAAGCAGCAGTTAGGCTCTCTACAGCAGATAGGCTCTCTGAAGCAGCAGTTAGGCTCTCTGAAGCAGCAGTTAGGCTCTCTGAAGCAGCAGATACGCTCTCTACAGCAGATAGGCTCTCTGAAGCAGCAGATAAGCTCTCTGAAGCAGCAGATAGGCTCTCTGAAGCAGCAGATAGGCTCTCTGAAGCAGCAGTTAGACTCTCTGAAGCAGCAGATAGGCTCTCTGAAGCAGCAGATAGGCTCTCTGAAGCACTTAGGCTCCCTGAAGCAGCAGATAGGCTCTCTGAAGCAGCAGTTAGGCTCTCTGAAGCAGCAGATAGGCTCTCTGAAGCAGCAGATAGGCTCTCTGAAGCAGCAGATAGGCTCTCTGAAGCAGCAGATAGGCTCTCTGAAGCAGCAGATAGGCTCTCTGAAGCAGCAGTTAGGCTCTCTGGCAGCAGATAGGCTCTCTGAAGCAGCAGATAGGCTCTCTGAAACAGATAGGCTCTCTGAAGCAGCAGATAGGCTCTCTGAAGCAGCAGATAGGCTCTCTGAAGCAGCAGATAGGCTCTCTGAAGCAGCAGATAGGCTCTCTGAAGCAGTTAGGCTCTCTGAAGCAGTTAGGCTCTCTGAAGCAGCAGATAGGCTCTCTGAAGCAGCAGTTAGGCTCTCTGAAGCAGCAGATAGGCTCTCTGAAGCAGCAGATAGGCTCTCTGAAGCAGTTAGGCTCCCTGAAGCAGCAGATAGGCTCTCTGAAGCAGCAGTTAGGCTCTCTGAAGCAGCAGATAGGCTCTCTGAAGCAGCAGATAGGCTCTCTGAAGCAGTTAGGCTCTCTGAAGCAGTTAGGCTCTCTGAAGCAGCAGATAGGCTCTCTAAAGCAGCAGTTAGGCTCTCTGAAGCAGCAGATAGGCTCTCTGAAGCAGCAGTTAGGCTCTCTACAGCAGATAGGCTCTCTGAAGCAGCAGTTAGGCTCTCTGAAGCAGCAGTTAGGCTCTCTGAAGCAGCAGATACGCTCTCTACAGCAGATAGGCTCTCTGAAGCAGCAGATAAGCTCTCTGAAGCAGCAGATAGGCTCTCTGAAGCAGCAGATAGGCTCTCTGAAGCAGCAGTTAGGCTCTCTGAAGCAGCAGATAGGCTCTCTGAAGCAGCAGATAGGCTCTCTGAAGCACTTAGGCTCCCTGAAGCAGCAGATAGGCTCTCTGAAGCAGCAGTTAGGCTCTCTGAAGCAGCAGATAGGCTCTCTGAAGCAGCAGATAGGCTCTCTGAAGCAGCAGATAGGCTCTCTGAAGCAGTTAGGCTCTCTGAAGCAGTTAGGCTCTCTGAAGCAGCAGATAGGCTCTCTAAAGCAGCAGTTAGGCTCTCTGAAGCAGCAGATAGGCTCTCTGAAGCAGCAGTTAGGCTCTCTACAGCAGATAGGCTCTCTGAAGCAGCAGTTAGGCTCTCTGAAGCAGAAGTTAGGCTCTCTGAAGCAGCAGATAGGCTCTCTGAAGCAGCAGTTAGGCTCTCTACAGCAGATAGGCTCTCTGAAGCAGCAGTTAGGCTCTCTGAAGCAGCAGATAGGCTCTCTGAAGCAGCAGTTAGGCTCTCTGAAGCAGCAGATAGGCTATCTGAAGCAGCAGTTAGGCTCTCTACAGCGGATAGGCTCTCTGAAGCAGCAGATAGGCTCTCTGAAGCAGCAGTTAGGCTCTCTGAAGCAGCAGATAGGCTCTCTGAAGCAGCAGATAGGCTCTCTGAAGCAGTTAGGCTCCCTGAAGCAGCAGATAGGCTCTCTGAAGCAGCAGTTAGGCTCTCTGAAGCAGCAGATAGGCTCTCTGAAGCAGCAGATAGGCTCTCTGAAGCAGCAGATAGGCTCTCTGAAGCAGTTAGGCTCTCTGAAGCAGTTAGGCTCTCTGAAGCAGCAGATAGGCTCTCTGAAGCAGCAGTTAGGCTCTCTGAAGCAGCAGATAGGCTCTCTGAAGCAGCAGTTAGGCTCTCTACAGCAGATAGGCTCTCTGAAGCAGCAGTTAGGCTCTCTGAAGCAGCAGTTAGGCTCTCTGAAGCAGCAGATAGGCTCTCTACAGCAGATAGGCTCTCTGAAGCAGCAGATAAGCTCTCTGAAGCAGCAGATAGGCTCTCTGAAGCAGCAGTTAGGCTCTCTGAAGCAGCATATATGCTCTCTGAAGCAGCAGATAGGCTCTCTGAAGCAGCAGATAGGCTCTCTGAAGCAGTTAGGCTCTCTGAAGCAGCAGATAGGCTCTCTGAAGCAGCAGATAGGCTCTCTGAAGCAGCAGTTAGGCTCTCTGAAGCAGCAGTTAGGCTCTCTGAAGCCCAGATAGGCTCTCTGAAGCAGCAGATAGGTTCTCTGAAGCAGTTAGGCTCTCTGAAGCAGCAGATAGGCTCTCTGAAGCAGATATGCTCTCTGAAGCAGCAGATAGGCTCTCTGAAGCAGCAGTTAGGCTATCTGAAGCAGCAGATAGGCTCTCTGATGCAGCAGTTAGGCTCTCTGAAGCAGCAGATAGGCTCTCTGAAGCAGCAGTTAGGCTCTCTGAAGCAGCAGTTAGGCTCTCTGAAGCAGCAGATAGGCTCTCTGAAGCAGCAGTTAGGCTCTCTACAGCAGATAGGCTCTCTGAAGCAGCAGTTAGGCTCTCTGAAGCAGCAGTTAGGCTCTCTGAAGCAGCAGATAGGCTCTCTACAGCAGATAGGCTCTCTGAAGCAGCAGATAAGCTCTCTGAAGCAGCAGATAGGCTCTCTGAAACAGCAGATAGGCTCTCTGAAGCAGCAGTTAGGCTCTCTGAAGCAGCATATATGCTCTCTGAAGCAGCAGATAGGCTCTCTGAAGCAGCAGATAGGCTCTCTGAAGCAGTTAGGCTCTCTGAAGCAGCAGATAGGCTCTCTGAAGCAGTTAGGCTCTCTGAAGCAGCAGTTAGGCTCTCTGAAGCAGCAGTTAGGCTCTCTGAAGCAGCAGTTAGCTGAAGCCCAGATAGGCTCTCTGAAGCAGCAGATAGGTTCTCTGAAGCAGTTAGGCTCTCTGAAGCAGCAGATAGGCTCTCTGAAGCAGATATGCTCTCTGAAGCAGCAGATAGGCTCTCTGAAGCAGCAGTTAGGCTATCTGAAGCAGCAGATAGGCTCTCTGAAGCAGCAGTTAGGCTCTCTGAAGCAGCAGATAGGCTCTCTGAAGCAGCAGATAGGCTCTCTGAAGCAGCGGATAGGCTCTCTGAAGCAGTAGATAGGCTCTCTGAAGCAGTTAGGCTCTCTGAAGCAGTTAGGCTCTCTGAAGCAGCAGATAGGCTCTCTGAAGCAGCCGTTAGGCTCTCTGAAGCAGCAGATAGGCTCTCTGAAGCAGCAGTTAGGCTATCTACAGCGGATAGGCTCTCTGAAGCAGCAGATAGGCTCTCTGAAGCAGCAGTTAGGCTCTCTGAAGCAGCAGTTAGGCTATCTACAGCGGATAGGCTCTCTGAAGCAGCAGATAAGCTCTCTGAAGCAGTTAGGCTCCCTGAAGCAGAATATAGGCTCTCTGAAGCAGCGGTTAGGCTCTCTGAAGCAGCAGATAGGCTCTCTGAAGCAGCAGATATGCTCTCTGAAGCAGCAGATAGGCTCTCTGAAGCAGTTAGGCTCTCTGAAGCAGTTAGGCTCTCTGAAGCAGCAGATAGGCTCTCTGAAGCAGCAGTTAGGCTCTCTGAAGCAGCAGATAGGCTCTCTGAAGCAGCAGTTAGGCTCTCTACAGCAGATAGGCTCTCTGAAGCAGCAGTTAGGCTCTCTGAAGCAGCAGTTAGGCTCTCTGAAGCAGCAGATAGGCTCTCTACAGCAGATAGGCTCTCTGAAGCAGCAGCTAAGCTCTCTGAAGCAGCAGATAGGCTCTCTGAAGCAGCAGATAGGCTCTCTGAAGCAGCAGATAGGCTCTCTGAAGCAGCAGTTAGGCTCTCTGAAGCAGCAGATATGCTCTCTGAAGCAGCAGATAGGCTCTCTGAAGCAGCAGTTAGGCTATCTGAAGCAGCAGATAGGCTCTCTGATGCAGCAGTTAGGCTCTCTGAAGCAGCAGATAGGCTCTCTGAAGCAGCAGTTAGGCTCTCTGAAGCAGCAGTTAGGCTCTCTGAAGCAGCAGATAGGCTCTCTGAAGCAGCAGTTAGGCTCTCTACAGCAGATAGGCTCTCTGAAGCAGCAGTTAGGCTCTCTGAAGCAGCAGTTAGGCTCTCTGAAGCAGCAGATAGGCTCTCTACAGCAGATAGGCTCTCTGAAGCAGCAGATAAGCTCTCTGAAGCAGCAGATAGGCTCTCTGAAACAGCAGATAGGCTCTCTGAAGCAGCAGTTAGGCTCTCTGAAGCAGCATATATGCTCTCTGAAGCAGCAGATAGGCTCTCTGAAGCAGCAGATAGGCTCTCTGAAGCAGTTAGGCTCTCTGAAGCAGCAGATAGGCTCTCTGAAGCAGTTAGGCTCTCTGAAGCAGCAGTTAGGCTCTCTGAAGCAGCAGTTAGGCTCTCTGAAGCAGCAGTTAGCTGAAGCCCAGATAGGCTCTCTGAAGCAGCAGATAGGTTCTCTGAAGCAGTTAGGCTCTCTGAAGCAGCAGATAGGCTCTCTGAAGCAGATATGCTCTCTGAAGCAGCAGATAGGCTCTCTGAAGCAGCAGTTAGGCTATCTGAAGCAGCAGATAGGCTCTCTGAAGCAGCAGTTAGGCTCTCTGAAGCAGCAGATAGGCTCTCTGAAGCAGCAGATAGGCTCTCTGAAGCAGCGGATAGGCTCTCTGAAGCAGTAGATAGGCTCTCTGAAGCAGTTAGGCTCTCTGAAGCAGTTAGGCTCTCTGAAGCAGCAGATAGGCTCTCTGAAGCAGCCGTTAGGCTCTCTGAAGCAGCAGATAGGCTCTCTGAAGCAGCAGTTAGGCTATCTACAGCGGATAGGCTCTCTGAAGCAGCAGATAGGCTCTCTGAAGCAGCAGTTAGGCTCTCTGAAGCAGCAGTTAGGCTATCTACAGCGGATAGGCTCTCTGAAGCAGCAGATAAGCTCTCTGAAGCAGTTAGGCTCCCTGAAGCAGAATATAGGCTCTCTGAAGCAGCGGTTAGGCTCTCTGAAGCAGCAGATAGGCTCTCTGAAGCAGCAGATATGCTCTCTGAAGCAGCAGATAGGCTCTCTGAAGCAGTTAGGCTCTCTGAAGCAGTTAGGCTCTCTGAAGCAGCAGATAGGCTCTCTGAAGCAGCAGTTAGGCTCTCTACAGCAGATAGGCTCTCTGAAGCAGCAGTTAGGCTCTCTGAAGCAGCAGTTAGGCTCTCTGAAGCAGCAGATAGGCTCTCTACAGCAGATAGGCTCTCTGAAGCAGCAGCTAAGCTCTCTGAAGCAGCAGATAGGCTCTCTGAAGCAGCAGATAGGCTCTCTGAAGCAGCAGATAGGCTCTCTGAAGCAGCAGTTAGGCTCTCTGAAGCAGCAGATAGGCTCTCTGAAGCAGCAGATAGGCTCTCTGAAGCAGCAGTTAGGCTCTATGAAGCAGTTAGGCTCTCTGAAGCAGCAGTTAGGCTCTCTGAAGCAGCAGATAGGCTCTCTGAAGCAGCAGTTATGCTCTCTGAAGCAGCAGATAGGCTCTCTGAAGCAGCAGATAGGCTCTCTGAAGCAGCAGTTAGGCTCTCTGAAGCAGCAGATAGGCTCTCTGAAGCAGCAGTTAGGCTCCCTGAAGCAGCAGATAGGCTCTCTGAAGCAGCAGTTAGGCTCTCTGAAGCAGCAGTTAGGCTCTCTGAAGCAGCAGATAGGCTCTCTGAAGCAGCAGATAGGCTCTCTGAAGCAGCAGATAGGCTCTCTGAAGCAGCAGTTAGGCTCTCTGAAGCAGCAGTTAGGCTCTCTGAAGCAGCAGATATGCTCTCTGAAGCAGTAGTTAGGCTCTCTGAAGCAGCAGATAGGCTCTCTGAAGCAGCAGATAGGCTCTCTACAGCAGATAGGCTCTCTGAAGCAGCAGATAGGCTCTCTGAAGCAGCAGTTAGGCTCTCTGAAGCAGCAGATAGGCTCTCTGAAGCAGCAGATAGGCTCTCTGAAGCAGCAGTTAGGCTCTCTGAAGCAGCAGATAGGCTCTCTGAAGCAGCAGTTAGGCTCTCTGAAGCAGCAGATAGGCTCTCTGAAGCAGCAGTTAGGCTCTCTGAAGCAGCAGATAGGCTCTCTGAAGCAGCAGTTAGGCTCTCTGAAGCAGCAGATAGGCTCTCTGAAGCAGCAGATAGGCTCTCTGAAGCAGCAGTTAGGCTCTCTGAAGCAGTTAGGCTCTCTGAAGCAGTTAGGCTCTCTGAAGCAGCAGATAGGCTCTCTAAAGCAGCAGTTAGGCTCTCTGAAGCAGCAGATAGGCTCTCTGAAGCAGCAGTTAGGCTCTCTACAGCAGATAGGCTCTCTGAAGCAGCAGTTAGGCTCTCTGAAGCAGAAGTTAGGCTCTCTGAAGCAGCAGATAGGCTCTCTGAAGCAGCAGTTAGGCTCTCTACAGCAGATAGGCTCTCTGAAGCAGCAGTTAGGCTCTCTGAAGCAGCAGATAGGCTCTCTGAAGCAGCAGTTAGGCTCTCTGAAGCAGCAGATAGGCTATCTGAAGCAGCAGTTAGGCTCTCTACAGCGGATAGGCTCTCTGAAGCAGCAGATAGGCTCTCTGAAGCAGCAGTTAGGCTCTCTGAAGCAGCAGATAGGCTCTCTGAAGCAGCAGATAGGCTCTCTGAAGCAGTTAGGCTCCCTGAAGCAGCAGATAGGCTCTCTGAAGCAGCAGTTAGGCTCTCTGAAGCAGCAGATAGGCTCTCTGAAGCAGCAGATAGGCTCTCTGAAGCAGCAGATAGGCTCTCTGAAGCAGTTAGGCTCTCTGAAGCAGTTAGGCTCTCTGAAGCAGCAGATAGGCTCTCTGAAGCAGCAGTTAGGCTCTCTGAAGCAGCAGATAGGCTCTCTGAAGCAGCAGTTAGGCTCTCTACAGCAGATAGGCTCTCTGAAGCAGCAGTTAGGCTCTCTGAAGCAGCAGTTAGGCTCTCTGAAGCAGCAGATAGGCTCTCTACAGCAGATAGGCTCTCTGAAGCAGCAGATAAGCTCTCTGAAGCAGCAGATAGGCTCTCTGAAGCAGCAGTTAGGCTCTCTGAAGCAGCATATATGCTCTCTGAAGCAGCAGATAGGCTCTCTGAAGCAGCAGATAGGCTCTCTGAAGCAGTTAGGCTCTCTGAAGCAGCAGATAGGCTCTCTGAAGCAGCAGATAGGCTCTCTGAAGCAGCAGTTAGGCTCTCTGAAGCAGCAGTTAGGCTCTCTGAAGCCCAGATAGGCTCTCTGAAGCAGCAGATAGGTTCTCTGAAGCAGTTAGGCTCTCTGAAGCAGCAGATAGGCTCTCTGAAGCAGATATGCTCTCTGAAGCAGCAGATAGGCTCTCTGAAGCAGCAGTTAGGCTATCTGAAGCAGCAGATAGGCTCTCTGATGCAGCAGTTAGGCTCTCTGAAGCAGCAGATAGGCTCTCTGAAGCAGCAGTTAGGCTCTCTGAAGCAGCAGTTAGGCTCTCTGAAGCAGCAGATAGGCTCTCTGAAGCAGCAGTTAGGCTCTCTACAGCAGATAGGCTCTCTGAAGCAGCAGTTAGGCTCTCTGAAGCAGCAGTTAGGCTCTCTGAAGCAGCAGATAGGCTCTCTACAGCAGATAGGCTCTCTGAAGCAGCAGATAGGCTCTCTGAAGCAGCAGTTAGGCTCTCTGAAGCAGCAGTTAGGCTCTCTGAAGCAGCAGATAGGCTCTCTACAGCAGATAGGCTCTCTGAAGCAGCAGCTAAGCTCTCTGAAGCAGCAGATAGGCTCTCTGAAGCAGCAGATAGGCTCTCTGAAGCAGCAGATAGGCTCTCTGAAGCAGCAGTTAGGCTCTCTGAAGCAGCAGATAGGCTCTCTGAAGCAGCAGATAGGCTCTCTGAAGCAGCAGTTAGGCTCTCTGAAGCAGTTAGGCTCTCTGAAGCAGCAGATAGGCTCTCTGAAGCAGCAGATAGGCTCTCTGAAGCAGCAGATAGGCTCTCTGAAGCAGTTAGGCTCTCTGAAGCAGTTAGGCTCTCTGAAGCAGCAGATAGGCTCTCTAAAGCAGCAGTTAGGCTCTCTGAAGCAGCAGATAGGCTCTCTGAAGCAGCAGTTAGGCTCTCTACAGCAGATAGGCTCTCTGAAGCAGCAGTTAGGCTCTCTGAAGCAGAAGTTAGGCTCTCTGAAGCAGCAGATAGGCTCTCTGAAGCAGCAGTTAGGCTCTCTACAGCAGATAGGCTCTCTGAAGCAGCAGTTAGGCTCTCTGAAGCAGCAGATAGGCTCTCTGAAGCAGCAGTTAGGCTCTCTGAAGCAGCAGATAGGCTATCTGAAGCAGCAGTTAGGCTCTCTACAGCGGATAGGCTCTCTGAAGCAGCAGATAGGCTCTCTGAAGCAGCAGTTAGGCTCTCTGAAGCAGCAGATAGGCTCTCTGAAGCAGCAGATAGGCTCTCTGAAGCAGCAGATAGGCTCTCTGAAGCAGTTAGGCTCCCTGAAGCAGCAGATAGGCTCTCTGAAGCAGCAGTTAGGCTCTCTGAAGCAGCAGATAGGCTCTCTGAAGCAGCAGATAGGCTCTCTGAAGCAGCAGATAGGCTCTCTGAAGCAGTTAGGCTCTCTGAAGCAGTTAGGCTCTCTGAAGCAGCAGATAGGCTCTCTGAAGCAGCAGTTAGGCTCTCTGAAGCAGCAGATAGGCTCTCTGAAGCAGCAGTTAGGCTCTCTACAGCAGATAGGCTCTCTGAAGCAGCAGTTAGGCTCTCTGAAGCAGCAGTTAGGCTCTCTGAAGCAGCAGATAGGCTCTCTACAGCAGATAGGCTCTCTGAAGCAGCAGATAAGCTCTCTGAAGCAGCAGATAGGCTCTCTGAAGCAGCAGTTAGGCTCTCTGAAGCAGCATATATGCTCTCTGAAGCAGCAGATAGGCTCTCTGAAGCAGCAGATAGGCTCTCTGAAGCAGTTAGGCTCTCTGAAGCAGCAGATAGGCTCTCTGAAGCAGCAGATAGGCTCTCTGAAGCAGCAGTTAGGCTCTCTGAAGCAGCAGTTAGGCTCTCTGAAGCCCAGATAGGCTCTCTGAAGCAGCAGATAGGTTCTCTGAAGCAGTTAGGCTCTCTGAAGCAGCAGATAGGCTCTCTGAAGCAGATATGCTCTCTGAAGCAGCAGATAGGCTCTCTGAAGCAGCAGTTAGGCTATCTGAAGCAGCAGATAGGCTCTCTGATGCAGCAGTTAGGCTCTCTGAAGCAGCAGATAGGCTCTCTGAAGCAGCAGTTAGGCTCTCTGAAGCAGCAGTTAGGCTCTCTGAAGCAGCAGATAGGCTCTCTGAAGCAGCAGTTAGGCTCTCTACAGCAGATAGGCTCTCTGAAGCAGCAGTTAGGCTCTCTGAAGCAGCAGTTAGGCTCTCTGAAGCAGCAGATAGGCTCTCTACAGCAGATAGGCTCTCTGAAGCAGCAGATAAGCTCTCTGAAGCAGCAGATAGGCTCTCTGAAACAGCAGATAGGCTCTCTGAAGCAGCAGTTAGGCTCTCTGAAGCAGCATATATGCTCTCTGAAGCAGCAGATAGGCTCTCTGAAGCAGCAGATAGGCTCTCTGAAGCAGTTAGGCTCTCTGAAGCAGCAGATAGGCTCTCTGAAGCAGTTAGGCTCTCTGAAGCAGCAGTTAGGCTCTCTGAAGCAGCAGTTAGGCTCTCTGAAGCAGCAGTTAGCTGAAGCCCAGATAGGCTCTCTGAAGCAGCAGATAGGTTCTCTGAAGCAGTTAGGCTCTCTGAAGCAGCAGATAGGCTCTCTGAAGCAGATATGCTCTCTGAAGCAGCAGATAGGCTCTCTGAAGCAGCAGTTAGGCTCTCTGAAGCAGCAGATAGGCTCTCTGAAGCAGCAGTTAGGCTCTCTGAAGCAGCAGATAGGCTCTCTGAAGCAGCAGATAGGCTCTCTGAAGCAGCGGATAGGCTCTCTGAAGCAGTAGATAGGCTCTCTGAAGCAGTTAGGCTCTCTGAAGCAGTTAGGCTCTCTGAAGCAGCAGATAGGCTCTCTGAAGCAGCCGTTAGGCTCTCTGAAGCAGCAGATAGGCTCTCTGAAGCAGCAGTTAGGCTATCTACAGCGGATAGGCTCTCTGAAGCAGCAGATAGGCTCTCTGAAGCAGCAGTTAGGCTCTCTGAAGCAGCAGTTAGGCTATCTACAGCGGATAGGCTCTCTGAAGCAGCAGATAAGCTCTCTGAAGCAGTTAGGCTCCCTGAAGCAGAATATAGGCTCTCTGAAGCAGCGGTTAGGCTCTCTGAAGCAGCAGATAGGCTCTCTGAAGCAGCAGATATGCTCTCTGAAGCAGCAGATAGGCTCTCTGAAGCAGTTAGGCTCTCTGAAGCAGTTAGGCTCTCTGAAGCAGCAGATAGGCTCTCTGAAGCAGCAGTTAGGCTCTCTGAAGCAGCAGATAGGCTCTCTGAAGCAGCAGTTAGGCTCTCTACAGCAGATAGGCTCTCTGAAGCAGCAGTTAGGCTCTCTGAAGCAGCAGTTAGGCTCTCTGAAGCAGCAGATAGGCTCTCTACAGCAGATAGGCTCTCTGAAGCAGCAGCTAAGCTCTCTGAAGCAGCAGATAGGCTCTCTGAAGCAGCAGATAGGCTCTCTGAAGCAGCAGATAGGCTCTCTGAAGCAGCAGTTAGGCTCTCTGAAGCAGCAGATAGGCTCTCTGAAGCAGCAGATAGGCTCTCTGAAGCAGCAGTTAGGCTCTATGAAGCAGTTAGGCTCTCTGAAGCAGCAGTTAGGCTCTCTGAAGCAGCAGATAGGCTCTCTGAAGCAGCAGTTATGCTCTCTGAAGCAGCAGATAGGCTCTCTGAAGCAGCAGATAGGCTCTCTGAAGCAGCAGATAGGCTCTCTGAAGCAGCAGTTAGGCTCTCTGAAGCAGCAGATAGGCTCTCTGAAGCAGCAGTTAGGCTCCCTGAAGCAGCAGATAGGCTCTCTGAAGCAGCAGTTAGGCTCTCTGAAGCAGCAGTTAGGCTCTCTGAAGCAGCAGATAGGCTCTCTGAAGCAGCAGATAGGCTCTCTGAAGCAGCAGATAGGCTCTCTGAAGCAGCAGTTAGGCTCTCTGAAGCAGCAGTTAGGCTCTCTGAAGCAGCAGATATGCTCTCTGAAGCAGTAGTTAGGCTCTCTGAAGCAGCAGATAGGCTCTCTGAAGCAGCAGATAGGCTCTCTACAGCAGATAGGCTCTCTGAAGCAGCAGATAGGCTCTCTGAAGCAGCAGTTAGGCTCTCTGAAGCAGCAGATAGGCTCTCTGAAGCAGCAGATAGGCTCTCTGAAGCAGCAGTTAGGCTCTCTGAAGCAGCAGATAGGCTCTCTGAAGCAGCAGTTAGGCTCTCTGAAGCAGCAGATAGGCTCTCTGAAGCAGCAGTTAGGCTCTCTGAAGCAGCAGATAGGCTCTCTGAAGCAGCAGTTAGGCTCTCTGAAGCAGCAGATAGGCTCTCTGAAGCAGCAGATAGGCTCTCTGAAGCAGCAGTTAGGCTCTCTGAAGCAGCAGATAGGCTCTCTGAAGCAGCAGTTAGGCTCTCTGAAGCAGCAGATAGGCTCTCTGAAGCAGCAGATAAGCTCTCTGAAGCAGTTAGGCTCCCTGAAGCAGAATATAGGCTCTCTGAAGCAGCAGTTAGGCTCTCTGAAGCAGCAGATAGGCTCTCTGAAGCAGCAGATATGCTCTCTGAAGCAGCAGATAGGCTCTCTGAAGCAGTTAGGCTCTCTGAAGCAGTTAGGCTCTCTGAAGCAGCAGACAGGCTCTCTGAAGCAGCAGTTAGGCTCTCTGAAGCAGCAGATAGGCTCTCTGAAGCAGCAGTTAGGCTCTCTACAGCAGATAGGCTCTCTGAAGCAGCAGTTAGGCTCTCTGAAGCAGCAGTTAGGCTCTCTGAAGCAGCAGATAGGCTCTCTACAGCAGATAGGCTCTCTGAAGCAGCAGCTAAGCTCTCTGAAGCAGCAGATAGGCTCTCTGAAGCAGCAGATAGGCTCTCTGAAGCAGCAGATAGGCTCTCTGAAGCAGCAGTTAGGCTCTCTGAAGCAGCAGATAGGCTCTCTGAAGCAGCAGATAGGCTCTCTGAAGCAGCAGTTAGGCTCTCTGAAGCAGTTAGGCTCTCTGAAGCAGCAGTTAGGCTCTCTGAAGCAGCAGATAGGCTCTCTGAAGCAGCAGTTATGCTCTCTGAAGCAGCAGATAGGCTCTCTGAAGCAGCAGATAGGCTCTCTGAAGCAGCAGTTAGGCTCTCTGAAGCAGCAGATAGGCTCTCTGAAGCAGATATGCTCTCTGAAGCAGCAGATAGGCTCTCTGAAGCAGCAGATAGGCTCTCTGAAGCAGCAGATAGGCTCTCTGAAGCAGCAGTTAGGCTCTCTGGCAGCAGATAGGCTCTCTGAAGCAGCAGATAGGCTTTCTGAAACAGATAGGCTCTCTGAAGCAGCAGATAGGCTCTCTGAAGCAGCAGATAGGCTCTCTGAAGCAGCAGATAGGCTCTCTGAAGCAGATAGGCTCTCTGAAGCAGCAGATAGGCTCTCTGAAGCAGCAGTTAGGCTCCCTGAAGCAGCAGATAGGCTCTCTGAAGCAGCAGTTAGGCTCTCTGAAGCAGCAGTTAGGCTCTCTGAAGCAGCAGATAGGCTCTCTGAAGCAGCAGATAGGCTCTCTGAAGCAGCAGATAGGCTCTCTGAAGCAGCAGTTAGGCTCTCTGAAGCAGCAGTTAGGCTCTCTGAAGCAGCAGATAGGCTCTCTGAAGCAGTAGTTAGGCTCTCTGAAGCAGCAGATAGGCTCTCTGAAGCAGCAGATAGGCTCTCTGAAGCAGCAGTTAGGCTCTCTGAAGCAGTTAGGCTCTCTGAAGCAGCAGTTAGGCTCTCTGAAGCAGCAGATCGGCTCTCTGAAGCAGCAGTTATGCTCTCTGAAGCAGCAGATAGGCTCTCTGAAGCAGCAGTTAGGCTCTCTGAAGCAGCAGATAGGCTCTCTGAAGCAGATAGGCTCTCTGAAGCAGCAGATAGGCTCTCTGAAGCAGCAGATAGGCTCTCTGAAGCAGCAGATAGGCTCTCTGAAGCAGCAGTTAGGCTCTCTGGCAGCAGATAGGCTCTCTGAAGCAGCAGATAGGCTCTCTGAAACAGATAGGCTCTCTGAAGCAGCAGATAGGCTCTCTGAAGCAGCAGATAGGCTATCTGAAGCAGATAGGCTCTCTGAAGCAGCAGATAGGCTCTCTGAAGCAGCAGTTAGGCTCCCTGAAGCAGCAGATAGGCTCTCTGAAGCAGCAGTTAGGCTCTCTGAAGCAGCAGTTAGGCTCTCTGAAGCAGCAGATAGGCTCTCTGAAGCAGCAGATAGGCTCTCTGAAGCAGCAGATAGGCTCTCTGAAGCAGCAGTTAGGCTCTCTGAAGCAGCAGTTAGGCTCTCTGAAGCAGCAGATAGGCTCTCTGAAGCAGTAGTTAGGCTCTCTGAAGCAGCAGATAGGCTCTCTGAAGCAGATAGGCTCTCTGAAGCAGCAGATAGGCTCTCTGAAGCAGCAGATAGGCTCTCTGAAGCAGCAGATATGCTCTCTGAAGCAGCAGATAGGCTCTCTGAAGCAGCAGATAGGCTCTCTGAAGCAGCAGATATGCTCTCTGAAGCAGCAGATAGGCTCTCTGAAGCAGCAGTTAGGCTCTCTGAAGCAGCAGATAGGCTCTCTGAAGCAGCAGTTAGGCTATCTGAAGCAGCAGATAGGCTCTCTGAAGCAGCAGTTAGGCTCTCTGAAGCAGCAGATAGGCTCTCTGTAGCAGATAGGCTCTCTGAAGCAGCAGATAGGCTCTCTGAAGCAGCAGATAGGCTCTCTGAAGCAGATAGGCTCTCTGAAGCAGCAGATAGGCTCTCTGAAGCAGCAGATAGTCTCTCTGAAGCAGCAGATAGGCTCTCTTAAGCAGCAGATAGGCTCTCTGAAGCAGCAGATATGCTCTCTGAAGCAGCAGATAGGCTCTCTGAAGCAGCAGATAGGCTCTCTGAAGCAGCAGATAGTCTCTCTGAAGCAGCAGATAGGCTCTCTTAAGCAGCAGATAGGCTCTCTGAAGCAGCAGTTAGGCTCTCTGAAGCAGCAGTTAGGCTCTCTGAAGCTTTCAGCTTTGCCTGCCCCGCTAAGCCAATGCGAAGGACGAGGGGGGCTGTGCTTCCTGTTCTGCCCCCTTGCAAATGGGTGTAGCATTCCCTGAGGGGGAGGAGCTGCGCATTATATGGCTTTTTTTGCTTACCTTGCTTCCTCTAGAACTCCACCCCTCTTTTGCGAACTCCAAAAGCGGTACTGCTGGTTCTGGTGAGGGGAGGTACTGGTGGTTCTGGTGAGGGGAGGTACTGGTTCTGGTGAGGGGAGGTACTGCTGGTTCTGGTGAGGGGAGGTACTGCTGGTTCTGGTGAGGGGAGGTACCTGTGGTTCTGGTGAGGGGAGGTACTGCTGGTTCTGGTGAGGGGAGGTACTGCTGGTTCTGGTGATGGGAGGTGCTGGTTCTGGTGAGGGGAGGTACTGCTGGTTCTGGTGAGGGGAGGTACTGCTGGTTCTGGTGAGGGGGGTACTGGTGGTGCCTCCTCATCGATATCTTGATCTGAAAGACAAAGACAGAAAACAAAGAAAGACTTTTACAGTAATTTCAGTGCCATCCAGTGGCAGCAAACTCCAACACAGAACCAGGCTGCCAGGACCAGAGACCAGGACAAGAACAGGATGAGAACCAAGATGAAGAACAGAATAATTTGTGTGTGCATGCATGTGTGTTGAAACCCTACTGAACAATACTGCTTAGTCATGGAAACATTTTCATGGTCAAGAAAGTACTAGCTCTTCAGCATTGAAAATATTAGCAGCCTGATTTGGTACATTAGGTGGCTGAGCCAGGGCCTGGTTGTCGTTATGTTCTCCTTGCAAGTGCTTTCTGTAAGACCGAATGAAAGAAAATGTTCTGCTACAAACTCCCTCACAACATTGGATATAAGTGGATGAAGCTTTTATATTGTGTGCTACTCGTAAATGTGAAAAGAGAGACTTGGCATCACCAGGAATCAGCCTTTTGCATTTAAAGCATGTATACGCCATCTGCCTTGATATGTTAGAACTCTTAACTTAGTGATCACTTACAAATTCTCTGTAAAGTTTTGAGAACTTGAGCTGGGGGCCTATTTTGGGGATGAGGTTCCGGATTGTTTCGTCATCTAAAAGTAAAAAGCCTCCTCATCGATATCTTTATCTGAAAGACAAAAGACAGAAAACAAAGAAAGACTTTTACAGTCCAGGCAGCAAACTCCAACACAGGACCAGAGACCAGGACAAGAACAGGATGAGAACCAAGATGAAGAACAGAATAATGTGTGTGCATGTGTGTTGAAACCCTATACTGCTTAGTCATGGAAACATTTTCATGGTCAAGAAAGTAAAAATGCTCACCTTTAAAACTGTCTGTGAGCTCTGGCAATTGCCACTCAATTAATTTTTCTGTGACAAAGCTGTCCATCAAGACTGGCCTGAAACAAAACAGAAAGCAATGTGGAAATGAACACATCTGCAATTAATTAATGCCTCATGCCCAAGTACTCAGCCACGTGTGAACGATAGGCCAAGTATAGCTGACATAGCAGCCTATAATATTTAGCACTGAATTCAGGTGTAAAAAGCCTCACCACATGTCTGGCTTCCGCAGTCTACTGCTTAATTTAGTATAGGATGTTGTAAATTGATGCCCGAATCGCGGGACATTAGAGAGATGATGGAAAATGTAGACCTCAAAATGGCGCTAAATCACAGTATGTAGCTAGCTAGCCAACCAGCTATGTCACCGCATTGAGAGGACAACAGCTTTATTACACACATATGGTTAATAAAGATATCAATCATATAATGTTACACAGCTATAGATAGTCTCCAGTTAATCTGGTATCATTACAACCCAAAACACGGTAAAATTAGCAATAACAGTAACGTTACTAGTACTGGCTAACTAGGCCTAGCTACTAGCCAGAACCTTTGTAATACTCATAGACTTGGTCACTTTCGGTAGCATGCTTGAACGGTAATGATTTATGTGTCATGTCGTGTTGTGTGGCTTATTTATTAATAGAGGTTACCACATCTTTTTACAAGGTTAGAGATGAACCGATTATAGAAATGAGTAGCTAAGTTGCAACTTGCGGTGGCTAGCTAGCTAGCTAGCTAGGTAACGAGTCCCAGCTAGCCACTAGTTAATTTAGTTCCACAACGTTCACAGTGCATGGTTAACACGATGCAATAGGCACAATGGATGGGTTGAGATATAAATACTGTGCTAACGAAAAGAGATCTTACCTTGAGTCAGTGAAGTCTTTTCCGTGAAGAGGGTTTGTTGGACCATGTTGACTGTGAACGTGAACATGACCCTCTGACTGACTGGAACAAAAGGCATGTACAATAGTTCCAAGTGGGGGAGGGGTGTAGCTTTGCAGATCCCGGCGGAAACACCCAGCTCTCTGACCCAACACATGGGTTATGTCTCAGAACATTTACCCATAATTATTATAACTCACAAATTGGGTAAAAATTGTATCTCAATAACCCAAATAATGGTTATGCTCAGAGAATTAACCCATAATTTTAACCCAACACGATTAACCAAGAAATTGGGTTATAGAATTGGCCCATCTGTTTTTAGTGTGTACATTTGACATAGAAACTGTACATTGGAGGAGGTTGGGTAGGTGGGGTGGGGTTGGGTGGGTGGGGTGGTGTTGGGTGGGTGGGGGGGGGTTGGTTAGGGGGTGGGTGGGGAACACTGTACATTGGAATATTGACAAAGCCATACTTGGTCATTACTGTACATTGGAGGGGGTTCGGTTAGGACATTTGCAGGAGCCAGTTTTGAATTGCAGTCTCCCATAGGTGTTCTTTGAGAGTGTTTTTGAAAGTGGGTAGTGATTCACATTCCTTTACAGCTTTGGGTAGGGCATTCCACATTGATGTGGCATAATTGCGAAACGTGTTTAGTCCCTTGTTTGAGCCGAATCTGGGTTTAACATGATTTGTGGAGCTCCCTCTGGTGTTGTGATTGTGGTATTCACTGACCACATGTAATTTGCATAAATTAGGAACAGTAGCGGTCCTAGTATGCTTCCTTGTGGAACACCACAGCTCACTGGGAGTAGGGTTGGGCATCGTTTAGATTTGAACGATTCTGGTTCCGATTCCGATTCTCCATATCGATTCCTGTTCTAAACGATTCTCGATTCCGATTATTTGATGTGCAGGTCAAAACAGGTCACAGCTTATTTCGCAGGAGATTTAATTTTTTTTGAAAAGTTAGGAACCGGTAAGTTAGGAACCTAACTGGGAGGGGGGGGGGGATAGGGTACCGTTTACCTCCACCATCTGTTCTCTCCCCTCCAGGTAGGATTGTATCCAGCTCACTGATAGACTATCAAAACCAATTGCTTTTAGCTTGTCAATCAGAATGGTGTGATTGACAGTGTCGAAGGCCTTTTGTAGGTCCAGCATGACCATGCCGCAGTATTTGCCCGCGTCCACCTCTTGTTTGATGTGGTCGTTCAAATAGAGAAGGATGTGTCAGTGGAGTGGGATGTTCTGAAGCCAGATTGGAATTCGTAGATTAGATTTTTTTCCGCGAGGTACTTTTCGACCTGTTCGTATACTATCTTTTCCATGACTTTCGAGATGGAGGTAAGGATAGAAACAAGGCGGTAGTTGCCTGGGTCTAATTTGCTGCCCTTTTTGTGCAGGGGTGTTACTCTCGCAATTTTGAAGTCCTTGGGGACGTGTCCCTGTTTTATGGAGAGGTTTATTATGTGTGTGATGACTGGGGTGATGGCCGCTGCTGAGTCTCTGAGGAATTTGGAGGGGATGTTGTCATGGCCAGTGGCCTTGTTCGGTTGGAGGGCGCTCAGTTTTTTGAGTACCTCATCTGTTGTTACCATTTCCAGTTTGAAGTCGTCTTTGTGGACCCCTAGGTTCTTGTAGTATGCTACTATGTGTTTTACCCCATAATGCCCTGAGTGGGAGGGTAGTTTGTTTACCAGTGTTGTGGCTATGTTTGTGAAGAAAGTGTTTAAGTAATTGGCTACATCCAGCTTGTCTGTGATGAGTGTGTTGTCCGTCTTTATGTTTATGTTTGAGAATCTGGTTTTAAGTTTTTTACTGCAGCCTAGTTGATTATTGAGTAATTCCAAAGTTCACATGTTTTGTTTTTGTTTTCCTCAGTTTTGTCATTGACCACTTTAACATGAACCTTAGTTTAGATCAGTGGATGGAGGTTTGAACGCTCCCAAGCACTGGAATACACAAACGTCATGTAGAATACATACTTTTACTTTAGTACATTCAATTGCAAATACTTCTCTACTTTTACTTAAGTAGAATTTGAATGGAGGACTTTTACTTTACCAGAGTACTCATTTATCTGGGTATTTCTTTCTTAAGTAAAGGAACTGTGTACCTCTTCCACCACCGCTTGTACTGTATGTGTAGGCCAGTAATCCTACTGTACCGCAACATGTGCCATTGTGTGTACAAGTGAAAGGGATGGATGCAGGATATCTCGTTTTAGTGTCTACATGATTGGATTACCCCCCAGGGCAGGCTTCATCCTCCACGAGTGCACCGTGATCCCCCGTGAGCCCTGAATAAACACAGGCCTGCGAGAGAGCTATATTATAGCTGTGAGATATAGCAGCTGAACGCCACGGCGCTTGTATTTTAGTGGGGTTAATTTGTTCGAGCCGCTAGTGTGGATAAGGGCTTAGTGCATGGCGACGGTGCTCTATACGCCTACATGTGTAATTAAAGATAAGATTGTCTCATGAACACGGTTATTAAGTAGCAGTGCTTAGAGTTTGTTTTAAATGTAGAATCCTAATGCCGTCAAACGGCGACTTCTAGGCAAAAGAGCCCTGCTTTGTATTGAACTTTGTTTACATGTTTTGTTTTGGTCTGATGTGTGGGTTGGAGTTGAGTGGAGATAGGGGGAGGGGTTGAGGTGAGACAGTGGCTCAGGAGGTAGAGCGATCATTTGGTAATCGGAAAGGTTCCTGGTTCCATTCCCGGCTGCGTGTCGAAGTGTCCTTGATGAGCAGGTTGGCACCTTGCATGGTTGCCTCCGCCATCGGTGTGTGAATGTGTGAGTGAATGGGACAAATTGTAAAGCGATTTGGATAAAAGCACTATATAAATGCAGTCATTCTAGGAACCCTAGAACTAGGGACCTTTCCAGGAACTGACTCGGGTTTAAGCAGTAGTTCCAGGAGATTATTTGACCCCCATAAACGTCCCTTCTCTGGGAGTAGGACTTTCCTAAAGTTCAGGGCCCTCATTCATCAATGTGTGCGTAGAACATGTTCTATTTCCACACGTAAGCACGGAATGTAGAACCAGTGTACGCACAGGGAAGTCGGGATTCATCACACGTTCGTACGCAGGCTCTACGCACACCTGTCATGATGAATCCCACCTTGGCTCTGCGCCGAGGCTCGTGCACACTTTCACGTATTTGCATACCAGAAACGCCCCGATTAACCATATACGGTAATGGAATACACCCATGAAATGTGGAAAAATGGACTAAGCCGAGGGAAGCGTGTCATGAGACAGGCTGACAGACGTGTACACTTACGGTGATGTCGGATATGATATCTATTAACCATTGCTGCCTGGGCAGCGCAAACACTAATAAATACCGCGCTGGAATATGACTGCCTTTTCCCGTGTTGTTTGATTAATACCCAGGGATTAAAGTTCTCCTCAATTTTATTCCAAATCGTGATGGATCTCCCGTCAATTTTCTACCTGCTGCATATGATTTCTAGAGGCATACTACAATCTATTTTGATGTCAGTATTGGGTAGCCTATAAACAATAATACGAGAGCATATACAAGAACAATGAATCTCACTGCATGTATGATGTAGCCTGCCTTTCAATACATGAACTTGAATTCCATCATGTTTGTGTGCGGGACTCACAAGGCTGTTGTCACAATGGGTGGTACCGGTACAGTAATAATAACAGTCCACACAATATCACGATCCATGCCATAGCCTATGTTCTATTAGGACATGATCTGTGACGACAAATGTTCTAGAATGTTTGATTAAGATATCATACTCTGACAGCATGCCTATGATCAACAAAAACGCGAACTTGAATCCCATCATATACATAGTCTGTCCACTATCTGGTGTCATTGCAATGCGTTTTCTATTCTTTCTTATACAGTAAAAAGGGGGAAGAACACTATATTCATATGACTTGTATTCTGCTTACAGCTTCGAAATTCCACTTGTTTCGTTTAACGTAAAGCCTTTTAAATATAATCAAAACGTTCCTGTGTTTCTGCGGTCTGCGCAAAATAATAACGAGTTGAGCTTTATGATTTATGATGAATTGAAAATGGGGGACCCTGATGTAAACAAGACGAAAGTCTTTCTCTGGTCTGCATCCCCAATTAACAATTGTATGTACTGAGCTGTACTGTACTGTACCCATTCTGCAATCTGTTAATAAACTTTTCAATCAATCAATCAATCAAGCTACGCGGAGCGCAGTCAGTCAGTAGCCTACACCCGTATATTCCGATAACGCTATATAAACCATGCTGCATTCATTCTGAGAGAAAGATCTATTATTCCAAATGCTATTTATAGGGTTTTGACCATAATTACACTACTGTTGCTATTTTACAATGAACTATAATGAACTACGGTTCGTACAGAACATGCCAGTGTTATTATGCACAGAAGCTCATTTCCTTGTTGTAATAATATATTCTACCACTGGGCGCCAGGTACGCCTGGTCTGACCTGTGCGTAGATGTAAGCACGGAGTCAAGTTCAAATCGAAATTGATGAATCCCACTCTTTGCTTAGAAATGATCGTACGCACAGGGTAAGCACAGATCTGTGCGTAGAACACGTTGATGAATGAGGGCCCAGGAACTTTGGCGGGTGGTGCTTGTGGTGCTGAACATTCTGAATAGTTGAATACTCACAGCATTTCATTTGAATATTTTTAGCACAATATAAATATTGTGCTGTCAGAACAGTCCTAAGTATTTAACTCATTCACGGCCAACCACGACTATAGACGGGTTATCTCGCCATGCGTTGAGCGCCAAAACCCGATTATAGTCGGGTTTTCGATAGTTTTCATAGTTTTTTCTTTTATTCGATTTTTTTATTCTATACAGTCTCACGGACCTCTGTGTTACCATTGGAACTCATTCTGAGACCCTGAGAGTGCAATACCGGCCGACTCCTGCTAGGTGGTAGTATCGCCTACCCTTTGAAACCTTATTTCACACTGTGTGTTACATTGTATATGGTTCGGGTGGAGAATTTAGACCAAGCCAAGTGAATCGCTTCATCCGAGCACTTTGGAATGCGTTCAGCACATTTCATGCATATTTTGTGCCAGTTCATGTCAGGGACCCGATGGACATCAATACTGGAAATCGCGATCAGACAATTGGAATATTCTTTTTGGGATACCTCCTAGTAAAGGTAAGGACTATATGACATCAATCCTACTTTGATCCAACAATGATTTCACATCGATCGCAACGATCATATGTCACATACTCCAAAACGTATGACGTTGCTGACGATCAGAGCATCAACAAACGACCGCCTCTTTGATGCATTCATGATGAAACATAATACCTATTATATACCTTTGATTTGGAAATAGTAACGTGTCCAGGCGAGGGTAGCAAAATTCACATATCCATGAAGCAGCTTCCAGGAATTAGCCAGGATCAGTCTGAAACTATACAATATTCACGCGGGATAACGTGTGGACGTATACATGATCAAATTAACTATTTTTTGGACGAGAGATAGTGACTGTCAAATGAGCCATAGTATTGTCTCCATAGCTATAATAAAGAATATAGATATAGCTCTGCAAACATCATGACGCACAGTGAAAACCCCTATCTTTTAAAGCGTGCAGTCCCGGCGCCATGGGCGGGCATTAGGGGGCCGGGCCCGCCCACTGAGTCAGCTGTGCCCACCCTGGCAAAAAAAAAAAAAAAAAAAAAAACGTTTTTTTTTTTTTTTTTTTTTCAATCAAAGTCAACTATCCAAATCCTTAGTCGGGGACAGCCCTAGTGGGCACTGATGTCAACAACAACACTACTGAAGCTAGCACGGCACTCTGTGAGAATTTGTTTTCTACCCTCAAGAACGTCTTTACAGAACATCGCCTTAGTATGCTTCATCGACGCAACTAAGGCCAGTTTAATTCAGTTGGCATTTGAGAAGGACTTAACAAAAAAGTTCAGGAATGAGTGGAGGGGCAGTGTTTTAAGAAGATTTCACTCTGTCCCCAAACGCCGCTTGCCGCTCTATTTATGATGAGTGAGTAGCCTGTGGAGGAATTTTTTTGCTTTTTTATGCACCTTATTTTTGTCAGTTCAGATCAGTTTGTCAGTGAATTCAGAAGTGTTGAATAAATGGAGACTTTTCAAAGATATAGAATAGAATAGAATAGAATAGAAATGTATTATCCTGAGGGAAATTTGACACTGAAAATCACTCAACATTAAACATTTAGACAGAACAAGTCACAAATAAGAATAACAAAACAAATGGCCTAAGAATAGAATAAAATTAAATAGAATAAAAATAGAATAAAAGATACAGTAAATAAATACAGTAAAAATATACTGAAGTCTACAGTAGGTGTAATATTGCACAGTGCTGTTTAAAAAGTAAAGTCCAGGAAGATGGTAACTGTCACTCTGTGCTCAGTGATGCAGTGAGGCACAGTGATGCATTGTAAAGTCTGATGGCTGTCGGAATGAAGGACTTCCTGTGCCGTTCAGTGCTGCATTTAGGTAGTGTGAGCCTATAACATGCTCCTCCTGTCAGCCAAGTCTGTGTATAGTGGGTGGGAGGGGTTTTCCCTGATGGCCTGGAGCTTAGCAAGGCTCCTCCTCTCCGCCACCCTCGCTAGAGTCCAGCTCCACCCCAACCACGCTACTGGCCTTCTTGACCATCTTATCCAGCCTGTTTGTGTCCCCTCCTCTCAGTCCGCTGCCCCAGCAGGTCTGTTATATATATATACGTTCAGTCTGTTTTTGTATAAGTGAAAGTTCTTAAGATAGAGAGAAATTAGATTTTTCAATTGCCTCTCTGCTGTTTAGTTCAGCACCGTGGGCAGCGCCAAGCAAGCCACAGCGCCGCTGTGCCAGCTGAAACGTATAAAAGGGAACCTGTGTTTAAAAACCATTGTGCCCCCCCGAGAACATTTTATGCCCCCCCAATAATTTGTTTCTGCAGCCTGGTCTGAAAGCGTGGCCCATTGACTACAAGGATGGAGATAATGGCTGGCGCTGAAAGTGTTAATGAGACATTTAACGTCCATTTTGCCAATGTCATCCGCTTTCAACCAGCAAATGCAAACATGAAATGCATATGTATATAAGCTGATGGATCTAGTGATTTAAGGACAAAAGCAATTATTCTTTCCTTTTAGTTACAATTCGATTGTATGAACTAGGTGAAATGTTTGCAGGTGGAATTTTTAGTGATCACTATTGCCTATTAGGCAATTTGGGTGCAGAAAATATCAACAATCTACAATAAGCCTTGTTTGGACATACAAGTAATCTGGTCTCCTGTGAGCTTTCAGTGCATTGAGCGTCTGTTGCATGTGTTTTCAGTGCAAGGACCAATATATGGCAGAAAGTATGCAGGGAACATTAATCTGTTAATTTAACTGTGATTATTTAACCATGATATAATAATAATAATAATAATAATAATAATAATAATAATAATAATAATAATAATAATAATAATAATAATAATAATAATAATAATAATAATAATAATAATAATAACTTCATACAAAACTTGCAGCTCAAAGTGCTTCACAGCTGTAAAAGATTAAATAAAAAAGAAGGCATACAATTTGCATAAAGTGCAGGCATATAAAACATCATTGGTTACAGACCAATTGGTTATGCCTCTCTGTTTGCGGTTTGATTCCATTTTAAAATAGGCAGTAATAAAAATAATGATTACGAAGATCTGATCAGCTCAGATATTTGTCCTTCCATGTTCTAGTGAAACACTGGAAGGCGTAGAGGCATTTTTCAGATGTCAGTGGACTGTAGTAATTTGCCTAATCTTTGTGGAAACACAGACAACGACGGGCTGAAGGAGCAAAAGGTACTATGGAATGTAGTTCCTGGGACTAAAAGTTAATAATCATAAATCATAATCAACTTTATTTATATAGCACATCTACAACAGTTGTGACTGTACCACAACTTCACAGATAAAAGCATAGAGCAAAAAATACATACACAGTACACATATACTAAACATAATACTGCAAAAAGTGCAAATACAAATACGTGCACATTCAGATAGAAATAAAAAAGAAAGAGGGCGGCTGGGTGGCGCAGTGGGCAAGGCGCTCGCCACCAATGCAGGAGATACTGGTATCGAGCCCAGCTCTCTGCGTTGCTTCCGGCTTGGCCGGCCGTCGTACTAACACAATTGGCAGTGTTAGAGGGTGGGAAAGCCGGTGGGTGGGTGGGTCCTGGTCGTTGTAAACAGCGACTCCTACAGTTCAGTCGGGGCGCCTGCTCAGCGAGGAAAGGATCTAAGGGGGGTAGTGTGATCCTTCCACACGTTACACCCTCTCAGCACTGCCAGGTGAAAAGAAGCGTTTGATTGGCTACACATGTGTCGGAGGAAGCATGCGATAGCCTCCACTCTCCCAGACCAACTGTAGGGGGTAGGTGCGCAGCGACCAGGAAGGGGATTGGGAATTGGCATAACGACTAACATTGGGATGGGAGAAAAACGGAGGAAAAAGGAGGGGGGAAAAGATTAAAAAAAAAAAGATAAAGATAAAGATAAAAGAAAGAAAGAAAAGTGCAGCAGATTACAAAGAATAAGGACTAGAAGTAGCGACCTAGGAGGCAGGCTCAGCTTCGGTCAAAGGCCAGGGAGAAGAGATGAGTCTTTAGCTGGGACTTAAAGACCTCCAGGCCCAGGGTCTGGGCTGACCTGATATGGAGGGGGAGGCTATTCCACAGTTTAGGGGCAGCTATGGAAAAGGCTCTGTCCCCCCTGGTTTTGAGCCTAGACCTGGGTATATTTAGCACCAGTTGGTCGGCTGACCTTAGGGCTCTGGATGGGGTGTGGAGACGCAAGAGCTCGGTCAGGTACTTTAGGCCATTTAGGGATTTAAAAGGACACGCCAATATTTGGGGAAATCAGCTTATCGTCTTCTCCAGAGAGAGACAAGAAGATAGATACCAGTTTCCTCTCTCTGCGTTCAGTAGAAAGCTATCTGGCTGCATGTTAGCCTAGCTTAGCACAATGAATGGAAGCGGATTAGCCTAGGCATTGTCCAACTAACACCTCTCCCGAAGGCTAACCGGCCATGTCCGCAGCCAGATAGCTTTCTACTAAACGCACAGAGAGGAGGAAACTGGTATCTACCTTCTTGTCTCTCTCTCTGGAGAAGACGGAAAGCTAATTTCCCAAAATGTTGGCGTGTTCCTTTAAAAACAGTTAAAAGTTGATGGACGGTGAGGGAGCCAGTGGAGTGAGGCCAGGACTGGGGTGATGTGCTCACTCTTTTTTGTGCTGGTGAGGGTTCAGGGTAATTTCGGTCGAAACGCGGCTCATGCTACCTGTTGTTTATTTAGAAAATAACCTTCTTTGAGAAGCATGAGGGAGATATGGGTGGATAAAACAGTCCTGTTGAGCTACGTGTGTGACATCTCCCTCGACCTGAACCCAACTTCATTCAACAGTGTGCTGCCCCAGTATTATCGCCAACAAGTCTTTATTTTGTGTTCTAAGATTGTGTTCATTGATGATTTAGGAATAATCCTATTGTATGGGGTGTCCAAGATCAGTCATATTGGAGAACGCAATTCATATGTAGCAATATTCATATTAAAGTAAGTGGTTTCGTAGGCTTGATGTCCATATCAAGGGAACACTAGATAGCTACAGCTACAGAATAACCTTTAAAAGCAAAGCTCTCTTTCTCCCATATTGCAGTGCTGTGTTATATTGTAAAGTGAACTTATCAATACCTTAAGTTCGATATGGTACTTATTTTACAAGTACAGTGTTGCTCACATGCTTTCGAGCATTGCTTTCTACATTGCACTACTTTTATTGTCTTTTATACCTATTCTTATGTCTGCACTTTATGCATTGCTTTTATTCTGTCAGCTATATGGTAACCTTATTATGCTATTTGCTGTGAAGCACTTAGAGCTGCAATCCATGTATGAAAGGTGCTATATAAATAACGTTATTATTATTATTATTATTATTATTATTATTATTATTATTATTATTATTATTATTATTATTATTATTATTATTATTATTATTAATGTAGATACAAGATCATATATAAAATAATTGTATTTAACAGATTTCTGAAATGGTAATAGATAAATTAGAGATAATCAACAAAGTGAATTCCTTAGAAATATCCATGTTGCACACTTGACTTAAACTTGACTAGACTTGACTTAGACTTGACTTATACTTGACTAGACTTGACTTAGACTTGACTAGACTTGACTAGACTAGACTTGACTAGACTTGACTTAGACTTGACTAGACTTGACTTAGACTTGAATTAGACTTGACTTGACTTAGACTTGACTTGACTTAGACTTGAATTAGACTTGACTATACTTGACTAGACTTGACTTAGACTTGAATTAGACTTGACTAGACTTGACTAGACTTGAATTAGACTTGACTAGACTTGACTAGACTTGAATTAGACTTGACTAGACTTGACTAGACTTGACTAGACTTGAATTAGACTTGATTTAGACTTGACTAGACTTGAATTAGACTTGATTTAGACTTGACTAGACTTGACTTAGACTTGATTAAACTTGATTTGGACTTGACTTAGACTTACATAGACTTGATTTAGACTTGACTTAGACTTGCCTTAGACTTGACTTGACTTGACTAGACTAGACTTGACTTAGACTTGAATTCGACTTTACTAGACTTGAATTAGACTTGACTTAGACTTGAGTAGACTTGACTTAGACCTGACTAGACTTGATTTAGACTTGACTAGACTAGACCTAGACTTGACTAGACTTGATTTAGACTTGACTTGACTAGACTTGACTAGACTTGACTTAGACTTGACTTAAACTTGACTTATACTTGACACAGGATGTCCTCTAAAGAGGATGCAGGGTCCTCTGGGGAGCGTTATTTCTAAACCTAGCCGCATTTCTGGCAAGACGCTCTCTGATTGGCCGACGCCTGTTTCTACACTGGTTAAGCTTAGGCACTCTTTCGAAGTTGGTTAAGGTTAGAGTTTGTCTTAGAGCGTGACGGCAAGTTTTTTCGACGGTTAAGCTTAGGCACTCTTTCGAAGTTGGTTAAGGTTAGAGTTTGTCTTAGAGCATGGCGATAGAACGGCAGGTAGTTTGCAGGCTGTTTGACGTGGAAATGGGCAATATTCATATTAAAGTAAGTGGTTTCGTAGGCTTGATGTCCATATCAAGGGAACACTAGATAGCTACAGCTACAGAATAACCTTTAAAAGCAAAGCTCTCTTTCTCCCATATTGCAGTGCTGTGTTATATTGTAAAGTGAACTTATCAATACCTTAAGTTCGATATGGTACTTATTTTACAAGTGCAGTGTTGCTCACATGCTTTCGAGCATTGCTTTCTACATTGCACTACTTGTATTGTCTTTTATACCTATTCTTATGTCTGCACTTTATGCATTGCTTTTATTCTGTCAACTGTATGGTAACCTTATTATGCTATTTGCTGTGAAGCACTTTGAGCTGCAATCCATGTATGAAAGGTGCTATATAAATAACGTTATTATTATTATTCTTTTAATGTAGATACAAGATCATATATAAAATAATTGTATTTAACAGATTTCTGAAATGGTAATAGATAAATTAGAGATAATCAACAAAGTGAATTCCTTAGAAATATCCATGTTGCACACTTGACTTAAACTTGACTAGACTTGACTTAGACTTGACTTATACTTGACTAGACTTGACTTAGACTTGACTAGACTTGACTAGACTTGACTTAGACTTGACTAGACTTGACTTAGACTTGACTAGACTTGACTAGACTTGACTTAGACTTGAATTAGACTTGACTTGACTTAGACTTGACTTGACTTAGACTTGAATTAGACTTGACTAGACTTGACTTAGACTTGAATTAGACTTGACTAGACTTGACTAGACTTGAATTAGACTTGACTAGACTTGACTAGACTTGAATTAGACTTGACTAGACTTGAATTAGACTTGATTTAGACTTGACTAGACTTGAATTAGACTTGATTTAGACTTGACTAGACTTGAATTAGACTTGATTAAACTTGATTTAGACTTGACTTAGACTTACATAGACTTGATTTAGACTTGACTTAGACTTGCCTTAGACTTGACTTGACTAGACTAGACTTGACTTAGACTTGAATTCGACTTTACTAGACTTGAATTAGACTTGACTTAGACTTGAGTAGACTTGACTTAGACCTGACTAGACTTGATTTAGACTCGACTAGACTAGACCTAGACTTGACTAGACTTGATATAGACTTGACTTGACTAGACTTGACTAGACTTGACTTAGACTTGACTTAAACTTGACTTATACTTGACACAGGATGTCCTCTAAAGAGGATGCAGGGTCCTCTTTGGAGCGTTATTTCTAAACCTAGCCGCATTTCTGGCAAGACGCTCTCTGATTGGCCGACGCCTGTTTCTACACTGGTTAAGCTTAGGCACTCTTTCGAAGTTGGTTAAGGTTAGAGTTTGTCTTAGAGCGTGACGGCAAGTTCTTTCAACGGTTAAGCTTAGGCACTCTTTCGAAGTTGGTTAAGGTTAGTGTAACTGAGGGGTACAATTCCCTGACTGTATTGCTAAGTATGGTATCATTAAACCACTACCGCTTTATGTACTTTAATTACTGGCCATACAGTACATGATATCTAAATATAATGAACACTTCCCACAATGAACCGGTTCTACACAAAGTTGTCTTTAAGTATTTATTGCAGCAAAAGGTACATAATACTTCTCTATTATACTTTGAATGCACTTGTAAGGCAAAGGAATGTGCGTAGGCAAATCAACAATGAATGTCCATTCTCTGGTTACGCAGGAGGTAATTATACAACCTGAATCTTAGGGAATTATATCTATGGTACACTAGTAATATATAGCGGGAGATACTGGAAGGGTCCCCCTGGTTGTAAGCCAGCAGGGGTAGAGGATCTGTCGGTAGTAGAGAGTCTGGTCAACGATGACTAAGGAGACTCCAAGTACAGGAGACGGTGCAATAGCCTCTTGATCCACAGACGAATACAGCTGTTCTCCGTAGACTGTAGCTCCACAGTGAAGAAAGCTAGCCGGCCTCAGGCTCTCTGAGGCGCCGACTCGACTTGGCTCCTCGCGGGGTAAATCCAACACGTGTAAGCGTCGGCGATTCTCCGCTCCATAAATCACAGGACCAAAACAAATATAATCCAGCCGCAAAGGGCTATGTAGTCGTCGGGTAGATTAATCCAGTGTACATGTCCACACGGTTCTCGTCTAGGTCTCCTCGGGTGAAAGCGCCATGAAAGCAGCCCAGCCTGGATAAGAACTCTAGCTAATACGAGGAAGCGTTGGTGATGCTGGTCACTGTAGAACTTTAGCCGCACGATACACTATACACAAATAGACTATTACTGACTTAATAGAAATATGTCGCACTCGACGGTATAGCGCCAAACTCTGACAATTCAGTTATTAATTCGCATGCGGTCTCAATGCTCTATTCTGGGGCCAAACAGGCCATACTTCACCGCACGGAGTATCGTGGGTGAGGCTTCAACTTATTGGGTAACTCTTGACTTCTGACTAAGTGCTTCTGTATTCACCTGCGCCATATTTATATGCACAGTGAACAAACTAGTGCCAGCCTCATTTCTGTCTCGTAGCCCTGGGCAAGGCCGGGCATGTTCAGACATGTCTTGTCGGTGGCCTTGAACCTGACTCTGGAGGCACGGCTCTGGCGCCTGTGGACCGCTGTCCAATAGGAGAATGAAATATTATGGTCTGGGCTAAAGGGATATTCCGTGTATATGTACAAGGAATATACAAGGGATATCAAACGATATACAAATACTATGCAATATATATCAATAAATAAATATATATATTCGGTTTAATCTGATCCTTTGTAACAGCCGCCCCCTAATTAGTCCCACCTAATTAGCTAAGCAGAGACAGATTAACCGCACTGTCCACTACTCAATGTCTGTTGTGAGGGGTCGGTCAGTTCACAAAGTCATGGGGTCATGGTCGTCATCGATAGTATCGGGGAGCCTTGGCAGTTCTATTAGCCTCGCCACGGGTCGGGTGTAGATCCGTCCTTGGACGAGCACTTCGGCTGCTCGGACCTTTCCGTCGGCACCGGTGATCACTTTGCTTACGCGGCCAGCCGGCCACATAGCTCGGGGTAGTGACTGGTCGATAATCATGACGACTGTTCCTTCTGTCAAATTGTCTCTCTCTTTCACCCATTTCTGGCGGGTCTGTAGAGACGGTAGATAGTGGAGTAGGAAGCTGTTCCAAAACTTGTCAGCCAATACTTGACTGTACCTCCACATTCTTCGGCCGTTCACTTCTTCAGGCCTGTACATTGTCTGTGGTAGCGCGGGGTCCAGCCGCCCCATCAAGAGTGTGTTGGGGGTGACTGGGTCGACATCTGCTACATCACTTGAGACGTAACCGAGGGGCTTTGAGTTCAATACTCCCTCGATCTCCGTGAGGACTGTCATTAGGACTTCTTACGCCACGGTCTGGGCCCCAAGCACGGCGTACAGGGCTGTCTTTATTGAACGTACTTCTCGTTCCCAAGTTCCACCGAAGTGAGGTGCGTTCGGGGGATTAAACTGGAATTCAATCTGGGATGGAGCGAGGTGGGTCTTAAGTTCTGGGCCCATAGCTTGGAAGCTCTCTCTCAGCTCTCTTTCTCCGCCTTTGAAGTTTGTCCCGTGATCAGACAATAATATAGACGGTTTGCCTTTCCGCGATGTGAATCTTCGGAAGGCCATAAGGAATGAGTCTGTGCTCATGGTTGGAAGGAGTTCTATATGCATCGCTCGGGTGGTCATGCATTTGAATACAATACCCCACCGCTTCTCGGTACCTCTTCCTTTCTTTATATACAGCGGGCCGAAACAGTCCATACCGGTGGAGTGAAAAGGCTTGTCGCCGAGTCGGAGGCGACAGGGAGGTAGGTCAGCCATCCGGGGTATACTGGGCTGCGCTCGCCACTTACGACAGTCTAGACAGGTTCGCTGGAAGCGCCGCACTGCTTCTCTCCCTTGCAGTATCCAATAACGACGTCTGATCTCCGCGAAGACTCTCTCTGCCCCGGCGTGATGCACATCCTCGTCGTATTTCTTTATGATCAGCTCTGTGACCTTGTGTCGGCTGTTTAAGACTATCGGGTACTTGACGTCATCCGGTAAGTCTGGAGCTCTCCGCAGACGACCACCCACTCTGATGAGACCATGGGCGTCGCTCTCGGGGGCTAGGTGGAGCAGTCTGCTGTCTGATGGGACAGGCTTTGCTCCCTGTAGACAGTCTAGCTCATCGGGGAACGAGTCTCTCTGGGCTCGTTGTAGTAGAAGAAGTTCTGCTTCTTCGTAGTCAGCTGCAGTAATGTCAGTAGTGAGCTGAACCTCTGGGTGGTGCCACAGGAATGTCTTTAGCTGCGCACTCTCTAGGGTGAGGCAATCGTCTATGTCGGGGTCTGTGGAGACGAGTGTGTTCAATCCACAGAACATAGATTTCTTGTTTTCGGCCTCCTCTTTACTCGCTTCCCGTGGGGTGGGTGTAGGCCACTCTTCTTCCGGGAGCTTGAGGAACTCTGGCCCGTCACTGTATAGGTTGTGACGGGTGAGGTCATCCAGGGACATTCCCCGGGTGATGACGTCAGCTGGGTTGTGTTTTGTGTCCACATACCTCCAGCTTGCTACTTCTGTTAAATCTTGAATCTCTGTGACTCTGACTCCCACGAAGACCTTGTATCTGCACGAATCAGACCGGATCCATGTGAGTACTGTCGTGGAGTCTGACCACAAGATTGTTCTTTGCACCGGAATGGTGAGTTCACGTTGGATTAACGTGGCAAGTTGCGCTCCTGCTAGGGCTGCGCAGAGCTCTAGACGCGGGATAGATTGTTGCTTTCGTGGGGCTATTCTTGAGCGAGCCAGGATGAAAGCAGTATGTATTTCTCCTCCCTCCTCTCGGGCACGCAAGTAGGCCACCGAACCGTAGGCTACTTCGGAGGCGTCGCTGAAGACGTGCAGGTCCATCTGGCACGTCTCCGGCCTCACTGTGGGTGGGAAGTAGCTGCGGCGTATGTTGACACCTGGGAGTGAGCTGAGTTCCGTCTCCCACTCTCTCCATGTGGATGCAAGGTGTTCGGGTATGGGGTCGTCCCAGCCCTGGTCCTTGTCCCATAACGCTCTTACAATCATCTTTGCCCTGGTGGTGTAAGGTAGAATACATCCCAACGGGTCATATTGTCTGGCGAGTGTTCTGTATACACTCCGTCTGGTGGTCGGTAGTGCAGTCGACCTTCCCTGCTCCTTGGTCAGGGGTGTGTGTTTATAATGGAGCGAGTCTGTTTTGAAGCGCCAGACTAGTCCTAATGTCATTTCTTGGGCTTCTCCTGGGATGGTCGCCATCCAGGTCTCGCTGCTTGCTGCCTTGTCCTCGGGGGAGAGGCTGCGCAATACTTGCGGGTCGCTGCTGGCCCACTGCCTGAGATCAAAGCCGCCTTTGATCAGGGAGGCGCGGAGCTTGAGTAGAAGGGCCTCGGCTTCTTCTGGCGTCGAGACGCTTTGCCGACAGTTGTCCACGTAGAAACTATTTCCTACACTTTGTCGGACCTCTTCATCAGCTGCTGGGTCCTCTGCGACGTGTTTTTGCAGTGCAAACGTAGCACAGCATGGGCTGCATGTGGTTCCGAAAGGGAGGACTTCCCATTGATAGATGGCTGGTTGCTCATCCCCGATCCTCTCTCTCCATAGGAACCGCAGCAGGGGCTTGTCCTCTGGGGAGAGGCTGCGCAATACTGGGGGGTCGCTGCTGGCCCGCTGCCGGAGATCAAAGCCGCCTTTGATCAGGGAGGCGCGGAGCAGCGCACGACGTCGCCAGTCAGTTTTCTTTATGTGTCCCGCTGTGATTCGCTTGTTAATCTCAGCGCGGTACACAGTCTCTTGAGCGGGGTCTCTGGCTAGGCGCCGCTCTGTGTTCAATAGATACCGCTCCGTCGCTTCTTTTGGGGCGTGGAAGGTAGGCATACCCTCTCGCCTCAGGAGTGGAGTTGCGTATCTCATCACTCCGTTGACTTTGACTCTCTTTGTCCCCTGCTCGAGGAGTGCTATAGCGTAAATGTCTTCCTTGGAACGAATGTCTTTCTTTTCGTTCTTAAAGGGCATTGTCTCTAGTGTCCATAGCCTCTCGACATGCTGTAGGAGGGTGGTGTCTTCTTCTGTCACTCTGGAGTGGAGGCAGTTAGTGGCTGCTGTTCGGTTAAGAGACTTAGCGAGGGGGCCTTGTAATGTCCATCCTAGGCGGGTCTCGACTGCTGCAGGACAGCCTCTGGGCCCTGTGTGGACCCGGTCAATCGGGACGATGAGGTCTGCATGGTCGGAGCCTATCAGCAGGGTCGGGGTGGCACCGTCTATGAGCGGTATAGGTAGTTGACGCAGGTGCACATATTTATCCATCAGCTTGGCGATGGGGTAGGTGTACTGCGACAGGCCTATTTCTTGGCTGGTGAAAGCATTAGTAATCCTATACCGTCTCTCTGGCTGCCCGCTTGCTGCGATAGTGAAGGAGACATTCTCGCCCTTTATCGTCTTTAGATCTCTTCTTATTGTCCGAATCGTCATCTGGTTTTCGCTCCCCCGCAGCCCCAGCTGGGCCGCAGCGGACGCGAGGAGAAGGGTCTTCTCTGACCCGTCGTCAAGGACAGCGTAAGTGTCCATGACCTTATCTTGGTAACTCAGTGTTACGCGGACCACCTTTAAGAGCACCCGGGCGCCCCCGCTGCTGGCGGGGTCAATGTACATAACACTTGCCTTTGTGCTGCTTGAGGGTGCAGGCTTTCTTCTGTTACTGTCGTGTAGGACATCTAGGTGGGCTCCGTCACACCGATTACACCTCTTCTTTAAGCGGCAATCGGCTGCCATGTGACTGCGCGCACATCGGTAACAGCGTCGGTTGGACTTTATCCATTGACTCACCTCGTCGGCGGTCATCTTCTTGAACGTGTCACATTGTGACAACCAGTGTTCCTTTTCGCAGTACGGGCACACCATCTTCCACTTCTCTTTCTACGAGGGGGTACTGTGGTTCTTGCTGCTCGGTACTGATTCTGATTGGTGCATGACGGTCACCAATCTTCGGCCATCGTTTGCTCTCCTAGGTCCCTCTCTGGAGCTTGGGGTGCTCCGCATGAACGTATCCAACCGTAGGCTGTTGACTTCTCTCGCCAGGAAGTCGGCTAGGTCTAGGAGGGATGGCTCGGGACCGTTAGGATCACGGTGGTCTCTTTGCCGCCTGAAGCGCTCTTGTCGGGCGGGCGGAAGCTTCTCTAAAATCCTCTCGACATTAGAGTTCGCGTACAGTTCGTGCATACCCTTTTCTCTTTGCGCCCCCAGCATCCCTACCAGGGATTGTACCTTGATAGACAGGTCATCTAGTGAGCGATTGTCTGTGGCTGGGGGTAGGCGGTCAATATGCCTTATCTCTTGTATTACGTAGTCCCATATGCGTCCATATCTTTGGTCGAGTGCTGCTAGAGCCGCTGTGTATGGGGTAGTAGAGGTGGCATAGGCCAGCGCTATATTGTGCGCTCGGGGCACCTTGAGGTGCTTCAGTAGGATAGCATACTTGTACGGTTCATCAGCTACATCGGACATCATTGTCTCTAAGCACATTCGTAGCTCCGTGTACTGTGCTCTGTTCTCGTGGGTGAAGTCCGGAAACGTCGGTGTGCCAATGTATGATGCCATGGATGGCTGGCACATCGGTGAGCGTTGGAAGAGAGGCCTCCTAGGCGAGTCTCCTCTTACGCCTCTTGGTGGGCTGGTACCTGCTGGGTACCATGGCCCGCGTATCCAGGTGCTATTCCTCGGGGCTGGTCGTGCGTCAAGCTCACCCGTGAATTGAGTCGGGGGTCTGTAGCGCAGAGCCGCGGGGGTAGAGCCTGGGCTGTACTGGACCTCCTGGTCCTGTGGAGTACTGTGCTGCTGTCTGGCTTGACTCTCCTCCTTTCCCTCTTCTTCTTCCTCTGGCAGGTCCTCTAGATCCTGTAGTCGTTTATTTAGCCTCTCCGCGGTGTAGACCGTTTCTTCCTTGTAGCTGGGTCTCACTTGGACCGGTCGGGGAAGGGGTTCGGAGGGGGGTATAGGCTCTCTCTGGTGGTCGGGCTCAGGGTCGCTTGATCGGGTAGGGGAGGGTGCCCTTGACCCTTGTCTTGACGAGGCCCTGGAACCCCGTGCGGAGGGAGGGGGTGTTGCCCTGGTGATCAGCTGCTCCATTATCTGCGCTTGTAATCGGTCGCGCTCGGCTTCGCGCTTGGTGAGAGCGAGGTCGCGCTCTGCTTCTCTTTGGGCACCGGCGGCGGCGCGCTGGGCTTCGGCCCGGTCCCTTACCATATTCTCTTCCGTCTGAAGGCGTCTAATCTCTAGACGTATACGATCTTCTTCGCTCCGTTACTGCGCCTGAAGGCGTTCTCTTTCCATGGAAGAATGTTCGCGCTCACTAAGCGTCTGTGCTTGGAGTCGATCGCGCTCTGTTGAGGCTGCTAGGCTGGCGAGGAACGCCTGTGCCAGCATCTTGTCCGCCTCGCTGGGGGAAGACGCTGGTTGAGGTGATCCGCTCCTGGCAGTACTCGTTGGAGATCTGTTCTCCTGTGGCGAGTCCTGGAGATCCATCTCCGGGGTGCTCTCCTCTTCTTGTAGCGGGTAGAGTTCCATCCCTGGAGAGCTGTCTTTATCCTGGAGCTCTCCGGGGACTACTTCTTCGGTCTTGGCGGGGGGTAAAGTCATGTCGGGTCCCTCCTGGTCCCTACCGTGAGCTTGGTCAGTTACGTTAGAAACCACTAGGGCCTCTATTGGCGGGGTAGCCTGGTCGATAGGGTCGGACATAATTTTACTATCTACTTTTTCCGCGTTTACCGTCTGTAGAAGGCTAGGTAGTATATTGGCAACGTAATCCTCTAAGTACTGAGGTGTCTGCCGTCTACGCTGCGGGCGATCTACTTTAGGAGAACCGTTTTGTGGAGTGTTCATCATAGGCCATGTCAATATTAATACCACTATATTAATATTACACTAGTTACCCTCCGGCTCGAAGGACCAATTGTAACTGAGGGGTACAATTCCCTGACTGTATTGATAAGTATGGTATCATTAAACCACTACCGCTTTATGTACTTTAATTACTGGCCATACAGTACATGATATCTAAATATAATGAACACTTCCCACAATGAACCGGTTCTACACAAAGTTGTCTTTAAGTATTTATTGCAGCAAAAGGTACATAATACTTCTCTATTATACTTTGAATGCACTTGTAAGGCAAAGGAATGTGCGTAGGCAAATCAACAATGAATGTCCATTCTCTGGTTACGCAGGAGGTAATTATACAACCTGAATCTTAGGGAATTATATCTATGGTACACTAGTAATATATAGCGGGAGATACTGGAAGGGTCCCCCTGGTTGTAAGCCAGCAGGGGTAGAGGATCTGTCGGTAGTAGAGAGTCTGGTCAACGATGACTAAGGAGACTCCAAGTACAGGAGACGGTGCAATAGCCTCTTGATCCACAGACGAATACAGCTGTTCTCCGTAGACTGTAGCTCCACAGTGAAGAAAGCTAGCCGGCCTCAGGCTCTCTGAGGCGCCGACTCGACTTGGCTCCTCGCGGGGTAAATCCAACACGTGTAAGCGTCGGCGATTCTCCGCTCCATAAATCACAGGACCAAAACAAATATAATCCAGCCGCAAAGGGCTATGTAGTCGTCGGGTAGATTAATCCAGTGTACATGTCCACACGGTTCTCGTCTAGGTCTCCTCGGGTGAAAGCGCCATGAAAGCAGCCCAGCCTGGATAAGAACTCTAGCTAATACGAGGAAGCGTTGGTGATGCTGGTCACTGTAGAACTTTAGCCGCACGATACACTATACACAAATAGACTATTACTGACTTAATAGAAATATGTCGCACTCGACGGTATAGCGCCAAACTCTGACAATTCAGTTATTAATTCGCACGCAGTCTCAATGCTCTATTCTGGGGCCAAACAGGCCATACTTCACCGCACGGAGTATCGTGGGTGAGGCTTCAACTTATTGGGTAACTCTTGACTTCTGACTAAGTGCTTCTGTATTCACCTGCGCCATATTTATATGCACGGTGAACAAACTAGTGCCAGCCTCATTTCTGTCTCGTAGCCCTGGGCAAGGCCGGGCATGTTCAGACATGTCTTGTCGGTGGCCTTGAACCTGACTCTGGAGGCACGGCTCTGGCGCCTGTGGACCGCTGTCCAATAGGAGAATGAAATATTATGGTCTGGGCTAAAGGGATATTCCGTGTATATGTACAAGGAATATACAAGGGATATCAAACGATATACAAATACTATGCAATATATATCAATAAATAAATATATATATTCGGTTTAATCTGATCCTTTGTAACAGTTAGAGTTTGTCTTAGAGCATGGCGATAGAACGGCAGGTAGTTTGCAGGCTGTTGACGTGGAAATGGGCAAAGACACAGCTCGTCACGCGATTGGGCAAACGCGTCAGTGGCCAATCAGAGAGCGTCAGTCAGTGCCAATCAGAGAGCGTCTGCCAGAAATGCGTCTAGGTTTAGAAATCACGCCTTTGGGGAAGTGGCTGTATGGCATTAAGATGGCTGTAAATAGTCATGTTTCTTTACTTCAAGTACAAAAGTGACTAAAAATAAATGTCTTCAGCGTGCAATGGCTCCCAAAAACGTCTCTGAAAAGTTGGCAGTAAATGTCACATTCCATAATAAATGTTCATGTCAAATTCCATAGTTTTTTCTAGGCTCGTAAACAAATCCAATAATGGTATCTGTGTTAGAAGCAGGAAGCCACGAAGAAGACATTCACTATTTACATATCCACGATTCACTGAATATCTACAGTACATTCTATTAAAATCTCTCTATATGTGCTCTCTATTCTCAGGGCTACCAGGGGATGGTGGACGGTGGAGACAACATCAAGGAGGCCACGTGGGAGAGTGTCTCCAGTATGCTCCAAGTGGTGAGGAGAGCACCCACACTAAAGCTAGCTGCAGCAGTTTTCTGTGGGGTTAGCATTTGTATCACTATGCTGTAGGTTAATATAGTAATAATACCTAATAGTATTGTTTACTGTGAGAATGGGTTTGACGACGTGCTGCTATGAGCATCTTTAGTGTTGCTGAAGTACCTGTGATCACCTTCTAGGTATTACTATCTAATAGGGGTGTAACGGTACACGTATTCGTACCGAACCGTTTCAGTACGGGAGGGTAGAGTACACTGGGACAATACATAATAAGGTCTCTCTCACTGCCCTTCCAGGAATACACCTGAATTATAGACCTTGGATGGAGAACAGGATGAAAAAGAAAGAAATCCCAACCACTGCATGACATAAAGAGCAAAATGGCTGAATCTGGGCTATTTCCCTGTTTTGTATTGTTCTATTTAATGCTTTATAACTCCAGAAGTAAACATCACAGAAGCATGGATAATAGCTTAAATTAAAGAAGACCCCTGCACCGTTACATGTAATAACCTGAATAAATTTGTTGAAATTCTCTCAGACTGCCAGCGATATCTTGGAACTATTTTGTTTCTCGAAGCCAAACCATCAGAAATACACGAGGACTAAACTTTCCCGTTTAACCAAATCACGTTGCTTGGCCCAAGCTAGCTGTTGCATAATGTGGTGCGTTTCACTCTGCAGGATTCCTGACTATCCTGAGGCTGCTGTTTGTTTTAAGGTCAGCGTTCTCATTGCCAGGCCCCCTGCAGTATGAATGTGGAGGTTAACCCTTTCACTGCCGCACCAGGGACCTGCATATACCTTATTGTGGTACTTCACTTAGGCAGTTCTCAGTGAGGTATAGAGGGTCCAATCTTTGGAATGCAGCTGATCCTATGCTGAGGAAATCTCCATCTCTGCTTATTTTTAAAGCAAACTACAAAAAAATTCTCATCCAAAAGTAGTAGATAGATAATAGGTCATACATGTAGGTATGCATTTGGTTATGTGGGTGGGTAGGTTTGTAGGCAGGTGGGTGGGTTGTTATATATTATTATGTACACAGTATATATGCATGTATGTACTGTGTGTATGTACAGTATGTTTGTATTAACACAAATCTTTTTAATGTATTCTGGTATTTTATAATATGCATATTTTTGTATTTTTGTATGTTTGATTTTATAAAACAGGGGAAGTTCTTGATAAGCCTCTAGGCTTCTAACTTCTCCTTCACAATCGTTATAACTTATTATGTATTGTTTTTACTTCTGTTTAACTGTGTTAATAAACAAACAAACAAACAAACTACCAAACGCTTAACCCTTTCACTGCGACAATACACAGAAGGTTAACCCTTTCACTGTCACACAACAGCAGGTTAACCCTTCCACTGCCGGTAACCGTCGGTAGTGTGATAGTAAAGGGTTAACCTTCTGTAGTGTGGCAGTGAAAGAGGTTAACACTGTACTGTATATTGTAGGCCTGTGTGTGTGAGATGTGATCTGCCCAGCTGTGTTTAGGACCCGTCACCACTAACACACTGGAAGAGCTAAGTGGACTTGATCATCGCGGACGTGGTACTGGCTAGCAGGAAATAAAAGGAAATGACATTCATAATGACGAGAACGAAACATACATTAGGTGACCGTGACATGTTAAAAAGCATACATTGTGTGACCCGGTCTGTATTTGAACTAGACCTTCAAGAGTTCACTGGGGTCAAATCGTTTAGACTTTATTATCTCATTATGGAATGTCCAATCATATGATAATACCAAATATAATACAGCAAGCTGAAATACATTTTAACTGAGACATTTCAAGTTCAAGTTTGTTTATTACATATCACATTAAATACAGGTACTTTACGGTGAAAGGCTTGGTTCTGTATGAGCCCCTGAGAGTGTGCTTCATACATTAAAAAAAGTAAGTAAGAAAGTAAGTAAAAAGTAAGTAAAAAAAAAAGTAAGTAAAGAGGAATATACATATACAATATGCAGTGCAATGTACAATCTAAAGTATTGAGCAAACAGTGAGGTACAATGCAGAACATGAGGTACAAAACTTTGAGGTAAGGTGCAATTTCAATGAGGTATGAATGTAGTGCAAATCTCTTTAATAATAGATAAATATAATGTAGTGTTAAAGTGTCCAAAGTGAGTATTAATGTGAGCGTTTGTTTAAAAGTGAGTGCGTGCATGTGGATGTGTGTGCAATGAGTGTAGATGATGGGTTGTTACATGGCGTCATTGAGCATCCTGATGGCCTGGGGATAGAAGCTCCTTCTGAGTCTCTCTGTACTGACCATGAGACTCCGGTAGTGCTTGCCTGACTTACCCATGCATTTACAGTACACATCATACATTTGATGAGGATTTATTCTTTGATAGTATACTATTGTGGTGGAAATACCCCGGAGGAATAACTTGCCTGGTCCATACTTTTTTAGATTTATTAGATCAATAATAGGAGAATTGGCTTCAGAGACCAGACCGGAAGTTCTGGCCGGGACCCCGGAACTGGCTCCCAGAATAGAGGTGTACGTAGACATTTATAGTTACAAAAGGGGTGTGGTCAGGTGACCAGGCATGAAGGATATGGGGGCGGGGAGGGCTGGAGAAGGGGTTGGAGGGAGGAGGGGTGAGACAAGATGTCAAGATGAGCCAGGAAGGGAGGAGGAGGGGGAGACACAAATGGGTATTCGACATACAACAATACATACTACCTATTAGCTTTTCCCGATGTTCACTGACTCGTGCCCTGTTTTCCTGTGTGTTTGCTTGTGTGTCCTCCCGTAAAACTGAGATGTGATTGTTGTCTATATGTTGTCTAGATGTATCTATGTGTATTTATCTACCCTCTGTACAGCACTTTGGTTGACATGTGTCATGCAATGTGCTCTATAAATAAATCTGATTGATTGATTGATACAAAGGAAAGGTGGGGGAGGTGTTAACCTCTTAACAGGCACCCAGAAAAGTGGCCATTTTTCAGTTATCACTGAGTCAGCGTGATATCACTGTCAGGAGTCTCTCACAGTGTCCATGTTGACCGGCAGGGCGGTACAGTCATCGGCAGCGCCCGCTGCAAGGAGTTCCGTACCCACGAGGGGCGTCTGAAGGCGGCCCGCAACCTGGTCCTACGCGGCATCACCAACCTCTGCGTGATTGGTGGGGATGGTAGCCTGACGGGAGCCAATCTCTTCAGAGAGGAGTGGAGCGGCCTATTGGAGGAGCTGGTGCAGCAAGGTGACCGCGAGAGCTCATAAATGTCTGAGAGGGATGATGTAATAATGCATCTTGGTCCAATGTGTTTTAGAGATGATCATGGAGCGGTAAATTGCGAGGGATGTTACTGTGCACGTGTACCTTTGTGTGTGTGTGTGCCTATGTTCACTGATAATTCATTCAAACCATTATTTATTCTCGAAAAGTGAATTGAGGTCACCCTCATTTTCAATGTCGTCGAGACTTTACAGACATTTCAATGCACACATTTCTACAATATAACAATAATAAATATTAATAACTATCTATATAGTACTTTTCACACATGGACCGCAGTCCAGAGTTCCCCACAGCAATTAGCATACAATTTACATAGGCCTAAAATCAGCACACAATTGACAGAATAAAAAACTATGCATAGTTTCAAGTTTCAAGTTTCTTTAATAGTTGTCATACTTTTATACAAAATACTTCTTTCTGTTAGGCTCCAGAGACTGTGCTAGACAAAAGATAAGTATGAAATAAAATAAGTATAGCAAGTAAAAGTTAAAAATAGAAGTCACGTACGTAGACACAAGTGTTCAGTATGTACATATGTACAATGTTCAATGCAGGATAGCAGTAACTGAGTTACCATACAATAATGCAATATACTATATAGTGCAGAGCAGAAATGGGATGAGGTACAATTTAGGTACAATTTACAATTTACAGTAAGGTGTCCTGAGGTATGGGTTGTAGACAGTGCAAATTCTTTGCCAATAAATATAAAGTGTGTCTAGGTGTTCTAAAGTGTGTAGAGTGGGTGCTGCAGTGGGTTGATTGTTTAAAGTGAGTGTGTGCGGATTAGGGCTGCAACGATTAGTCGACATAATCGACGACGTTGATTATGAAAAATCGTCGACGAGAAATTGTTGCGTCGATTAGTCATTAAAAAAAAAAAATATATATATATATATATATTATAATCTTTATTTTTATTTTTTGCACTACCTATCTTTGTGAAAATGGATTCTCAGCTCTGGTCCAGCCAGCTGAAGACTTCTTAGCTTAACATAACAGACGACAGTAAGTTTGGGGGAACTAATGGGATAACTGGGGATGTTGTTTGGTCCTGACAAGAGTCTCAAAGCAACTCTGAGGTCATGCTCAATGTCCAATCTGTTCCTCTGCTCTGTCTTCAGCTGGACCAGAGCTGAGAAGCCACTTTCACAAAGATAGGTAGTGCAAAATAAAATAAAAATCTAATTTAATTTTTTAATTTTAATTTTGTTTTTTATATAATTGTTTTTCGATTAGTCGACTAATCGAAAAAATAATCGACAGATTAGTCGACTACCAAAATAGTCATTAGTTGCAGCCCTAGTGCGGATGTGTGTGCTGTGAGTGCATTTGATGGTTGTTGCATAGTGTTATTGTTCGTTGAGCAACCTGATGGCCTGGGGATAGAAGCTTCTTCTGAGTCTTTCTGTGCTTGCCATGAGACTCCGGTATCGCTTGCCTGACCGCAGCAGTTCAAAGAGGCAGTTGTTTGGGTGGCTGGAGTCCTTGATAATTCTCTTAGCCTTACCCCTGCACCGCTTGTTGTAAATGTTCTGGAGAGTGGGAAGCCCCCCTCCAATTGTGCGCTCGGCTGAACGGGCCACTCTCTGTAGTCTGCTACGGTCTTGTGCGGTGCTATTCCCAAACCAGGAGGTGATATTGCCAGTCAGGATGCTCTCTATTGTACATGAGTAGAAGTTCTTAAGGATCTTCTGACTGACTTGGAACTTCCTTAGGCGCCTGAGGAAGTAGAGGCGTTGCCGTGCCTTCTTCACAACACTGTCAATGTGTGTGGTCCATGTCAAGTCTTCGGATATGTGGGCTCTGAGGTACTTAAAACTGTTCACTCTCTCAACCGGTGCCCCGTCGATGCTGAGGGGGCTGTAGTCCCTGACCCCTGACCTCCTAAAGTCCACAATCATCTCCTTTGTTTTGCTGACGTTCAGGGAGAGGCAGTTATCTTGGCACCATCCCGCCAGGACCTTGACCTCTTCCAGGTAGGCCCTCTCGTCGTTTGCAGAGATCAGGCCCACCACTACTGTGTCGTCAGCAAATTTGATGATAGTGTTGTTGTTCCGCTGAGCCACACAGTCATGTGTGTACAGGGAGTAGAGGAGGGGACTCAGAACACAGCCCTGGGGGGGCCCTATGTTGAGGGTGATGGATGAGGAGGTGCAGTTGCCTGCTCTCACCACCTGGGGTCTACCCGTCAGGAAGTCCAAGACCCACTGGCATAAATTGCAGACATAAGAATAGGTATAAAAGACAATAAAAGTAGTGCAATGTAAACGTGCAGACTTAAGAATAGGCATACAATAAGTACAATAGTACAATGTCGCTCAAAGTTGATGTTGCTAGTGTTCACATCAGACTAGGGCTGTCCTCTCATAGACCATTAGCTAGTGTTCACACCAGACTAGGGCTGCTTATAGTCCATTAGCTAGTGTTCACTCCAGACTAGCGCTGCTTATAGTCCATTAGCTAGTGTTCACACCAGACTAGGGCTGCCCTCTCATAGTCTATTAGCTAGTGTTCACATCAGACTAGGGCTGCCCTCTCATAGTCCATTAGGTCTTAGTCGACCAAGACTTTGTGAGTAATATTCAGAAAAATTGACATCTCTGGTCAGCATAGGGCTGGGCGATATAACGATAACGATAAATATTGCGATATATTTTAATAATCGATATCGAATATCGAAATTAAAAAAAATCGAAAAATCGTTTTTTTTTTCTTTTTTTTTTGGACCTGCAACAGGGCAGTTTTAAAACCAGAGACAGTGGACAGACTTGTCTTTTTTGCCTGCAACTTAAAGTAATGGCTTTGCTTGTCCAAATGACAATACTGACCAAATTGAGATTTATTTTTCTCTTGTCCATTTATTTTGTTTGCTTTCTAATTTAAAATACAGTTTGAAACCGTCTGTACACAGTAGGCTATGTGTGCTAGCAGAACTAGACTCCAGTCACGAGTCACGGTGCACATGTGAGGTGGTTTGTCCACCAAAAAAGCGCCAAAAGATCGAAAATAAACTAGCAGAGCTAGTTCAACTCCCCTGGAGCCACAGCCAGCAGAGAAGCCTGCTTACTTTCGCTTTTAAACCAGCTGCAGCCTGAGAACTGGAGTGTGAGGGGATGTAACACTAAAGATGGCGGCAATGACAAAGAATTGCTGCAAAATAAACATACAGCTGTTGTTAAAAAAAAAAAAATGTAATACTTATAACAATTCGATAATTATCGATATCGAGAAATATGATAACATTATCATATCGTTATCGCGATATGATTTTTTTCCATATCGCCCAGCCCTAGGTCAGCACTAGATTTAAAGAGGTCATTCTGCATGACTGCATGTGGAAAACTGAAATCAACTTTCTTTAGTCCGGGACAGCACTACACCAGACATTACATTCATTATTATTACAGCCATGCATGTAAAAGTTGTCATCTGACAGCAGCCGTATGCATGTAAGACATCGTTCTTCTCTCACAGTAAGTGTCTATGAAGCTAAACCCTGTTAGCGTGAACGGCTATGTGTACATGAGTTGCTTGACTGAAATGTACAGTAATTACTGAAACCAAACCACAAATGGAATTGTGAAAAGGTAACAATTCCCACCTAATAATCTATCTGCCTGTCCACCCATCATCCACCCTTCCTTCCTTCCTTCCTTCCACCCATCCACCCCTCCCTCCCCTCCAGGCCTGGTTGACGAGGAGGCAGCCAAGAGTAACTCTGAGCTGCACATCGTGGGCATGGTCGGCTCCATCGACAACGACTTCTGCGGCACGGACATGACCATCGGCACGGACTCTGCCCTGCACCGGATCATCGAGGTGGTGGACGCCATCATGACCACCGCACAGAGGTGAACCAGTACCCCCCCCCCCCCCCCCCCCCCCCCATAATGGCCTTAGTACCGCCCCACTTAAAGACCCCACAAAATAGTATTTAGAGTGTCTGTAGTTTGATGTGTCAGGACCAGGACGCGTGAATACTTTACGCAAGAAAGTTGTCCTTTTGCACGATCTGATTGGCCACTGACGTTTCTGGTCATGTGACATGTGCGCCCAATCGTGTGACGGCAAGTTTTTTGGATGGTTAAGCTTAGCGCTCTTTCGAAGTTGGTTAAGGTTAGAGTTTGTCTTAGAGCATGGCGATAGAACGCCAGCCCTGATTCCAAACTCTAACCTTAACTAACTGCGAAAGAGTCGCCTAAGCTTAACCAGTGATAAACTAGGCGTTAGGTCGTTTGCAGGCTGTTCGACGCGGAAATGGGCTAAGACACTGCTCGTCATGCGATTGGGCGCACATGTCACATGACCAGAAACGTGCGTGGCCAATCAGAGCGCAAAACGGGAACGCGGAAGGACAACTTGCTTGTGGGAAGTATAGACGCGACCAGAACTGGGGGACCCAAGATGCAGGCGGACACTATAGTGATATAGAAGATATTTTATTTCAAGAACGGGGAAGGTTGGAGGTGGTGATGTAGCAGAGAAGGCTGGCAGGCAGGCAGGTAGGCAGACAGGCAGACAGGCAGACAGGCAGGCAGGCAGACAGGCAATGGTGATCCTGAGGCAAAAGAAACACAGAATGAGCGAAGCACAAAAAACATAGAAAAAACTGACAAAAAGCTGTAGAGGAATTATTTGCAAAGAGAGGCCTGAAACGTCACTACGAAGTAGCTGAGTTAACGATCTGACGAAGAGTGACTGAAGAACCGGGGTAGATATGCTGCAGGGCTGATGAGTAAACGGCCGGCAGGTGTGGTTGCTGAGCAGGTGAGTGGAATCAGTTGATTACAGGAAGCTGCCCATATATGGGCTGCAGGAAGCTGTTTGCCTCAGCTGACACACAGACAGGGACATTCTTTCATGTTAGGATGAGACAAATATAGACTATTTAGGTAATGGCCAAACAGAGAGTGATAGTGACGTTAGCTGACCTCCCGTTGTTTGCTGACTGAAAGAAACGTGAAATGGTGGGAAGGAGGAAGGGGATTATTTTAAAAGACATTTCCAGTCTTTTTGACATGTGGTTTGAATTTTTTTTTTTTTTTACTGTGACTGAAAAATCTGGTAGTTATTTTCAGGTGATTAACCACTGCCATTGGCTTTCAGTGTATCTGAATACTGTAATAATGCACCAAATAAATAAGTAAATAAATGAATAAACATCACATAAACTGGAGAAAGTCACCACATTTCTAAAATGCAATGGTAACATCTTATGTGTCACTTGTTTTCTGAAAGGTTTTGCCATTGTGATATAATACAGTATCTGCTGAGCAGGGACGCCTCAGGGGGTGTGCGAGCAGTGCGGTCGCACAGGGCCTCGCGGGAAGGGGGGCCTTGCACAAAAAAAAAAAAAAAAAAATTATTATTATTTTATTTTTTTATTTTTTTTGCAAGGCCCCCCTTCCCGCGAGGCCCTTTTTCATCACAGACCTAAAATCTAGTTTTGCTTATATGCTTATATATTTCACATTAGACACGTTTGTAGAATGTTCCTGGCTCTGCGGCTCTGCAGACATACTCACTATTGGAGCTCTGGGGCTCTGCACATACTATTGGTTTCAACTAAGGGAGGGGTTACATCATGTGTACGCCGGCGTGCGTCAGCTGCGTTTGACTATTTCGCACATGCAGCTTTGGAGGTTATGCTTAGTTATGCCAGCCAAAACGAAGAGGGCGGTCATTCGGCAGATGGACTGAAGATGAAAGTTGTTGCATGTTAGACAGTTCAGTCAGGCTAGCCATCCCGGCTGCCTAAATATTAAAGGCAACCAACTTGTGTCTAGCCACGGCCAACTTGCGGCTAGCCACGGCGACGCGGCAGCAGCAGAGCGGAGCGGCAGCTCCGTCGCGGCAGCATTATGTAGCAGTAATCCCCCCTTTTTTACCATCAACAACTAGCTCAACTGGCAGCGCTGCCTTGCTGTGGATCCTGCGGTCCGTTGGTGACAAGTTCGATTCCCTTCAATTTTTTTTTATTTATTTTTTTACGTGCATTCTTTCGCCGGTTAAGTTTAGGCATGTTAACTTTAAGCATTGTTTCGGAGTTGGTTAAGGTTAAGGTTAGGCATTATTTCGGAGTTGGTTAAGGTTAGAAGGGTTAAGTTTAGGCGCTGTTAAGGAGCTGGTTAAGGTTAGAGTTTGTCTTAGAGAATGGCAATATTCTTTCGGAGTTGGTTATGGTTAAGGTTAAGGTTAGGCATTGTTTCGGAGTTGGTTAAGGTTAGAAGGGTTAAGTTTAGGCGCTGTTAAGGAGCTGGTTAAGGTTAGAGTTTGTCTTAGAGAATGGCAATAGACAGCCTATTTCCGCGCTGCAGCGCGAGGCAATAGACAGCCTATTTCCGCGCTGCAGCTCTCTCGCGCTGCCGCGGTCACATGGGCGTAGTGGCCAATCAGAGAAACGCTAAACACAAGTTGGTTGCCGAAAATATTCACGCATCCCGGCTAAAGGCAGGGACAGCTAGTTAGCTTTAGCTACGTTATAATATTGAGTGCTAATGTCGGGATAGCCATGATGATGTCGGCTAGTAGCTAGCTTAGCTAAAGGATAACTAGCGTTAGCTAACCTAGAGAGAGCGCGTTCAGCATTGTTATGCCAAGATGAAGAGGACGGTTGTTCGGCAGATGAACTTCGTCAACTCCACGCGGTTGTCTCCATCCTCTTGGACGTTTGGTGAGTTTTTAATGCACTCTATTCTATTCCCGCCGTGGATATCTCTCTCTCTCGGGAGCCAAACGGGCCAACTAGCTGTTGTAGTAGCTAACGGTGTGTGGCCTGGTGTCAGCACCTGGTGCGAGGGAGGTGAGCTTGGTGTTTCATTATGAGAATATCTCCATGCTCAAGTCGGCTATAGTCCACGAGGGACTTGTTGCCGGCACCGCTATGGTAAACACCACTCTGTAGTGGGACGTGTATTGCCTTCTTTTTCCCTTCTCTCTTCGTATGAGAAGAGGAAAACACAGCGGCTGTCTGAAGTGTTGGCCTGTATTGCTTTTCTCACGTTGTACAGTTTTTCAGTGGTAGCCGCATAGCTTGCTTCTGCGTTAGCTAGTGGTTAGCGATAGCCGGGTTGAGCTAACTGTTAGCCAGTTAGCTGTTTAGCTACGACGTTAGCTGCTCGTTTTCGCTCGGCTGGGAACGTTAGCTTGATGCTATCAGTTAGCCTAGAGTTAGCTGTTAGCTTGTGCTACGACCATTGACATTAGCCGTGAGAATAGCAGGCCCTGGCACTCTGACTACGACATCATCTTTGACAGAAGATGTAGTCGGGCCTGCACCATGACAAGGCTCCGGCCATAGCTTCTTTTTGTCCCGCCAGCGAGAGGCCTTTCGTCAACGTGGATACCTGTGTTGCGGCCTTTCGCCCTGCGTTCCTTGGTGCAGGTAAGATGTCCATTGGACATTACCCCACTCTTCCTTCCTTCCCCTCCCGAATGTTTTGTTAATAACAATGTTTTTTTCCAGGCAAAACATATGTTACTTCACAACATTTGGAGATACGACATGTGCTGTGTGTGAATTGTCTTGGTCGTTTGTGTAGCTTGGGTAGCGTTGGCCAAAGCTGTGTGTGGCCTGGTGTCAGTACCTGGCTACGCTTCCGTGAGTCTGCCTCAGGGCAGCTCTGGCTGCAATTGTAGCTTACCACCACCGGTATGACTGTGTATGAACGAATAATGGACTCTGTGAAGCGCTCTGGGTCTCATGAAGAGCGCTATATAAATCCAAGTCATTATTATTATTATTATTACTCTATTTGCAGTTAGCCTATTTAGCTGATGTCGGCCATTGGCTCCTTGCTACTTTGTTTTCTCTGGTATAGACCCTCTTCTCTTTGGATTTAAGTGTTGATCTTTGTCCTTTTGGATCTATGTATATTCATGTTGCCTTTGTGAAGTTATCTTTTCCTTCTGTTTTGTTCTTCCATTAAAAGTTGAATATCATTTAGGGGCTCATCTTTGCTTATCTCTCTCATACATGCTCTCTCTCTAACACACACACACACAGACATGCTCTCTCTCTCTAACACACAAACACACATGCTCTCTCTCTCTCTCTCTAACACACAGACATGCTCTATATCTCTCTCTAACACACAAAATGACATGCTCTCTCTATATATTTCTCTCTCTTTCTAACACACATATACATGCTCTCTCTCTAACACACACACACAAACAGACATGCTCTCTCTCTATCTCTCTCTTTCTAACACACACAACTGTGCAGCGATAACACTGTATATTGACTGTTTAAATCTCGTGTTTAAATCTCGCACAGGGCCTCGCATTTCTCCCAGGCGGCCCTGCTGCTGAGGAAGAACTCCTCTTTTGACGCTTGGCTTTCCAAGGGAAAAAACTAAAACTATCAGGAAAATAAATTCACCATTGGCATTTTAGTCAGATGTAGTGATGTTCATATGTTAATCTTTTTTTATTTACGTGTATTATTGATTATACAATTTCAGATACACTCTAAGCCAATAGCAGAAAATAACTTTTTCAGTAACAGTAAAAATATTATGAAAAAATAATGGGTCGGGCGGCTGGGTGGCGCAGCTGACTAAGCGCTCGTCACCAACGCGAGAGACACTGGTATCGAATCCGGCTGTCAGCGTTGCCTCCGGCTTGGCCGGCCGTCATACTGGCTCAATTGGCAGAGTCAGCGGGAGGGAAGCCGGTGGGGTGGTATTCTGGTCGTTGTAAACAGCGACTCCTACAGGTCGGTCAGGGCGCCTGCACAGCGAGGGAGGGAGATGGTGAGGGTAGTGTGACCTCCCACACGTTACACCTCACCAATGAGAGTCCGCGCTATGTCAGGTGAAAAGAGGCTGCTGGCTGTCTCCTATGTCTTGGAGGAAGCATCTGATAGACTTCAGGGCTCCCTAGACGACCAGTGGGGGGCACATGTGAGCAACAACCAGGAAGGGGAGGGGGGAATTGGCATAACGACTAAATTGGGATGGGAGAAAAACACAGAAAAACAGGAGGAGAAAAAGTTTAAAAAATAAATAAATAAAAGAATGGGTCCTTGACTTTTGTATCAAGAAGGACTTGGAACTCACATGTCAAAAATATATATGGTCCTTTAAAATCAGTGATCGTGTTTCATTGGTTGGAATTTTTATGTACACCCACAAGGGTCAGGGGTAATATTTTGTAATTCTCCAGGAATAAAGAATGGTATTTGAATACACATGAATGCCATTTGTGTCATTTGCCATTTTTTTTTGAACAGGACAGTTCCAGTTAATTGGTTTTCCATGTATTTTATCTGCTGATTCCTTTTTGTTGCTGCTCTGTGTCTTTCAGCCACCAGAGGACATTCGTCCTGGAGGTCATGGGTCGACACTGTGGGTACGAACATTTTCCTTTACCTTTTTTTTTTTTATGTACTTTTTTCTCCCCATTTTCTATTTTTTCTCCCATCCCAATTTCGTATTATCCAATTCTCCCCTCCCCTGTCTCGAACGTTGCTAGACCATGCCTCCCACTGGCCGGCTGTAATGTGGACGAAGCCTTGCATCACGTGTCCCCTCCGGTACACGAGGAGGCAGCCGTCGCATCTTTTCACCTGCACAGCGCGGTCTCTCAGTGGCGAGGAGTAACACGTGGGAGGCTCACGCTGCCCCCGATACTTGCTGATTCTGCTGCGCAGGCGCACCAACCGACCTGTAGGAGTCGCTGTCCACAACGTCCGATCCCCACCCACCGGCTTTCCCACCCCCTAATACTGCCAAATTGTATTAGTATGAACGACCAGCCAAGCCGGAAGCAACGCCGAGGCTCGAACCCAGCATCTCCTGCGTTAGTGGCGAGCGCCTTGCCCACTGCGCCACTTAGCCGCCCTCCTTTTGCTTTTTAATGTGGTTATCGCCACGTTGCTCTGTGGTGTGACAAACTCAGAACACATTCATTTTCACTTTACCCCGACGTTAATTTGTGCGGTACTCTGTTGTATGTGTTCGCCCAGCTACCTGGCCCTGGTGAGCGCTCTGGCGTGCGGTGCGGACTGGGTCTTCATACCTGAGATGCCTCCAGAGGATGGCTGGGAGGAACAGATGTGCCAGAAACTGTCTGAGGTACAGGAACACACACTAGAAAGGCTTTATCCGGCAGCGTGGCTACATGAGTAGAGCTCCGGACTCATGATCGGAAGATCAGCGGTTCGAGCCCCGGTCAAGGCCGTTGTTGAAAGTTGTGTTGTTGTCCAGCAGGGGGCACTCTGTCCTCTGGACTTGTCAGTAACAATGCCCCTGTTATGGTGATAGGGACACCGTACAGCTGCGAGTCCCGTCCTTCGGATGAGACGCTAAACCGAGGTCCTGACTGAATTTGTCGTTAAAGAACCCAGGGCATCTATGGCAAAGAGTAGGGGGTTCCCCCGACATTCTTGGCCAAATTCCCAATCAGGTCTCTGACATCGAGGCCACCTAATCATCCCTTCCCCTTAATTGGCTGACATCAATCCCTGTCTCCTGAGCCGTTCAGCCATTGTGTAGTGTGATGTGTGCCTGGTGCCAGTGTATGGTAGTCATTGAGCCTGCCAAGTTTGGGTGCTAAACAGTGGTGATGAAGGAGGCAATTTCCACCCTACATTGTGGGGAGCGCTTTGAGTCTGAGAAAAGCGCTATATCAATGTAATGAATTATTAATTTATTCTATAAGGGGACCACTATACAAATCAAGAATTCCAGTATGTTATTTATATGAAAAAGAAAGTTCAATCAATATTTGTGAACATGAGCTGCTCTCTCATAAAGCTAGAAACCAGAGAAGAAAGACTCAAACCTGTGATGTATTCAGGTATAAAGTCTGGAGCTGCTCTGTTCACAGATTGTGTAGACCCAGATTTGTTAAATGAGCTTTGTTTTCTGAAGCTGAAAATGAACCCATATACTCCTGTCTCATCTTTACCATCTCTCCCAACTCATGATGTTAGTTTTAGAATTTGGGAGAGAGTTGTTCACTAATATTCTTGTCTTAGACCACACGAATAACATGTTTGAATTGTGAAAATGGGCGTACAGTAGTTCCCTGCTACTGCACACACAAATATCACACACTGTACATATACAAATATCACAAAATGCACACACACAAATATCACATACTGCACATATACAAATATCACATACTGCACACACACACAAATATTACATACTGCACACACACAAACATTTCATACTGCACGTATACAAGTATCACATACTGCACATATACAAACATCACATACTGCACACACAGTCATGTACACACAGTGCACACACAACCTGTCCGATATTAATGTGTAACATGTCAGAAATCAAAGCAAACTGACTAGCGTTTTTGACACATAGAAGCATGAATCATATCTCTTATCTAGATCTCTCTAACAGAGAAGAATGGATCATATTTCTTATCTAGATCTCTCTAACAGAGAAGAATGGATCATATCTCTTATCTAGATCTCTCTAACAGAGAAGAAGGGATCATATCTCCGTCATGTTCGTCTATGACTCCAAACTGAAACTGGTGTAAGTCAGTGCTGTTGAGTAAAAGCAGTGGACTGGATCGATGTGGCCAGTGTGTGTGTCGTTGCCCAGAACCGCTCCCGGGGCTGCAGACTGAGCATTATCATAGCCGCGGAAGGAGCCATGGACAGACAAGGAAACGCCATTACCTCTAACTGTATCAAGGAAGTGAGTACTGTGCAGGCTTACCTGCGACAGAGGGGAGCCAGGAAGATGGTCTCGTTGGTAATGGAATGGCCGTGTGCCCGAGAAATTAAAGCAAACAAGTGAGTAGAGAATTTGACCGTGTCCTTGTATTTTATTATTACGTGGAGTGAGAGAAAGCGTTTCTTTATTTTGGAGGTTAATCTACCTGAAAACCAGTGTGTTAGCGGTGTTACCATTCAATACAATGGTTATACTGCAGGTGGCATTTCCCATTGGGTTTAGTCCTAAGAACAAACTCCAAAAAGAACGCTCCAGACTCAAAATGTCAAAGTCTCCCTTTAAGGGAAAATGTTGCCAGATTCTCATAACATGCAGTCATCCCCCCCATTACCAATGACCACCTTTTGGCAATGCAAACCGTTTTCTGTCGCATATCAAAAATGTCTCTGCTTTGCTTATGTCCCTCTAGAACCGCGCTGATAAGAAAAGGCTGAATATTATTATAGTGGCCGAGGGCGCCATAGATTCTCACAACAAGTCCATTACCACTGATTATATCAAGGACGTAAGTACTCCAGAGCTAGCGGGTCGACCCACGGAACGGCCGCTGCTCCTTTGTGTTGTCGTTTTCGTGACTAGTCGTTGCCCCACCGTTAACAGTAACAACACCCTTCACGTTTGTGTCCCTTCCACTCCCATTTAAAAATTTTTACTTACTATACTAAAATCCTCAAACTCCTTATTGACACCATCAACCTTTCACCATTTTGAGTAGTTTTTCCACAATTCCCCGTGCTCCCTCCACTTCCCTGTACACGTCACGTGACCCTCTGCATGTCTCACCCTCGCTCGCTGTTAGCATCCATGAGAACCTTCCGGTAAGTGTCTGGCACGCGGAAGAACACGACGCCTCCGTAGTCGTAACTGTTTTGACACCAACACTCAACAGACAATGTGGCATTTTCAACATTCCTTCATGGGTGTAGCTTGGGACAACATACACTAGGGCTGTCACTTTAACAAAAAATCGAATTAGAAATTTGTTGCAGAATTGTAGACAAGTTCGAATTCGAATTTCAGTGTAAAAAAATGTTTTAATAAAAAAAACCTAACCCTAAAGAAAGTCTAAGCTATTTTCAAAGTTTTGGCTACTTTTCTTTACCATGGTATGTTTGGTATCATTCTTTTCAGCACAGTCTCATATGACCTCACCTTTTTCTTTTATAATAATAATATTATTAAAAAAAATTATATATATACAAAAAAAAGTATCTAATTCGAATTTCTCCCTTCAAGTTCGAATCTCGTGTTTTTATGTAAATTCGAAATTAAATTAGAAATTAGAAAATAATGTGACAGCCCTAACATACACCTTGTCCTACTTTTCAACACCACAGTTAGGCTAACTTAGGCTAGCTAGCTCAGTATAATCTTTTAAATCACTTTAATATTTTTACAGATTTGCTTTTATGTGATGTTTTTCAATTTGCCTGCCTTTTATTAAATAGTTTTCCCTTATTAACTACTTTTAGTTTTTTATTGTGTTTTACTATTATCACTTGTGGTAATTCTCTGTGAAACACTGTGTGTGAACTCCTGTCTTTGGATAAGTGCTCCATACGGTTTGTAGTAACGTATGTTGTCTGGAAATGCACTGGAGAGGTTGAAGATGGCCCGTTGTTTATAAGAATGTTGCTGTTAGGAAATGTTTTGCATGTGCTTCCCCTCCTGTCATTGTATTGCTTGTCTTTGTCCCCCCCCCCCCATTGGTGTCATATGTGTATTTCATGGAACCTTTGTTTTGATATTGTTTCGATATAGTACTTGAACATAGTGCAGTCCTACAGTATGATGCTCTTGTGGTGCTATGGACAGCTAGCTAGTTTCTGTTTTGATATAGATTATTACGAGCTATTTTACGCACAGTATGTTAGGATACTAATTATGATATTACATTATGGTTAAAGGCATCCAATGTGGTTTTTGACCACTAGTTGATGAAATAGGTGCTATAGCGCACAGTACGAGAATTTCTTCCAACACACCAGTAGCATGGGGGGTGACGTAGAATAGAAAAAGAGTGCACTGGAGGCGTGAAAACATGCCCTTGTGCTTCAAATCGATTGGTTTAAATGATCTTCCTCAAGATCTAACAAGCCAACTAACTAACCTGTCAATCAAAAACAAACCGAAAGTGAAACTTAGAGGATATAAACATTGCAGGAGCGAAGACGACGTTGAAAAGTAATGAAGGTTATATGAGGTAGCAAATGTATTCAGCATGTTGACCATAGAACAACAATAGAAAACGGTCTATTTGGGTGGAAATGTGAATAGAAACAAAAGCTGTTGATGAGAAAACTCCTTTCACTGCCACACGACAGAAGGTTAACCCTTTACTATCACACAACCGACGGCGACGGTTAACCTTCTGTCGTGTGGCAGTGAAAGGGTTAACCTTCTGTGTATTGTCGCAGTGAAAGGGTTAACCGTTTGGTAGTGCGGCAGTGAACGGGTTAATTTATATCTATGACAATAACCTATTGTCATCGTACCATATGTGTGTGAAGTGTCAGCTGACGTGTGAGCTTGTTATCTGCCAACATGCCCTCCCTCTCCAGCTGGTGGTGAAGTGTCTGGCTCTGGACACCCGGGTCACCATCCTGGGCCACGTGCAGCGAGGCGGAACCCCCTCCGCCTTCGACCGGATCTTGGTGAGTCTCACTATCGCTCACTATTCCAACAAAATGGTCAGGACCTTGACTTATAATTCAAATCTTTATTTATGCTCGAAAAGGACAATTGAGGTCACCCTCATTTTCAATGTCATCGTGAATTTACAAACAAGTCAATGCATATTTTGTTTTACAATATAATAATAATAATAATAATAATAATAATAATAATAATAATAATAATAATAATAATAATAATAATAATAATAATAATAATAATAATAATAATAATAATAATAATAATAATAATAATAATAATAATAATTGTAACTGAGGGGTACAATTCCCTGACTGTATTGTTAGATATGATACTTACTACCACTACCTTTGTACTTAATATTCGGCCACCCAGTACTCGGCATAAATATATTATGATGAACACTGTCACGTAGATGAAACGGATCCAACACAAATGTACGAATTAGAAATAGGTCTTTATTTCTACACAGCGATGGTGTGTAGAGCAAGCACTTAATCAAATCAATCACATTTATGAATGGGAATTAGTATGCACTTTTATGGCAAGAGTATTCGTCGGTATATCAATAGAGAATGTCCAATCTCTGAAGGTGCAGGCGGTAAATATACAACCTGGAATATTTAAGGAATAATAGCAATGATACTTTAATGATTATAGAACTGGATACACTAGGGGGGAATTCCGGTCGCTTGTAAGACAACTGGAGAAGGGGGGGGGGGGTAGAGTCTGGCTGTATCCGTCTGGCCGAGGGTATCCTGGGAGAACCCACGGTTGTGCGGCTCGGTGCCTCAGCGATCCTCGATCCACAGATGAAAGCAGTTGGACTCTCTGTGGGCCGGCTTCCTCCGGTCCACGATGGAGAGACGTGAAGCGACCTCGTCGTGTAGAGCGTCTCCTCACCTGTCGTCCTCTCCGGGGGGGGGGTTTCCAACACACGGCAGTGTTGGTCTTTATCCATAGAATAATCACTGTATACAAAGCATAATCCGTGCCTGGGAAGGCGGGCTGTCGTCGGTAGAATAATCCGGTATGCAGGTCCACTCGCTCGTCGGCTCTGGGGCTCCTCGGGTGCAGCCTCACATGGGGTCGGCCACCCTGGATAAGCAGCCAGTTCTCTGCCCGAAACGATGGGGTACTGACTACGATAGTATTCTCACCGCACGAAGCACTACATATGAATAGACTATTATTAGCTTAATAGACTACGTCCAACTCGACGATATAGTGCCAAATATGACTATTCAAATATTAATATACACGATGTCTCAATACCGCTGGTAGGCCGAACTTGGCCTTACTCCCACACGTGGCGTCGCGGGGAGGCTTTACGTCTGTCACTCTATTGGAGGGTAAGAAACTGGACTAAAAAGGAAGTCCTACTTTAGTAGCGCAGTATATATACGCACTATGAACAAATAGTACCGTTAGTGGTGCGGTAGCCAGATTCCTACGCGGAACTAGGACTTGTTCGTACATGTTGAGCGGTACGTTTGAACTGGGTCTGGGGGGTATGGCAGCCTGGCACCAAGGTCTCGACCAATAGTAGAATGGAGACTATTATGGGATGTTCAGTAGGCTAGAATGGATATTCAATGCATATTGTACAAGGAATATACAAGGGATATCAAGGAATATTAGAGAATATACAAATACAATTAAATATATATATATAATAAATATATATATATTCGGTTTAATCTGGCCCTTCACAACAGCCACCCCCTGATTGGTCCCAGACCTAATCAGTTAAGCAGAGACAGATTAATCGCGTTGTCTATTTACACATAAGGGTTTGCTGTAGGGGTCAGTCAACTTCACAAAGTCATAGGGTTATAGGGTCATGGTCATCATCGATTGTGTCTGGGAGTCGGGGCAGTTCTATGAGCCTCGCCACGGGACGGGTGTAAGTGCGACCCTGGACAAGCACTTCAGCTGCTCGGACCTTGCCGTCGGCACCGGTGATCACTTTGCTTACGCGGCCGGCCGGCCACATAGCTCTGGGCAGTGATTGATCAATAATCATGACGACCGTTCCTTCTGTCAAATTGTCTCTCTCCTTTACCCACTTCTGGCGGGTCTGTAGAGACGGTAGGTAGTGCAGTAGGAAACTGCTCCAAAACTTGTTGGCTAATACTTGGCTGTACCTCCACATTCGTCGGCCATTCGCTTCTTCAGGCCGGTACATTGTCTGGGGTAACGCGGGATCTAGCCGCCCCATCAGGAGTGTGTTGGGGGTAACTGGGTCGATATCCGCCACATCGCTGGAGACGTAGCCGAGGGGCTTAGAGTTCAATACTCCCTCAATCTCCGTGAGGACTGTCATTAGGACTTCTTCCGCCACAGTCTGGGCCCCAAGTACTGCGTACAGGGCTGTCTTTATGGAACGCACTTCCCGTTCCCAAGTACCACCGAAGTGGGGTGCGTTTGGGGGGTTGAATTGGAAGTCAATCTGTGCTGGAGCGAGGTGGGTCTTAAGTTCTGGGCCCATAGCTTGGAAGCTCTCTCTCAGCTCTCTTTCGCCGCCTTTGAAGTTTGTCCCATGATCGGACAATAGTGTAGACGGTCTTCCTTTCCGTGATGTGAATCTACGGAAGGCCATAAGGAATGAGTCTGTGCTCATGGTCGGGAGAAGCTCGATGTGTATCGCTCTGGTGGTCATGCATTTGAATACAATACCCCACCGCTTCTCGGTTCCTCTTCCTTTCTTTATGTGCAGCGGGCCAAAGCAGTCCATACCCGTTGAGTGGAATGGCTTGTCACCGATTCGGAGGCGACATGGAGGAAGGTCAGCCATCCTTGGTATGCTGGGCTGCGCGCGCCACTTGCGGCAGTCTAGACATGTTCGCTGGAAGCGTCGTACCGCCTCTCTTCCTTGTAGGATCCAGTAACGACGTCTGATCTCCGCGAAGACTCTTTCTGCTCCTGCGTGATGTACATCCTCATCGTATTTCTTTATAATCAGCTCTGTGACCTTGTGTCGGCTGTCCAATACGATCGGGTATTTAATGTCATCCGGTAGATTGGGGGCTCTGCGTAGGCGACCACCCACTCTGATGAGGGTATGAGCGTCGCTCTCGGGGGCCAGATGAATTAATCTGCTGTCGGATGGGACGGGCTTTCCTCCCTGTAGACAGGCCAATTCATCGGGGAACGAGTCTCTCTGGGCTCGCTGCAGTAGAAGCAATTCTGCTTCCTCGTAGTTAGCTGCTGACATTTCAGCGGGGGACTTACACTACGGGTGGTGCCGCAGGAATGTCCTTTGTTGTGCACTCTCTATGGTAGTGCAATCATCTATGTTGGGGTCTGCGGAGATAACAGTGCTCAATCCACAGAACACAGGCTTCTTATTCTCAGCCTCCTCCTGACTGGCTTCCCTCGGGATAGGTGTGGGCCACTCTCCTTCCGGGAGCTTTAGGAATGCTGGGCCGTCACTGTAGACATTGCGACGGGTGAGGTCATCTAGGGGCATTCCCCGGGTGATGACGTCAGCTGGGTTCTGTTTTGTATCAACGTAGCGCCACTCTGTTTCTCCGGTTAACTCTTCGGTTAAGTCTTGAATCTCGGTGACTCTGACTCCCACGAAGACTTTGTACTTGCATGAGTCCGATTTGATCCAGGCGAGTACTGTCGTGGAATCTGACCACAGGATTGTTCTAGACACCGGTATGGTGAGCTCACGTTGGATGAGCGTGGCTAGGTGCGCTCCGGCTAGGGCTGCGCAGAGCTCTAGGCGTGGGATAGATTGTTGCTTGCGTGGGGCTATTCTCGAGCGGGCGAGGACAAATGCTGTGTAGATCTCTCCCCCCTCTTCTTGGGCCCGCAAGTAGGCTACTGATCCGTATGCGACCTCTGAGGCGTCACTGAAGACGTGTAAGTCCATTTTACATGTCTCTGGCCTCACCGTGGGTGGGAAGTAGCTTCGGCGCATATTAACGCCGGGGAGTGAGTGGAGCTCCATCTCCCACTCTCTCCAGGTGGATGCAAGGTGTGCGGGAATGGGGTCGTCCCAGCCCTGGTCCTTGTCCCACAATGCTCGTACAATCATTTTTGCCCTGGTGGTGTACGGTAGAATACATCCTAGCGGGTCATATTGTCGGGCGAGTGTTGTGTACACACTCCGTCTGGTGGTCGGCGCCGCCGCCGGCCTTCCCTGCTCCGTAGTCAGGGGCTTGTGTCTGTAGTGAAGCGAATCTGTTTTGAATCGCCACACCAATCCCAGGGTCATCTCCTGGGCTTCTCCCGGGATTGTAGCCATCCAGGTCTCGCTGCTGGCTGCCTTGTCCTCGGAGGAGAGGCTGCGCAGTACTTGCGGATCGCTGCTGGCCCACTGCCTGAGATCAAAGCCGCCTTTGATCAATGAGGCGCAGAGTTTAATCAGGAGAGCCTCGGCTTCTTCCTGGGTTGAAAGGCTTTGTAGACAGTTGTCTACGTAGAAGCTGTTCTTTACGCTGTGTCGGACCTCTTCGTCCGCTGCTGGGTCCTCTGCTACATGTTTCTGTAGTGCAAATGTAGCACAGCAGGGGCTGCACGTCGTTCCGAAGGGAAGGACTTCCCATTGGTAGATGGCTGGGTGCTCATCTCCTGGCTTCTCTCTCCATAGGAACCGTAACAGGGGCTTGTCCTCCTCTACTAATCTCACCTGCAGGAACATTCCTTTAATGTCCCCGCTGATGGCCACCTTTTCCTGGCGGAAGTGGAGTAGAACGCCGAGTAGGGAGGGGCCGAGTGTGGGACCGGGCAGTAACTCTTTATTCAGATTTTGGGATCCGATCTGGTAGCTGCAGTTAAATACTATGCGGTCTTTACCGTTGTGATGGACCTTGTGGTGAGGCACGTACCACGATTCAGTGGTCTGGTCAGCCTCTTTAATGTCCATCTTTGTGACGTGTCCCGCTGTGATGAGCTTCTCAATCTCAGCGCGGTATACACTCTCTTGGGCGGGGTTCTTGGCTAAGCGCCGCTCCGTGTTCAGCAGGTACCGTTCTGTGGCGTCTGTCTTGGCGTGGAAAGTAGGCATTCCTTCTCGCCGCAGGAGTGGCGTGGCGTATCTCAACACGCCGTTGACCGGGACTCTCTTGGTCCCTGTCTCGAGGAGGTGAATGGCGTAAATGTCATCTTTAGAGCGAATGTCTTTCTTTCCGTTCTTAAAGGGCATTTGTTCCAAGGTCCATAACCGCTCTACGTGTTGCAGGAGTGCGGTTTCTCCCTCTGTGACTCGGGAGTGGAGACATCTAGTGGCTGTACTTCGGTTGAGAGATTTGGCGAGCGGGCCTTGGAGAGTCCATCCCAAACGGGTCTCGACTGCAGCAGGACAGCCTCGGGGTCCGGTATGAACCCGGTCTATCGGGACAATGAGGTCTGCATGGTCGGAGCCTATCAACAGGGTCGGCATAGCATTGTCTATGAGCGGGATCGGTAACTTGCGCAGATGTGCATATTTCTCCATCAGCTTGGCGACGGGGTATGTGTACCGCGACAGTCCTATTTCTTGGCTGGTGAAAGCGTCTGTAATCTGGTACCGTCGCTCAGGCTGGCCGCTTGCTGCGATAGAGAATGAGACATTCTCGCCCTTTATCGTCTTCAAATCTCGTCTTATTGTCCGAATTGTCATTTGGGTTTCGCTTCCCCGCAGCCCTAGCTGGGCCGCAGCGGAGGCGAGCAGAAGGGTCTTCTCTGACCCGTCATCGAGGACGGCGTAAGTGTCCAGGACTTTATTCTGGTAGCTTAGTGTCACACGCACTACTTTTAGGAGTACTCGGGCTCCACTGCTGCTGGCGGGATCGATGTACATGACGCTCGCTTTGCTGCTGGATGGTGCGGGTGAAGGGCGCCGTCTGTTACTGTCGTGAAGTATGTCCAGATGGGCTCCATCGCACTTGGTGCACCTTTTCTTTAAGCGGCATTCGGCTGCCATGTGTGAGCGCGCACAGCGAAAACAGCGCTTGTTGGACTTTATCCATTGACTTGCTTCCTCCGCGTTCAGCTTGGGGAAGGAGTCACATTGCGCTAGCCAGTGTTCTTTCTCACAGTAGGGGCACACTATCTTCCACTTCTCCGTTCTGGAGGGGGTGCTGTGGCTCCTGCTGCTCGGTACTGACTCCGATTGGTGCATCACAGTCACCGATCTTCTTCCATCATTTAGTCGTCTGGTTCCTTCTCTGGAGCCAGGGGTGCTCCGTCCGAATGTATCTAGCCGTAGGCTGCTGACTTCTCTCGCCAGGAAGTCTGCTAGATCGAGGAGGTTCGGTTCGGGGCCATTCGGGTCTCGGTGGTCTCTCTGCCGCCTAAAACGCTCCTGTCGAGCGGGCGGCAGCTTCTCCAAGATCCTTTCCACATTTGAGTTGGCGTAAAGTTCATGCCTCCCCTTCTCTCTCTGCGCTCCCAACATCCCTACCAGGGACTGCACTCTGATGGACAGGTCGTCCAGTGCTCGATTGTCTATTGCTGGGGGTAAGCGGTCGATGTGTCGGATCTCCTGGATCACGTAATCCCATATGCGCCCATACCTCTGGTCCAATGCTACCAGCGCTGCTGTGTATGGGGTGGTGGAAGTCGCGTAGGCGAGCGCTATATTATGTGCGCGGGGTACCTTTAAGTGCTTCAGTAGGATGGCGTATTTATGGCGTTCATCCAATACATCCACCAACATGGTCTCCAGACACATGCGGAGTTCTGTATACTGGGCCCGGTTCTCTTGGGTGAAGTCGGGTACCATAGGCGGGCCAATGTATGACGCTGACTGTGGATACATCGGCGAGCGTTGGGGGAGAGGCCTCCTAGGCGAGTCTCCTCCCGCTCCTTGGTATGGGCTGGTACCGGCAGTGTACCATGGCCCGCTTGTCCAGGTGCTGTTCCTCGGTGCGGGTCGTGCGTCGTGCTCACCCGGGTATAGAGTCGGGGGTCTGTAGCGCAGCTCCGCGGGAGTATAGCCTGGGCTGTACCGGACCTCCTGGTCCGGTAGAGTACTGTGCTGTCGTCGGGCGTGGTTCTCCTCCTCTTCCTCTTCGTCTTCAGTTAGGTCATCCAGTGCTTGTAGTCTCTGGTTTAGCCTCTCCACAGGATATGCTGCTCCTTCCCGGTTGCTAGGTCTCGCTTGGACCGGTGGGGGGAGGTGGTCTGTGGGGGGTATAGACCTCGTCTGTTGGTCAAGTTCAGGGTTGTTTACTCGGCTAGGGGATGCCGCCCTGGAGGTGTGTCTAGACGAGTTCCTGGAGCCTCTGGCGGAGGGAGAGGGTGTTGTCCGTCTGATCAGCTGTTCTATTAGTTGCGCTTGCTGTCTGTCGCGCTCTGCGTCCCGTAGAGCACCAGCAGCTGCTCGCTGGCTGTCTGCTCGGTCTCGGGCCACATTCTCTTCCCTCTGAATGCGTCTTATTTCTAGACGTATATGCTCTTCTTCGCTCCGCTGCTGGATCTGCAGTCGGTCGCGTTCAGCAGCGGCGTTCAGGCTGATGAGGAAGGCCTGCTGTAGGGTCCTCTCTGCCTCGCTGGGAGAAGGCGGTTGTATAGGGGAGCCTTCCCTCGGGGTACTCCTTGCGGAGCCTTGGAGCTCTATCTCCACGGTGCTCTCCCCGTCTTCTTCCGTGCCGAGTTCTCTCTCGGTAGCGTTGTATTCCTCCCGGGACTCATCGGGGACTACTTCTTCAGTACTGGCGGGGTGTGAAGTCATGTCTGGTTCCCACTGGTCCCCACCGTGAACTTGGTCAGTTACATTAGAACCCGTAGGGGCCTCTATGGTCGGGGTAGTCTGGGCGTTGGGGTTAGACATACTTTTACTTTCTAGTTTTACCGCGTTTACTGTTAGTAGAAGACTAGGTTGTTGACTGACAGCGTAAGCCTCTAAGTACTGAGGGAGCCGTCGTTCGCGCTGCGGGCGTTGGTTAGGAGGATCGTTTCGTGGAGTGTTCATCATAGGCCATTTCAATATTAATAACACTATATTAATATTACACTAATTACCCTCCGGCTCGAAGGACCAATTGTAACTGAGGGGTACAATTCCCTGACTGTATTGTTAGATATGATACTTACTACCACTACCTTTGTACTTAATATTCGGCCACCCAGTACTCGGCATAAATATATTATGATGAACACTGTCACGTAGATGAAACGGATCCAACACAAATGTACGAATTAGAAATAGGTCTTTATTTCTACACAGCGATGGTGTGTAGAGCAAGCACTTAATCAAATCAATCACATTTATGAATGGGAATTAGTATGCACTTTTATGGCAAGAGTATTCGTCGGTATATCAATAGAGAATGTCCAATCTCTGAAGGCGCAGGCGGTAAATATACAACCTGGAATATTTAAGGAATAATAGCAATGATACTTTAATGATTATAGAACTGGATACACTAGGGGGGAATTCCGGTCGCTTGTAAGACAACTGGAGAAGGGGGGGGGGGTAGAGTCTGGCTGTATCCGTCTGGCCGAGGGTATCCTGGGAGAACCCACGGTTGTGCGGCTCGGTGCCTCAGCGATCCTCGATCCACAGATGAAAGCAGTTGGACTCTCTGTGGGCCGGCTTCCTCCGGTCCACGATGGAGAGACGTGAAGCGACCTCGTCGTGTAGAGCGTCTCCTCACCTGTCGTCCTCTCCGGGGGGGGGGTTTCCAACACACGGCAGTGTTGGTCTTTATCCATAGAATAATCACTGTATACAAAGCATAATCCGTGCCTGGGAAGGCGGGCTGTCGTCGGTAGAATAATCCGGTATGCAGGTCCACTCGCTCGTCGGCTCTGGGGCTCCTCGGGTGCAGCCTCACATGGGGTCGGCCACCCTGGATAAGCAGCCAGTTCTCTGCCCGAAACGATGGGGTACTGACTACGATAGTATTCTCACCGCACGAAGCACTACATATGAATAGACTATTATTAGCTTAATAGACTACGTCCAACTCGACGATATAGTGCCAAATATGACTATTCAAATATTAATATACACGATGTCTCAATACCGCTGGTAGGCCGAACTTGGCCTTACTCCCACACGTGGCGTCGCGGGGAGGCTTTACGTCTGTCACTCTATTGGAGGGTAAGAAACTGGACTAAAAAGGAAGTCCTACTTTAGTAGCGCAGTATATATACGCACTATGAACAAATAGTACCGTTAGTGGTGCAGTAGCCAGATTCCTACGCGGAACTAGGACTTGTTCGTACATGTTGAGCGGTACGTTTGAACTGGGTCTGGGGGGTATGGCAGCCTGGCACCAAGGTCTCGACCAATAGTAGAATGGAGACTATTATGGGATGTTCAGTAGGCTAGAATGGATATTCAATGCATATTGTACAAGGAATATACAAGGGATATCAAGGAATATTAGAGAATATACAAATACAATTAAATATATATATATAATAAATATATATATTCGGTTTAATCTGGCCCTTCACAACAATAATAATACATATTAATATCTATATAGCACTTTTCACACATGGACCGCAGTCCAGAGTGCCCGACAGCAATTCGTATAAACATAAAATCAGCACACAGTTGACGGAATAAAAACAATGCATAAATTGCAGACATAAGAATAAGACATAAGAATTGTTACAAATGTATTTTAGCAAACCATTTGGGTGGAAAAAGAGAACGTTTATGAGCACACACAAATCAAGGACCACACAATTGCGGAAGTCGAAACGCATTAACGTCACAGTCGTCACACCCACTGCCCAAAGGTTGGTGCCTAGAAACAACCCAAACAAACACAGCAACATAATAAAATACAGGAAAGGGTCTCTACAGATACAGACACCACCACACACTTCTAGTGGGTCATAAAGACACCACCACCCACTTCTAGTGGGTCATAAAGACACCACCACCCACTTCTAGTGGGTCATAAAGACACCACCACACACCTCTAGTGGCTCATAAAGACACCACCACACACTTTTAGTGGCTAATAAAGACACCACCACACACTTCTAGTGGGTCATAAAGACACCACCACACACCTCTAGTGGGTCATAAAGACACCACCACCCACTTCTAGTGGGTCATAAAGACACCACCACACACTTTTAGTGGCTAATAAAGACACCACCACACACCTCTAGTGGCTCATAAAGACACCACACCACCACACACTTCTAGTGGCTCATAAAGACACCACACCACCACACACTTCTAGTGGGTCATAAAGACACCACCACACACTTCTAGTGGGTCATAAAGACACCACCACACACTTCTAGTGGCTCATAAAGACACCACCACACACCTCTAGTGGCTCATAAAGACACCACACCACCACACACCTCTAGTGGCTCATAAAGACACCACACCACCACACCCCTCTAGTGGCTCATAAAGACACCACCACACACTTCTACTGGCTCATAAAGACACCACACCACCACACCCCTCTAGTGGCTCATAAAGATACCACCACACACTTCTAGTGGCTCATAAAGACACCACACCACCACACCCCTCTAGTGGCTCATAAAGACACCACCACACACCTCTAGTGGCTCATAAAGACACCACACCACCACACCCCTCTAGTGGCTCATAAAGACACCACACCACCACACCCCTCTAGTGGCTCATAACAACAACGACCTGTGTGACCTTGGCGCTCCCGCAGGCCAGCCGTATGGGCGTGGAGGCGGTGCTGGCCCTGCTGGAGGCCTCTCCCAGCACCCCGGCCTGCGTGGTGTCTCTGGTGGGCAACCAGGCCGTACGCCTGCCTCTCATGGAGTGTGTTCAGATGGTGAGTGTGTGAGAGAGAGAGAGAGAGAGAGAGAGAGAGAGAGAGAGAGAGAGAGAGAGAGAGAGAGAGAGAGAGAGAGAGAGAGAGAGAGAGAGAGAGAGTTTGTTAGAGAGCGCAGTAGATGTGTTTTATATGTTTTTTTGTGTTTTAAAGAGAGGAGTGTGTGTGTGTGTGTGTGTGTGTGTGTGTGTGTGTGTGTGTGTGTGTGTGTGTATGGGGACACATGTAGGTGTCCCCATAACACAAATTAGGTTATGGTTATGATTAGGTTATGTTTAGGGTTAGGTTATGGTTATGGTTACGGTTATGATTAGGTTAGGGTTAGGTTATGGTTATGGTTAGGTTATGGTTAGGGATAAGGTTAGGGTTAGTTACAGAATGCATGTAAGTCTATGTAATGTCCCCATATTTCACATAAACAAACGTGTGTGTGTGTGTGTGTGTGTGTGTGTGTGTGTGTGTGTGTGTGTGTGTGTGTGTGTGTGTGTGTGTGTGTGTGTGTGTGTGTGTGTGTGTGTGTGTGTGTGTGTGTGTGTGTGTGTGTGTGTGTGTGTGTGTGTGTGTGCATGCTCGCTTGTGTGTGTATGTGAACATGTATGCAGACTCTACAGGTCATGTACCGTTCAGTACAGAAGGCGTTGGCCGCCTGCCCAGGACAAGAGAGATTACTGCTCTTGACAAGAGGGCCTAGCGTTATCTTATTCTAGCACTAGGCTTATTATAGCACTAGGCTTTTTGTGATTACGCTACACATCGAGTGCTTCTATATCTTGTCATATGAATGTCAAAATAGTTACATTGAAAACATAGTTGTGTTCGATTTTGTTTAGTGTTTGCTTGGATTGGGTTTAGTCGTTAATCTATGTATGTTTCTCAGACACAAGAGGTGCAGAAGGCCATGGATGAGAAGAAGTTCGAGGAGGCTGTGAGACTGCGTGGCAGGTGTGGTTTTACCTGCATGATACTGGAATATTATGCAGCCAAGGCTGCTACATTGACTAATACTTCTTTATGTCATTATGATCTTAGTGCACTAAGACTTCCTTATGATCTTAGTCTACTATGACTTCATTATGTCATTATGGTCTTAGTCTACTCTGACTTCATTATGTCATTATGATCTTAGTTTGTATTGTCGATCAAAGTTGTATTGTACCCATTCTGCAATCTGTTAATAAAATTTTCATTCAATCAATCACCGTGCAGATTGATTGATTGAATGAAAGTTTTATTAACAGATTGCAGAATGGGTACAATACAGTACGGCTCAATACACACAATTGTTAAGGGGATGCAGACAAGAGAAAGACTTTCGTCTTGTTTACATCAGGGTCCCCCATTTTCAATTCATAATGCATTGTAAGTAAGGGTGCAACTTGCTCCGTGCAATCCATTCTTTGTGGATTTAGCCCTAAGTCTTCATTATGATCTTAGTCTACAATGACTTCCATATGTCATTATTATCTTAGTTATCTTTTTTTTTTTTATATATTTTTATTTCATTTTTTGGAAGAAAAGGCAGGATATATAATGCACATACAATGCACATATAATGCACATAAAAACATACATTTAAATTATTTGCCAATTACATGCATTGGCTTGCCCCTTGCCTCATTTAAAATAAATAACTCCTACCCCCTAACCCCTGCACCAACCACCGTTGACAAAAAATAAATAAAAAATAATAATAATAATAATAATAATAATAATAATAATAATAATAATAATAATAATAATAATAATAATAATAATAATAATAATAATAATAATAATAATAATAATAATAATAATAATAATAATAATAATAATAATAATAATAATAGTAACCCCCCCCCCCAACCCACCCCGTCATAGGCCTGAGAAGAAAATTTATTGAACAAAAATTTCAACAAAGACCAAGAAAATAAAAAAAACTAAAAGGAATTATACAGATATAATTAGTTATGTCCTGCTAGCTATATATTGAAGGTCCTAACTTGATAGAGAATATGGTTCCAGCTATCTATTGTTTGATATCTTGCCCCATTTAATCTAGCTGTAGAAAGCTCCATTGTTACAACATCAGCTAATAACTGTTTCCAGTGATTAAAGGGCAGAGAGTGTGGAGCTTGCCATCGCAGCGCCAAATTTTTTTTTGCAGCAGTACTTCCTGCCAGCCAAAATCGTCTCTGAACAATACTTAAAGCTAAAGAATCATCATCATTAAGGAGAAGTAATTTGGGACAACAGGGAATATGTTTTTGTAATACTTTAGATAGATAATTAGTTATCTGTTCCCAGAAACTTTTAACTGTGGGGCATTCCCACATCATATGTGTAAAAGTACCAGTAGTATTTAGAGAACAAAGTGTACAGTTTGGTGACATAGCACGTCTCATTCTATACGCTTTCTGGAGGGTTAAATATGTTTTATGGACAAAATTGAAATGAATCTGCTGATGATTTGGGTTTCGTGATGCCATAGTAACATTTCCCCAAACTCTGGTCCAATTGATAGAGTGATGGTGTTCTAATCCCAATTCTGTGCTCCACGATTGGATAACAGGTATTAACGAAGTACATCTTTGTGATAGATCTTTATAAATTATAGAGACTTGTCCTTTGGAGAGACCTGCAGTTTTTTTAGAGAAAGTAATTAACGGGTGAGTAGTTGGTTTGGTCCATGGAACTCCATAGGCTCGCATAGCCGAGCGGAGCTGTAAATATAAAAAAAATTAGGTGCCAGGTAAGTTATATGACTCTTTCAGATCTGAGAATGTTCTTAGACCATTGTCCTCCATAACATCGCCAAGTACATGAATGCCACAGTTGGACCATGATTGAGCTACAAAACTGCGGCCTCCGCTAAGCAAAAACGGGTTATGAAATAAGGGAGTCTGTTCATGCCACTTAGTATCCCAATTAAGTAACTTTTCATATTAGCGCCATAAAGATATGGCATGTGCTATTATCGGACCATAACGTAATTTACATTGCTTTAGTGAAATATCTGTAAAGACAATGTCTTGTAAACGAATCGGCGCCACAATATGTTTTTCAATATTAAGCCAGGGGGCCTCAGAATTTAAATTAAACCAACTCAACAGAGGACGAAATGATAACGCTTGAAAATATAACTTAAAATTTGGCACAGTTAAACCACCAGATTGCCGCTCATTTTGTAAGGTAGTAAGTTTAACCCGAGCTCGCTTGCCTCGCCATATAAATGTTGAGACTGCTCTATGTAAATTTTCCCAATGAGCAACAGGTGGGGCAATAGGAATCATGGAACTACAGAAGTTTACTCGAGGTAATATGTTCATTTTGATAATAGAGACTCTTCCGGAAAGGGAGACAGGTATATTACACCATCGATTGAGATCATTTATGATTGACCTAATGGTTCTATTGTAGTTTACGGACAAAATTTTTTCAATTGAAGGAAATATATCAATACCAAGATATTTAAATTGTGTTACAACCGGGATCTCATGGTCAAGCACAGAGTTAGGAGTGGTTCTTAGGTACATTAGTGCTGATTTGGTCCAGTTTATTTTATAACTTGAAATTGAACTGAATTTTTCAAAGATTTTCAGGAGGCTTGAGAGAGACTGAGATACATTCTCCATATATAACAAGATGTCATCCGCATAAAGCGAAATATGATGATCAGTAGAATTTACAGAGATTGGCTTAATGTTTTCTGATTGCCGTATAGCTTGGGCTAAAGGTTCAAGGGATAAAATAAACAAGCTTGCTGAGATCGGATCCCCTTGCCTACTTCCACGAGTGATTTTGAAAGGAGGAGAACTAATATCTCCGGTTATGACACTGGCTGATGGATTAGAAAATATAATTTTTACCATATTTATAAAATTTTGACCTAGTCCCATATGTTTCAGTACAGCCCAAAGATAGGTCCACTCCAGACGGTCAAAGGCCTTCTCTGCGTCAACAGAGAGAACAGCTGACGACACTTTAGCTTGAGAGGCGGAGTTGACAATGTGAAGGAGACGTCGCAAATTATCAGACGAAAGCCTTTTTTTAACAAAACCACTTTGATCTGGGTGAATCAGTTTAGGTAAAAACTTTTCAAGACGGCAAGATAATACTTTAGAAAATAGTTTGGCATCTGTATTAATTAAAGAAATAGGGCGCCAATTAGAACACTGGTTTGGATCTTTACCTTTTTTTAATAAAAGAGAGATTAGGGACATATTCACGTCTCTCCCTAAGGAGCCTTTAGATATGGATATATTAATCATCTCAAGTAGTAGCGGGCCTAAGACGTCCCAGAACCGCAAATACAATTCTGGGGGAATGCCATCCCACCCTGGAGACTTGCCTTTATTCATAGTTTCCAGAGATGTTTTGAGTTCTTGCAATGATATAGGAGCACCCATTAAACTTGATTCAACTGGTGACAAAACAGAGAGGTTAAGGCCACTTAAAAAGGATTCAATCTCTTCAGAGGGACGCTCGCCTTCTGTAGTATATAAATCATTATAAAATTTTGCAAATCTTGTATTGATTAATTTTGGATCTGTAAGCAGCTCACCATTTTCTGATGTAACAGTAGTAATATTTCCTACAAGATCACTATTGCGTAGTTTGTTGGCCAATATTTGACTCGGCCGACTACCATGAAAGTATTGGTTTACTCGACCTTTATGGATGGAGGATTCGGCTCTTTTCCTGATAAGATCGTTTAGTTCACTCTTAACATTGGCTAGTGTGGCGGCAGTCTGATGAGAGTAATGCCTCTGTTGAGATAGGTCCAAGGTAGACAGCATGGTTTCTAATTCCGATATTCGTTTTAGCTGAGATTTATTAAGACTTGAAGAGAAAGTAATAGCATTATTTCTGACAAAGCCTTTAGTAGCGTCCCAAAGTATCCTGAAATCATCCACAGAGTTAATATTAAACATTAAAAATTGGGCTAGCTCAGACTGAAATTGCTCACAGAATACTGGATTATCCAATAAAGAGCAGTTAAAGCGCCATCTTGTGGCCTTTTTCTTAGCCTGGCTGAATTGAAATTGACAGAAATAGGCATGGTGATCTGATAAACTCATAGGTCGGATTTCAATTTTTTTTACGTCTGAAAATAAGGATGCTGATATTAAAACTAAATCAATACGGGAAAATGATAGATGTCTATTAGAGAAAAAAGTATACTCCCTGTTGCCTGGATTATGAACCCGCCAAATATCAATAAGATTAAAGTCAGATAGCAAGTGCTTTAAAGCGTTTGTCGAGCGAGCATTATGATTAACTGCTTTTGATTTATCCCAGGTATGATCCAAAACAGAATTCATATCCGACCCAATAATCAACTGGAAATCAGCTAGTTCCATTAGGATTTTATTCAATGATTGAAAAAAGTCTGGTTCATAACAGTTGGGTGCATAGACATTAATAAACGCAATTTTTTTACCATTATGAATACATTTTAGAAAAGCTATTCTTCCTTCTTGATCACTGCCTTTGCCTATGATGGTAATTTTGCATTTTTTATCAATGATTATAGCAACCCCTTTGGTTTTATTCAAAGCTGAAGCAGAAGAAGCCACTTTATAACGCTGATTTTCTAATTTGTGCATATCTCTTTCAAGCAAGTGCGTTTCTTGAAACATGCATATTTCAACTCGATTTCTTGATATAGTATCAAGACAGCTAGCCCTTTTAATGGAATTGTTAAGACCTTTAACGTTCCATGAAAAAATAGCTAAAGACGACATTTATAATATGAAATAAAATAATTCAAAAGTATATGAATCTGTACTAATAGATAACCCAAATTTGGTCTTTGTTGACGAGATGCCCAAAGTATGCACATAAGGGGAAAAAAGGCCCATATAACCCACCCCATCTTAACAAAAAAAATCTGTAAGAAATTTAAAAAACAGTACAAAAACTTCAAAAACAAAACAAAAAAAACAAGAAAAAACAAAGGTGATTGGTGCCCCTCCCACATAGATCCTCCCCACCCTGTATATCTAACACAGGGTTGTGACATAGCTGCAAAAGGAAGCTCATCTCCTCATGTCCCAGTGGGTGGCTGTGTGCTGGTCGGCTCTCTGTGCAATTGGAGTAAACAGTATTGATTAACAGGTGTCTAAGCAACTATTCAGTTGGAATATATCTTTATGACATTTGTCAAATTGATAAAAATAATGTTAAAAAACAAAAAAAAACGTTGTGTTTATCCAATTAATAAGTATCTTAGATAGCTTAACTATGTCCCTCTGCACAGAGAGACCTCGCAGAACTACACCACCCAGATTAATCCTATGATGGACTATGCAGATGGTGGTTAAGATAAAAGAAAAAAAAGAAAAGAATAACTGAAGGGAAAAAAAAATAACTATGAAGAGCAGCAGGTAAAAATAAAAGGAGTATTGGCCAAAAGTATGACAATTACTTTTACTTTGTTGGTATCACCATTAAATAATTGGTGTTCTTGAGTAAAAGTAAAAACAAATAAGAAACAGCAATAATAAATAGTACTGATAATATCGCCTAGTAGCATTTTATTTAACCATCAAAATATGGTGACTATGAATGTGTGATATTGTCTATCATCTGTTAAGTATTTTGTTATTGCAAGTGTTTATATACTAAACTATAGTACATTTAGTTTGAGGAGAATTTTAGTAATGGTAAAACAAATAATGAATCGAAAAAAACAGGAAGAAAACAAGTAATTAATAATAATAATAATAATAATAATAATAATAATAATAATAATAATAATAATAATAATAATAATAATAATAATAATAATAATAATAATAATAACAAAGAAGGTAGTAATTTACACACTAGACTCAATTATTTTTTTTTTTGCTGGAAAACTCAAATGACAAAACGATTAAATGTAAATATATATATACATATATATATATATATATATATATATATATATATATATATATATATATATATATATATATATACATACTATGCAAAGGAAGTAAACAAAAGAAAGGGGGAAAAAATAGAACATTATTAAGTAACCAATATTTAACACTAAACGAAATTCATAAAATAATAATCATTCATTTCAAAGGAGTGCTCAAGGGTAGAACTAAGTAATAAAAAAAAAAAAAAAAAACGACTATAGAAAACCTTTATATGGAGCTATGCAAGTGTGTTACCAACCTAATTATTATAAAAAACATTGAAACAAAAAAACAAAAAAACAAAAAAAAGCCTATTGAATTTTAGATAAAAAATTATAAATAGTAAATATACCAAAACCCTCCCCAAAACAAGAAATATTAATGACCTATAGTTATAGCACTAACGAAAATTTGTATGCCTAATAGTAATCATAAAAAAAGGAGAAAAAAAAAGAAGCCGAATAGCCAATAATAATAATTATGATGGAAATAAAAACCAAATATGTAGGCTATAAACTGTAGATGCCTCGAAAAGAGAGGGGATTTGCAATAAGGCCTATTAATAGTGAGCCATAAAGCACCAATAAGCTACTTTTTTAACACGACAAAAAAAATGACAAAAAGCCTGTTTATATGTATATATAAACAGGAGAACTGCAAGCAAATAGCAAGTGGGGGGAAAAAAGAGAAAAAGAAGTAAGGAACCCCACCTTATAAGCAACAGAGAGGCTATTGGACAACATTTGAGAAAAATAAATTAAAATAAAGAGTCCATTAGACCATGTCGGGTTTTCTGATATTACTTAATAGCCAATATCAGCGTGAGGTTACTCAGCAGGTTATAATAGACAATAGATCATTTTGATACCTGCTTTCTTGTAATGTCCTTGCGCTGATTAATAGATAATTCACCATTTGCTGCTCTAGACGTCTCCCTCCTGAGACGTCCCCTCTTCTCTCTCCTTGCTCTGAGAAGCATTATCCTCGTTGTCCTCCGCCTCAACAACATCCGTGGGCTTTATGTAGTTGTCAAAAAAGCCCTGAGCAAGCTCCGCCGTAGGAAACTTGTGTGTCACATCTTGGAAAGTTAGGATGAGTGTTGACGACGATGGGTTGATAAATCCACATCTGATATCAAGCCTTCGCAGCTCAGATCTCACCTCTTTAAATTCAGATCTTTGCTTTAGGATTTCGGGATTAACATCGGGAAAAATGCTGATCTTTGCCCCATTGTAGCTTATGGATTTTGATTCTGCTGCTTGTCGAACAATCTTTCTTTTGACCTCAAGACTGTATAGCCTCGCAATCATGCAACGAGGAGCATTCTTCACGGGGCCCGTGCGGTGCGCCACACACACTACTGGAGCGGGTCCAATAAAGTCATCTCCAAACATCTCATACAGGAGCTTGGTGGTATAGGCAGTGGGGTTGCCAGCTTCAATACCAGCAGAGAGCCCGAAAATTCTTATATTAAACTTTCGGCTGTGATTCTCGAGCTGTTCTGTCTTCTGTCGCAGACGTTTATTTTCTTCCATTATCGCATTCTGGCGACGCTCCAGCTCAGAGATTCTCACATCAGCTTCCACACTGGCCTGGTCGTGGTCATTCATTCTGTCAATACAGGAGCCCATCTGGGTCTTTAGCTTATCCAGACTTGTGTTAACTGAAGCCAATTTAATATCCAAGGCTGAAGTGATTTCTTCTCTCACAATTTCACGCATTACCGTAGCCATTTCAGCAGTGAAAGATTTACCGTGGCGCGTGCCTTGAGCCATGGTGAACAGCAGCAGGTGCGCCTGTACGTGGCTCGTTAGACCAACAGGTGTAGTCAATCCAGATTATGTCGTCTTGCGCTCTTACAAGCTTTGATAGTTCAAGTTCAACGAGGTATCACACAGCAAAATATAAAAGTCTTTCTCAGGACAAAGAGGTTATAATTAATTAGCAGCAAAAGTCCATCGGAATACTTATATTAGATTAATGGGAGCAGCCGGAGAGAAGCAACCAAACGTGTCACAGCATGCCACCGGAAATAAATTATCTTAGTTATCTAATACTTCATTATGATCTTAGTCTACTAAGATTTAATTATGTCATTACGATCTTAGTCAACTAAGATTTAATTATGTCATTATGTTGTATTTTCCTGTAAAATAAGCACATCATTGGCATCACAATAATAGTCACATGTTTGGCAGAAGGTAAAAAAAAGGTTTTCAAGAGTTTGTTTGTTTGTTTGTTTGTTTGCTACATGACATTATTTTTCACATCCATCCTTTTCTAGGAGTTTTGAAAACAACCTGAACACTTATAAGCTCCTCTCCTACCGGAAGCCAGACTCCGAACTTCCAACTGTAAGTACAGTACCCTCTCACACACACACACACACACACACACACACAGACACACACACACATCACAGAAAAAGACGATTATAATGTTTCACATTTTCTAACACTTGTGTCTTTTTCACCCAGCAATTCTTAGATTTGTGCATTAGGATAAGGTACTTCCAGGTCAGGTGCATTGTGGGTGATGATGCTGATGTATTTCTGTGACACTAACAGGAATGTGTGTTTCTGTGAACTGTCTCTTTGTTTGGAGGGCGAGGAGAGGGCGGAGGAGGAAGAGTGCTGTGATGTACATCACGTACGATACGATGTCACCGCAGCTAAAAACGCACTAGGTCAGCTTTAACTGCTGCTAAAGGCCTAGAATACACAGCGGATATGCTTTCCTGCGTTGATTGCACTAGTCTGTGTCCTTCTCGTCAGATTGACAAAGGAATTACGATAAAAACAGATCTATGGACTGCTCCCTCATAGTCCATTAGTCGATTAATTTGTCAGCTTGGTCTTAGTTGGCCAAGATTTTAAAGATAGTAAGTACTAGATTTTTTATTATGAGCACATATCTGGTAAATACTAGATTTTAAATGATGAGCACATCTCTGGTAAATACTAGACTTCAAATGATAAGCACATATCTGGTAAATACTAGATTTAGAATGATGAGCACATTATCTGGTAAATACTAGATTTAGAATGATGAGCACATATCTGGTAAATACTAGATTTAGAATGATGAGCACATATCTGGTAAATACTAGATTTAGAATGATGAGCACATATCTGGTAAATACTAGATTTAGAATGATGAGCACATCTCCGGTAAAAACGTTAAAGAGGTCCCTCTGCATTATTGCAATTTGACAGATTTGTCGATAAAATCTACTAATTGATTAGTTAACAAATCCTATGACTATTAGTTGAGTCTTTAGTCAAGGAGGACAGCCCTAAACAGATTTGTTTTCAGTTCAGGATTTTGCTCACTTTTCGGCGAGGGGTCATATCAGTCTATCCTATAATGCCATTGTATCTTGTTATATTACTTGATATTTGCTCTAATCAAGGGAAGCGTCAGTATTGCAGTTTTGATAGGAATCGGTAACTAGACCCATTGCTTTTCAATGCAAATGACCGTGATCTTACGGTGAGAGTGCCACAAAACGACAGGATCAGTATGAAACGTCTCTCATTGCTGCTTCATCCATAACTCTGCTTGGTAGGAGAAGCTGCTCTACTGACGCTTTGCTAACTAGTCGCTCCACCACTGGTTCAGCTGCAGAGGACTAGTTCATCACCAAGCATTTCTCCAAGTCATCTGCTGCAAGTCAAACTGAAGTATTGACTCTTTACAGTATAGACAACGCCAAGTCTTTCACACCACAGCTAAAAGTCACTGTGCTCATTGATATACCATGTTTATTCAAATACTGTAGGACTTGGAGTTTCAATTATTATGAGATAATGGGTCAGCAACATTTGAAAACGGCTTCCCCGTTACCACAGGGAGACAAATCATGCTGGAAAAAGGTTTCCCAGTGCTGAATACTGTCTATGTATGAACTGTGTCCCATCCTCTTAGTATAATTCTACAGTAGGTCACAACAGCATGGGAGATCTCAGTATGACTGGCATGGAATCTATTGATACATCAGTTACGTTTGACTGTCAGGATCTTCAATATTTCTGTCAAATGGTGCCGTTGGCTGCAGTTGCTGTTTGGCTGCAGTCTTTTCCAGCCATGTGCAGCAGCATGTGGCTTTTTGCACGGAAGGTCATCTTCGCATGCTGCTACAACAACGACACATGGGCCACCTTTTGAGATGGACTGCATGGAATAATGATCCCCTCCCCCCCTCAATCTCCCAGTCATGTTCCAACCCTCCCCCATTCATACACCTTTGTCTCTCACCTGATACCCCCCCCCCCCTTTCTAAAAATCCCTTTCTCCCCACTATAAAGACCTATGACTGGATTCTGGGAGCTCTCTGAGAATACGTCCGGCCAGTATCCACTTTGAGTCATCCGCTATAACTCTGATCTACTTGTACCTGTTTGGGTATAATAAACCTGTGTTTAACTATATTTGACTAAGTACCTTCATTGATCCGGGTATATTCCTCCACAACTGTCCTGACAATAATACATTTTTTCATGCTTTGTCCTTTACAATGTGACATTCACATTGATTGATAAAAAAAAGTCACCTCAGGAAGTTGCCCATGTGTCACTGACGTCAGAATCAATGAAAGGTACCATGCTGCTGCTGCGGCTACTGACGACAGATTCAAGCCAAATGCTAAGGTTTGTGGCTGTTGAACATACAGCCAGGTATGGAGATATATGGGAAGTAGGGGTGTAACGATACACAAAAAAACACGGTTCGGTACGTACCTCGGTTTTGAAGTCATGGTTAATTTCGGTACAGAAGTTTGAAGAACGTGGCTTTCCATATTCCACTTGGGGGTGATGTAGTGTGCAGTTACTGTTAAGTAGGGCTGTCAAGGAATATTCTATATTCAAATTAATAATAATAAAAAAAAGAAACATACATTCAATTGTAAAATTTATATTAGATTGTGAAAAAAAGCGTATCGTTTGCGTTCGGCACACTATGAGGCTATGCTAAATTACGGGTAATCTCTCAGTGGTGTGCATGGGCTGAATGAACAACATCCGGCCCTTTGTGCAAGTTATATATTTTTTTTTAAAGTTCAGCACGTGCGTTCTGTTGGTGGTTAAAGTAACGTTGCATTCGTTCGGTACACAACGCGTACTGAAGAAGTTCCCGTACCGAAACGGCTGTTACACCCCTAATGAGAAGGCCTGATTCAAGAGGAGACTGCATTCATTTTGCTGTTACAAGAGGTCATTTACTGAGGGTTAGCTTCTTGTTGTTGTTGTTGTTGTTGTGTACATCTCTCTGTTCGCCTGTGACGGGCATCCTTGCGTTCCCTTCTGTTCCCTCAGAGCAATTTCAATGTGGCGGTGCTGAACGTCGGGGCTCCAGCGGCGGGCATGAATGCCGCCGTCCGCGCGGCCGTCCGGGTTGGCATCACTGAGGGCCACAAGATGTTTGCGGTCAACGACGGGTTCGAGGGATTCTACAAGGGACAGGTACAGGGGTTGCTAGGGTGTCCATGTTTCTCCTGCTGTGTGGAAAGAAAAGCCTTCGCATTAACTATTGGTCGATGTTGACATTTTTACTTGATTCAGAGTCGATCGATGTTCGATAAAGGTCCTAGTGACCAAAACATCACTGTTTTAACTGGAATAACATATTATTTTAACTAGGGATGCTCGATATTGGCTTTTTTACCGATACCGATATTCCGATATTGTCCAACTCTTAATTTCCGATACCGATATCAACCGATATTAACCGATACCGATATATGCAGGGTTTCCCCGTCCAAAAAACTGAATAATTTCAGGTAACTAATAATTTCACTGGATATATATATAACAAATATTGTTATTGTTTTTAATTTTTTTTAAACCGATACCGATACTTTCCGATATCACATTTTACTGCCGATATCGGCCGATAATATCGGTCGGCCGATAATATCGGACATCCCTAATTTTAACCGATAATCACCATCATAACCATATTAACGGATGCCTAAGACTCTTGTGTTCTTGATTTGTCACTGTTCTGCAAGTTCTGCATCATAGTGGCTCTCGCTCGGCGTCACTCATGCACTGTCCTCGCACACGTGCACGCGCACTGAATAAAATTCCACAATGTACCTTTATCCTAGTATTCGTCTGACCACACCCCTCATTAGCTTACCTTCATAAGCAGGTGTGTGGCCATCTGCTCTCCTCCTTCTCGCTTTCACCACAAGGAGTGCCTTCGGTAGATCCCCACTTGACGTGTTGTTAGTTGAAAAGAGTTGAGACGTGTTTACATTGTGCTTAGTTTTTTCTTCTCTCATAACTATTCAAAAAGAAAAAGCTAAGTCATAATGTCTACCTCGGAGAGTAGACCCACTCTTCACCAGCGGTTCTCCATTCCCGCCTCTGTCGTGCGTGCTGGTGCGGGGCTGCTGCCACTTTCGTGGTTGCCAGCCCAGCCCAGGAGACAGTCGATGGATAGTTTGCCTCTCCGAGGAGCCGGTGCATCGGTGCCGTCGCCCCGGCGGTGGCCTGATCTCGACTCTGGTTCCAGGGAATCGTCCGTTGTTGAGCGGCCGGTTCTTTTGGTTCCGGAGGATTTGCGACGCAAGCTTTTCGCGTCTGCCCGCTCACGTCGCAAGATGGTGGCCTGCAGACGCGAACGGCCTGGGTTTGGGGAATTGCTGGAGACCAGCGAGGATGCGTCGGTCTCTGCATGTCCGATGGAAACTGAGGATTTCATGGAAGAGTCGGACGGATTCTTGTTTGAAGGCCCTGTGGAGGCGAGTATCCCTCCCGTCCAGGAAACACCGGAGGGGGGAGAAATGTCTCCTTGGGGCGCCTTGTTCGAGGATGTCGGGGAACCACCTCGGCCTCTTCGGCAGGATGCCCTGCTATCAGCCACATCAGACTGTGGCTCCTCAACCGGTCGAAGCCTGCTGCATGTGAGGGATGCGGGTTCGGTGGAGGAAAGTCAGCAGGGGGAACTGCAGGCTTTGTTTCCCGAGCTCATGGCGGTAGCTGCCGCTGCAAACGGCGTGCCTCTGCCGCAGCCATTGCCTGCTCCTGCCCCCGATGATCTCATAGGTCATCTCTGGCAGCGTCGCCCGGTGAGAGGGGTGGACGTTGTCTACCCATTTTTCCCTTCAATGGGGGCCTATGTTCGTTGGGGCCAGGCGGTGTCTCACATCATGGGACTTACTCCCGCCTACGTACCAGTTACGCGGGTGTCGGGGTTGGTCGAAGGTATGAGAGAGGGCATGCCACGGCTTGATAGGCCGATGGCCGCTCTCCTCTGTCCGGATGTGGTGTGGGAGCCATTATGCAAGCCGGTTCTCCATGGAAGATCGGCTAGGCGATTGGCATATTGGGGTGACCAGTCATTTATCGCTGGTACACAGTCGCTGGCTGCGGCTTCTAACATCGCGCAGCTGGCTAGATTTGTATCGGGGATAATGACGGGCGGCACGGGTCTGACCGAGGTAAAATGTGATCAGATCACCCAGGCGGCAGGAGCTGTCCTGCATCTTACCCAGGTGCAGGCCATAGCCTCGGGGAAGATGCGCGCCCTGGCCACCCTGACCCAGCGCCACCTTTGGCTGGAGCAGGCTCGAGTGCCAGAGAAGAAGAGAGCCCCTCTTCTGACGGCCAACCTCTCCGATGCTGGATTATTCGGGAAGGCCCTGCAGCTGATGACCTCAACGTGCAGAGAGATGGCAGAGGAGCGGTCCGTGCTCCAGCCCCATTTTCCGCCTCCCGTTCTTGCCGGTGGAGTCAGAAGGCTTCCACGACGTCGAGCTCCCTCCGCCGTGCCTACCACTGCCTCCGCCGCCACTGCTGGCCCCTCCAAGAAGGCCAGGAGGAGAGACGGCGATTCTGCTGCCGCCGGCCCATCCACGACCGGAGGAGACGGTAGGGAACGACGTGACCAGCAGCCGATCCACTACCGTCCCTCCGGGGCTTCTCGGGGTGGCAAAACTTGAGCGGCTCGAGGCGGCAGACGCCGCTAAAGTGACTTTTCCTCCTGTGGTCCCCTCTACACCCTCCCCGGCCCCCTCATGATTTTGTGCCGTAAAAATAAATAAAAAGTTCCCTAAAAAGGGGACTATATTATTGGCCAAACAAACTGTGTTTCTTCAACAATACATATGATGGGGTTGCGAAATGTGAATCTGCATTATTACATTGGGAGATGAGTCATGTTGTGTTACGAGATTAAGCAAGGTCTGCAAGCATACACTCATTCATAGAAAGGTTCTATTAGCCCGACGCTCCACATGCAGGTAGAAGCTGGTGGTATGTTCCGTTGCTTGAGCAAAGTAATGTTGATCCACGACACTGTTGTGTTAGTTGCAGTAATACTCGTACACACACGTTCCACGGCCTGGCCGTTACTCTGTCAGTGTTTTTGCTATGTACGACATAGAAAGCGGGTGTAGGATTCACACACACATGACTTGTTTTGTTATAAATCCTGTTCACAGTCTGTGGGTAGCGGGCATTGTATTAGCTTTTGCTATACATTGGCATTCTACCGAAGGTCTCAAAATGCTACAGTTGTTTTTGGTGTGTAGGGAAAAAAGGGTTTGTGTGAGGGGGTGCCGAATAAACCCCTCCTTCCCACTTGATTGGTTTAGGAGATTTTTTCTCATTCTGCTGAGCCAGTCAGGAGTCGTGTACAGGGTTTCCCCCCGTCATAGCATATACGTTGCTATGGCGACGGCTTCCGTGAGTTAAGATCTACGTAGATTTACGTAAGGTTTGTGGTGTTAAAGTGTCGGGTTAGAGCGTAGGGCTTGCGGGTCTGCTACGCTCGATTTTATGTGTAAACTTGAGTCGGTTGGTCACATGACTCACAGTTGACATGTCTTTTTCATTACTACGACTCATGTGGGAAGGCTTCTGGGAAAGTTCGGTCTATACTCTCTGACTAAAGGAGTGACTGGATGTAAAAATGTAAACAGTTTTTACTCCCAGCTGTGCAGTTTGGGTTTATACTGTTGATGCTTCTTCTTTATTATTATAAAGAGTTGGAGTTGGTTGCATCTCACCCCTCTTGTCGTTCCCCTGGGCGCCTTGGGGATTCAATGAAAGGTCTAAATAGCCTATTTATTGATGTGGATATACCCGACACACACATAGTGCTAGCTCGGGATGTTCTGTTGGACATTAAGCAACTGACTCGCGCGCCTTGGTTGCTTGGGGTTAAAACAGCGTTTTTATAAAGCAACTGGGATGGGGGTTTTTCCTCTTCCAACGACCTGTGTGGTTGTCGACGGATTCTCGTTCATATCGGGGGATGATGACGGAATGGATCTGAACATACGTAGAAGGGTCTCACGCCCTGGGGGTGGGCCGCCGGGCGCGGTTCGCACCGAACGTCTGGGTGGCGCCTTCTTTTCATGTTTAAGATCAACACGCATGTCTGCCCCTTCTCCTGGAGTTGGCATGTCGGCGTGGTTAGGGCACGGGACTGGTTCTGGTCACGCTGGTCCGGATCAGTTGCATCCGTTGTCCGCCGGGGATGCAGATCTGCTGTTCTGGTACCCTGAGGGACTTGGGCTTTTTTCAGGGGGAAAAATGCCAGGTCAGTCTGGGTGTCACAGGGTTAAGCGCTATGGAGCCCTTGTTGGGTACATTGTATTCTACACTGTCGTAATGGCTTACGGCCGTGCCAACCTGTACACGCCCGATCTCGTCAGATCTCGGCCGCCACGCAGGTTGGTCTTGGTTAGTACTTGGTTGGGTGACCTCCTGGGAATACCAAGTACGGGGTGCTTGGGGCTGGTTCTCCATTTCTTTCGCTCTTCTCTTACGCGTGGCGAAGAGGGGCCTGTTGGGGTAGTCTTTGACCTCCTTGGGGGACCCTGTGCTCCCCGTATCGCCGGGCCCGGTCCGAAGTAATGTTTTTGTTGACCCGTAGGCCCGGGATAACCCTGTTGGAAACTGAAACACGGGTACTGCGGTGCTGCCGCAGGTACGTTTTGGAGTTTTTTTCCTGAGGGGTTATGGGACCGACCACCGCATAGGGTAATGACTGGGTGGTTGGTTCTCTGGTGAGTCGGTGCAGTGTCAACTCCCGGGTTGCCCGGTTGAGTGTGCCCCTGCACGTTCGTGACGTCTGCCAATTGTGTCAGCCTTCGCTTTGAGGGAGGTTTGTCATGGTGACGACAACGCCAGCATACGCCCCTTCCGCCGGGGCGGCTGTGTTCAGCTGACCCCTCTGGCGCCTGTCTCGTCCGCAGTCTCCAGGCTCGGGTTAACAGCCTGTTGCCTGGTTTTTTCCCCGGTGCGCTGCCTGCTTCCGTGGTAAGCCTTGTTATTACGGCCGTGCTGACTGCCTGTACTGCAGGGTCAGTGTGCCAGGCGGTGTACTATTGGGGGGACAGGGCCCGCTCGGCTGAGGGGCCTTTGTCCGAATACGCTGGCGATGTGGGGGGCGGGGTCACTAAGTGCCCACCTGGTGGGGTCTTGATGCTGGCATCATGGACTTCTCCGGGCCCCCGTTCCAGGGGGTCCAGTCCCTTTGGTGGGTCTGGGCCTTCCTTCGCGCTCCGCTGCTACGGCCTTGCCACGGGGTTGGGTTTGCCCTTGACCCCGTGATTCTGGGGGCAGTAACGAGGTTGTTCCCTCCGTTCGTTCCCGGGTGGCATGCGGGTTGTGCGTGTGTGTAGTCGTGGGGTCAGGCCATGGTCTGCTCACCCTGTGCGTTGAGTTGCTTGAGTGCCTCTTCGCACGGTCGGGTCTGTCGCCCTCCCGGGAACCTCCAATAGGGGGGGTGCCCTCCATTAGGGGGGGTCGGGGGGGCTCGGCCCTCCCTGTTCTGATGGTTGTGGGGGGCCTTCAGCGGGGTGTATTTGTCGGCCGATGGCTCTCGCTCGGCCTCCCTTGTGCATGAGTGACGCCGAGCGAGAGCCACTATGATGCAGAACGTTATGTTATGAATATAACCAAGTTTTGTTAATAGTGGTGACGCTCGGTGTCCGACGCCGCTGCAGCCCTTGATCTCACCTTGTGGTGAAAGCTTGGGAAGGAGGAGAGCAGATGGCCACACACCTGCTTATGAAGGTAAGCTAATGAGGGGTGTGTTCAGACAAATACTGGGATAAAGGTACATTGTGGAATTTTATTCAGTGCGCGTGCACGTGTGCGAGGACAGTGCATGAGTGACGCCGAGCGTCACCACTATTAACAGAACTTGGTTATATTCATAACCTAACGTTAAGGTTAGAATCTGTAATGCTGTCAATCAGCGACCTCTAGGTAAAAGAGCCCTACTTGGTACTATACTTTCTATACCGTTTACATTCTGATGTGTTTAGTTTAATAGTTTAGTAACGCATTATACTGTACATTTCCAACCCAAAAGTAAAAGAAATCTGACCAAAGCAAGAAATGTAAACAAAGTGCAATACCAAGCCGGGTTTTTTTACCTAGAGGTTGCTGTTTGATGGCATTAGAGATTCCACCTTTAAATTAAGTTATTTCTTGGTCTGTGACACAGCATTCCTGCTGTTCAAGTGTTTTTTTAATGGAAATAGAGCCTGTGTTCAGCTTACTCCACCAATAGGATAAATACAACACTTCCCCACTTCCCTCCTATCATGCAACATGTTCTTCCCATCGGCAGGCCTGCTGAAGTGAAGGTTATCATCAATGTCACCCTTATCTTTGGTCAGTCAAATCAAATCAAATCTCCTAGCGCCAAACCCCCCCCCCCCTCCCTCCCCAATAGCTACGTTTGATTTGGAAACCCATATAAATCACGGAAGCACAATATTGCTGGAATAACACATTTTTTACTAGCATGTCAGATGGCGCCTTATTATAGCTTGAATACCAAGGCTGGATAGTGGTAGAGTGACCTTTCTCTCTGCCCTGTGGTCTCAGCCGCGCTCGCTCTGGTGCTAAAGTGATAACACTGAGTGTGGGGTGATAAACAGGCCTGCTTACTGTAAGCCAATTACCTCCACACCCAGTACACTAAAACTAACACACCCAGTACTCTACATACCAGTACACTAAAACTAACACACCCAGTACTCTACATACCAGTACACTAAAACTAACACACCCTGTATTCTACATACCAGTACACTAAAACTAACACACCCAGTACTCTACATACCAGTACACTAAAACTAACACACCCAGTACTCTACATACCAGTACACTAAAACGAACACACCCAGTACTCTACATACCAGTACACTAAAACTAACACACCCTGTACACTAAAACTAACACACCCAGTATTCTACATACCAGTACACTAAAACTAACACACCCAGTACTCTACATACCAGTACACTAAAACTAACACACCCAGTACTCTACATACCAGTACACTAAAACTAACACACCCAGTACTCTACATACCAGTACACTAAAACGAACACACCCAGTACTCTACATACCAGTACACTAAAACTAACACACCCTGTACACTAAAACTAACACACCCAGTACTCTACATACAGTACACTAAAACTAACACACCCAGTATTCTACATACCAGTACACTAAAGCTAACACACCCAGTACTCTACATACCAGTACACTAAAACGAACACACCCAGTACTCTACATACCAGTACACTAAAACTAACACACCCAGTACTCTACATACAGTACACTAAAACTAACATACCAGTACTCTACATACCAGGCAGGGATGTCTTGACGTTTGACATCCTAAAGTGCATTGGAGGGCGCTTTTAATAATAAAAGGTTGGTGTTCGCCCCAAAGTGATGTAACTCATAGAGTAGATATGAGAAGAGAAAACAATGGATTATTATGAAAATTAAAAGGAAATGTATTATCATTTTAGATAGCAGAAAGACAACTTTATTTTAATTTTGTATTGATTGATTGATTGAAAATTGTATTAACAGATTTCAGAATGGGTACAATACAGTGCAGCTCAATACACACAATTGTTAAGGGGATGCAGACCAGAGAAAGACTTCCGTCTTGTTTACATCAGGGTCCCCCATTTTCAATTCATCATAACATATATGACATACACGACATACAGATAGACAGTACTGCTACATCTAGACATTTATGACATACCAGATCTACAAATACAGTACTGTTTGTGATACAAAAAGGGTCTAAAAAAGAGAGTATATACATTTGAGGGGGAATAAACTGTACATTGGAGGAGGTTGGGTGGGTGGGGTGGGGGGGACTGTACATTGGAGGTGGTTGGGTGGGTGGGGTGGGGGGGGGTTGTTGGGTAGGCGGGGGGGGGGGGGGTAACTGTACATTGGAGGGGGTTGGGTTAGGACATTTACAGGGGCCAGTTTCAAATAGCAGTCTCCCGTAGGTGCTCTTTGAGAGTGGTTTTGAAAGTGGGTAGTGATTCACATTCCTATTCCTATAATATTCTCATATTAATTGTACACTGTTGAGTCTGAGCTCGAAACACAGCTATTTCATTATGCCCCTGTATTGTTGTGTATTTGACTTAAAGAATAAAGAAATTGAACTTTTCCAATGTTCTTCACATTAAGGTGTCAATATTGATCTACAATCTTTTCCTTTTTTTTCCCCCCACACGTTGGTGGAGGGTTCAAAGGAATATGTCGATAAAGGTTTATTCTCTTTTTATTTTATTTTTATTTTTATCTTTAGGTTATTTATCACAATACTTCATTACAGTAAGGGAAGGTGCAAGACCAAAAGCGACATTCTATTGCAATAGAATGGAAATGTTAGATCCTATGGCAATGAGCATAGGAAAATTAGGATTACAATGCTCAGGTTGGGCAATCCGGTGGACCATGGGAGAAAGTCAATCGCGGAGGATGTGTTCTTGGAACACAGGCATGTTCGACTTTCTGGGAGAGGGGAAAATAGGGGATTTTTATTTGTATATATATATGTTTTTAAGCTCAGCTCTCAACGGGACCTCATTAATTGGATGTGCATCTATTGTAGCTTCATACTCCAGAAACATTACCAAAAACTACACGAAAACATGCATAGACTATGGCTAGTTTGAATATAATGGTATGGAACACCGGTGGGATAAACAAACAACACAAGCGCAAAAGCGTGCTTACACTGATGAAAAAAGAACATGTGGACGTGGCACTATTAAGCGAAACGCACATTTTAGAGGGAGACATAAATACGTTAGCGGATAACATATACCATAATATTGGTCACTCTTCTTTTGCTACGAGAACTAGAGGGGTAGCCATAGTCGTCAGACGCAAATTAAATATCGAATTGAAAGGGGTATGGTCGGATGCTGAGGGGCGCATAACTATAGCTAGGATTATACACAATAACAGGAAAATTGCATTGGCAGCGGTATATGCCCCGAATTTGTATGAAGTGGGTTTCTTCACTTCACTAACAGGAGAAATGTTAAACCATCCCGAGTACTCATATATAATAGGTGCGGATTTTAATGCCATTTGGAACCCAAGGATGGACAAAACTTACCTTTCCTTCTCCAGCGAACAAAAGAATTCATCTAAAGCATTAAAAGATTGGTCGAAATCAACAGGAGTAACTGATTTATGGCGTTCACTTAACCCCATGACCCGCAAGTACTCCTGTCGTTCGGCGAGACACAACACACTATCCAGAATTGATTACGTCTTTGCATCCCCGAGAATATTTGATAAATACGAAGTGGAAATGACACCCAATGCGCTATCAGATCACTGCTACTTAATCCTGAAAGCAACATTTGGTACACTATCTACCCGGGCCCCAAGATGGCGTTTTAATTCGATGCTGCTTAACAACAAGGAATTCATTACACAAATTAAAGAAGCTCTCACAGTATTCCTACAAGATAATGCTAACTCGGTGCAAGATCCCAGAATATTATGGATGTCGGTAAAGAATATGATCAAGGATTTCTCGGATAGATTTACCTCCATATTGCGCAAAAATCAAAACACAAAACTGTCTGAAATGGAAACGCTTTACTCAACGCTTTTTAATTCTTTAAAATACAACAACTCTACTAGACTAGATAACCAAGTTAACATTCTAAAGACCGAGATCAAAGCAATGTACAGACAAAAATCGGAATTGCAAATACGCAGCACTAGACAACAGCAGTACTTCCAAGGTTCTAAACCTAGTCACCTATTAGCCATGCGACTAAGAATTAATGCAAAATTTGCAGATATAACTGCCATTAGGAAACAACAAGCTCTAGTAACAGAACCCAAAATAATAAACGATACATTCAAAGAATTCTACTCCGATTTATATAACTCAGAAACGACCTTTGATCAAGACAAATTAGACACATATCTTAATCAAATTACTCTCCCTAAACTTACGGATGAAGAAGCTAAACAGTTAGAAGTACCGATCACATTAGAAGAACTCAAGAAGGCCATATCCGGAATGAAAAACGGCAAAGCTCCGGGAATTGACGGTATCCCATCAGAAATGTACATTTCTTGCTGGGACATATTTGGACCCTTATTACTAAATATGATCTTATACTCAGTCAAAGAGGGAAGCTTCATTGAACACCAAAATACCGCACTCATTTCAGTTCTTCACAAAAAAGACAAAGACCCCACTGAATGCGGTAGTTACCGTCCTTTAAGCCTCCTCGGAACCGATGTCAAACTGTACTCTAAGATATTAGCCATCAGATTGCAAAAGCATATGACGTCTTTAGTTCATACGGACCAAACAGGCTTCATAAAAGGTCGCCTGATCAATGATAACATAAGGCGAATACTGCACGTACTAGATACAGACAAAGAGGACATCACACCTAAGGCGATACTATCCCTGGATGCTATGAAAGCATTTGACAGGTTGGAATGGTCGTTTCTATGGGCAGTATTGGAAAGGATGGGGTTAGGAAAAGGTTTCATTGATATGATTAAAGTACTATACAAGGACCCATCGGCCATGATTACAACAGGCACAATCATCTCCAAAATCTTTCCGGTATCACGCTCTGCCAGACAGGGTTGCCCTCTTAGTCCCGGACTATTCAATTTATCATTAGAGCCTTTAGCACAATATATAAGACAATCCCAATCCATAGAACCAATCGTAATCAAGGGCACACAACAAAAAATTAGTTTATATGCGGACGACGTAATATTGTTCATGCAAAACCCCAACACCACATTGCCTCATCTGCTCAAGTTGATTGAGAACTTTGGTGATTTATCGGGATTTAAGATAAATTGGCCGAAGTCGGCTTTCCTTCCACTTAACACCCCTGCAAAAAAAGATATAACCCTCCCAGGTGCGATACCGATGGTAAAACATTTCAGATGCTTGGGAGTGGAAATATTCCCCACCATAAGACAAACGGTGAAGCACAATTACACAAAAATACAGAACAAAATCAAGGACGACCTGGACAGGTGGGCAAAACTTAAAAACTCAGTACAGGCAAGGGTATCAATAGTTAAGATGGATGTATTACCAAGAATCAATTTCTTCAGCTCAATGCTTCCGTTACCTCCTCCAGAGGGCTACTGGAAAAGATTACAAACCTCCACATACAAATTTATTTGGAATAACAAACCACCTCGCATAAAAAGATCCACCGCACAGAGAAGTAAAGCAGACGGTGGCATGGCAGTCCCAGATTTTTTACAATATTTTAATGCCTTCACATTAAGACCATTGAAGAAGATATGGTTTGACCCCGAGGCTTTGGTATCTTGGAGAAAATTAGAAGAAAACATAGTAGCCCCACAGAGATTGAAAGACATAGCATACACTAAACTTTCAATCAAGCATTGTGAGCGAGAATTTGGCCCAATAATAACCCATGCAATCAGGACATGGCGGGAAACACAAAGGAAATTTCCTAACAATCAAGTATGGCATAATCACACTCCCATATTCAATAACAATGCTCTCTTAATGGGAAAACGACCTATAAGATTCCCTGTATGGGAAGAAAGAGGTATACACTCATTAGGGGATATTTTTAATAACAAGGGCCTCTGTAGTTATGTCGAAATATGCATAAAGTTTAACCTCACCGAGTCCACATGGCTTTTTTACATACAGTTACGACTTTGTATGAGATCTCACGGTGTTCCATTACACATACCAATTGAACACCACAGATACCACAAATTTTTCTATGAAAGAGATACATTGGGAGGTTTTGTATCAGGTTTTTATTATCAATTACTAACGTCCTCGTACGAAACCCTTCAACTAGACAATGTCTGGAGGAGGGATATACCAGACCTGGAAAATGACTTTGATTGGCAAGGAGCCTGGGCAAATGTCCGACTTACATCAAGGAACCCGGATCATCAACAAATCAATCTGAACTATATTCACAGGACATACTTGACTCCTATAAGGCTGTGCAAAATGGGGCTTATACAAGACTCCAAATGCTCCCAATGTACAAATGGGGACGAAGGAACATTTATGCACATGTATTGGGACTGCCCACCAGTTAAGGCATTCTGGAAAGATGTGTCCCAACAATTATCAATACTCGTATTTTGGAATATACCTGTACACCCCGCGGTATTGCTATTGAATGATGTTTTTGAGTTTGCAGTGAACCCACAACTAAAAAGATTGGTTTTATCGGGTATCACAGTAGCTAAAAAACTGATTGCATCACGTTGGTTTCAACCGGAAAAAATGTGCCGGAAAGTGTGGTTTCTTACATATCTTGATGTGATATATCAAGAAATATCAACAGCAAGAATTCTGGGGCTCAATGAATCCAAAATGTTAATGTGGTTAGAAGTGGTGGAGAGAATAAAAGCTAGCCTATAATGGTGATGTCTGGTTAGGAGTGAGGGATAATGGAGGTACTATCCAAGAGGGGGTCCGGGAGGGGGGGATTTGAGCTGGAGCATATGTGTGTAGGGTTTTAGAAAATAGGTATTAGGGGTATATTATATACTAACATTTATATAATTGTAACTTCGCTGGATATACACGGTATACGGTTAAAATGTTATTATTGACTATTTTTGTTTTATCCTGTTTCTGTACTTGCATATATTTTAACCACCTTTACTGAAAGTTTCATTATACATTGTGTGTTGAGTACTGACTTTTAATAAGTTTTGTTTTGCAATAATAAAAAAAATTAAAAAAAAAAAAAAAAAAAAAATTGAACTTGAAATATATTTTAGATGTATGTTTGTCATTGTGTCTTCACAGATCAAGGAGATAAAATGGGGAGATGTTGGTGGCTGGACTGGCCAGGGTGGGTCCCTACTAGGAACAAAAAGGTATGTATGTCATACCCAAACATAGTACTGTGTGTCCTAGCAGTTGAGCGTTCTAGTATCTAGTATTTTGTACTAGGAGTCGAGAATACCTTTTGTGACTAGGGATGCACAGATGTGGATACTAATACTGGATGTTGGGCTGATACTAGAGTAAAATAGACACTAGACTAGACACTAATATGTGTTGATATCGAAACTAAAGCAAAGTGACTGCTTTGTTGGTGTGGATAGTTGATTTGATCAGTGATTTGATTTTTTCCCAGTGACCCCAAACTAATAGTCTTAGTCTATATTGCAGCAGCATAATAGATCAGATAGTAATCAGTATTAGCCAATACATTTAAAGTTTACTTCTAGGAATCGATATCAAATATGTGTCAGTGTGACGCTGTGTGATCAAATCCCAGCTCACACCGTTGTTCCACTTCTCCCTCATCTGTTCTAATCCCAGTTTGTTGTTCTCCCTCATCTGTTCTAATCCCAGTTTGTTGTTCTCCCTCATCTGTTCTAATCCCAGTTTGTTGTTCTCCCTCATCTGTTCTAATCCCAGTTTGTTGTTCTCCCTCCTCTTTTCTAATCCCAGTTTGTTGTTCTCCCTCATCTGTTCTAATCCCAGTTTGTTCTCCCTCCTCCGTTCTAATCCCAGTTGCTTCTCCCTCCTCTGTTCTAATCTCAGTTTGTTGTTCTCCCTCCTCCGTTCTAATCCCAGTTTGTTGTTCTCCCTCCTCCGTTCTAATCCCAGTTTGTTGTTCCCCCTCCTCCGTTCTAATCCCAGTTTGTTGTTATCCCTTCTCTGTTATAATCCCAGTTTGTTCTCCCTCTTCTGTTCACTGTAGTTTTTGCAATAACAACTGATAAATGACAGACTGGATGTACTCTCTCTATTTTAGAACTCTTCCAGCGAAGCACCTCGATGAGATCGCTGAGCAGATAACGACACACAACATCCATGCTTTACTGGTCATTGGTGGATTTGAGGTATGTAGAGTACAGTATGTTTAGGATACAGTTCAGAATCCTTACACTAATTATTTACCATAATTACAGTATTATACCAGAATTATATTAAACAGCAATAATACATATTTTGAGCATGTCTAATCACCTTTAAAAGTTATGTGTGCAGTAAGAATGCTTGAGAAATTGTAAAATGTAAATTTGAAAATATATATATATATATTTTAGATAAATGTGTTTACTTGTTTTGTACCAGCCTTATAACCTCCCACAACAAAATTTGCTTTTAGGTTATTCTGCAAAAATCTCCATTTTCCTACAATGTATTGGGATGAGGCGGGAGACAGAGAGATAGAACGTTGCATCTTAGATTCGGCGTGCCATGAATGGATGTGAGGGGGAACCCTTCTAGAACTACTGTTTTATGCTTAAGGGGGCATGTCGTAATCAGGTGCAGTTAGCCTCAGGTGTGTGTGCCTTTGCCCTTTCGGATGCGGGAATATGCCAACATTATAGGAAATGCGCATTTCGTCTTCTCCAGAGTCAGACAAGAAGATAGATGCCAATTTTCTCTCTGTGCATTCAGTAGAAAGCTATCCGGCTGCAAGCTAGTTAATGGAAGAGGATGCGTAGTGGCTAGGGGAGAGTGCCTATGTTCCCACAGCCCTATGTTCCCACAGCCTTATGTTCCCACAGCCTTATGTTCTCACGTGCCTTATGTTCCCACAGCCTTATGTTCCCGCAGCCCTACTGTATGTTCCCACAGCCCTATGTTCCCACAGCCCTATGTTCCCACAGCCCTAAGTTCCCACATTTCCTTTTTTCATACATTTGTATCTGATTTGATCCCCCTTTCTCTTAATTTGGTAGCCAATTACACCCAACCTATTATCCAATTGTCCTCTGGTAGTAGAGGGTTCGTCCAGGACCATTGGGCTGTGGGAAAATACATTAGGGCCTAATTTTGAGAAGAATCTTAGAAATGTGGGAACATAGGGCTGTGGGAACATAAGGCCTCATTTGGAGAGAAATCATAGAAATGTGGGAACATAGGGCCTAATTTTGAGTGAACAAAAATCTTAGAAATGTGGGAACATATGGTTAGTGGAATATAGGGCCTAATTTTGAGTGAAAAAAAATCGTAGAAATGTGGGAACATAGGGTTGTGGGACCATTGGGCTTACATTTTTGCAGAATAGTGACCTAAAAGTCACATTTTGTGGAATACGCCTTCAAGTGCTATCTTTTTCATCATTTAGTAGTTGTCTTTCACTGTGATTAAATAATTTCTCATCCCTTTCACAAAACATGATTTATGTATACATTACTTAAAATAGTGTATGTATACATTTTCATACATTACTTCATCGTGATTTTGTCAAAACTTGTATCCATTTCTCTCCATATTTAAAATCACATACTAGTCTAGGGCTCTAGGCTCTGTCCTACTGTGTATTCCCTCTGTCTCTGTGTGTAACTCTACTACTGTGGCTAGTTCCTGTGTGCGTCTCGCCGTCCGTTGTGATAGGCCGAGCTCCCTACCCATGGCTCCTCCCCTCCAGTAGGCTCCTCCTACTAACACACACCTCCCTACTCCCTGTCCGTGTCCTCTGTCTGTATTCTCCATAATAACCCTGTGTCCTTAGTAGGGTGGCACGTACATTTAAACCTCCCATTCATGTAACTCCTACACCTACACCCCTCTTTTACGACCATGGCTTTGCCCTAACTACTGTAGGCCTACCTGGGACTGATGGAACTTTCCGCGGCGCGGGGGAAGTATAGTGAACTCTGTATTCCAATGGTCATGGTCCCCGCCACCGTCTCCAACAATATACCAGGCTCAGATCTCAGCATTGGCGCAGACACCGCTCTGAACGCCATTACTGATGTAAGTGTGGCTGGGATAGGCAGAGCAGAGCGTGTGCGCGTGCTTGTGTGTGTGTGTGTGTGTGTGTGTGTGTGTGTGTGTGTGTGTGTGTGTGTGTGTGTAACGGCCAATGACATTTGGGGACATCCCTGATCAGGGCTGGCGTCCTGGCATTAACCAACAGAGCAAACGCGGGCATTGATGACTTGATGGTAAACAAAACTATAGTAAATTCAGTTTGTATAGCCAAATAATTGTAATGTATAAGCAGGTGATTATCCATATTACTAGATGGTAAATGCACTGTAAGCTAGAACTAGCACTGCGGCCATTGAACCCCGAGAATTGTGACAAGCCATCGTGAGTACTGGCCACCAGAAGGATTAACCACACATTGAATACACTGACTCGCATTTTGCCGGTCAATGCTACACTACGCTAGCTACATATTGCAGCTGGACAAGACCTATATCGTATATTAACTAAACATCAAATGCGGGTGACAAACACCCCTAAAGGTGTAAACATTCTCCAAACTTTTACACGTTGAATTGAACGTTAAATTTGTTATTTTCACTCACAGTTTTGTGGATGCTTTATCCAAAGTGTCTCACAGTAGTACCAGAAATGAATAATGTACATACTAACTAGAGCCTGGCCATCACACTTGCATCATACAGTATGATATGCTACACGTGTTGGTTAATGTCAGAGGTGAAGCGGTCAGAGGCTGTCCCAGGTAAGTGCTGCGAGGCATGCAGTGGTGCAGTGACGTTCTCTGGCATGTGTTCGGTCTGCGCCAACACCGCCTGCCCCCCCCCCCCCCCCCACCCCCGCTGCCCTGTGCTTGTGTGGTAAACACCAGATGAGGAGGCCACTGTCCGGGTCAACACAACATGGTATTACTGTTTTCACCACACGTCCTTCCCTCTCATCCGCATGGAAAACTATCCTATTTTTGCATGCTTTCTTATCTGGTTTTACTAACACTGCATCCCCCCCCCCCCCCCCCCCCACACACACTTTTGATCAAACTAACATCCTTTTTTTTTTTAACGCAAAAGGCGATTCTGTTGTGATTTTGCATGGAATTAGACTAGATTCTTACCAAGTTAGTCTGTATGAGCTTCCTGAGAATCAAATCCCGTTCTCCTTAAAGTGTAATAACAGTAATCAGTAACATGGTGGAAGGGAATTATTATTATTTTATTTTTACAACCGTCTAGAGTCGGCAGTTATATTATAGTTGTCTTGACCCAGGCCTGGCCTCCGCCATATTGCTTCTGAACCCCGTCTGCATTGTGCCTGACATTTAATGCTCTCAACCTCGTGGACAAAGATGGCCGCGTGGCCCTTCACCCAGCCTGCTCCTTGGGGGGCTGCATCACGAGTCTCCTCCTCCGGCTACTGGCGACGCTGCCGCTTCTTATCTCGACGCCGTTACACGCCGCCCCCTTCTGTTTCCTCCCAGCCAATGGGAAGCCAAGCCCCGCCCCCTCCTCCTATCACACGGAAAGAGCCGCCCTGTAGGAGTCACACAGCAGACACTACATGCTATGTAACCAGGACTGTATCCCACTGGTTTCAAAGTGTCGTCCTTTCCCTTGTTTTGTCAGCACTGTCTCACCGGTTCTGAGGACATAAAAGGGGGACATTAGTGGATGTCTTTGTGCCCGCTCCTGTCCTGCTAGCTTTGGATTTCAAAATTGTTTCTTTGATTCAACAGAATGTTTTAAAAAGGTAGCACTCACAAATATGGTAAAAAACAACGGTTTGCTTACTTAATGTAATTTATTAATGACACACATTTCGTAAGACGCTAATGCACTTTGGCAATATAAAAATATTGATTGACATAAATCCATCAATCTTTCAGTGCCCCTCTTAGAAGATGCTTGTTGTTTAAAGGGGAATACCACCCATTTTAAGAATTCACATTAGGTTCTTCCTGCGCCACCAGGACAGTTCAGTCAGCATTTGTGAACCACTCGAAATCAGAGAGAGAACCCTCACCCCACTGTACATCCCTGTGACATCACTGATCGGAAGGTTCTCTCGCTGACTTCCAGCTCCAGGAGAGAGCTGTTCACAAACACTGTCCTGGTGACGCAGGAAGAACAGACAGTATGTGAATTCTTAAAATGGGTGGCATTCCACTTTAAGTGCTCTCTTTAATTTCTATACTTCCTTGTGTTGTATCCAATCTCCTCCCTCCCAAGAGGAATAAGTCCCAACACTATACAATATAGAATATACAACCTAAGTACAACCTAAGTACAATGAAGTAACAATGAGGTACAAAAACACAAACGGGAAACACATTTTGAAATCCAACCCGTCTCATTACCACCGTAACCAAGGAGACGAGGTCAAGGTCGCCACTTTGGATTCGGAAGGAGCAGCCCCGGCTATTAACCATGTAGTCTCCCACACACAGTCACACGTCACCCAGGTATATACAGTAATAAGTGAGGGTCTTTATCTAGTGTGCCCCCTGGTGGTCTAACCCATTACTACCACCACCACCACCACCAGGCGTTTGAGAGCCTGCTGCAGCTGTACGAGGCACGGCCAGGCCACCCGGAGCTCTGCATCCCGCTGTGCATGCTGCCGGCCACCATTAGTAACAATGTGCCGGGCACCGACCTCAGTATCGGCGCCGACACCTCTCTCAATACCATCGTGGAGGTAAGGTGGAATCCGCGGGACGTGTCCCGTCACTGAAGTATAGGGAGAAATAAGGAAGAGAGTGATGAAAGTGTTTTGTTACGTTACATCAGTGGTTCCCAAACCTTTTCATTCAGGCCCCACTTGGGTAGTTGGAAATACACCTATATGTAGGCTAGAATTAATTTGAGGCTACAAACATGCCATTTCCTCTACTACTAACAAGACAAGATTAACATAACAAGACACAAAGACACAATTATAGTTTTATATTTTATTTGAAAATGAACAAAAGCTTGGCAAATGATCCTGTGCCACTGTGAAATAATTAGGCCTAATTAAACATGTAGTTGTGGGCCTACAGTAGGATAGGAGATTTATTTACCTTGCCCCACAATGGTGGAATGAACTACCCACCCCAGTTAGGACAGCCGAATCACGTCCAATCTTTCGCCGTCGACTAAAGACGCACTTCTTCAACCATTATCTGAATAAAAAAAAAAAACTATAAAAAAAAAAAAATCTAACCCTAACTAACCGTACTGTCATGCACTTGTCCTAATAAACTAACCTACACTGTAGCACTCAACACTTTGATGAACATTGTTGCTCAGCTGATAGAGTTGTGCCCTTCCTGATGGCTTGTCGTACAGAACTTGTAAGTCGCTTTGGATAAAAGCGTCAGCTAAATGACTAAATGTAAATGTAAATGTAAATGTTATTTTCATTCAAATAATAATCATTTGCCTAATAATTCCCCACCTTTTGTGGCAAAACGTATTTAGGCTTCTGAATGTGCTCTGTATAAAGAATAACACATGACAGTCAGTTCATACATTTTTCGCAGGGGTCGCGCCCCACAAAGGTCGAATAAAATAAAATGGGATATAAACTAAATTAGGAGCACAATAGAAGATTATAAGTTAAAAAAAAAAAAAAAAAAAGTCTATACTTGACTGTGGTCAAGTATAGACACTAATTCTAATAAAATAAATAAAAATACAGTGGGATGGGATATTTAGCAGGGCTGTGCAATTGGGCAGTTATGTGCAAAACGTACAGTAGGAACAGTGAAACGTGGGCCTAAGCTGTTCCTCTAGCAACACAGTTCTATTGAAACACGTCCATAAGACGTTATTCTGTTCAGTAGGAGACTTTGCTGGAAACCATCCTTCTCTCAAAGGCTATTAAAGGTTATTAACATTAAGAATGTGTTCTGTAGTCAACTGGCCTTTAAACAAGGTTTATGTTTTCTTTTAAGTCTTTTCTCTTGGTATTTAGATGGGGGGGGGGGTCTGACTATGAGGAAGCAAGGCACTTTTGAATGCTATTTGCACAGTGGCACGACCCCTAGTTGACCTGCAGAAACCATTGTAGAAAATAAATGTGTTCAGACAGTAGAGGCCACGAGGGATGTTGACTGTCAACAGACGGCACACCTTTCCCCCATGCACACAGTCACACACACACACACACAGTCACACACACACACACACACACACACACACACACACACACACACACACACACACACACACACACACACAGGGATGTGCACAGGTACGGGCTATTGTTGCCCGGGCAACTGCTTGTTTACTCTGATTGGCTGAGTTGCCCTTTTTACATAAAACATTTACAAGCAGCTCCGCTGTAAATACAGGGAGGGGCAAGAAGGCACAGCGCCCCCTGGTGGCCCCACGGTTGAAAAACATCATGCTAAAGTGCCCTTTTGAGTGGCGAAAACGAGAGGACGTGCCCCATTGGTGCCCTTCCAATGGTCTAAACTTGACCATGTGCCCCCACAGTTGAAAATTTCACGCTAAAGTGCCCTTTTGAGTGGCACAATTTATTTTGTAATACTTATATACTTTTATATATAAGGGGGGGGATGCCCTTTTTCCAGATTAGAGCAATAGCCCCTAAATGTCTGTGCATGTCCCTGCACACACATACTGTACATATTATGACTCACACACACACACCGCGCACACATGCCCGCTACGCACATGCCCGCTACGCACATGCATGTCAGAGTGTCAGCAAGCTATTTGTTGTTGTATTAGTGGCTTTCCGCTTCAGTATTTTAGAACCAGATGTTCTGTGAAAACGTATCTGTACCATTTTGACTTGGAGCATGTATGGTTCAGAGGACCAGCATGCTTGATGACTTGTGAATGACGAGTGTTATTTCTGCACTTTGTGCATGCTACGTGAGGAGGGGTGTAACAACACGTACATTTTCAGATTCTCAAGTTTGGGGTCACGTTTTGATGCGATTTTCTATTCTTTATACATTCAAATGTATTCATACTATAGAGTTCAATATATATATTCAGTATATATATATACAGTATATATACTAGACAGCTTGGTTCGGCTCAGGAAAATAGGGAGTACCCTCCCCTCCCCTCCCACGGAACGTAATCCTGGTCAGAACGGGGCAGACTACAATATATTTGCATTTGTTAGCCATGCTAGCGAGCTATATAATCAATCCATGCCAAAGCTAGATATGTAAAAGGTGAAAGACTCACACATTTGGCTAAATGACATCCAGCCGTTTTCCTTTGAAACAACTTTCAGGGGAGTGTCATGGTTTCTCCATAGAGCCCTGTCCTACTTTTTTAGCGCAGCAGCTTGCGCAGGTAAGGGGACAACTTAATCACGTGACAGTCGTGACTCAGTTGGTATCGCTGATTGGCTCGAACACGGTTTCCCCCAAACGTTCGATTCTGTATTGAGATTGTTACACCCCTTCTACTCTATGAATACTGTACAAACCTGCCAATGTCTCGTTTAATGAAAGTACATGTGTGTGTGGTGTGTACCGCTGTGTGTTTGCTTGCGCACCTGTGCGCGGTGTGTCAGACGTGTGACCGCATCAAGCAGTCAGCCAGCGGCACCAAGCGCCGTGTGTTCATCATCGAGACCATGGGGGGCTACTGCGGCTACCTGGCCAGCGTGGGGGGGCTGGCGGCCGGGGCGGACGCCGTCTACATCTACGAGGAGCACTTTGACATCAGGGACCTGCAGGTGAGAGAGAGAGAAACACACACACACACACACGCACGCACACACACACACACACACACAAATGCCGACTCCTGATTGGCTACAACGTGAACCTGTTAAAAGATTGTGAGCAGGTGTGATGCAATGTAACATCGGTGATCACAATCTGGGAGCAGAAGTGTTGCGATGATAGTGTGTATAGGCCCTTTTAACAGTGGTCATTTTGACGTGTCAAAGCACGGTAAGCACAGGTAACTAAATGGTAAATGGCTGCATTTATATAGTGCTTTTATCCAAAGCACTTTACAATTTGTTCCTCACATTTTACCCATTCACTCACACATTCACGGCCGAGGCGACCATGCAAGGTGCCAACCTGCACATCGGGAGCAATTAGGGGTTAAGTGTCTTGCTCAAGGACACTTCGACACTGCCCGGAAGGAGCGGGAATCGAACCGGGAACCTCCGGTTCCTAATAACCTTGTGGTTCTGGTCCATTTAGGTGTACCAGGGCCCTGGAACTGTGTGCATGCTGGCTCACTGGAGTGGCTCTGGAATACCTAAATGATGCAGGACCATAATTAATGTCAACATGGCAGCTGTGGCAGGGTCTGTAGGAAGTGAGATTTGAATGATGCAGTCTTCAGGGAAAGATCCAGCAGCATTGATACATGGGTAGGGTCCCAGGTAAGGCACTGTTGGAAAGTGGTGTTCTCCATGTCTTCCATAAAGGCAACGGTGGAACTGTTGCTAGACTATCAACTATCCACCAAGTTCCAGTCAAATGCGACGTGAAATGTGCAACTTAACACTGGTACATGATGATCACACCCCTTGGGCCTCATGAACATGTGTAAATACAGGTTGCAAACCAGCCCAATCTCACTTGAAATATGAGTAAATAAAGTACTAATTGAACACAGGAAAAAAGGTACATAATGTTATGTTATAGCCATAAGTAATATATTTGCAAATTTTATATATTTGTGTATTGTATCAGCAATGTACAATGTGTACTTATTACAAATTTGTTCGTTTTCAGAACATGAGTCTTAGAGAAAACAACCTGGCCACAGCTCCTTGACCACGGTTGTCATCAATTATCTTCTTAATCAGTGCATAACGTTAACGTTTGCAAAAAACAAATAGGTAGATTGACGTGTAAAAAGTTTTACTTTTTTTTCTGATGAGAACGTGTCAGATATCAGTATGATTTATCTTTGACTCAGTGGCCTCTAGCTGCCTTTCTCAGCAAAGGACAGTGTGTCTATTTTAGGACGGCACAAGTGACCCAGATTACTGTAGGATGTACATTTCCCTCCCCCTCGTATGTATATATTTACTGTTAGGATCTCTGTTTAACAGTACTGTATATTTGCATATCTTGTATGTCACAAATGTAATAGTACTGTATATCTGTATGTCATAAATGTCATGATTAGATTAGATGATTAGATTATATTTTTATATCTGTATAATATCTGTATGTTGTGTATGTCATAAATGTCATTATGAATTGAAAATGGGGGACCCTGATGTAAACAAGACGAAAGTCTTTCTCTGGTCTGCATCCCCTTAACACTTTGATTGCCTAAGGCTAAATTCATGATATACCATAGGTTGCCAGCTCTATTTGTCTATGTAGAAGTTCCCCTTCTTTGCAGGGCTATAACTTTTTAAATTCTATTGCTAAATTGCCATTATTAGGGCCCATTCAATGTCCTATATGTATTGTTCAGGGTGTATGAACGTTAAACTTTTTCATTCACATATTCATACTAAAATATGATCTAAAGTATAAGTATGTTTTCATCTCTTTCTGCAGCTTTCTCCAGAACGTGATTTATAGCCCCAAATGCATTATATTGATGATCAAATACAGTTTGATAGCAATCGGCGCGATATAAAAAAATCCAACTGGACGGACTTCTGGAAGTTACTACACCTCATCTGATGTTGACCGGATGGCCGAGGGGGCGTTTATAATTCCGTGGGCAGCGTTATACCATTCATCTAATGTGGGTCAAATGTTCATCATAGCAGTTAGTATCGTACACATTGAAAAATAACGCTGAATCTTACCGTATCTTCCTCGCGCCGTTGGGCGATGAGCGTGGAACAGACATTTTCCTATTATGGGATATAGAAATATCCGGTCCATTTCCAGGTTGTATAATAATATATACGTCCAAATCATGTTGTTTTTTCGAGTTATTTGCAGCGATCGATGTTCACTGTGTGAAGACTGAGTCTCTCTAACATTAGCGAGTGCCCGGACCACATATGGAGTGAGTCCTGCCGGGTTAAAGGTAACATCCGTTTTTTCGATCTGCCGATCGGCCACCGGATGGCGGTCTTGAACCGCTAGAGGATTGAGAGGAGATCACACTTGTGTCTCAGGGCCCCGGAAAGGAAATATGATTCCGATCACAGATTTTTGAAATATTGATATCAAAGACGAGTTACGGCGTCTTCGGCAACTTGAGCATGGCAGGGAAGGACGCCTAAAAGCGTCTTCCGGCAGTTAAAGTGTTAACAATTGTGTGTATTGAGCTGTACTGTACCCATTCTGCAATCTGTTAATTAAAGTTTTCAATCAATCAATCAATCAATCATGTACCCAGGATGAAGCACCCCATTGAGAACCCCAGCAAGCGCTGCATTCCATGACTGACCAGTCTTACTAGCGCAGATCCTCTCGTACAACGGCGCGTGCTAAGCTAGGCTAACATGCAGCCAGATAGCTTTCTACTGAACGCACAGAGAGAAAACTGGTATCTATCTTTTTGTCTATCTCTGGAGAAGACAGTAAGCTAATTTCCCCAAAGGTTGGCGTGTTCCTTTAATGCTGGTAAATCGCTGGTTGTGGCTGTGATAAGCGTATTGCCTTGTGGTCCCGTAGCTATCCAGTCCTCATTCTAAGGACCTTTTTGGTTGGTATATATCCACTACTGTGGCAGACGGATTGAAATGAACGAGACAAAGACAAAATGTCAACTTAATTAAAGAGGAATACCACTCATTTACGTTTACATTTAGTTAATTAGCTGACGTTTTTATCCAAAGCAACTTACAAATAAAAAAAGATTGGCCGGGTTTCAGCTGTCCTGACTGTGGTGCGAAGTTCGTTCCACCATTGTGGAGTGAGGACCGATAATAGCCTGCTTCTCTTTGATGCCCCCCCCCCCCCCCCCCCCCCGGGGGCTTTTATAGGAGTGGGTCTGAGGCGGCCAGAAGATGCAGAGCGTAGGGGTCTTGAGGGTGTGTAGTTAGAAGATGCAGCGTGTAGGGGTCTTGAGGGTGTGTAGTTAGAAGATGCAGAGCGTAGGGGTCTTGAGGGTGTGTAGTTAGAAGATGCAGAGCGTAGGGGTCTTGAGGGTGTGTAGTTAGAAGATGCAGAGCGTAGGGGTCTTGAGGGTGTGTAGTTAGAAGATGCAGAGTGTAGGGGTCTTGAGGGTGTGTAGTTAGAAGATGCAGAGCGTAGGGGTCTTGAGGGTGTGTAGTTAGAAGATGCAGAGCGTAGGGGTCTTGAGGGTGTGTAGTTAGAAGATGCAGAGCGTAGGGGTCTTGAGGGTGTGTAGTTAGAAGATGCAGAGCATAGGGGTCTTGAGGGTGTGTAGTTAGAAGATGCAGAGTGTAGGGGTCTTGAGGGTGTGTAGTTAGAAGATGCAGAGCGTAGGGGTCTTGAGGGTGTGTAGTTAGAAGATGCAGAGCGTAGGGGTCTTGAGGGTGTATAGTTAGAAGATGCAGAGCGTAGGGGTCTTGAGGGTGTGTAGTTAGAAGATGCAGAGTGTAGGGGTCTTGAGGGTGTGTAGTTAGAAGATGCAGAGCGTAGGGGTCTTGAGGGTGTGTAGTTAGAAGATGCAGAGCGTAGGGGTCTTGAGGGTGTGTAGTTAGAAGATGCAGAGCGTAGGGGTCTTGAGGGTGTGTAGTTAGAAGATGCAGAGCGTAGGGGTCTTGAGGGTGTGTAGTTAGAAGATGCAGAGCGTAGGGGTCTTGAGGGTGTGTAGTTAGAAGATGCAGAGCGTAGGGGTCTTGAGGGTGTGTAGTTAGAAGATGCAGAGCGTAGGGGTCTTGAGGGTGTGTAGTTAGAAGATGCAGAGCGTAGGGGTCTTGAGGGTGTGTAGTTAGAATATGCAGAGCGTAGGGGTCTTGAGGGTGTGTAGTTAGAAGATGCAGAGCGTAGGGGTCTTGAGGGTGTGTAGTTAGAAGATGCAGAGCTTAGGGGTCTTGAGGGTGTGTAGTTAGAAGATGCAGAGCCTAGGGGTCTTGAGGGTGTGTAGTTAGAAGATGCAGAGCGTAGGGGTATTGAGGGTGTGTAGTTAGAAGATGCAGAGCGTAGGGGTATTGAGGGTGTGTAGTTAGAAGATGCAGAGCGTAGGGGTCTTGAGGGTGTGTAGTTATAAGATGCAGAGCGTAGGGGTCTTGAGGGTGTGTAGTTAGAAGATGCAGAGCGTAGGGGTCTTGAGGGTGTGTAGTTAGAAGATGCAGAGCGTAGGGGTCTTGAGGGTGTGTAGTTAGAAGGTGCAGAGCGTAGGGGTCTTGAGGGTGTGTAGTTAGAAGATGCAGAGCGTAGGGGTCTTGAGGGTGTGTAGTTAGAAGATGCAGAGCGTAGGGGTCTTGAGGGTGTGTAGTTAGAAGATGCAGAGCGTAGGGGTCTTGAGGGTGTGTAGTTAGAAGATGCAGAGCGTAGGGGTCTTGAGGGTGTGTAGTTAGAAGGTGCAGAGCGTAGGGGTCTTGAGGGTGTGTAGTTAGAAGATGCAGAGCGTAGGGGTCTTGAGGGTGTGTAGTTAGAAGGTGCAGAGCGTAGGGGTCTTGAGGGTGTGTAGTTAGAAGATGCAGAGCGTAGGGGTCTTGAGGGTGTGTAGTTAGAAGATGCAGAGCATAGGGGTCTTGAGGGTAGGGCTGGGCGATATGGCCAAAAACGTTATCGCGATAAAATTATAAAATTATTTTCATATAACTTGATATCGATAATTATCGTCGATATAATGTCTGTCAAGTTTAATTAACTTCTTATGCCCGGCGCCAATGGACGGGCTATTAATAGACTTGTTTTGCTGCTGCGAATGTCTCGAGTTGATGTCGTCATCAGTCCACGCACGTTAGCAGTTAGCCAGAGCAAGCCGTGTATCCCATGACAATGTACTAAATATGACCCTAAAATACTCCGCTTCGCCCCAATACATTGCAACAACGTCCACCGTATACCCCACACTACTATAACCGTGGCCTTAGAATTCACGCCACACACCCACTCGGCGCGTAAACTATAAAATAGCGCCGTGCAAGCTAATTATCCTAGCCAGCCTTGTTTCCAATGCACTCAATATAACCCTAAAATACTCTGTTCCGCCCCAATACATTGCAACGACGTCCACCGTATACCCCACACTACTATAACCGTGCCCTCAGAATTCACGCCACACACCCACTCGGCACGTAAACTATAAAATAGCGCCGTGCAAGCTAATTATCCTAGCCAGCCTTGTTTCCAATGCACTCAATATAACCCTAAAATACTCTTTTCGCCCCAATACATTGCAACAACGTCCACCTTATACCCCACACTACTATAACTGTGCCCTCAGAATTCACGCCACACACCCACTCGGCACGTAAACTATAAAATAGCGCCGTGCAAGCTAATTATCCTAGCCAGCCTTGTTTACTACTTGAATGCTACCTCTCTACCCAGCGGTGCAGCGCGGGTCTCCTTCCGCTATCGGCCATCTCCTTCACTGATTGGTTGTTAGTGCGTGTGCTCATATCCAAGCTTATCCAAGCTTAAGATATATCGAAACTTTGCGGCCACGTTTCATGTTTATTTCAAGGAAATAATTTATCGCGATAGTTATCGTTATCGTTTTATCGCCCAGCCCTACTTGAGGGTGTGTAGTTAGAAGATGCAGAGCGTAGGGGTCTTGAGGGTGTGTAGTTAGAAGATGCAGAGTGTAGGGGTCTTGAGGGTGTGTAGTTAGAAGATGCAGAGCGTAGGTGTCTTGAGGGTGTGTAGTTAGAAGATGCAGAGCGTAGGGGTCTTGAGGGTGTGTAGTTAGAAGATGCAGAGCGTAGGGGTCTTGAGGGTGTGTAGTTAGAAGATGCAGAGCGTAGGTGTCTTGAGGGTGTGTAGTTAGAAAATGCAGAGCGTAGGGGTCTTGAGGGTGTGTAATTAGAGACCATTGACCAGAGGTGGGGGGCCAACAGGGTGCCTCTCCATGATACCTGGTAGGAGCGTCGTCGAGGTAGGATGACAGCCATGCCTGTCTATCTGTATGTCGTGTGTGTCATATATGTTATGATGAATTGAAAATGGGGGACCCTGATGTAAACAAGACGAAAGTCTTTCTCTGGTCTGCATCCCCTTAACAATTGTATGTATTGAGCTGTACTGTACTGTACCCATTCTGCAATCTGTTAATAAAGTTTTCAATCAATCAATGCCAGCGCAGAGCCTACCACTCCCATTCCTGCGAGGGATGCGAGGATGATCTGATGGTTGACTGAGAATCAGGACAGAGGAGAGGCCTTTTTCGCTCTTGCTAACTGAAGAGCCTCTGTGACTGCTATTAGGGCGGTCTCTGTAGAGTGACCAGTCCTGAAGCCTGACTTATTTGGGTCTAGGTCGTTCTGTAATAGATAATCATGGCGATAGGAATCTATGACGGTGGGGTTCAGAGTTTATTTTTTGATGAGCGGTGTGACTCGACCTTGTTTTAGAGTGGTGGGAACCAATGTGCAATGTGATAGTAGTAGTAAGTAGGGAAAGGGGCGTCCCCTTGTGTCCTAAACAGCACATTGCATTTAAAAATTTTTTTTTTTACACGCCTTCCACTCCTGTGATCGAGGAGCCTCATTCGCGGTTGGGACAGCTTCATGTAGGTTACAGGCAGATGGAAAAAAGCATCCCACTGACTAAGGTGATCTCTCTCTCTCCGCTTCAGGCTAACGTGGAGCACTTGACAGAGAAGATGAAGACCGGCATTCAGAGAGGCTTGGTACTGAGGTGAGAGATTGATTAATTGTATTGATTTGGATATTACCCTTTTTTTTTTACTAACTGGAGTAGAGAAGCGCTTGGAGTATGAGAAAAGCGCTATATAAATGTAATGAATTATTATTATTATTAGAAAAGTGTCATACAGTAAGGAAAACGGCAAAGGTCAGGATGACACGATAATGTCTCTTTCATTGTGGTCTTTTCTGGTCTATTCTGCACCACGTCTTTGAGAATATAGTGTATAAGAAATATGTTATTTCCTTGTACTTTCCTAGACTGGTTCCTTGACCTTACCTTGCAATGCACAGTATGTCTTTTACCTGCTGTCTAGTGTATGTGTGTGTGTGTGTATGTGTGTGTGTGTGTTTGTGTGTGTGTGTTGGCACTGCATGTGATCGAGTTCCACCATATGGGCCATAAAAAACGCTACATTATTATAAATACATCTTGCAGTGGTGCCGAATGACCTTTACGGAATCTTTTTAATGTCATCCATTGCAGCTATTTTTACATCTTCGTACTCAAGACGTCCTCAGTGGACCGGTGTGAAAGTAGGACAAATGTAGTATTTTGGACATACTGTACATATACTGTAGGTGACGTGGTGTGTGTGTGTGTGTGCGCGCGATGGTGCTGCAGGAATGAAAACAGCAATGAAAACTTCACCACCGACTTCATCTACCAGCTGTACTCGGAGGAAGGAAAAGGGGTGTTTGACTGTCGAAAGAACGTCCTGGGACACATGCAGCAGGTAAGACTTCTACATTTGTGTCATTTATCCAAAGCGACTGTGTACAACAAGTCAGCAGGGGGGGTTCACCTCTGGCAGCTAAGGGTCAGTGGTATTGTTTGTCTAGCAGTGCAGAGCTTGAGTGATACACTCTGAGTGCATACAGTAGTAGTATAGACATATTAGCATGGCAAGTACTGTAGTATAGGCATAGTAGCATGGCAAGTAGTAGTATAGACATATTAGCATGGCAAGTATTAATATAGACATAGTAGATAGTAGTATAGACATAGTAGCATAAGATAGTAGCATAGACATAGTGCATAGTAGATAGTAGCATAGACATAGTATAGTAGCATAGACATAGTAGCATAATAGCATACTATGATTAGTGTGGGGGACCTGGCTTTAGCCAGGTCACTTGCCACACTATAGTAATCTATACTCTTTTTATTCTTCTTCTTTATTCTTTATTCCGCCGATTTTGCCAACAAAACTCCTCCCATGAGCGTTCGCATTGATACATGTGAAAGGTATCAAAACAACCGGCGTGCTCCAACTCGAGTGTCTATTACTTTTCGGACAGTTTCACCGCACCGTTTGGCTACGAATCGACTTTAAACGGGAAAATTTCGGGTCCCATTGGGAATGAATGGCAAGTTAGAGTGGAGGAGGTGAAATAATTTTTTTTCCACCACCTTGGGTAAATTGCGACAGTGATCTCAATTTTGGACGTAGAAAAACACATCAAAACGATGACACGGCTGTGGCCTCGCTCACAAAAGAAAAATAAATGGAATTGGACATTTCTATCTCAACTGATGACCATTTGTTTGAAGGTTCTCCTCCCCATAGACACCAATGTGTTCCCACTCTAAGAAAAGGCAGATTTTATCGCTTTTCCCCTTGTGTTCTGATCGTCACCGGGGCCACAATTGTCGACGGAATGACACAATATCGCACACAACCCTTCACATATCCCTTCAAGTGCTCATCTGAAAGTCACAACGCTTCATCTCTTATCGTTTGCTTTTAATCATCGTGAGAATGCAGTCATGCATCTGCCCTCATTTAAATACATTGGGTCGAAAGTCCAAGTAATTCGTGCCTAATTAGTGGTAACAGGTGTGTGGCTCATGGCTACAGCTGACCTGCCAATGACCTCTCATGGAGTTAACCCTTAATCACCCCTCTGTGTAGCAGTACTGAATTGATTGACAGCGCCCTCTGTCTTGCGGGTTGTGTCATTGTACTCAGTAGGGATGTCCTCTTTCATTGGTCTATGTTGACCCATTGTACTCGGTAGGGATATCCTCTTTCGTTGACCACTCCCCCGATTCTTAGACCACACCCCCTTAGGCCACACCCCCTTAGTGTATCTCTTGAACCGCTTGTCGTAGAGACTTGCGGGTTGTGCCATTGGACTCAGTAGGGATATCCTCTTTCATTGGTCGATGTTGACCACTCCCCCAATCCTTAGACCACACCCCCTTAGGCCACACCCGCTTAGTGTATCTCTCGAACCGTTTGTCGTAGAGACTTGCGGGTTGTGCCATTGTACTCAGTACAATAGTGTGTGTAAGTGTGCTAGTGTAATAGTGTGTAATAGTGTGCTAGTGTAATAATGTGTAATAGTGTAATAGTGTGTAATAGTGTGTAAGTGTAATAGTGTGTAATAGTGTAAGTGTGTAATAGTGTAATAGTGTAATAGTGTGTAATAGTGCATAATAGTGTGTAATAGTGTGTAATAGTGTAATAGTGTGTAATATTGTAATAGTGTAAGTGTGTAATAGTGTGTAATAGTGTGCTAGTGTAATAGTGTGTAATAGTGTCCTAGTGTAATAGTGTAATATTGTGTAATAGTGTGCTAGTGTAATAGTGTAAGTGTGTAATAGTGTAATAGTGTAAAAGTGTAATAGTGTGTAAGTGTGCTAGTGTAAGTGTGCTAGTGTAATAGTGTGTAATAGTGTATAATAGTGTGCTAGTGTAATAGTGTGCTAGTGTAATAGTGTGTAATAGTGTAAGTGTAATAGTGTGTAATAGTGTAATAGTGTGTAATAGTGTAATAGTGTGTAATAGTGTAATAGTGTAATAGTGTGTAATTGTGTAATAGTGTAATAGTGTGTAATTGTGTAATAGTGTTATAGTGTGTAATAGTGTAAGTGTGTAATAGTGTGCAATAGTGTGTAATAGTGTAATAGTCTAATAGTGTGTAATAGTGTAAGTGTGTAATAGTGTAATAGTGTGTAATAGTGTAATAGTGTGCTATGCGACTTGCGGGTTGTGTCATTGCACTCAGTAGGGATATCCTCTTTCATTGGTCTATGTTGACCACTCCCCCTATCATTAGGCCACGCCCCCTTTTGTATCTTTTGAACCGTTTGTCATAGAGACTCACGAGAGACCCTCTCCCGTTGGCCGGCGGTGCACAGGCGTCACCCACATTTTCACAATTTCCCCCGCGCGGAATTGTCTAGTTTGATTTGATTTTTATTTGGAAATTACAAACACATCATAAAAACAAATTATCATGACCGATTTTGTTTTCCTGAGGATATCACCTAAAAGCATTAATTAAAACACTTAGTTCCAAGGTGGTCCTCGATGGAAGACATAAAAACATATAAACATAAAAACACAGCACACATGTCAACTCTAGCCCTGTAATCTGTAATTTTCTGCCCTATGGCTGCTGAAATATTTGCTCTTCCCATAATTTAGCCTTTACCTTTGTTTTAAAAATGCTTTTGGTTTGACTTTGTTTGGTAGGCAGAGGTAGTTCATTCCAAAGTACAACACATTTGTTAAAAAAAAAAAAAAAAAAAAAAAAAAAAAAAAAAGAGCTTCTTGCTATCTTACTTTTAACTTTAGGAACACTGCAAGACATAATGCTAGCTCTCTAGTGTTATGATTGTGTAGCTCTCTTACCCTGGGCCCTGTCGTTAACAATGTTATACATGTGGTTTAGCTTAAGTTGTTTCACTCTTTTATCTACTGGTAATAGTTCTACATAATAGTACATAATAGTAAAAGACAGTAAGAAAGCTATTTATTTATTCAGGTATTGGCACACACACACAATTATTAACTCATTCATTGAAGGATATTAATAGCTTCTCCTCAAAGTAACAGATGAAAGCATGAGTAGAAGATGAATGTCTCTCTCCTTCTTGTTACAGGGAGGGGCTCCCTCCCCGTTCGACAGGAACTTTGGCACTAAGGTCGCTGCTAAAGCCATTCAGTGGATTTCCCGCAAGCTCAAAGAGTCATACAAAGAAGGTGATCCATTCTCCATGCTTTTACTACCAGGTTCCCAGTGGTGGAGAGTAACCAAGTGTTTTTTTCTCAAGTACTGTACTTAAGTACAAATATGAGCTACTTGTACTTTACTTGAGTATTTACATTTTAGGGAACTTTCAAAGGAAATATTGTACTTTTTACCCCACAACATTTATCTGAACCCATCAGTTACTAGTTGAAGATTGTATGAAGATTATATACTTTCACATTTGAAACCTGTCAACTTCAAAAGGACATAGAGCAGCATAACTGGACCACATACCACTTAAGATAACCTTTAATCAGAGCAGCATAACTGGACCACATACCACTTTACCATCACCTTTAATCAGAGCAGCATAACTGGACCACATACCACTTTAACATCACCTTTAGAGGTCAATGGATCGAGGTTTGAATTCCAAGCACTGGAATACACAAACATCATGTAGAATGCATACTTTTACTTTAGATACTTAAGTACATTCAAATACATCTCTACTTTTACTCAAGTAGAATTTGAATGGAGGACTTTTACTTTTACAAGAGTACTCATTTATCTGGGTATTTCTACTTTTACTTAGTTAAGTAAAGGAACTGTGTACCTCTTCCACCACTGCAGTCACTCTTACACATTCTCTCATTGGGCCTAACCTCTAGTGAATGAAATAGTGAAATTACACTATTCCCCCTTGAACCTTCTCTATACGTTTGTGTTTATTTGTCACTGCATTAGCATAATAATAATAATGACTTGAATACAATTTATATAGCGCCTTTCATTTCCAAGGCGCTTTACACAAAAAAAGGGGGAGGGGAGAGGATAACGGTGACCTAAACTAAGAAACAAAATACGAAAACAGAACAGAGCAAACAGAACAAACAATGAATAGGATGCTCAGGAGCATCAGAGACCATATGCCTGCGTGAAGATAGGTCTTCAGCAGGTTTTTAAGATAATTGACATTTCGGATGTCCATGGGGAGGGAGTTCCAAAGGGTGGGGGCAACCACACTATAAGCCCTGTCCCGAAGGTCCGCAACCTGGCTTGTGGGATGGTAAGTAAGCCTGTGTCAGAGGAGTAGAGATTCTGGGAGGGGGTGTAGGTGTGGAGAAGGTCGGATAGGTATTGAGGGGCGGTGGTGTGTAGGGATTTATATGTGAGCAGGAGGATCTTGAAGGTGACACGAGATTTTACAGGGAGCCAGTGAAGTTGTATGAGGGTGGGGGTGCTGTGCTTGTTTTAGAGTGCTGTCTTGCCTGTGCTGTAAGTCGTGGATGCTAGTGTGCGTGTGTGTGACCTATTGACCTTTACCTCTGTACAGGGAAAGTGTTTGTGAACACAGAGGACTCCGCGTGTTTGCTGGGAATGCGTCGCAGAGCCATGGTCTTCCAGCCAGTGGTGCAGCTGCGAGACGAGACTGATTTTGTGTAAGACTGTCCTAAAATATTCTATTGGGCTTGCACATGTATGGGGAAAATAACATTTTAGGGCGGTCAATATTAATGTGTACATTTATTAAGATTCATTTGAAAACCATAAGGCGTTAAGAACAATTTGTGCAATTAATTACGGGACTGCAGCCCCTAAACAGATTTAGGTATTTATTTATATATATATATATATACCGTATATATATAAAAAAAATATATACATGCGTTAACACGATTAATACAAGCAAATCATGTGTCTACAGAATTGTCATTCTACCTAATTGTTTAGTGGTTGACAGCCCTATAGCATTTCCATCCATTTTTTTAGTCAAGCTCCTTCAATCGTATTGAATGTTACGTGAGAGAAAAGTTAAACATGTGTTGCGTTTCAATTCTGGGTTTAAGTATAGACTAAATTGTATAATAGAATATAGATTGAGAAGACAATACATGTATGACATCATAGTCCTGTATATTCATTTGTCAAAAGGTTTATGAACGAGGCTCGGCCTTGACCGCTCGGCTTGATCATAGATATATATAACTAGATGGTGCAAGGCGGAGTCTCCAGCATAGTTCACCGGCGGCCATCTTGTCACAGGCAGCATGCCCACTCATAACATGAATGTCTATGGTGCATGTACTATTGAAATAACCATAGCTTGCTCAATTTTCAACCCATTTACAAATGTTATCTCAATAGTAATACCTCTAACGACAACAGGAGGCACTGCTCTAAAGGAAGTCGGTGATTTCAAATACCTGGGCTCGTGGGTCAACTCGTCCGAGCAAGACCTTAAAGTGAGGAAGGCACTTGCGTGGAGGGCTCTGAACGGCATGACCAGTGTGTGGAAATCCAACCTCTCCGTCAAATCAAGCTAAATTTCTTTCATGCAACAGTTGAGTCTGTCCTTTTGTATGACAGTGAATGCTGGACCCTGAAGCCCACCCTGCAGAAGTCCCTGGATGGGTGCTACACCAGAATGATGCATGTGGTGCTCAACATCAACAGGGATGAGCATGTCACTAATGCAAACTTGTATGGGGGGGTGCTAAGCAGGGGCGGATTTAGGATTGTAGGAGATCCGGGGCTTAGCCTTTAGCGTATACCACCACCTTAAAGCGGACAAAAGGCACTAGAGAACACTTAAATTCACACCCTTTAATTAATGAAGCAAACAATAATAATAATAATAATAATAATAATAAACTGTATTTGTATAGCACCTTTCATACAAGAATTGCAGCTCAAAGTGCTTCACAGCAGTAAAAAAAAGACGGGCATAAAATGAGCACAACATTGGCAGATCAAGAGCAATGCATAAAGTGCAGAGACATAAAGCATAAAATAGATAGCAGCAAAATAGACAAAGTCAAGGTAAGACATAGAACATTAAATCACATCGTTTTTCATATTAGGATCTAAGATCTAGGGTTAACTCGCCGAACGTTGAGTGCCAGGACCCCCGAAAACCAGAGTATAGTCGGGTTTTCATCGTTGTTTCTTTTATGCGATATTTCCATTCATAAAGACATGCCGGCAGCCTGTGTTATCACTGGGGATGGGTCTGAGATCTCAAAAGTCCAATACCGCCGCCTAACGGCCACTATTGCACTCCATTTGAAACGATGTGGCTTGGTGTCTGGGCCTAGCTGCGGCCTGCAGGCGGGGTCTAACTACTCGGTCAAGCCAAACGCTTATAACGCATGCATCGACGAGGGTCGGGTTCATGATCAATGCTGGATTACGTTGGCACCTTGATCGACATCAATACTTGGAATGGTGATCAGATAATTGGAATATTCTTTTCGGGACAGATCCTGGTCAAGGTAAGGACTATATGGTATCAATATTGCGTTGATCCAAAAATTCCTTCTTGCTGATCAGGGTGTATGTGTGGCGATCAAAGCATAAACATAATACCGATAATCTAAATTTGATTTGAGAACAGTAGCTAGTCCAGGGAAGAAACGATAACGCGTTTACTAGAATACACGTTGCCGGCCATTACGAAGCATTTTGGAAATGACACCAGACCACCCTGAAACTACACTCATATTCACGACGGTATAAAACGGAAATGTATGGATGGAAAAATTATCTGTTTTTTGCATCTTGACCGGAAGAAACTCAATGACAATCGACTATATTATTAGATCCATAGCTATAATATATAATATAGCTTTAGGCCTGCAAACACAGCCACGTATCCCCATGTTAAAAGGCGCTGGCCTTTCAACAGTAACAGTAACCCGCCATCTGGCGCTGAAAGTGTTAATAGGCGTCTGTTTACGGTTTGATTATCACTGATACAAAGTAAAATAGTGCAGTGCAAAAAAAAGTTAGTAAAATAGAATAAAATAATGCAATAGTGCATTGCAATAAAATAGTTATCATCGTATTTTTTCGGGAGGCCGGTAAGGAGTGCATTACAGTAGTCAAGTCGGCTTGAGATAAAGGCATGGATCTGGTTTTCAGCGTCCTTTTGATTTATAAATGGCCGTACTTTAGCTATGTTTCTAAGGTGGAAGAATTGTTTTTGTCAACTTGTTGATTGTGATTTAAAGCTTAGGTCTGAGTCTACCATAACACCAAGACTTAACTCACTCAAATACAGTTAGCAGCTGGATAGACTACAGATGGAAATTAGCTTCTGCTAAATCTGGTGCAAACATATTTTCATGTAACAATGAATAATTGTCAATTTTTTTATTTATTTTTAAGTAGATTCGGGGCTTTTCAGAAAACATTCAGGGCTTGAGCCCAGGTAGCCACCCCCTAGCCGCGCCCCTGGTGCTAAGGGTGAGCGAGAAAGTGGCAGTCAGGAGAATGAGGCTGGCAGGTCACTGCCAGAGACACCATGAGCTGCCAACCAGCAAACTTGTGCTGTAGGAGCTAGGTTGCCACCTTTCACTAATAGAAATAAGGGACACCTTTCACAGAGCGTGCGCTATTTTTTTCTTTTACTTTATTTCGGTTTTAGGGTTAGGGTTATGTTATTTAATTATTTTGGGGAGCCAGCCCCCCAAACTCCTGAAATGCATAGAAAACAAACAGTCAGCACTGTTGTAGCTGAGGTTGTGTTTAACCGTGTGGTATGCCTGTGTCACCTCAGCTGCAGTAACCTAGAGCATAGCTGTCAACCAACCCGTTTTTCCCGGGATTGTCACATATTTCAACCTTCCTTCCCGCCGTCATCACGTTCCCGTTTTTTTTTTTTTTTTAAACTTTTTACCAAATAGCTGCAATTCCCCTCCGTGACGAGGTGGCAGCAGTGTAGATTAGAACGTTTCTCCTCCTCCTCCTCCTCCTCCTCCTCCTCCTCCTCCTCCTCCTCCTCCTCCTCCTCCTCCTCCTCCTCCTCCTCCTCCTCCTCCTCCTCCTCCTCCTCCTCCTCCTCCTCCTCCTCCTCCTCCTCCTCCTCCTCCTCCTCCTCCTCCTCCTCCTCCTCCTCCTCCTCCTCCTCCTCCTCCTCCTCCTCCTCCTCCTCCTCCTCCTCCTCCTCCTCCTCCTCCTCCTCCTCCTTCTTCTTCTTCTTCTTCTTCTTCTTCTTCTTCTTCTTCTTCTTCTTCTTCTTCTCCTCCTTCTTCTTCTTCTTATTGGCGGTTGGCACTAAAGTGTTGGTGCATTACCGCCACCTACTGAAATTGATTTTGGAGCTAGATGGATTATGCACATGACAATCACTATTCTACACTACTCTATATCCTACCACTCAAACCTGTACTATTTAGAAAATAAAAAAGTGCCCTATACCCCACATTCCCTGAACTCAGTCGCAACACTTCTCTTAGCTCCAGCTTGATGTGGTCTCTCTCTAACCTTTCTTTGAGGATCCGTCTCTCTTCCCTATACTTACTACACTCCACTAACACATGCTCCACTGTTTCCTGCCTACTGCAATACTCACACCTACCCGTCTCATGCTTGCCCATTATCCAGCATCCTAAGTGTACTATTTAGCCCTGTGTGTCCTAATCTCATTCTTGATACAATCACTTCTTCCCTCGTACCCCTACCCCCACTTCTCAACTTCCCTACTGCCCTCTGGATATTATAAAACTGCCTACCTTTACTTCCTCTATCCCACTCCTCCTGCCACTTCTTTTTCATTTCATATTTAACTACACTCTTAACTTCTGCCTTGCTGTACCTCACTTCCATACTTACTTCTACTCTACTAGCTGCTTCCTTAGCAAATGTATCCGCCAGTTCGTTCCCCTCCACCCCTATATGTGCTGGCACCCATATGAAACACACATCTGCGCCTACCTGAGATGGCGCCGCAACAACCGGCTGCCTGTCTGTGCGCTCCGTCGAGACTGTGCTTACTTTTGTTAATATTTATAGTTTTAAGAGTTTTGTTTGTACCAACTGTTGGTGCATTTAATGTGTATGACCGTCAGTCACTCATAGACATTGGATTACGGGAAATTTACCAACTGGATTACTCTCTGGATCAGCTCTCTGAACCACAACAATGGCCTGTTGAGATCTTGAGAACATCAGGACCATACCTCGACCCACGGAACAAAGGGACCAGGCGTCGAGGAAGGAGCGGGTGTCCGTAACAGATTGAGAACCAGGCGACACCGAACGCCACTACCCAGTATATTGCTAGCCAATGTACAATCAATAGACAATAAACTTGATGACATCAGAGCAAGGATTCAATTCCAAAGAGACGTTAAAGAACATTAACATTCTCTGCTTCATCGAGACGTGGTTGACGCCGGACGTCCCAGACCACGATATTCAACCGGCCAATCACTTCTTCATTCACCGCAAGGATAGAACAGCAGAATCCGTAAAACAGCGTGGAGGTGGAATAGCCTTCATGTTGAACAACAATTGGAGCGATCCAACCAACGTGAAGGAACTTTCGAACCACTGCTCCCCCAACCTGGAATATATATCCATCAAGTGTCGGCCTTTCTTCCTCCCGAGGGAGTTAACGTCGATCATCCTGGTCGGAGTGTATATTCCACCACAAGCAAACACTGGTGACGCACTCTCGAAGCTCCACGACGAGGTAAACAAACTCCAGGCAGCTAACGTTGATGCTGCTATTGTGGTTGTGGGTGATTTCAATAGCGCCAATCTGAGAAAGGTATTGCCGGACTTCTATCAGCATGTGACTTGTAACACCAGAGGCGGTAACATTTTAGACCACTGTTACTCGCAATTCAAGTGTGGATACAAGGCTCATTCTGCTAGTGGCTTCGGAAAATCTGATCATGCGGCCATCTTTCTTTCACCAAAATATAAACAAAGGATCAAGAGCGCCCCGGTAGTCTCGCGAGAGGTGCAGAAATGGGATGTGGAGTCAGAGGAGACGCTACAGGCTGCACTTGAGTGTACAGACTGGAGCGTGTTCCGTGACAACACAGATAACATTGATGACTACACGGAGACAGTGCTGGACTTTGTTCGTACTTTGGTGGAAGAAACAATCCCCACTACCATAATTAGTTTACCCAAATCAAAAGCCCTGGGTAGACAAATCCGTCCGTGAGGCTCTGAAAGCGCGCACCACAGCATACAACACCGGGCTGGTGCCAGGCAACATGAATGACCACAAGGTGGCGCGATACAACGTAAGGAGGACAGTAATAGAGGCAAAACGGCGCTACAGGAATAAAATTGAACTTCAGTTTGAACAGGCTGACTCCAGAGCTATGTGGCAGGGCCTCAAAACGATGGCAGACTACAAAGGCACCTCCCTCAAACTGAACAGTGACATCTCCTTAGCAAATGATCTCAATACATTCTATGCAAGGTTTGAGGCTGGGAATAACACCAGCCTACAAGCCACGGAAATGGGGGGGGGGGGGGGGTCTGCTGATGGAGACTCAGTGTTCAGGGTAACAGAGCATGAGGTGAGGTGGACCTTTAAAAAATCAGGAAGGCAGCAGGACCGGACGGCATCCCCGGCCGCGTCCTAAAAGTCTGTGCCGACCAACTGGTCCACGGAGGACGCCATAGCCCATGTGCTGCACACAGCAGCATCACACCTGGACAAGAGGCAGGGGAACTATGTGAGAATGCTATTTATCGACTACAGCTCAGCATTCAATACCATAGTCCCCTCCAAACTCATAACCAAGCTCAGGGACCTGGGCTTGAACTATGACCTCTGCCAGTGGGTCTTGGACTTCCTGACGGGCAGACCCCAGGTGGTGAGAGCAGGCAACTGCACCTCCTCATCCATCACCCTCAACATAGGGGCCCCCCAGGGCTGTGTTCTGAGTCCCCTCCTCTACTCCCTGTACACACATGACTGTGTGGCACAGCGGAACAACAACAAAATCATCAAATTAGCTGACGACACAGTAGTGGTGGGCCTGATCTCTGCAAACGACGAGAGGGCCTACCTGGAAGAGGTCCTGACGGGATGGTGCCAGGAGAACAGCCTCTCACTGAACGTCAGCAAAACAAAGGAGATGATTGTGGACTTTAGGAGGTCGGGGGTCAGGGACTACAGCCCCCTCAGCATCGACGGGGCACCGGTTGAGAGAGTGAACAGTTTTAAGTACCTCGGAGCCCACATATCCGAGGACTTGACATGGACCACACACATTGACAGTGTTGTGAAGAAGGCACGACAACGCCTCTACTTCCTCAGGCGCCTAAGGAAGTTCCAAGTCAGTCAGAAGATCCTTAAGAACTTCTATTCATGTACAATAGAGAGCATCCTGACTGGCAATATCACCTCCTGGTTTGGGAATAGCACCGCACAAGACCGAAGCAGACTACAGAGAGTGACACGTTCAGCCGAACGCACAAGTGGAGGGGGGCTTCCCACCCTCCAGAACATTTACAACAAGCGGTGCATGGGTAAGGCTAAGAGAATCATCAAGGACTCCAGCCACCCAAACAACTGCCTCTTTGAACTGCTGCGGTCAGGCAAGCAATACCGGAGTCTCATGGCAAGCACAGAAAGACTCAGAAGAAGCTTCTATCCCCAGGCCATCAGGCTGCTCAACGAACAATAACACTATGCAACAACCATCAAATGCACAGCACACACATCCACACGCACACACTCACTTTAAACAAACAACACACTGCAGCACCCACTCTCCACACTTTAAAACACCTAAACACACTTTATATTTATTGGTAAAGGATTTGCACTACAACCCATGTAAATTGTACCTAAATTGTACCTCATCCCATTTCTGCTTTGCACTATATAGTATTGTATATTAGTACATTGCATAGGATATTGTATGGTAACTCAGTTACTTCTATTCTGCATCGAACATTGTACATATGTATATACTGAACACTGACTTCTATTTTTACTTCTATTTTACATGCTATACTATTTTATTTCATACTTATCTTGTCTAGCACAGTCTCTGGAACGTAACAGTAAGAAGCATTTTGTATAAAAGTATTCTGTACTTCTGTATGACAACTATTCAAGAAACTTGACTTGAACTTGAACCCTCCTTACCCTAAACATCGCCTGCGCTATTTCTAAAATAATGTCCTGCCTTGATTCTGACTGCGTGTTCTTTATACTCACTAATGCACTGCTTGAGTCTGACGCTTGATTGATTGATTGATTGAAAAGTTTATTAACAGATTGCAGAATGGGTACAGTACAGTACAGCTCAATACATACAATTGTTAAGAGGATGCAGACCTGAGAGACTTTCGTCTTGTTTCCATCAGGGTCCCCCATTTTCAATTCATCATATGACACACACGACATACAGATAGACAGTACTGCTACATCTATACATTTATGACATACCAGATTTTCAAATACAGTACTGTTTGTGATACTAAAAAAATCCAGAAAAATAGTGTATATACATTTGACATAGAAACTGTGCATTGGGGGAGGTTGGGTAGGTGGGGTGGGGCTGTACATTGGAGGTGGGGGGGGGGTTGGGTAGGGGGGGGGACGACACTGTACATTGGAATACTGACATACATTTGACATAGAAACTGTACATTGGAGGAGGTTGGGTAGGTGGGGTGGGGTTGGGTGGGGCTGTACATTGGAATACTGACAAAGCCATGCTTGGTCTTTATTGTACAACTGGGTTAGGACATTTGTAGGGGCCAGTTTTGAATTGCAGTCTCCCGTAGGTGTTCTTTGAGAGTGTTTTTGAAGGTGGGTAGTGATTCACATTCCTTTACAGCTTTGGGTAGGGCGTTCCACATTGTTGTGGCATAATTGCGAAACGTGTTTAGTCCCTTGTTTGAGCCGAATCTGGGTTTTACATGATTTGTGGAGCTCCCTCTGGTGTTGTGATCGTGGTATTCACTGACCTTTGGGAAGTATTTTTAACACCTTTAACAAGTATTATTAACACCTTGCTTGGCTTAATTGTTTCCACCCAATTGATAGCTAACAAAATAGCCATTAACTCACCCGTGTATACCGACAATTTATTACTCACCCTCTCCTTTACCATGATATCTACTTCTGGGCTTACAAATGCAACCCCCACCTTGCTACTGATTGTCTTTGATGAGTCTGTGTACACTTTAATCTGCTCTCCATACTTCATTTCTATATACCTATTGACTTCATACTTATCCAACACTTCCTCACCTCTTTCCCTCCTTCTTTCCAATAAATGAAAATCTACCTCCACCTCCTCAAACAGCCATGGTGGAACATCAGACAATGGTACCGTCGGGCTTATCTCCATCTCCCCTATCCCTATCTCGCTACTTTCATTCCCTATTGTCCACCCAAAACTCTTAAACTCGTTCTTTTCTTTTTCTTGACATGATAATAATACCTTTTGCGTGGGGTGACTATCCTTATGGCCCTTTAAGTTTACAGAATACATTAATGCTATTTGCTTCCGTCTGAAATCCAAAGGTGCTTCATTCAGAGAAGCATCTTCTTCTTCTTATTTGAATTTCCGGCAGTGTAGACGCATCGTGACGTATTACTGCCCTCCGCAATTCTTTTTATGGGCTCTTCTTCTTCTTCTTCTTCTTCTTCTACTGGACCCCGTCATCAACTACATTGTCCATTGGAGTGCAGCTAATGCTGCTACTTCCTGTCTGAGCCCCCCTCCGCGGGACCCTCCTTGCCCCCTGCGATCTTATTCTGGGCTGCTTTATCCCTCTTAGCCCCCTCAGCCAATTCGCTAACCACCTCCTCCCAGTCCAGACCTTCCACTCCCAGATGTTGAACCGCTATCCTAACAATCATCTTCACCATCTCTGTTCTACCCTTAGCCTCTGCCATACCAGTAACTACCCCTGCCACGAAGGCCACAATACCTAATTTCTCCTCCCTTCCCCTCTCTCTTTCCTCCTGCTCTACCCTCTCTGTCAAATGCCCTCCTTCAACCCCCTGCACCCTTTCTTGGCTGCCCTGTCCTACCCTGCTAACCGCCTCAGCATACGACAACTTACCCTCCCTTCTCACTCTCCGATCCGCAACCTCCTTCTTCATCACCTCACACCCCCTAAACGCTACACTATGCTCCCCACCACAACTACAGCACATCGGCTTCACTCCCTCTCCACACTTCCCATATTCATGTTCCCCGCCACACCTAGCGCACCTCAGCCCCTTCCTACACGTGGTAGCTATGTGGCCAAACTCCTGGCACCTATAGCACCTAAGAGGATCCTGAACAAATTCCCTAACCCTATACATCCTACGCCCTACAAACACCTCCCTAGGAACAGCCCCACCCTCAAACTTAATCACTACCGTCTCCGTCACTGCCCTCTCTGCTCCCCTCTTCATCCTTTCTGCACTCAATCCTTTCTTCTTCTTCTTCTTCTTATTTGAATTTCCGGCAGTGTAGACGCATCGTGGCGTATTACTGCCCTCCACAATTCTTGCTTCGCCCACACTTGAGAAAGTTTACACTCCTCTTCTTCAAAACACATTTCTATCGTCTCTGTCTCCTTCTTCTCTGCTCCTCTTGTCATACAATCACAATACAAACATCATCTCCTCTCTTGGAGGGCCCCCCCAAGAGGGGGAACCCTCCATCTCATCGCTGCACTGGCAAAGTGGGGTTGTTCCCGGAGAGCTCACTCTCGGCCGTGGTTTCTCAGTGTATAATGTATGGTGCTCTCCCTCAACATGCGAGTAGGGTGAGACAACACCATTCTTTAGTCCAAATAATACCCTACTTTATACTATATTATTGTCATTTGTTTAATGTAAAGTCAGTCTTACATTGGCACTGCTTTAACGTTTGCATTTACCCATAATCCATCGCTGTATTAGATGTGCCAGTATAACTTTTGTAATATGAATGAAGAGCAAAATGTAAAGTTAATCAATACACAATGAAACAATATCTTTATCTATATCACATGTCAAAACTACTTTAATAAAAGAAGATTTCCGTTTTTCATTTCTACTCATTCATACAAAACAAGACAGCAATTCTACTTCTGCATGCACCGGGAGAGTTGATAGAATGGACATTGCTGTTCTTAGGAAATGTTGCACATGGTGGAAATAATGGAAATTAACATTATTAACATTAACATTTAGTGTATGTTTAAAGTTGATACATTGAGGCATGGTAGAATTTCACTTTATATTACAGCAGTATCCGTTTTTAACATTACAATTAGTGTCTGACACTATAGACACATGTTAAAAGTCAACTTTGTAATTTTCCAATTTGTGCAAGACATACAGAAAAATTTAATTACATGCCCCCCTTCCCACGGTGTATATAAAAAGAGACAATAAACACAAAAGTAACATAGGACATAATATACAACACACAGGACTATGTACAATATAAACAGTGCCTACAATTAAATTAATTAATTAATTAAATAAGAGGTAAAAAATAACTTAGTGTAAATATTCTTTAATTTGTGTCAACGTTATAAAAATCCTATTGTATTCAACAAATTAATTATGATACACCACAATGTGCCCTTTCTATCTATTCTAAATCTATGGCCTCACGATTCCACGGCTGCGCAGTGCAGACAATATAATAATATACACACGAGGGGGAGGAGACTACATTGGGAGGGGGCGGGCCGGGGGGAAGGGGGCGGGGCGAAATATCCGGTTTTTCAAATGCCAATGTTGACAGCTATGACTAGAGGGGAGGAGTGGGATGATACAATTTAAATGAAATGAAATTGAACAGTATGACTTTTATATTGTTGTTTGAACACTATTTATTTATTTATGTTTAAGTATTTATTTAAGTATTTTTGCATTTATGTATTTATGAATTCTATTATTTATGTATTTATTAACTGTTAATCCATTATGAATAATTCCGTTTTCCAGATGAGCATAACAACATACAAGTTTAAATGGGCACACCATTTAATTATATTGATTAATAATAATTTAATATAAATACATGTTTATTTATTAGACTTTAAAAACTCAACATTAATGAACAATCAACCATATTAGTCAACTGAAATAGCCTAGACCAGGGGTGGCCAACCAGTCAGAGACTAAGAGCCACAAAAATTACTGTGGTACCACAAAGAGCCACACCATATACCAGCGTTTCTCAACCTTTTTTTTTCAGTCACGGCACCCTTCATGTGTTTATAGGTCTCACCCTCTGGCCTCTGAAGTTGCTAATGTCTTTTTTATTTGGGCCTCACAGGGTTAAAAGTACCCTGTGAGACCCACGGTTGCAAAATTACAAAATCACTTTTAGCCATTTAAAAAATGTTAAAGGGGAACTATTTTACTATTTCTTTCACTATTTGGGCACTTTTACACAATTCCTGTGAGTCTATGGAACACCTAGGTTTTTTTCAAAAAAAAAAATATTTCGAATCAAGTACTCAAAAACCGCATTTTTCTACCTCAAGATCTTAAGCCGTTTTGAGGCTGGGCTTCAACCACTGTGTGGCCTGGTGCCAACTGCCACATTATTATGCAGCTGAGAAATCTCTGACATCACAGATATGCACATTTTCAGATGACTAAGTTCAGTGAGGGTGAATATTGTGAGAGGAGAATTGGAAGAATGCGCCAATATGAGAATTAGAGACATAGATCCTATTAATATAAGTCCACATAGCTAAGAAACAATGGTAAACACTGAAAAAGGCCATTTATGAGATAGTTCCCCTTTAAGCACATGTATAGTCAATTGGTCCTGTTGTTCAGCCTCACAATGCTATTTGATAGTAAATGTGTTTATATGTCCCACCCTCTGGCCTCTGAAGTTGCTAATGTCTTTTTAATTCGGGCCTCACAGGGTTAACCTCTTAAGCCCGAGATATACAGTAAAAGTGTATATTTTCAGCATTACGTTTGTTTACCAATTATTTTAACTGTTATTAGTGAAATATAAGATTATAGAAATCTCAGGGCATTGAGTCGGAAACCGGCGTGGAAGTGGCACATCCAAAAGTGAGTGTAGTCTTTTGAAGGAAGAGACTCAGGGCTTTCAAATTTCGAAAAACTACCCTACCCAGCTCACACCAGCCCCTGTCAATCATCTGACTTCTGGATTAACTTTTTTATTTCTCTTATTTTTTGGGATCATCTCCCACAAACTTGAACGTTATTGCCATAAAACAGAACGCAGTTAGTTTCTCTATCTTTCTGTGAACGTCTTGCAAAAAACGGTGTTGCAATATGATAAAAAATGGTGGAGAAATTTACATTATAAAAAAGATGGCAGAATTCAGTACTGTATCTACAAAACCTTCTGTTTAATCATCTTCCCTTTATTAATTTGCTTAGATTTTTCAGGTCTGTAAATTTTAGCATGGTGTTATTCACAGTCAAAGATAAAAAACTTTTTAAATAGAATTGATATTCTCCTTTGGTTCATTACAATTTACTCAAGCCTAGTAACAGACACACTATTTCTGACACTGATCCATATATGTCCCTAGATTCAGATACCAAGAACATGCAAATGGATCATTTAATTTTTTTTGTAAATGTTTATTCTACGTCCTTATGGAATGAGTGACATAAAAAAAAAAGTAAAAAAGATTTTTTTTTATGGATGGAAGAGCCGCACATTGACGGGCAAAGAGCCGCATGCGGCTCGCGAGCCGCGGGTTGGCCACCCCTGGCCTAGACTATGCCCACATCAGCAGCCAATATGTAGGCTCCTGGCTGCCAGGGCAGGTAAATAGAAATACTGACATCTAGTTAAAAACACAACCAGATAAATAAGATGTAATATCCCATACCGAATCAATCTCAGGAGATGTTTCAGTCATGAAGAACTGTGAAACCTGTGCTTGGGTCCTCTGAGTTCTTATATTTCTGGAATATTTTTGTTCTCCTGAGGCATGCTGTTTGACGTCAGTCAGTCCACCATGCGCCACAGAAAACACACACCTACACACTTTGCAGTTTGCTTTATAAACATCTCCACTGACGCTATCAAGCCAGGGGTTTGCCAGTTCCCACTCAGGTCTGTACTTCTGGAGGTGTTTTGTCTTTTTAGGATGCGGTGGAGTGTCTGCTGTACACATTTTCAAACAGCCCGGTGATGCAGTGACTGAGCTGAGCAGAAGTAACTTGAGGATTGGCACAACGGCACAGAACGTTGTAGCAACGTGAAAGCGCAAATTCTCATTGGTCGTGAGCTGCTGAGTGCACGCCCATCATACCAGAGTTGCCAAGTCTGTTTATTTTCCGCAACTTTTGGACACAATTTTGCTTGTTTTTGGCTTGTTTTTGTAGGTCGGCTGGCTCATTTCTCTCACAATACTGGCAACCTTAAAATACGGGACAAAGTGCATCCCGTATCAGTTCAATACGGAACAAGTCTTTTAGTTTCCAATTACGGGACGATTCCGTATTTAACGGGACGGGTGGCAACCCTAGTGGGAGCCAACACACGGGCATCGATCACGAGGACGTCCCACACTCACCTACGTGGACATACTCAGGAGAGATGAGGGAACAGAAAGCACTGGCGAGCTAGCCAGATGCATGGAGGATCGGGATGACTGGAAGCACCGATGGAGGGCCCGTCCGAGGATGACCTAGATAGATAGATAGATAGATAGATAGATAGATAGATAGATAGATAGATAGATAGATAGATAGATAGATAGATAGATAGATAGATAGATAGATAGATAGATAGATAGATAGATAGACAGACAGACATGCACCATAGACATTCATGTTATGAGTGGGTGTGCTGGTGGCAAGATGGCCGCCATGTGGCAATGTCTGTCTCCATTGGCCAGCAGCGCGGGTGAGTCATCTAGCCTTTATATATGTCTATGGTCTTGATCCTTGATCCTAACTTGATCTGGACTTCGTTCCTTCCTTCCTTCCCATCAGCCACAGGATTCCCAAGGAGCAGTGGTGGCTGAAGCTCCGCCCCCTGATGAAGATCCTGGCCAAGTACAAGACCAGCTACGACATCTCGGACTCCGGTCAGCTGGAGCATGTGACGCGCATCCGACCCAAAGACACCGACGCCTCAGCCATCTGAGTCGCACCGAGCTGCCGCCCCACGTCACTCAAAATGGTCGCTTGGCGTCACCGAGCTAGCCAGCTAACTTAGCGAAATATTCTGATACAACTTTGTATTTTCTAGCGCACCCACCCAAATAATGATATAATTTACCTAGATGACAATCATCTAGATGATTTACTAGAAACGACAAGTTAGAAAATAACAAGCTATAGGATCTATTAGTGAAGCTATCTGGCTAACTTATTTATGCTACATGAACACCGTGTGGAGAAAGACTAGTGATTCTAGAGAGACGGGGTTGAGCGATGGAGCCTTTTGTGTCTAGTTCTCATATTATTTTTTAACAGCACTTTGAATCCCGTAATTTATTCCCAAAAGCTGCTTATATAGAGGCTACATGAGCCAGAAGGATCCCGTTACATAGATGTGAGGCCTTGTTTTTGCTGAAAACCTGGACAGTTGAGGTTCCTTGGATTGGATAGACTGTCTTTATAGTAGTTCAATCTTATAGCCTATTGATTCTATAGTAATTCAATCTTATATTGATTCTTTAGAACAGCAGTCTCCTTAAAACAAGTGAAAGAAACTCCGTTAACAGGGTGCACTTTCACGTTTGTCTCAAATACAGTTCAGCGTGTTTCGAATTTCTAATTAAAAGTGAGCTGAATTGCATTTAAACACGTAAAACCAAATGTTTTGCTTGTTTAAAAAAGAAAAGAATGGTTAAGATGGACATTTCTTTGCAGTGTAGGGAGGCGACTAGCCTACAATCTTCCTTACACTTGAATCCATCGACACACTGCAAGAAGGTTGGAACTGCAAGTTGTTTTGTTCAAGGCATTAGGGGGTCCCGGCCATGTGGCCTCGTCACCTGCTAGTGTGTGCGGTGTGTTGTGTCGTCACCTCTGCTATGTGTCCACGACTGGCTTTATGTGTGGCATCTTAAAAAAAGGGAGTAATTAACCCCCAAAATCATACGAGTAGGTCCCATTGTATTCTGTAGTTTGGCTGTGAAGAGGCGGATGTCTGATATGAGACAATGTGTCATTAACCTTGTTTCAAAGTGTTGACGGTGTGATGAGTGTCCTATCAAAGTATTAAAGCGTTGATGACAGTTATGAGAAATTATGTGTCCTTATCTCTGCGATGATTCCCTGTGACATGATAATTATGGAAGGGATGAAGGGAGAAAGGGTTGAAACAGGGGAGGATACATTATACTTCTATAGGAGAGTAACAATCTCAACACAGAATTGAGAATTCTAAAAACATTAAATCGATACATTGTATTGACATTTAAAACTATTGATTGTTCTCAGTGGTGGAAAGTAACTAAGTATTTTTAGTCGAAGTACTGCACTGAAGTACATTTTCGAGCTACTTGTACTTTATGTGAGTATTTTCACAACTCCACAACATTTCAAGGAAAATATTGTACTTTTTACTCCACTACATGTATCTGAACCCATCAGTTACTAGTTACTTTGAAGAAAAGGATTTTGCATAGAAAACATAATATACAAAATTAAACATTTATGAAGATTATATACTTACACATTTGAAGCCTGTCAACTTCAAGAGGACGTAATCAGAGCAGCATAACTGGACCACATACCACTTTAACAACCTATAGAGGTCAATGGATACACAAACGTCACATAGAATGTGTACTTTTACAGGGGCGGCTAGGTGGTGTAGTGGGCAAGGCACTCGCCACCAGTGTGGAGACGCTAGGATTCGCGTGTTCGAATCCAGCTCTCCACATTGTTTTCAGTTTAGCTGGTCGTCCGCAGTAATACACATTGGCCGTATTACGGGGAGGGAAAACTGAAGGGTGGGGATCGAACGTTGTGAACAAGCGACTCCTACAAGTCGGTTGGTGCGCCTGCGCAGTAGAATCAGGAAGTGTCGGGGGCAGCGTGAGCCTCCCACGCGTTACTCCTCGACACTGAGAGATCGAGCTGCGCAGGTGAAAAGATGCGACTGCTGTTACCTCAAGTACCGGAGGGGACTTGTGCTATGTATGACTTAGTCCACATTGCAGCCGGCTTGTGGGAGGCAAGAAACAGCGTTCGTGACAGGGGAGGGTTGAATTGGATGATACGAAATTGGGATGGGAGAAAAATATAGAAAAATGGGAGAAAAAGTGGATCAAAAAAAAAAGAATGTGTACTTTTACTTTAGATACTAAGTACATTCAATAGCAAATACTTTGCTACTTTTACTTAATTAAAATTTGAATGGAGGACTTACTTTTACCAGAGTACTCATTTATCTGAGTATTTCTACAGTACTTTTACTTAAGTAAAGGAACTGTACTTATTCCATCACTGATTGTTCCTCTTCCCTACGTCTCATGTTTTACTCGTTTGCCGTCCAACCTGGACACGTGTCGATTTTTACCAACCTACTTTCAGTTCCGCGTTCCGCGATCTGATTGGCCACTGACGTTTCTCTCAGCGCCTAGTTACGCCTAGTTCTATCACTGGTTAAGCTTGGCGACTCTTTTGAAGTTGGTTATGGTTAGAGTTCGTCTTTAGAGCAGGGCGATAGACCACCAGCCCTGATTCCAAACTCTAACCTTAACCAACTCCGAATGAGTCGCCAAGCTTAACCAGTGATAGAACTAGGCGTTAGCTAGCTAGCAGGCTGTTAGAGGCAGAACTAGGCGTAACGCGATTGGCGCTGAGAGAAACGTCAGTGGCCAATCAGATCGCGGAACCCGAACACGGAACTGAAAGTGCGTTGGTAAAAATATTTACGCAACCTGGACGCGTGTAGATTTTTACCAACCCACTTTCAGTTACGTGTTTGGGTTCCGCAATCTGATTGGCCACTGACGTTTCTCTCAGCGCCAATCGCGTTACGCCTAGATCACTGGTTAAGCTTGGCGACTCTTTCGAAGTCGCTCTCTTTCAAAGTTGGTTAACACTTTGGTTGCCATGGGTTAAATTCATGATATACCATAGGTTGTCGGCTCTATTTGTCTATGGAGAAGTACCCCTTCTTTGCATGGCTATAACTTTTTAAATTCTATTGCTACATTGCCATTATTAGGGCCCATTCAAAGTCCTATATGTATTGTTCATTGTGTAGCAACGTTAAACTTTTTCATTCACATATTCATAGTAAAGTATGGTCTAATGTATAAGTATGCTTTCATCTCTTTCTGCAGCTTTCTCCAGAACGTGATCTATAGCCCCAAATACATTATATTGATGATGCAATACAGTTTTATGGCAATCAGCGCGATATAAAAAATTCCAACTAGACGTACTTCTAGAAGTTACTACACGTCATCTGATGTTGACCGGATGGGCTAGGGGGCGTTTATAATTCCGTGGGCAGCGTTATACCAATCATCTAATGTGGGTCAAATGTTGATAATAGCAGTTAGTATCGAAGACGGTAACGTTACACGCTAAAACTCACCCCAGTCTCCGCGCGCCGTTGGGCGATCATCGTAGAGTAGACATTTTATCATTATGGGATGTAGATTTACCCGGTCCATCTCCAGCTTGTATAATGGTATATACGTCCAAATCATGTTGTTTATCGAGTTATTGGCAATCGATCACTGTGTATTGTGACGAGCTAGAATGCCGGGACCTATAGCGAGTGCCCGAAAGTAATACGGCCGTCCAGCACAACCTCTATGCCACTTCCTGTTAAGCGATTGCGCCGATCGGCCACCAGATGGCGCTCCTGAACCGCCAGAGAGCTCAGTGGGTCCTCCTAGTGGATCTCAGGCCAGCGGAGGGGACATATGAATCCGATCGCAGATTTTTGAAATATTGATATAAGGATGCTGTAAAGCGTCCTCCGGCAACTTGAGCATGGCCGGGAATGACGCTTTTAAGCGTTTCCTGGCAGCCAAAGTGTTAAGGTTAGAGTTTGTCGGTGGTCTATCGCCCTGCTCTAAAGACAAACTCTAACCTTAACCAACTTCGAAAGAGAGCGACTTCGAAAGAGTCGCCAGGCTTAACCAGTATACTAGCAGGCTGTTAGAGGCAGAACTAGGCGTAACGTGATTGGCGCTGAGAGAAACGTCAGTGGCCAATCAGATTGCGGAACCCGAACGCGGAACTGAAAGTGGGTTGGTAATCTTTACGCAACCTGGACATCCAGGTCTCTAATGTGCACGTCAGCCCTGGAGGCCACCTGCTGGCATGGCCAAGGTACTGCATGTATGAGGTGCAAAGTGAATCCTAAGAGAAGACAAATGTCCTTGTCAGAAATAAAGCAGGGCTGGGTATTGAAATCCAATACTTTTTTGACATTGATTGAATTTCTTGAATACTATCGAATATTGAAAACTGTTGCGTTATAAGCATGTTTGTTCCAAGATATACAGCTGGTGATTGGCTGTTTCTTCTGTTCAACCAATCCAAATGTAACAATGCCTCCGATTGGCTCATTTAGCACATGCAATGCTATAATATTATATATAATATCTCAGCAAAGTAATGCAACATAAAAAATAGTTTTAGTTTAGGTATCGGCACCATGACTATTGAGCCATGTTCACAAGAAACAATTATTACAGAGCATGTTCCCATGAGTTCAAAGGTCCCATGAGTACAAACCTTAAAGGAACATGCCAACATTTTGGGAAATTAGCTTCAGAGAGAGACAAGAATATAGATATCAGTTTCCTCTCTGTGCGTTCAGTAGAAAGCTATCTGGCTGCATGTTAGCCTAGCTTAGCACAATGAATGGAAGCGGACAGTGACGGGTAGCCTAGAAGACATTGTCCAACTAACACCTCTCCCGAAGGCTACCCGTCACTGTCCGCTTCCATTCATTGTGCTAAGCTAGGCTAACATGCAGCCAGATAGCTTTCTACTGAACGCAATGAATGAATGAATGAAAACTTTATTTAACAGATTGCAGAATGGGTACAATACAGTACGGCTCAATACACACAATTGTTAAGGGGATGCAGACCAGAGAAAGACGTTTGTCTTGTTTACATCAGGGTCCCCCATTTTCAATTCATAGTGACATTTATGACATACACAACATACATGACATCATGACATTTATGACATAGGGACATACAGGTATATACAGTAGCACACAGAGAGGAAACTGGCATTTATCTTCTTGTAGTAAGCTAATTTCCCAACATGTTGGCGTGTTCCTCTATGGACATTTAAGGTTTAGAAATATTCAACAATTATTTAGGTAGATGTTCTAAAGTGCAGGTTGAAGTACATTTAGAGATTAAGGCCCCAAATAAGTGACCAGTAACCAGGAGAACCTCCCCAAACTGAAGCAGCATCACTATAGACTGAAGCATCATCACTATAGACTGAAGCAGCATCACTATAGACTGAAGCATCATCACTATAGACTGAAGCAGCATCACTAGACTGAAGCATCATCACTATAGACTGAAGCATCATCACTATAGACTGAAGCAGCATCACTATAGACTGAAGCAGCATAATCACTATAGACTGAAGCAGCATAATCACTATAGGATGAAGCAGCATCACTATAGACTGAAGCAGCATCACTATAGACTGAAGCAGCATCACTATAGACTGAAGCATCATCACTATAGACTGAAGCAGCATCACTATAGACTGAAGCATCATCACCTCTATAGACTGAAGCAGCATCACTATAGACTGAAGCAGCATCACCTCCATAGACTGAAGCAGCATCACTAGACTGAAGCATCATCACCTCTATAGACTGAAGCAGCATCACTATAGACTGAAGCAGAATCACCTCTATAGACTGAAGCAGCATCACTATAGACTGAAGCATCATCACCAAGGCCAGATTAAGACTTCAGAGGCCCCTGGGCCAGATTCTTGTGGAGGCCCCCCCACACACGTGCACGCAGTGGCGTTTTTATATGTCACTTTAAAAAATATATAGAATATTTAGAAGTGGTGGGCTCTGAGGGCCAAGCTAAAAGGACTTTGATCACCCCTGCCCACTTTGACAACCTAGGATGGCTTAGAGTAGACGACAGAGTACAGCAACTTGCAATGGGCCTCGTCTACAAGATACACTACACGACCAAGGTACCCATGTACATGTCAAAATACTTCCCAAAGGTCAGTGAATACCACGATCACAACACCAGAGGGAGCTCCACAAATCATGTTAAACCCAGATTCAGCTCAAACAAGGGACTAAACACGTTTCGCAATTATGCCACATCAATGTGGAACGCCCTACCCAAAGCTGTAAAGGAATGTGAATCACTACCCACTTTCAAAAACACTCTCAAAGAACACCTACGGGAGACTGCAATTCGAAACTGGCCCCTGTAAATGTCCTAACACAACCCCCTCCAATGTACAGTAAATGACCAAGTATGGTTGTCAATATTCCAATGTACAGTTTTGCTTGTACAGTGTGTCCCCCCCCCCCCCCCCCCACCCACCGAACCACCTCCAATGTACAGTCCCCCCCACCCCCCCCCCCCCCACCTACCCAACCTCCTCCAATGTACAGTTTCTACGTCAAATGTATATACTCTCTTTTCTGGACTCATTTCCTATCACAAACAGTACTGTATTTGCAAATCTGGTATGTCATAAATGTATAGATGTAGCAGTACTGTCTATCTGTATGTCATGTATGTCATATATGTTATGATGGATTGAAAATGGGGGACCCTGATGTAAACAAGACAAAAGTCTCTCTGGTCTGCATCCCCTTAACAATTATTGAGCTGTACTGTACTGTACCCATTCTACAATCTGTTAATAAAGTTTTCAATCAATCAAGAAGAGAAAAGAAACACATCATGTTTAGATGGGGGGGGGATGGCGCCATCCTCAGGAAGAAAAAAAACATGCACACACTTTGGAGACAAGAATATAATATTAGAATAGTAAGCTTACTTTTACGTGAATGTCAATTTAAATTATAATTAGGGAAGGGAGGGGGTTGAAATGTGTTGTTGTCCTGTGTTACTGTCTGTGAATGAATGAATTAATGAAAATTGTATGCAACAGATTGCAGAATGGGTACAAATAATACAGTACGGCTCAATACACACAATTGTTAAGGGGATGCAGACCAGAGAAAGACGTTTGTCTTGTTTACATCAGGGTCCCCCATTTTCAATTCATAGTGACATGTATGACATGCACAACATATATGACATCATGACATTTATGGCATAGGGACATACATGACATACAGGTATATAGTACTGTTACATTTGTGACATATATGATATGCAAATATACAGTACCGTTACCCATAGATCCTGACGGAGAGTATATACATATCATGGGGAGGGGACTGTACATTAGGAGGGGGTGGGTGGGTGGGAGAGAAATATACTTACGGTGGCGAGAGAATATATACATTACATATGGTGGGGAGGGGACTGTCTATTAGGTGGGGGTGGGGCTGTATGTATGTATGTATGTATGTATGTATGTATGTATGTATAAAAGAAAAAAAATACAATCGGAATATTGACTGACGTTTCTTAGGCGACTCTTTCGAAGTTGGTTAAGGTTAGAGTATGGAATCAGGGCTGGTGTTCTATCGCCCTGCTCTAAGACAAACTCTAACCTTAACCAACTTCGAAAGAGTGCCTAAGCTTAACCGGTGAAAGAAAGAGGCGTCACACGATTGGAGCTACCAGAAACGTCAGTGGCCAAAGAGAGCGCAGAACGCGAACGCGGAACTGGAAATCCGTTGGTAAAAGTATTCAGGTGTCGGGGCTGGGATGTGGAGATGCAAGTTTTGACTTTTTATTGCTGTTTTTACCTCAAACGGAAAACCTCAAACTCTTATGAAGAGGAGAAAAAATACTCAAGATTAGCCACTTGCAGACGTACTGTATATTTTAGTTGATGAAATATTTTTGTTGACTAAATATTTTAGTCATTCATTTCAGTGTCACAGTATGACATCGATCTAAAAAATAAGAAAAAAAATAAATAAAAATGTGGGGCCTCTAGTGACGGGGGCCTCCAAAAAAATTTAAATTAAAGTTAAAAAAAAAATTATAATAATTTGGGGCCTCTTGTGACAAGGGGCCTCCAAAAGACCTCTAGTGACGAGGGGCCTTCAACATTTTTTAAAGTTTAAGTAAAAAAACAATTAAAAAAATGTTGGGGCCTCTAGTGACGAGGGGCCTCCAAAAAAATTTTTTTTTTTTTTTTTTTTTTTTTGGAGGCCCCTCATCACTAGAGGCCCATGGGCCGCGGCCCGGACGGCCCGGTCGTTAATCCGGCCCTGATCATCACCTCTATAGACTGAAGCAGCATCACTATAGACTGAAGCAGCATCACCTCTATAGACTGAAGCAGCATCACTATAGACTGAAGCATCATCACCTCTATAGACTGAAGCAGCATCCCTATAGATGCTGGATGGAGGAGTACAAGACTACAGTCTATACTCTGCGCAAGGCTGTTAAACTTGACAAGATGGAGGCACAAATGGCACAGAATGACACAAGAGGCTTATGGCGGGGACTGCGGATGATAACTGACTACAAAGTCAGTGCCCCCTCAATGGGGAGCGACGACGCCTCTCTCGCGGACCAGCTCAACTCCTTCTACGCACGGTTTGGTGTAAAAAGTGGTGACGCTAGCTCACCGGCTAGTGACGTCACTGGCGTGCCGGCTGTCGTGGGGGGACGGGGACGGGGACGCTCTCTCATTGACGGAACACAGTGTGAGAAGAGCATTTATGCGGGTGAACACCGGGAAGGCTGCTGGCCCAGATGCTATAACAGGACGCATACTTAAGTCCTGTGCTATCAACCCTGTGTTCACCACCATATTTAATCTATCCCTGGCGGAATCCGTGGTACCTGCCTGCTTCAAGGTGTCTACCATTATCCTAGTACCAAAGAAATCCTCCCCAACAGGTCTCAATAACTACAGACAGGGCCGCCTCAGGGGGTGTGCGAGCAGTGCGGTCGCACAGGGCCTCGCGGGAAGGGGGGCCTCGGAAAAAAAAAAAATAAAAAAGAAATATATATATTATTATTATTTTTTTTTTGCGAGGCCCCCATTCCCGCGAGGCCCTTTTTCATCACAGACCTAAAATCTAGTTTTGCTTATATGCTTATATATTTCACATTAGACACGTTTGTAGAATGTGTCTGACTTGTTCCTGGGTCTGCAGTGACATACTATTGGTTTCAACGAAGGGAGTGGAGTGGTTACTTACTTGTGTAGTACACCGGCGTGAGTCAGCTGCGTTTGACTATTTCGCGCGTGCAGCTTTTGACTATTATGCTTAGTTATGCCAGCCAACTCGAAGAGGTCGGTCATTATCAGTCGGTCGGTCACCAAGGAACGTTGACGAAAGGCGGGACAAATGGCCGGAGCCTTGTCATGATGCAGTCGGGATATAGCCATGATGATGTCGGCTAGTAGCTAGCTTAGCTAAAGGCTATCTAGCGTTAGCTAACCTAGAGACATGCAGCCAAGATGAAGAGGATGGTCGTTTGGCAGATGAACTTCGTCAACTCCACGCGGTTGTCTCCATCCTCTTGGACGTTTGGTGAGTTTTTAACCTATTCTATTAACTCTATTCTATTCCCGCCGTGGACATCGCTCTCTCTCTCTCTCTCTCTGGAGCTAAACTGGCCGACTAGCTGTTGTAGTACTACTAGTAGCTAACGGTGTGTGCCTGGTGTCAGCACCTGCTGTATGTAGCCGCATAGCTTGCTTCTGCGTTAGCTAATGGTTAGCGATAGCCTGGTTGAGCTAACTGTTAGCCAGTTAGCTGTTTAGCTTCGACGTTCGTTTGGGAACGTTCGTTTGATGCTATCAGTTAGCCTTGAGTTAGCTGTTAGCTTGTGCTACGACCATTGACATTAGCCGTGAGAATAGCAGGGGGTTCTGGCACTCTGACTACGACATCATCTTTGACAGAAGATGTAGTCGGGCCTGCACCATGACAAGGCTCTGGCCATAGCTTATTTTTGTCCCGACAGCGAGAGGCCTTTCGTCAACGTGGAGACCTGTGTTGCGGCCTTTCGCCCTGCGTTCCTTGGTGCAGGTAAGATTAATGAAAATGTCATGACATTACCCCACTCTTCCTTCCTTCCCCTCCCGAATGTTTTGTTAATAACGATGTTTTTTTCCAGGCAAAACATATGCTACTTCACAACATTTGGAGATACGACATGTGCTGTGTGTGAATGTCTTGGTCGTTTGTGTAGCTTGGGTAGCGTTGGGCCATTGGCCAAAGCTGTGTGTGGCCTGGTGTCACAGTACCTGGCTAGCCTATTTAGCTGATGTCGGCCATTGGCTCCTTGCTGCTTTGGTTTCTCTGGTATAGACCCTCTTCTCTTTGGATTTAAGTGTTGATCTTTGTCCTTTTGGATCTCTCATACATGCTCTCTCTCTAACACACACACACACACATGCTCTCGCTCTCTCTCTTTCTAACACACACAGTCTGCCTATGGCGGCCTTTCTCGATGGCTAGGCTGTGCTCGCTGAGTCTGTACCTAGTCAAGGATCTTCAGTCACAGTGCTCAGGTATTCTGCCACTGTGTACTCTCTGTTTAGGGCCAAATAGCATTTCAATTTCTTTCCAATGTGTGTCTCTCTCTCTCTCTGTACACTGTATATTGACTGTAGAACGGGAGCTCTCTCTCGCTCTCTTGCTATATGTTGACTGTATCATGCCCCGCCTCGGGCAGCGCTATTATTTAAGAATATGTTGACTGTATGGGGGGGGGGGGGGCTCGCGTTTAAATCTCGCACAGGGCCTCGCATTTCTCCCAGGCGGCCCTGACTACAGACCGGTGGCACTCACCTCTGTGGCCATGAAATGTTTTGAGAGGCTGGTTAAGGATCACATTTGTGCCTCCCTCCCTAGTGATATGGACCCTATGCAATTTGCATACAGGCCAAACAGGTCCACTGATGATGCGGTCTCCCAGGTACTGCACAGCACCCTCTCTCACCTAGACCGCCAGAAGGGGGGCTATGTGAGACTGTTGTTCATTGACTACAGCTCAGCGTTCAACACCATAGTCCCCACCAGACTGGTGGACAAGCTGATCGAGCTGGGTCTGAGCTCCGCTCTGAGCGCCTGTATACTGGACTGTGTTCTGAGCCCCCTGCTGTACTCACTATACACACATGACTGTGTGGCCAAGTTCAGCTCCAACTCCATAGTGAAGTTTGCGGACGACACAGTGGTGGTGGGGCTGATCTCGGACAACGACGAGAAGGCCTACCGGGAGGAGGTTGAGGTACTGGAACGCTGGTGCCAGGACAACAGCCTGCTCTTGAACATTGGTAAAACCAAGGAGCTGATCGTGGATTTTAGGAGAAGACAGCAGGGGACACACACACCACTGAGGATAAACGGGGCTACCGTGGACAGGGTGAGCAGCTTCAAGTACCTGGGGGTCCACATCTCAGAGGATCCGACATGGACAACACATAGACTCAGTCGTAAAAAAGGCGAAGCAGCGCCTCTACCACCTGAGACAGTTAAGGAAGTTCAGAGTATCTGGGAAGATACTCCAGTCCTTCTCCGGAGCTGTAGAGAGCATCTTGACTGGAAACATCACTGCCTGGTATGGAAACAGCACGGCACAGGACAAGAAGGCCCTACAGCCGAGCGTACCACGGGTATTGCACTACCACCCCTGCAGGTCCTATATAACAAGAGGGGAAAATCCAGAGCCTGCAGAATAATGAAAGACCCTCACCACCCCAACAACAGCCTGTTCAAGCTGCTGCGGTCAGGCAAACGCCTGCGAACACCAGCAACTAGGACAGAGACTTCGGCTCAGCTTCTTCCCCCAGGCCATCAGAGCCATGAACACTGAACTCTCCACACACAAGCACACATGAGCACACACACTGTACACGCTCACACACTAGCAGCCACTTTAACATGAGCACACACACACACTCATGCTGCACACACTCACACTTATGGTCACTTTACAAAAGGAAAGGTCACTTTAAGAATAGTATAGTATAACTTGAGATTGTATAATATAGCATTGTATAGCAGTGTACATAAAGACCCAGTGCCTCATCCGTAGCTAACAGTGTATTGCACTATCACAGGACCTAGCATGTCCTACCATGCTCTGTAAAAACTCATGTACATATACCGATATGCCCTACTTTGATTACTTGTATTATTGCACAATGTCGTTCTATTGGATTCTTATTATATCATTATTATTGTATTATGCACAATCGTTGCGGGCAATACCCCCCGCATTTCATTGTATACTTGTATGCCGTGACAAATAAAACTCTTGACTTGACTAGACTGAAGCAGCATCACTATAGACTGAAGCAGCATCACCTCCAGACGTCTCCTACCTGGTTGATGACTATTTTTTCCGCTTTAAGTCATTCACTCATCTCCAGACAAGCTGCTCCCGTTTTTAATTTCTTTCCCCCTTCTTTTTCTTGTGTGTGTGTACATTTATGAAATGTATTTTAGTTGAGTCAAGAACCAAAATTCCGTGACCATTCTCTGGCTAAGATGTTTTGATGATCGATTTGACTTCTATGGACCTTTTATAAAATATTTAGCCCCCGTGTCCCTCCCAAAAATCCCGGCATTTTTTGTCAGGTGGCCAAATCCAAAATACCTGCTGACGCCATCTTGAAAAATTTACTTTTGATCCAGAGAACCTAGAATCATGTATGAATACACTTTTTATGTGTAAGTCAACCATGACTATTCCAATTCTGACATCAGTTTGACTCTATGACATCAATTTGACCGAGAAATCCAAGATGGCCACCATCCAGTAGAGCGAAAATGTCTAAACCAATTTTACCATGGTACTGCTGTACTTTAAACAAACTACCTTCATAAGGATCTCAGCAAAATAATTGATGAATGAACAGTATGACAAGATAATTAATTATACTTCAAAATACGCTCTTAAATAGCTGTAACTTCAACAGGTTAACAATGAAACCACTTTAAACATGTCATGATCAGTCCGAATCAGAGCATTCTGCCTCACTAGATTCTGAATCATCAAGATTCCAATGAATCACCCCTCCTCCTCCATATACATTATCATCTCCCTTCTCATCATCATCCTCCTCACTCTCCTCACTTTCTTCAGCTGGCCCTGGTGCAGGCAGATGTGTTGGGAGAGCAGGTCGTGTGTGGCGGACAGGGCGACAGCGACCACCCACCAGCTCCCAGCCATGTCAGAGTGTTGCTTCAGGGAGGGGTGGCGCACTAGATATGCCAAGTAGTTGGCACAGAGGCGTAGGCTATCTGCATCTGGAGGGAGATGGATGAAAATGTGTTCTTCATTCTCTTCCACTTTGTGGCATGTGCCTCAGCCATGGTGCTACTCTTCTTGTCGCCATAAATAACATGTCGTGTACACTCGAACAGCTCCTCTACCACCTTAGTCTATTTGCCATCCCATAGAGATTGATTGATTGAAAACTTTATTAACAGATTGCAGAATGGGTACAATACAGTACAGCTCAATACACTTTCGTCTTGTTTACATCAGGGTCCCCCATTTTCAATTCAGCATAACATATATGACATACAGATAGACAGTACTGCTACATCTAGACATTTATGACATACCAGATTTACAAATAGTCGTTTTTGATACAAGAAGAGTCTAAAAAAAGAGTATATACATTTGACGAAGAAACTGTACATTGGAGGAGGTTGGTAGGAGGGGTGGAGTTGGGTAGGTGGGGTGGGGGTGAAACTGTACATTGGAGGTGGTGGGGTGGGGTTGGGTAGGCGGGGTGGGGTAACTGTACATTGGATTATCGACTAAACCTTACTTGGTCCCAAGAAGAGGGTCTTGTGTATTATTGGGTTTAATAGGACATTTATTGTACATTGGAGGGGGTTGCGTTAGGACATTTACAAATGTCAAATTGATGTCATAGAGTCAAACTGATGTCAGAATTGTAATCGTCATGGTTGACTTAAACAACAAGTGTATTCATAAATGATTCTAGGTGCTCTGGATAAAAAGTTAATTTTTCAAGATGGCGTCAGCAGGTATTTTGGATTTGGCCATCTGACAAAGAAATTCCGGGATTTTTGGGAGGGACACAGGGCTAAATATTTTATAAAAGGTCCATAGAAGTCAAATCAATCATCAAAACATCTTAGCCAGAGAATGGTCACGGAATTTTGGTTCTTGACCCAACTATTTTGTTCCTCAGGAGGAATCTGTGGGTGTTGGACTGGGTGGGTTGTGCTTGGGTCAGTATATGCATGATTGTATCGTCTTGTATTGTGCGTTGTCTTGTATTGTGCGTTGTCTTGTATTGTGTTATGTATTGTATTTCTTGTTACTCTGCGTTTAGGACCCCCTCGAAAACTAGATTGTTCATTACAATAAATACATTTAAAAATGTCAAATTCAGCATTTTGTTGCGATGCTCATGAATGACACATTGTTGTATTTCAACATGATAATTTAATGGTCACATTTCTCATAAATACGGTCATTCTAAAAGCAAGGGACATTTTTGTACACATTTGCACACATTCCTTTTAGAGGTACTAGTATTCATAGGATATATTGTTTTCTGATGTCAAATAATATCAAACTATGTAAAGAAATGAAATGTATTCTTCAATTTATGAACACGGACATTGAATATTCAGGTTAGGGAGGATTAGAACATAGCTTGCATACGTTGCACTGCCTCTTAATTCCAAGTGCTTTAAAAAACAAACAAAAATAACCTTGTTATTACATGGCAACTGGCAAGTATTATATTAAAGGGACAATTCACCAAAAATAAAGCTGATGTTTTATGAGCAAAACCTCACACATATGCCCAAAAGGTTGCTATTGTGTTGTGATTTAGGATGTGCTAACCATTGGTCCTGACCAAGCCTGGGTGGAATTTTCAGATGTATTTTTTGTATGTATACTGTATAACAATATAATAGTGTAGTATAAATAGTATGATTTAGTTATAGTATAATACAAATAATAATACAATTATATAGTACAATAGTATAGTATATATAAGTATAATACATTATATAATAGAACAGTGTACTATAAATATCAGTGGCGAAGCGTACCGGAGTTAACCGGGCCTTCATAATCTTAATATTATATATTATTAATATTATATTCCAAATAAAATAAGTCCCTCGATACTCCGTGCTGCTGCTGACTTGAAATAAAATAGACCGTTCTGTGGGCAGTCGGCCCGACACTAAACAGCAGTCTGTTATAATCACATTTGTATGAGCTAACGAATTCCGTTATATTGGACATTTGTATTAATTATATCAAGCGAAGAATTGAGAAAGCAGAGAGAGACGGCAACATTATCGCGTGGTTCAACGTTGCGTGATCGCTGAAACCAATGCCGATCTCCGCCTCCCAGCGAGTTGTCATTATTAGACATGCATGGTGAAGCAACAACGAAACAAATGTAACTATTTTTATTAAATATATAGATAAATGTGTGTGTATAAATGAATGAACCTCAGTAAATATGCAATTTAACTGATAGATACACAAAATGTATTTATTTATGTTAATGCATTGTGATGATGTTTTCATTTCTGATAAATAAGTATGTACATTTAGTTTGGTTTGGTAAACATTGCACTATGAACAGTTCTTCTTCCTGTTCCTTTCGGCCATGGAATTTAGTGGATCATATTAAGTGAACTATGTATACTGAAGACACTGTTGGACTGTAACAATTCCATGTACGAATAAATAGAAATGATGATGATGTATTATAGGTGAAAAGCCCCTTTAATCAACATGTTTATTAAATAATCTGACACTGCGTATTGAGTCTTACAAAAATAAGTACTGATGGGTGTTATTTTACAACCCATGAAGGGTCTTTCTTGATAGTCTCATTTTCTGGGCCCAGAATGGCGACTCCACACGTACTCTGTCCAGTTCCCAGGTACCTTAGAGAACAGAATATCAATGAGCATTCTACAAGTTAGTATTTAATATGCATTTAATACATAAGCAAATTCATAGTCTCAGTCTCAAATTCTATACCGAGTGGTTGACCTATAAAAGCAGGATATAACTTTACAGGAAACTGATGCCTCTGCCACTGTTTCAAGCTATGATGCATGAAAAAGTACTGGTCATTTTTACTATGACATTATGAAACATACTGTATGTTCTAAACAACCAGGCGAGCATAAAGGGGCACTTCACCAAAACAATGCAGATTTATTTTGCACATAATCTCACAGACATCCCAAAACTGACCCGAGGATAGCTCAAACAAGGGACTAAACACGTTTAGCAATTATGCCACATCAATGTGGAATGCCCTACCCACAGCTGTAAAGGAATGTGAATCACTACCCACTTTCAGAACCACTCAAAGAGCACCTACGAGACTGCAATTCGAAACTGGCCCCTGTAAATGTCCTAACCCAACCCCCTCCAATGTACAGTAAATGTCCTAACCCAATAATACACGAGACCCTCTTCTTGGGACCAAGTAAGGTTTCGTCGATAATCTAATGTAGTTACCCCCCACCCCACCTCATCAAAAAACATGCACGCATTCATGATGAAACATAATACCTATTATATACATTTGATTTGGAAAGAGTAGCGTGTCCAGGTGAGAAACGGCAACGCTTTTAGTGAAATTCACGTTTTGCTGCATATCGTCGTTTTCTGGGATTAGACAGGATCACTCTAAAACTATACTTATATTCACCACGGTATAACACGCAAACGTATTGATGGAAAAATGCATTATTTTTCACATATTGAACGATAGATAGTTTATGTCAAATGGGCCATAGTATTGTATCCATAGCTATACTATAGAATATATATATAGCCCTGCAAACACTGCCACTTATTCCTATCTTTTAGAGCGTTGACGTGGTAGGAACTAAGATGCTCTAGGCCTCCAACGCTGAATGAGTTAATTACAGCTCAATGCAATGATAAGGTAGCAGTCCCTATAAAACAATGTATTGAAATTAGGGATGCTCGATATTGGCTTTTTTACCGATACCGATATACCGATATTGTCCAACTCTTAATTTCCGATACCGATATCAACCGATACCGATATATGCAGGGTTTCCCCCCCAAAAAACTGAATAATTTCAGGTAATTAACATTACATATCTCTTGTTGTGGAATTAACACAACAAAGATCGATTCATATTGCGATACTCTTATTTTGAAAATCCCACGAGTCATATCCACCGGCGCCCAGTATTGTGAAACTCCGTGTAGACATTACAGCAGTGTTTGCGTCTGCTGTAAAGCACTACAGAGCGTCTATTTTGCGACCTGATATAAGTCTGTGCAGTTTTTTCCCCGCAACGGGTCAAATGCATCTAACATGAGTTGCATCGTCACCATTCCTTTATGCCCACGTCGCGTTAAATACCTAAATGAACTTAAGCTAAGCAGCTAACCGTGAGAGAGAACAGGAGAACAGAGGGGAAGGAGGAGGGGCGGGGGCAGTCTACCTTTCTGTGGGGGACTGGGGTAGGGGCATTCTGTGTGTGTGTGTGTGTGTGTGTGTGTGTGTGTGTGTGTGTGCGTGTGTGTTACTGAGGATGGACAGATAATGTTGATATTTAAACATGAATACATAATAAATGTATTCATGATCATCATGCAACATAAAACAATTGTAGGACGTTTGGGAGAGGAAGGGGTTTTAGCTTGCGTGTTGTGAGTTCCAAAACATTTGACTTAAAGTTTAAAGTTCAATATATAAAAAGTGAACAGGGGGTCTATTTGTATTAAAAACAATAGATTGTTTTTCATTTAAATGTCTGGAAGAGCTCAAAAATAAAAACAATTGATATTTCCGTAGCCTTTTTTTTGTTGATCTAAATGTGACTGATTGTGTTAAATGGGCACATAATATCGCCTCATATCGATCGCAGGCACCTGAATCGAATCGTATCGTGGCAGACTTTGTGATATCGGCAAATATCGTATCGTTGTCCAAAGAATCTATATCGTATCGTGATGAAACTGGTGATTCCCACCCCTAGTAAACAGCTATATTGACCTTTTTTTTTGTATTTTATTTTTTTATTATTTTTTAAACAAACACATAAACAAACATAACACACGATAAATGTTGCTATTCGATTAGAGATCATTAAATTATTATTACATACAGAATTGTATTATTGTCACCTATAGCATATCTAGTGTCTCCTGGCAGAAAAGCTATTGCACTTCATAACTACATTAGATTAGAACCAAATGTATTGTCATTGCACAGCACAAGTACAACGAAAATAAGTTGGCATCTAACCAGAGAGCAAAAGTAACAGTAAAGTGCATTAATAATATACAATGTATAAGTGATTAAATGTGAATCATCAACGAAAAAAATCATTGCGAGCACATATTTCCCATCCCATAATAATTGTGCCCCCCCCACACACACTTTTCAAACAAAAGTTTCGCCCTTGCATGGTTGATTCTGAGTGGCCTGTTGGGATGTTAGATCCTAATGTGAAAAACTGTGATTATATATGTCTGCACTTTGTGCTAATTTTACCCATGCTATTATTTAACTTATTTTTACTTTTATTTCTACGCCCCACTATCCACTGGGTGCATACTATGACCTTTATCATGTTTTGCAACAGATTACAGAAATTCAAGAAGCCTATTGGAACGTGAGGTTCTGATATGATTTTGATTCATATATCTGCATTATTTTATCCCACTTTATGCTTTGCTCTTGCCGCTTGTTTTACACAGATTGTATGTCTTATTTCTTACTTATGTAAAGCACTTTGAACTGCAATCCCCTGTATGAGAGGTGCTATACAAATAAAGTTATTATTATTATTATTATTATTATTATTCTACGTGGTCCACATCTAAAAAATGCTAACAAATCGTAAGTTAGTGCATGTTTAAAGTTCCCAGGCCTACCTGCCGGCCACGTCCACCACGCTCTTGTTGGTGACGGAGAAAAGTCTCTCTCTGTGTCCCTGCTTCATCTCGTCCGTCATCCCACTCAGGAAGAGACCCATACCTGGGAGACGATGAGACGGAGAGGATGACAAGGGTTACCGGGGGTGGTGGAAAGTAAAGTAAGTATTTTTTACTCAAGTACTGTACTTAAGTACAATTCCAAGCTACTTGTACTTTATGTCATTTTAGGGTACTTTATACTTTTACTCCACTACATTTCAAAGGACATAGTACTTTTTACTCCACTACATTTATCTGAACCCAGCAGTTACTAGTTACTTTGAAGAAAAGGATTTTGCATAGAAAACATGGCAAAAATGGATGAAGATTATATACTTTCACAGAGGACATAATCAGAGCAGCATAACTGGACGACATACCTTTAACATAACCTATAGGTCAATGGATCGAGGAGTGAATGCTCCCAAGCACTGGGATACACAAACGTCATGTAGAATGCGTACTTTTACTTTAGATACTTAAGTAAATTCAATAACAAATACTTCTCTACTTTTACTTAAGTATAATTTTAATGGAGGACTTTTACTTATATATCATCATATCACCTATATCAAACTAGTACCTTTTATATACCATTTATGGGCTATGTAAACAACTTGATTAACCCTTTCACTACCAAATGGTTAACCCTTTCACAATGACACTAGACGGTTAACCATTTCACTACCACACTACAGACGGTTAAACCCTTTCACTACCACACTACAGACAGTTAACCTTTCACTAACACACTACAGACGTTTAACCTTCTGTAGTGTGGTATTGAAAGGGTTAACCTTCTGTAGTGTGGTAGTGAAAGCTTAACCTTCTGTAGTGTGGTAGTGAAAGGGTCAACCGTCTGTAGTGTGGTAGTGAAAGGTTAACCGTCTGTAGTGTGGCTCAAACAAGGGACTAAACACATTTCGCAATTATGCCACATCAATGTGGAACGCCCAAAGCTGTAAAGGAATGTGAATCCCTACCCACATTCAAAACCGCTCTTAAAGAGCACCTACGGGAGGCTGCAATTCGAAACTGGCCACCGTAAATGTCCAAACCCCCCACCCCCTCCTAATAGACAGTCTCCTCCCCACCGCATGTATATATTCTCTCCCCACCGTATGTATATTTCTCTCCCACCCACCCACCCCCTCCTAATGTACAGTCCCCTCCCCATCATAATGTATATACTCTGTCAGGATCTATGGATAACAGTACTGTATATTTGAATACCGTTTATGTCACAAATGTATCAGTACTAAATACCTGTATGTCCCTATGCCATAAATGTCATGTATGTTGTGTATGTCATAAATGTCAATATTTGAAAACGGGGGACCCTGATGTAAACAAGACAAACGTCTTTCTCTGGTCTGCATCCCCTTAACAATTGTGTGTATTGAGCCGTACTGTATTGTACCCATTCTGCAATCTGTTAAATAAAGTTTTCATTCATTCATTCAAAGGGTTAACCGTCTGTAGTGTGGTAGTGAAAGGGTTAACCTTATGTAGTGTGGTAGTGAAAGCTTAACCTTCTGTAGTGTGGTAGTGAAAGGTTAACCTTCTGTAGTGTGGTCGTGAAAGGTTAACCTTCTGTAGTGTGGTCGTGAAAGCTTAACCTTCTGTAGTGTGGTAGTGAAAGGTCTGGTTGGGCCGGCTCACCTTTGTCTGCGGGGGCTACGGGAGAGTCCACCGCTGAGAAGACGGACAGCTTGGCCTCGTCCAGGTCCTGCTGGGTGAACTGGCCTGACCGGGCCCAGTCCACCCCCCGCCGGAATGCTGCCAGGGTCTGCAGCGAGTTAGGATCCCTAAAGGAGGACAGACGCAGGGAAAACGAGTTCCCGATGAAACTGTGGAACTGAGGAACTGTCATGGTTTCTGGAGAGAGACATTGCTGTTGAGTTTTGTGTCATTTTGTGGTGCTTTTGAGTGCCACTAAAGAAGAATACCCATTCAGTTTCATTGTATTGGGCTGACTGCAGACATCTGTACAGCCCGTATCTCCAAACCAGGGATAATCTGGCCAAAACTATCCGGATAAGAGCTCTAATACATAAAGGTGGGATTTTCACAGAGGATGTACTGTGTAGACAGGGACTAGTCTCTAGGAGAGACCACAGGGGATGTAGACAGGGACTAGTCTCTAGAAGAGACCACAGGGGATGTAATAATGAATAATAATAAGTCTCTCTTATTACGCCTAGGCCCATCATCATAAAGTTGCTCTACTTCCAGGACAAGGTGAAAATCCTTCGACTTGCCAGAGAGAGTAAGAGAGTGGAATTCAACGGGTCTCGTGTCTACTTCAACCCAGACCTCAGCGCAGACTTGGCGAGGCGTCACAAGAGCTTCGCCACCATCAAACGCAAGCTCCGCGAACGTAAGATCAAGTACTTTGTTCGCTATCCATGTACATTGTGTGTCACCATTGATGGCAAAGAAGAAAGATTTAACTGTCCCAAGCTTGCTGAAAATGCCTTGATATCTTTACCGAACTCTCCAGAAGATATGCGGTACGAATGATGATGTTTATTATGACTGAGATAGTGCTCGGTAACTCTTCTTATGGTCCGAGCCGGCGTATTAATTAATTGACCGTGTCCTCTCTTCTTCTTAATTCTCCTTTGTTCCTTCATATGAAGTGATGCCTCTGCATTATGAGTTTTGTTCTATTTGTGCCATGTTTATGATTTGGAAATATGTGCTCAATGTTAGCGTGAGCCTACTACATGGCTTCATTATTGGTACATGCTGTTGTGTTTACATTCTGAATGTCGTAGCGTAAATGCGTCACTTCCGGTAGCGCCTACGTGCTTACGTCACGTTAATACCGTGACTAATTCATAGTAGAGATTTATCAGAATGAAAGATTTAAAGTCTTTGATGCCGCCTGTAAATATCAGGCTACAAATTTTCTTTTCTTCTTTTTCTTTCTGGCTTCATTAATGTTACATGCTGTTGTGTTTACATTCTGAATGCCGTAGTGTAAATGCGTCACTTCCGGTAGTGCCTATATGCGTACGTCACGTTAATATCGTGACTAATTCATAGTAGAGATTTATCAGAATGAAAGATTTAAAGTCTTTGATGCCGCCTGTAGATTTCAGGCTACAAACTTTCTTTTCTTTTTCTTTCTCTAAGAATACAGACAGAGCTTTGAGTTTATAGTGAATTCCCATAGACATGCCAGGTACTGCTGGGACATGCTGGGATTTAGTTTTGTGTTATGTATTTATGTTATGTTGTGTGTGTGTACTTGAATGTATGTCGCTCTCCTGCTCCCTGCTCATTATCCATTGTTCCTCCTTGCACATGATTATATATCCCGTTGTTTTTGTTTCTTTTTCTTTTAATACAACTCTGGTATGATGAATACTTCTAAAGGTTTAAATGTTATTCACCCGAATATAAGGAGTCTGTACCCCAAAATCGATCTACTTAGAGCTTGGCTTGTCTACAATAATCCCAGTGTAATTACTGTGTCTGAGACATGGTTGCATAGTGCAATCTCTGACAATGAAGTTGAACTTGACAACTATGTTCTGTACAGAGCTGATAGGGGTACTAGAGGTGGAGGAGTGGCTACATATGTCAAATCAAATCTGACATCTGAGCTCCTCAGGCCAAGGGTAAACCCTATAAACTTTGAGTGTCTTTTTATAAAAATTTCTTTTCATGAAAATAAGCAGTTGACCATAGGAAATATTTATAGACCTCCTGATTCTCCCTCTGAATCTACAAATGATATATTATCCACCATTAACTCTTTAGATCGTCCAAATGAAATTATTATCTTGGGTGACTTTAACATCAACTGGCTAGATCGATCATCTAGTAATGCTCGAAACCTATTTGGCAGTGTCAATTTAACTCAACTCATTAGTGAGCCTACTAGAGTTGATACTAGATCCAAGTCCCTGCTAGATTGGATTCTCGTCTCACACCCGGACAGAATTTCAAACTCTGGTGTGTTACCTGATAGTTTCAGCGACCATTCTATCATCTTCTGCATTTGGAAGATAAAGTTACCACGTCTACCACCAACATTTATCAGGATAAGACAATGTAGGAATTTGAATATTGAGCACTTTATTCAAGATATAACATCTATAAATTGGGACAGGTTTAAATTGATTCCATTTGTTGAAGATGCATGGAATTTCTTCTACACTGAGCTTACTAATGTTATTGACCATCATGCTCCCTGGAAGATGCTCAAAGTAAAGGGTAGACACTTGCCCTGGATTAATAGTGAACTTATAAATCTGTATAAACAAAGAGATAAGGCTTGGGAAAAGCATCGTCTGACAAAGGATTCTGCCGACTTCATTGCATATAAACAAATACGGAACTTATGTACAACTAAAACAAGAAATGCTAAATCCAACTATTTCAAAGATTGTTTAAGCAATGAATTTAGCAATCCAAAACAGTTTTGGAAGAGAATCAACAGCATTACTAAGAAGTCATCTATAAATCCCACTCATATTAGAATTAATAATGAAGTTGTCAATGATCCCTCCTCAATTGCACTTGCCTTTAATCAGCACTTTAATTCTGTCTGCAGACTCAAATTTAATGACTCCTCATATTCCGATGTGCCTCTTAATAACACCAGATGCAACAGCTCTTTTTCCTTTAGAAGTATCCGTCCGCTCGATGTTCAGAAGGTCATTGATGAATTAAGATTGGGTACTAGCTGTGGTTCAGATGGGATGGAGATCAAATTCATCAAACTTGCATCTCATGTATTATCATATCCTTTGTCTGATTTATTTAATTTATCTTTAACAACTAATGAAACTCCATTAAGCTGGAAATGTGCAAAAGTCATTCCATTGCATAAAGGTGGTGATCCTTCTGATCTCAATAATTATAGACCAATTTCAATTATTAATAGTATAGCAAAAGTATTTGAAAAACTAATTTTTAATCAATTATCCCATTATGTTAATGATTCTCATATTTTATCACCATGCCAATCTGGTTTCAGGCCAAACTACTCCACAACTACAGCTAGGCCTGCCGCGATAAGCAATAAATCGATTAATTGCTGCGGTAATTAAAATGAATGCAATGATTTTGACGGGCGCGATTAATTGCTATTTGCGCGTTTGTTTTAATGAGGCGGAACCAGTGCCCCTTCAGTCACTGTCCGTGTTGGGAGGCGGGCCGCTGACGTTACTAGAGTACAGCACGGGAGCTCCGTGGGGCAACGCCACATAGACATTTCTCAATAGTGTTGCTCCTTTTAACCAAGTAGCATTATTTGTAGTGTAACGTTAGCTATTTTTAGACCCAAGTAGTTACTCGCTACTGCCCGGAGAAACTGGACTGCTAAATAAAGGTGAAAGATAGAGCTTTGATTCTCATTCCATGCTAACAACATTAGCTAAATATCTAACAAACGAAATACAACGTATAGCATAGCTACAAGTACAACACAGAATAACGTTAATACAATTACATGCATCATTGTTTACAATGAACGGGTGGGGCTAGTCAAAGGACTGGACACGGGGACAAGTTAAACATGAATTCATTTATTATAACACTCCGGTAGTTTCGAGTCGTGCTGCAGTGCTTACGCACCACAGCTATTCTATTACTGCTTTGACGCTTCCTCCTCATCGTTGATTGCCTGTAGTAGCTGCATCTAACGTTAGTAGCTAACGTTAAAACTAACCGAAAGGTAGTTGTTCACCAACAATTTGTTTTATCATTAGCTCAAAAACAGAACCGGACGAGGCATGTTGTCGGCTCATAGTTTCTGCTTAGGATAATATAATAACAACAATACTTCCGGTCCGGTCGGTGGGCTTCAAAATAAAAGTCAAACACCGGAAAAGACGGAGCGGTGGGCTTCAAAATAAAAGTTTTGGGAAATAAATTTCTCAAAAAAAATTCTCTAACCGGTCGCAATAATATCGCTTATCGCGATATTTTCGGGGGCAATTAATCGCCCAGCAAAATGTGTTATCGTGGCAGGCCTAACTACAGCCCTTCTGAAGTTGACCAATGATGTTCACTCAGCAATGGACAATAACATGGTTACTGGTGCAATATTTATAGATCTCACAAAGGCTTTTGATTTGGTTGATCATTATCTTCTTCTTGACAAACTGTGTGCTATTGGTGTCTCTAATAATTCTTTACTTTGGTTCAATTCCTATCTCCACCAGAGACGTCAGTGTGTATCATATCAGGGTAAACAGTCTGATTTTTTGATTATGGATAAAGGTGTTCCTCAAGGATCATCTTTAGGACCATTATTATTTTCTATATTTGTTAATGATCTCACCCTGATACCATCTGACTGTCTTACTCAATTGTATGCTGACGATACAGTGATTTATTCTTCTAAGTCTGATATTCAACAAATTCAGTACTATTTACAGACTCATTTTGATGCTGTCCAGAAATGGTTATCTATTAACAAACTTTTATTAAATAAGAAGAAGTCCTATAGTATGCTGTTTGGTACTAGATCAAATCTGGTGCAAATAACAAATCAGTTGTCGATTAAGTTTTTAGATGATGCTCCTCTTGAAAATGTCGATGAATATAAGTATCTGGGTCTTTGGCTTGATTCTCAACTCACCTTCAAGTCACATATTGATGCTGTGATGAAGAAAACAAATTGTAGCCTGAGAATATTGTATCGTTCTATTAACTGTTTTTCTCTTCAGGTTAGGAAAATAATCATTATACAGCTGGTACTTCCAATAATGGATTACGCAGACATAGTCTATCAAAACACCACACTAACAAATCTCCGTCCTTTAAATGTTACTTATAATAGTGTTTGCAGATTTATATTGAGGTGTCCTTATAGAACCCATCACTGTCTTATGTTTGAGTTGTTAAACTGGCTTTCTCCCCAATTCAGAAGACATTTTCATTGGTTGCTTTTTGTTTACAAATGTATTTACTTTAACTATCCCCCTTATCTAAAGCAGTTCTTAACACCATATAGTTCAACTTATAATTTAAGACACACGGATCTTCCTTTCTTTAGTATACCTCGAACCATCAAAGCTATCGGTCGACTTGCCTTTAAATATAAAGCACCAGCTGATTGGAACAAACTGCCTAGTTCACTCAGATCTCTTACAGGTTATTCAAGATATCTTTGTTCACTCATCTACAGACTACTTGCACTTGTTATTGATTTACTGTGTTAGGGCTTAAATGTCGTTTTCAGATCAAATTATAATTTTGTTTGTGTTTTATAAGGGAACATATATATATATATATATATATATATTGGTGATCCTCTTGGGAGGAATCAGTGTGGATTGTGGGAGTGAGCTTGGGAGAGCGTCTGTCAGTGTATAAGTGCATTTGTTGTCTTGTTTTTTGTTTTGTTATGTATTGTATTGTATGTTTTGTATCCTATGTTAAGGACCCCCTCGAAAACGAGATAGCATATCTCAAGGGGTTTATCCTTCAAATAAATGTCTTGGACTAGAGCAGGGGTCAGCAACCTTTACCATCAAAAGAGCCACTTTTCACCCGTCCCACAAAATAAAATGCTCAGGGAGCCGCACAACCTATTTACCCTTAAAATGAAGATAACACAGTGTATAACGTTTTATATATCCCCAAGCATACCCCACATTTAGCATAAAACGCCTGACAATTGCATACCCAAAGTAATTTGCGATTTATTATACTTTATACTTATAGCACACAGTTTGTTGCATTAATGGGATTATAAAGCAACAAAAAGAAAATGTTGGACTTTTTATTGCTGTTTTTACCTGTTATAACAAAGGAAAACCTCAAACTCTTATGAAGAGGAGAAAAAAGTACTGGCTGTGTAGACCTATTTTTAAATAAAACACAGAAGAGGAGACAAAACACTGGTGTCTGTAGACCGACTTTGAAATAAAACCCTGAACTATTCAGGTATATTTGAGTCCTTCCCTTATTTGTGGAACATTTATAAAATAAAAAGTAGTCCACTTTGAAAAAAGACTACCATGTGTAGACCTACTTTGAAATGAAACACAGAAAAGGAGAAAAAACACTGGCATCTGTAGACCTACTTTGAAATAAAACCCTGAACTATGCAGCTCTATTAGAGTCCTTCCCTTATTTGTGGAAAATCTATAAAATAAAAAGTAAATTTTTCGTTGTTCGCAAATTTCGCACCACATATCAGGCATACAGGTAAGCCTTTTGTTGACTAAATATCTTATTTGATGAAATATTTTTTTCATTTCAGTGTCACAGTATGACATCGATCTCCAAAATAAGGGGGGGGAGGGGGGGGGGAGTTTAAAAAAAAAAAAAAAAAAAAAAAAAAAAATGGGCTAGGGAGCCACAGCTGATTGGCTAAAGAGCCGCATGCGGCCTCGAGGCCGCAGGTTGCCGACCCCTGGACTAGAGGAAGAGCAGGACCAGCTGCTCAGAGCTGATTGGACTCACCTGTACGAGTAGAAGGAGAAGAGACCACCTCCAATCCTGGCTCCGCCCCCATAGGCTCCTCCCTTCTCTCTGATCTCTCCGTGGAGGAACTTGGAAGTCATCAACCTCGCCAGAATACACAGACTGATAGAGAGAGAGAGTGAGAGAGAGAGAGCAAGAGAGAGAGAGAAAGGAGATAATTGAGTGTGTTTCCACAAATGTATATTCCAATATCATTCGGGATATACTAGTATTCCATCTTTGAGTTGGCGCATATGTAAACAGCATACCCCATTTGCAATAGCTGAGATAAGCTCATATACCTAATGTGTTGACTCCAAGAAACCCACATATGATTGCTGGGACATGCAGATATTAGCTCCGATACTAAGGTATGTAAACATCTTTACCCAGTTTACTGTTTGGGTTTTGCGGCCTGTGTTTCAGTTTCCACGGTAATGTTCATATTATTCTGTAAACTAACAGTTAAATCTGCACTACAACCAAAAGTAGTGAAATGCAATTCTGAAAAGTCATCTAGTAAAATGCCCTATTGAACGGTAATCCAGTGAAATGCCCTACTGAAAGGCCATCTAATGAAATGCTCTACTGAAGGGTCATCTAATGAAATGCCCTACTGAAAGGTCATCCAGTAAAATGCCCTACTGAAAGGTCATCTAATGAAATGCCCTACTGAAATGTCATCCAGTAAAATGCCCTACATTTATATATCTCTTTTATCCAAAGAGCTTTACAATTTGTTCCTCACATTTGACCCATTCACTCACACATTCACACACCGACAGCGGAGGCAACCATGCAAGATGCCAACCTGCACATCGGGATCAATTAGAGGTTATGTGTCTTGCTCAAGGCCACTTTGACACACTGCCCGGGAGGAGTGGGAATGGAACCGGGAACCTCCGGTTTACCAGACGACTGCTCTACCTCCCGAGCCACCGTCGCCCCTAAAAGCCACCCAGTGCCACCAGTGTCAGAGTGTGTGTATGGTCACCTGGCGTAGTCCTCGTGGGCGAAGGGAACTGTACGAACACACTCGCTGATGAAGTTGACAGGGAAGGGCATCGGGTAGAAGGTCTTCATCTGACACGGCTTGAAGTTGGACTCCTGAGGAGAAGAGCACAACACAATAACCACAAGATTAGATTCAAATGTATTGTCATTATAATATATAATAATATATAAGTTATTATTGGATGCCAAATAACTTCATCCAACCAGAGTGCAAATGTAACAGTAAAGTGCAATAGTAATATACAATGTACAGGCGATTAAACTGGGTATAAAATATATACATTAGTACTACCGAGTGTTGTGCTAATCAGATGTATGTACAGAATTGTAATATTAATATGTACAGTGATACAGGTATAAAGACAATATGGTAAAGACATACTGGCCAGCAGCGTAACTAGTAAGAGTAGGCAAGGGATATGTACAGATAATATAGATATATTATCTACAGACCATAACATACACTACAATAACCATAACATACAATAACAAAATAACAAACAGATTAAAATGTTTAGGAACTCACTCGTATGAAATGTTTGTGAAATATTTCTTCTACTTCAGGGACTGCATTGTATGTATTCTTGTATGTTTTTTCTACTGTATGTTTTTTCCACTGTTTTATGCTGAAATGAGCATTGCACCGAGACCTATCCCAATCAACCATGTGTTGAAATGGCAATACAGTATCCATCTATCTATCTATCTATCTATCTATCTATCTATCTATCTATCTATCTATCTATCTATCTATCCATCTATCCATCCATCCATCCAGAATGAAAGGATGGCACCCACTGATGGCTCTGTATGTACTTACAGAGATTAGTTTTCTACTGGGACCAGATCCAGGAGCAGCCAGAGGGTCAAGAGGTCTCTGAGGAAGAACAAGCCAGGAAGTCAGTAAAGTAGCTGAATGAACACAACAGACTAGTTATTATTCTGACATTACAACTGAACAACACAAAACCAGAAAGTCGAATGTCTCTGTTAGACCTTGCCTTTTATCACGAGAGACATTCTCTAATAGAAATATGTGACTTTCTACTTGTATTGGTACTAGTGTATGTCTAGTAGGGCTGACCTCGACTAGTCGAATAGTCGACTAATCGATTGAAAGGCACCGTATTCGACTGCCAACCTCTTAGTTGAATGCAAAAAAATTAAATAAAAAAGTATAATATATCATTCTTTCCAAAAGCAAAAACAAAAAGGCCTAGAATTAGCCACGCTAATGGCGCACATACCAGCGAGGTCAACTGCCTAAGAAAACGGGCACAGAGGCACAGAAAGAGGATTTCACCCGTCTAATGAACACACTAGACAAATATCAAGATGTATCCATCAGTGGACCAATTGCATGCTTTCGCAGAGGACAAGAATCCTTCAAAAGAAGAATAGATCTTTATTGTCATTGTTACAGTTGTTACAACGAAATAAAAAAATGCAACCCTAGGTGCTAGTAAAAAAAATAAAACCAGTCCTAAACACAGTATTAAATATAAAAACAGGGGTGGGGCATAAATAACATTAATATAAACAGGGGGGTGTAAAAGATAATTGCACTATCCCTAATGTTGTGTGTGCGTGTGCGTGGGGGGGTGCAAGGAGACTGTTGTTTTAAAATTTAGCTGAGTTTAGTGCACATATGGCCCTGGGATAAAAACTAAACTTCAGTCTGTTAGTCCGGGTGGGCATGACGCTGAAACGCCTGCCCGAGCGCAGCCGCACGAGGTGCTTGTTGCCCGGGTGGTGTGGGTCCTTCAGTATTTTTACTGCTTTTTTGAGGCAGCGGGAGTTGTATAGTCCCTCCAGTGAGGGGAGGGGGCAGCCGATGATCTTCTGGGCCGAGTTGACGACCCTCTGGAGCGCCCTCCTCTCTGCGGCTGTGCAGCTGAGGAACCACACATTTATGCAGTAGGTGAGGATGCTTTCCACGGAGCAGCGGTAAAAAGACACAAGCAGGTCTTGTCTGAGGTGGTAGTTTCTCAGTACTCTCAGGAAGTAGAGTCTCTGCTGTGCCTTTTTTACTATCGCCGTGGTGTTGATTCTCCAGGTCAGGTCATCCTCCAGGTGGACACCCAGGAACTTGATGACCGAGACTCTCTCCACACATCCCCCGTCGATATACAGGGGCTGTATGTCGGTCTTCTTCCTCCTGTAGTCCACGATCATCTCCTGGGTCTTTAGCTTGTTCAGCTGTAGGTTGTTATCCTTGCACAGGGCTGACGGCTGCTCTATTTCATCGCGATACGCGGTCTCGTCACCTTTTGTGATGCAGCCCACCACGGTGGTGTCGTCAGCGAACTTGATAAGCACCCCCACAGCACAAATGGAATGATAAAAAAAATGAAATTAAAAGAAAATGTAATACAATTTATTCATTTCTTTTTTTTAATACATTTTTGTATTCTCTTTGCATTCAGGGGGGTAGTCGACTACCAGTCGACTATCGTCAAATTTGGGCCAATCAAAGTCGACTATACAAATCCTATTCTCCACTTGCACAACCTGAAAGTAGGCACTTCCGGCTGACTTCCGGTTGTGAATGGTACTTCCTGTCCCATCCAAATACATTGTTTTTAGCTACTTTTCTCCCATTATTTAAACAACTTTGTCGTCACAGAGAGGCAATGAAACATTTGTATTATTATAGTATAGAATGTATTTAATAAGCAAACGTTTGTCAGCAGGGTTTTTGGGCTGTATTTCATGTAAAGACGTTTACTGTTAGTTTACTTGCTCACGCTAATTAAGGCTAATGCTGGCTAACAGAAGCTAGCGCTAGAAACGACGCCGCAAAGTATTGTTTATAGTGCATTTCTTGCCACCTTATAGCATTTGTACATTTGTATGACAGTCTATAATGCTCCTGTGAGGTTTTTCCGGACGTTTTGGTAATGATTTTCACTATAAAATCATATTTCTAAATGACAGGAAGTTGATAAACTGGCCGGAATAGCTTTGAGCTAACGATCTTTGCCGATGCATTCCATTCTAAACGTAACGTTAGTTGTTCAAAACATTACCTGTCTATATAATTTGTTCCTCAACATTAGATTCTAACTGTAGCAGACTGCAGCTTGCTGGCTAACGTTAGCTTCTAACTGTAGCAGGCTGCAGCTTGCTGGCTAACGTTAGCTTCTAACTGTAGCAGGCTGCAGCTTGCTGGCTAACGTTAGCTTCTAACTGTAGCAGGCTGCAGCTTGCTGGCTAACGTTAGCTTCTAACTGTAGCAGGCTGCAGTTAGTTTACAAAAGATTACCCGTCTATATAACGTTGAGGAACAAATTATATAGACGGGTAATGTTTTGAACAACTAACGTTACGTTTAGAATGGAATGCATCGGCAAAGATCGTTAGCTCAAAGCTATTCCGGCCAGTTTATCAACTTCCTGTCATTTAGAAATATGATTTTATAGTGAAAATCATTACCAAAACGTCCGGAAAAACCTCACAGGAGCATTATAGACTGTCATACAAATGTACAAATGCTATAAGGTGGCAAGAAATGCACTATAAACAATACTTTGCGGCGTCGTTTCTTGCGCTAGCTTCTGTTAGCCAGCATTAGCCTTAATTAGCGTGAGCAAGTAAACTAACAGTAAAAGTTTTTACATGAAATACAGCCCAAAAACCCTGCTGACAATTGTTTGCTTATACATACATATATAAATACATACATATATAAATACATTCTATACTATAATAATACAAACGTTTCATTGCCTCTCTGTGACGACAAAGTTGTTTAAATAACGGGAGAAAAGTAGCTAAAAACTATTTGAATGGGACAGGAAGTACCATTCGCAACCGGAAGTCAGCCGGAAGTGTCTACTTTCAGGTTGTGCAAGTGGAGAATACAATATATACAAGTCAGGGACGCCTGAATGCCTTCTACAACAGAACTGCGTTTCCGCGTCTCTGATTGGCCAGGTCATTTCTGGTCATGTGACATGTACGCCCAATCGTGGGACCGCAAGTTTCTACACTGGTTAAGCTTAGGCGCTCTTTCGAAGTTGGTTAAGGTTAGAGTTTGTCTTAGAGCATGGCGATAGAACGCCAGGTAGTTTGCAGGCTGTTAGACCCGGAAATAGGCGCAGAACTTGCTGTCCCACGATTGGCGCACATGTCGCATGACCTGGCCAATCAGAGCGCAATACTCGAACGCGGAAACGCAGTTCTGTTGTAGAAGGCATACACGCGTCAGGGACAGGCCTAATGTCTAGTACTAACACATCACAGCCCATACCTCCATGACGTGAGGTCTGACAGGCCTAATGTCTAGTACTAACACATCACAGCCCATACCTCCATGACGTGAGGTCTGACAGGCCTAATGTCTAGTACTAACACATCACAGCCCATACCTCCATGACGTGAGGTCTGACAGGCCTAATGTCTAGTACTAACACATCACAGCCCATACCTCCATGACGTGAGGTCTGACAGGCCTAATGTCTAGTACTAACACATCACAGCCCATACCTCCATGACGTGAGGTCTGACAGGTTTGCGTTCCTTCCTGTTGCCGCTGATGTCTTTCATAAAAGTGTCCAACTGTCCAGCGGCGTCAGACATCTTCTGGGGAGTGGTGTTGACCGCACACCTATATGGATGAGAAATGGCATCGAGTTAGATCACATGAAGTGTAAACACAAGATATTCATTACGTACAGTGTCATCACAGGACTGTCGCCCAACTAAAGGAAGGAAGTCGACCAGTGGTTATAGATTTTCATAGACTAATAATAGCATCCCTTTAATATATTTTTTTTTAAATAAATGCCTGCCCTTACAGTAGCGTCCTGCAAAGAAATAAAACGAACCCTAAACGATCCCGTCGATCCAATGTTTTTTACCACAATATCTTTTTTAATATTGTATTTTTAAGAAAAGGATTTTTAGTATGTTTCTTCAATGTTCTAATGTCTGAAGAGTATAATTATAAATCTAATGGTAGATCTGGAACTGACTCCTGTTCGATGTTCATCCAGGCTGGAGGTGTTGATTCTGTGGTCAGCTGGGCGGCCATATAATACCATCTGAGGTTAGGAAGTTGAAGTCTCTCATATGGTAGATATAACAACTTTAGGCGCGATATCATTCCATATGAACATTGAAAACAATCTGTCAAGTTTGTCATAAAACATGTTCGATAGTGGTAATGGGAGCATTTGAAAGTAATACAAGAACTTGGGTAAAATGGTAATTTTAATTCGTTATTCGTCCAAACATAGATATTGGTAAAGCAGACGAGCGTTCCAGATCTTAACGCCTACATATCTATAACCTTCAGTGATTAGTTGTAACGTCTAGAGCGCTATATGCTCCTCATTCCTCCTTATGCAAAACAGCTTGCACATTTCATAATCAGGCTGTTTATCATTCTTATGTATGAATAATTCATTAGATTTAGAAACAAAATCTTGAACACAGGCCAATTTGAATTTGCAGGAAAGATTTGTTTCCTATGCTCATAAGTATCATGCTTAAACATTTTCTGCTCTATAAAGCTATTAAATTAGATTAAACTGTACAACAAACTCTTATGGGCAGCCTACATATTAGTCTACATGACATGTATCCATCACCTCATGTTCTCCGGGTTTAGGAGGTGTCTCTTGATCCTGGGCAGTGTGCGGAGGACCTGGGTGAGGTCTGACATCTCAGCTATCCTCTTCATGAACTTCACCTGAGAGACAACCAGACAGACATAGAAATGGTCTATAAATAGTGATTTAATAGTTACTGATTTTGGCAAAAATCACAATCACAATAATTTTGATTGATATTGAAATAACGATTATTAAAACACAATTACTCATTGATTTGAGAAGATTATATGATGACGTCTGAATTTGTTTTACCTTTCTTCTCTACCAAAGGCTACCTTTCTGTCATCTTCTACAAGTTACCAAAGACTGCCTTTCGGTCATCTTCTACAAGTTACCAAAGACTGCCTTTCTGTCATCTTCTACAAGTTACCAAAGGCTACCTTTCTGTCATCTTCTACAAGTTACCAAAGATTGCATTTCTGTCATCTTCTACAAGCTACCAAAGACTGCCTTTCTGTCATCTTCTACAAGTTAACAAAGACTGCCTTTCTGTCATCTTCTACAAGTTACCAAAGGCTGCCTTTCTGTCATCTTCTACAAGTTATCAAATACTGCCTTTCTGTCCTCTTCTACAAGTTACCAAAGACTGCCCTTCTGTCATCTTCTACAAGTTACCAAAGGCTGCCTTTCTGTCATCGTCTACAAGTCACCAAAGGCTGTACTACTACTTACGGTATTGTTATTGGACAGACACTGCACTGCACTGTATCATGACATGCACTACACGCTGTTAGATTCTGATCAATCTGGCCAGTATCCCGTCTTCGTCTGTTTGGCTCTCCATCCACTCCTCCTAATTTTAATGGTGCCGACGTCTCATATACTGGCTGATACAATCCTTATCTCTCCCCGTTAGTGCGATCCGCAAACCATAATAATTCTCCACCTTCGTAAGAATTCGACACTTTGACACAGCGTAATACCTTACAAGGAGAAGCAGTGTTTATTTACATAAACAGAGACATCATAATCAGATGGGAACCAATTCGTATTGTCCTTGTAAAATCTATTCTAATGATCTTTCGGTGTGTTCAGTCCATCGTCCTTCTGCTATTCAGTCCAATGGTGGTCAGGCCTGGCCGTTAGCCAAGACCATCCTCGTGGTAGCCGAAGCTAATAATGATGTGGCATCCTTCCCCGTGATGAGGAGAGAGTCTCTAGTCAGATTGTAGTCTGCCCTTAGCCGCTCTTGGTCTGGCTTACACCCGGAAACACTGTCAGCTTTATAGGATCTTCGTCATAGCAACGATAGCCCACCCCTTTCTGGTTGTCATGTGCCGCGCTGTCATCACAACTGCTAATAACCTTTCACACATTTCAAAACGTTTCATTACTGTTTTCATTAAGATGAACCTCTCTCCGCCCTGCTCTCTGGGCCCACACTCGCTCTTATCACTGTGTTCCAGATTGGAATGTCAACATCCCCTGCTCAGTGTGCTGCTATTCAGTGACTCCTGCTCGCTCTGAACCACCGTTCCATCACCCTCTTCTAAGGCAAACCATGCACATTTCGATCTCTCTGACCCGGCACCGTTAGACGTGGTCATCTCCCCCCAATCTATACATCACATACATTGAAAAACCACCGATTTCCCTCAACGCTCTGTAAATAATTTACTATTTTATCGTACCTCTTATATTTTATTTGATGTTACTACTACTACCTATTGTTACCCTTCTTGTATTCATTGATGTTTCTAATTCTGCACTGTTGAGTTTGAGCTCGAAACACAAGAATGTCATTACCTGCAATGCCCCCTATATTGTTGTGTATTTGACAAATAAAGAACTTGAAACTTTACTAATGTACCTGGTCCATCCCGCCAAACATCTCCTGAAGGTCTGCCGATGGGCTCAGGCTCCGGGCCGCCCGAGTCATAGCGTACATGTGACCAGAGTAAGAGATCCCATTGGCTAGCTCCTGAGCGCACATCATCACCAGCACCCTCAGGCGTTCCATGTCATCGAAGTGGGGGCTGGGGAAGAGCACAAATGGTCCAACGTTCAATGGATGATAACTTCTCCAATTTCCTAATAATCTAAGAAGGGATCGTTTAAGAAGCCTCACGAAAAACACATGCCTAGTAGAAAATAGTAGATATTGTCCCTCGTCCCCAAATAACTGGCATAACACTGTCATAAACATGACATGACGTCTGACAGACTGACTGTTGCCGTTAGGTGTCATTTGGTTAATCCTGTAATTTTCAACGCAAAGTTGACAATGTCCTGGATGTCGTTGTCATGACAACTTTGACATCGACATCAACATTCATGAACATCCACGGCAAATTTGATGTTTATGACAGTGTTATGCCAGAGTTATGAACACCCCCCTTCAAATACAATGTGACCACTATGAGTCTTCTCGACGTCCCTTCCTGGCAGATGTTGTACCTGTTGAATATGTCGCCCCACAGGTGAAACATGTCCGGAAGGTTCCTTTCAAGACACGACGAATGGAGGAGGACCCCCTGTAGCAAAAATAAAACATCTGGTGAAATTACAAACTAATAACCCTCATTAAGGACGTGAGAATCCAACTCCACAAAGTCAGTGCCACACCGTTATATTTTGGAAGGAACAATAATACTGACAATCAAAGTTAACTGGTGAAGGAAATATAGGTTTTTCAAGGTGTATATAGTGTTAAATATTGGTGGATGACAGCATCTACTTATAGCCAGGTCAGAGAGGTAGAGGTGGTGGAGGAGGCGGTCAGAGAGAGTCAGTGTGGTAGCAGCAGGCAGGGTGTGTGCATGTCGAGGTCGTTCAGCACATAACAACTGATAAGGACTGAGAACAGGCAGAATGGTCAGAGAGAGTTTGACATCAATAGGACAGACGTTTAATGTGTGTTAAAGGTGAATAGCAGTTGCCATGACAGCATGTCACATAGCAACGAGAAGAGAGGCCGGGCCTGTCGTTGCTATGCCGAGAATATTATAATGTGGAGTTCCTTCCGGGTGTAAGTTAGAACAGGACGCAAGGCTGATACGAGCAGATGTGGACAGAGAGACCGAGCACTAACGAGAGCAGGGGTGGCCAACCAGTCAGAGACTAAGAGCCACAAAAATGACTGTGGTACCACAAAGAGCCACACCATATACCAGCATTTCTCAACTTTTTTTTCAGTCACGGCACCCTTCATGTGTTTATAGGTCTCACCCTCTGGCCTCTGAAGTTGCTAATGTCTTTTTTATTTGGGCCTCACAGGGTTAAAAGTACCCTGTGAGACCCACGGTTGCAAAATTACAAAATCACTTTTAGCCATTTAAAAAAAATTATGTTTATTTAAAAAATGTTAAGCACATGTATAGTCATTATTGGTCCTGTTGTTCAGCCTCACAATGCTATTTGATAGTAAATGTGTTTATATGTCCCACCCTCTGAAGTTGCTAATGTCTTTTTAATTTAGGCCTCACAGGGTTAACCTCTTAAGCCCGAGATATACAGTAAAAGTGTATATTTTCAGCATTACGTTTGTTTACCAATTATTTTAACTGTTATTAGTGACATATAAGATTATAGAAATCTAAGGGCATCGAGTCGGAAACCGGCGCATATTGACAGGAGGAAGTGGCACAGCCAAAAATGAGTGTAGTCTTTTGAAGGAAGAGACTCAGGGCTTTCGAATTTCGAAAAAACTACCCTACCCAGCTCACACCAGCCCCTGTCAATCATCTGACTTCTGGATTTACTTTTTTATTTCTCTTATTTTTTGGGATTATCTCCCACAAACCTGAACGTTATTGCCATAAAACAGAACGTAGTTAGTATTTTTTGCAAGACGTTCACAGAAAGGTAGAGAAACTGTGTTGCAATACGATGAAAAATGGTGGAGAAATTTACATTATAAAAAAGATGGCAGAATTCAGTACTGTATCTACAAAACCTTCTGTTTAATCATCTTCCCTTTATTCATTTGCTTAGATTTTTCAGGTCTGGTAAATTTTAGCATGGTGTTATTCACAGTCAAAGATGTATATATTTTTTTAAATAGAATTGATATTCGCCTTTAGTTCATTACAATTTACTCAAGCCTAGTAACAGACACACTATTTCTGATACTGATCCATATATGTCCCTAGATTCAGATACCAAGAACATGCAAATTAAAAAAAAAAATTAAATGTTTATTCTATGTCCTTATGGAATGAGTGACATAAAAAAAAAATTACAAAAACAAATTATTATACTTTTTTTTTTTATGGATGGAAGAGCCGCACATTGACGGGCAAAGAGCCGCATGCGGCTCGCGAGCCGCGGGTTGGCCACCCCTGCCTCGAGGAGGCTAGCTTCGGCTAACAAAGAAGAGTTTTGGCTAACAACAAGGCCTCAACCACCATTGGACTAAAAGCAGAAGAGACGATAGAATAATGAATTTAGTTTTCCTTTCAAAGACTTTTCAAGGACAATTACAGAATTGGTTTCCATCTGATTACAGAGGCTTTGTTTATGTAATAAACGTTTTCCAAGAAAGGTAACACGTCTGACGGTGGTGAATTATTATGATTATGGATTGCATTAAAGGGGAATGACCACGATGTACAGCTGGTATGAGAAGATCAAGAGATAAACAACGCAGAAACCACACGAGCCAACAGATGAAGAGGTGGTGATACTGGCTGATTGTGATAGAAATCTAACACTGGAAAGATCTAACACTGGAAAGATGGGAGAAGTTTATTGAATCTGAGGGGTGAGATAAGGTCTACTTATTTTACATTTTTAAGTAATCCGAGAGAAGCCTAAATAAGTCTGTCATGAATTGCTAATGCTAATGCTTCACCTCGTATCTCTAGTCTCGGCCTGCTGTCACGGATAAGCCAAATGTGTTTGGGTGACTATTATGGTTAGATACAAGTCGTATGGGTCTGATAATTGTTACAGTGTTGTATGCACCTCCTATTTTAGTTTGTTTGTTTTCTTTTGTTTGTTTTTCATAAGTATGCATGTACTGTGAGTGTAATGGCTGTGTGTATTTGTTTGTTATGTTGTCACCACCCTGTTTATACTGTACAACACATCCCCCCAAAAAAGTAGAATAGGAAAGAGAACTAAAAGTCTAATAATAATAATTTAAGAGAAGTAAAAAATAAAAATAAAAAAGTCCCCAATAGTTCAACAGGTTTTTCTGGTGGGTTAAAAAACAAAACAGAAGAAGTAATTGCCACATTACATTTGATTAGATTAGATTAAAATGTATTGTCATTATACAGCACAAGTACAGTACAACAAAAAGAGGTTTGACATCCAACCAGAGTGCAAATGTAACATTAAGTGCAATAGTAAAATAAGTGTTGATCATTTTCATAAAATGTTTACATTGTTGAGAGAGTTTATAGAAAACATGCAGTGTGTATTACTTAGTAAACGGCAGTGTTAACACACATTTAAAGGTCCTGTGTCTTATAAATGGCCTTTTCCGGTATTTAGCATTGTTTCCTAGCAATGGGGGTTTGTATCAATGGGGTCTGTGTCTCTAATTATCATTTTGGCGGATTGCTCCAATTCAGTTGAGACAATATCCTCCCCCAGTGAACTAAGCTATTCTGATTTGACTCGCTATCCTACGTAGCATGGAGCTGATCTGCAGTAACGCCCCCTCTATGGTTGTAGCCAGGGATTAAAGCAAAAAAAAATCTCCTGACTGATTTTTCAGGTCAAGTCATATTCTTATTTTAACCTCCACTGTATTTTTTTTAATAGCGTTAGCGTTTTAAGGGTGCCTACTTGTTTCGGTTTAGTCGATAATCCAATGTACAGTTAACCCCCCCCCACCCAACCACCTCCAATGTACAGTCCTCCCCCCTCCACCCAACCTCCTCCAATGTAGTTTCTTCATCAAATGTATATTCTCTTTTTTAGACTCTTATTGTATCACAAACAATACTGTATTGTAAAGATGTAGCAGTATTGTCTATCTGTATGTCATGCGTGTCATATATGTTATGATGAATTGAAAATGGGGGACCCTGATGTAAACAAGAAGTCTTTCTCTGGTCTGCATCCCCTTAACAATTGTGTGTATTGAGCCATACTGTACTGTAACCATTCTGCAATCTGTTAAGTTTTCAATCAATCAATCAGACAAATTTATAGAAAAGCTTTTATTATAACCATATAACAATTTTTTTTATTATTGTTTATGAACAAGTTTTAGCCCTATGCTTGACTATTATTTTAGGCATGGCAACAAATAAAATAATAATAATAAAATGAATAAATAAAATATTAAATAAATAAATAGGCTACACGTCTCTCTTTTTGTGTTACAAATTGTGCTCACCGATATGAACATAGGCCTCTTTACTTACTTATGGTACTTTATGGTATTCCACCATGCCATGTGTGTTTTTATTTTATAATGCTCATGAGTCATGATTATTGCTGAAGTCTGAGTCATACAATACTCACTGGCTTTCATAACCTAACAGACTAACTTGTCTTGCTCAAGACTTGTTTATGAGTTTTAATAAGAGAGCACTATCTCTTCCAACCAACCAAAGCAATGCAGGTAGATGGTAACCTCGTTCCCAGCTTTATCTCGTGAACAATTTTGATTGACAGTCGATTCTGCCAATTACGTCACACCGCTTGCACCCGCCTCTGCTGTTCTTACCACCAATCGGCAAGCCCTTATTCGTTTTTTACTTCCGGGAAGTCCGCCATTGATTTAGACGAGAGAATCAATAACAAACTTACCGGAGTAGACTACCAGCGCTCTGCAGGATGACCAAACGAGGCATGATGATTTTACTGCAACGAATGTTATAATAAAAGCTTTTCTATACATTTGTCTGATTGAAAACTTTATTAACACATTGCAGAATGGGTACAATTCAGTACGGGCTCTGAGCAAAGGAAGGAACTGAGCTATGAATGACCAACAACAATGCTATATGTTCGGGTAAATACGCTGATGTTATTGAACGTGTAACTATAACGTTAATGCCACAAAACGAATGCCTTTGTTAATCATAAGTAACTTTGATGCAGTAGCGGGTGTGTGTGTGGGGGCGGGGTTGTGCAGGTCGCTTGACTGAAACTTTTTCTACTATTAGCGTAATCCTGTTTCTCGAGTCGCTGCGTGCGTCCTGCCATTATTGCTCGCCATGACTGCTTGGCGTGGCCGCGGTAGAAAAAAAAGATTCCCTTTTTCATGATATTTGACGCCTGATTGGCTCAATTTAGTTTCAATCTGTATCCATCTACAAATCATATTATACCAGGTAGCCAATTGACGGGAAATCCGTCAGACTCCGAATCAAATGGACGGAACTCTGAATCAAATGGACGGAATTCCGTCTCAAGAAGCGGGTGCCGACAGCAGAGAACGAGCGAGAGAGATAGAGAGGGGGAAAGAAAGGGAGAGAGATAGAGAGAGACACGGAGCAGGAGCTTCTCTCTCTCGGGGGAAACACACGCATTTACACACACAACCTCCCGACCGGCGCGCAGGGATGGGGCTTCTCCACTCGCATATCACTGTCAAAATATCTTTGACTCCCACACGCGCGCCCGTATTTCGATCCATGCAATAATATTCACAGGGGTATATATTGTCATTTGAAACAAGTTACCAATGCATTGTCCCATGGGATCATGCCCCCCCGTGGCGAAATTTATTAGTATCCCCCTCAGTAGAAATACAAAACAATGAATTTTTGTTGAAAAAAACTTTACAGATGTGTTCCATAGACTCACAGGAATTGTTTAAAGTTGCCCAAATAGTGAAAGGAATAGCAAGACATGTCCCCTTTAACACATTAATTGCCAAAAACTAGTTAACTCGTTATTGCCCGCCATGCGAATATCGCCAAAAACGAGTTAACTCGTTTTTATGAGTTATTTCTTTTATTCGCTATATCTATTCATAATTCATGGCTGCAGCCTCTGCAGACCCTGATGAATGTGTCTGAGCTGGCAGACGGTCAACACCGCCCTCTACTGCCTTGCGGAGCTATTCCACTTCATTGGAAACGGTCTGGTGTGTTTTCTGAGCCGATCTGAGCCGTGGGGGCGGGGTTTAAATACTCAGGCGAGGCAGGCCTTTACAACGATGGCATGGAACACTAACCCCGCCCGCCCGTTCATGTGTAACACTCTAATGTTGGGGAAAGGATCGCTGTGGATAACTGGAATGGCGATCAGATAATTGGATTATTTTTTTGCATTACATCAGAGACAAGGTAAGAACACTCGGGGGGGGGGGGGGGGGGGGGCCCGCTACGAGGGCCATTTCATGTATGCACAAGTAGGGCTGCCGCGGTCACGGCATTATCGCGGTGTCACCATCACGTCACGCCCACTGCAGAGTCAAGCTGATTACCGCATCACCGGCTGTTATTTAAATTTTTTTATAATAATAATAATTATAGTTGTGTAAAGCATATTTTCTTCACGCCATGCGTTCCACTCGCAGTTGCGCAGTTAACATTCTGATCGAACCCCAGAACGTGTTTTGCTGCTAAGGAAAGTTTTCTCTTTGAATCTGCTAAAAACATGGATCTTGTAGCGAAACCCAATCGAAGGGCATTCGGATGCCGTAAATGCTGCCGTTTTGATCCCGAAAGACTGAGTGGTCACGGTTAGCGAGGACAGGTAAGTTCTGGTTCTGTTCTGGAGCAGTAACGTTATGCCATATTGTGTGCGTGTGTGTGTGTGTGTGTGCTGAGCGCAGTTGCCCAAGTTAACGTTAGCAAGTTGGCTCTGTGCTATGTAACAGGTTGGTTGATTGATTGAAAACTTTATTAACAGATTGCAGAATGGGTACAATACAGTACAGCTCAATACACACAATTGTTAAGGGGATGCAGACCAGAGAAAGACTTTCGTCTTGTTTACATCAGGGTCCCCCATTTTCAATTCATCAGGACATATATGACATACAGATATACAGTACTGCTACATCTATACATTTATGACATACCAGATTTGCAAATACAGTACTGTTTGTGATACAAAAAGAGTCCAGAAAAGAGTATATACATTTGACGTAAAAACTGTACATTGGGGGAGGTTGGGTAGGTGGGGTGGGTGGGGGGGCTGTACATTGGAGGTGGTTCGGTGGGTGGGGGGGGGGGGGGGGGACACACACACTGTACAAGCAAAACTGTACATTGGAATATTGACAACCATACTTGGTCATTTACTGTACATTGGAGGGGGTTGGGTTAAGACATTTACATGGGCCAGTTTCGAATTGCAGTCTCCCATAGGTGTTCTTTGAGAGTGTTTTTGAAAGTGGGTAGTGATTCACATTCCTTTACAGCGTTGGGTAGGGCGTTCCACATTGATGTGGCACAATTGCGAAACGTGTTTAGTCCCTTGTTTGAGCCGAATCTGGGTTTAACATGATTTGTGGAGCTCCCTCTGGTGTTGTGATCGTGGTATTCACTGACCTTTGGGAAGTATTTTGACATGTACATGGGTACCTTGGTCGTGTAGTGTATCTTGTAGACCAGGCCCATTGCAAGTTGCTGTACTCTTGTCGTCTACTCTAAGCCATCCTAGGTTGTCAAAGTGGGCAGGGGTGAGGTGGGTTCTAGGAGTAAGGTCAAGCAGTAGTCTGACCAGTTTGTTTTGAGATGTTTGTAATTTAGTTTTTAGCGCATTTGAGGTGCTTTGGTACCATGAGGTGCAAGCATAGTCGTAGTACCCTTGTATGAGTGCTCCTGCCAGAGTCTTCAGGGTGTTCTTGTTTACCAGAGGAGACCCGGTACAAGAATCGAGTTCGTTGGTTGACTTTTTTTATTACATTGGATGCCATTTTGTCACAGGAAAGATTAGCCTCTAGGATGGAGCCCAGGTAGGTAATTTCATCTTTCCTTGTGACAATATTGTCACCCACTGTAACTGAGAAGCCGTCGGTCTTGCTGAGTTTGATATTTGAACCGAAGAGAATGGACTCTGTTTTTCCCATGTGTATCCCATGTGTAATGATAGTTTGTTATCAGCGAGCCATATGCAGATTTAGCCTAGTTCCGAGCTGAGGTTTTTTTCAACCTGTAACTTGTTCTTGTCAGAGACCAGCAGGGCTGAGTCGTCTGCAAACAAGAACAAGTTGCAGTCACAAGCTGACGACATGTCATTTGCATAAATTAGGAACAGTAGCGGTCCTAGTATGCTTCCTTGTGGAACACCACAGCTCACTGTGAGGGGGGGGGGGATAGGGTACCGTTTACCTCCACCATCTGTTCTCTCCCCTCTAGGTAGAATTGCATCCATCTCACTGATAGACTATCAAAACCCATTGCTTTTAGCTTGTCAATCAGAATGGAGTGATTGACAGTGTCGAAGGCTTTTTGTAGGTCCAGCATGACCATGCCGCAGTATTTGCCCGCGTTCACCTCTTGTTTGATGTGGTCGTTCAAATAGAGAAGGCATGAGTCAGTGGAGTGGGATGTTCTGAAGCCAGATTGGAATTCGTAGATTCGATTTTTTTCCGCTAGGTACTTTTCAATCTGTTCGTAGACTATTTTTTCCATGACTTTCGAGATGGAGGTAAGAATAGAAACAGGGCGGTAGTTGCCTGGGTCTAATTTACTGCCCTTTTTGTGCAATGGGGTCACTCTCGCAATTTTGAAGTCCTTGGGGACGTGTCCCTGTTTTATGGAGAGGTTTATTATGTGTGTGATGACTGGGGTGATGGCGGCTGCTGAGTCTCTGAGGAATTTGGAGGGGATGTTGTCATGGCCAGTGGCCTTGTTAGGTTGGAGGGCGCTCAGTTTTTTGAGTACCTCATCTGTTGTTACCATTTCCAGTTTGAAGTCGTCTTTGCGGACCCCTAGGTTTTTGTAGTAAGCTACTATGTGTTCTACCCCATAATGCCCTGAGTGGGAGGGTAGTTTGTTTACCAGTGTTGTGGCTATGTTTGTGAAGAAAATGTTTAAGTAATTGGCTACATCTAGCTTGTCTGTGATGAGTGTGTTGTCCGTCTTTATGTTTATGTTTGAGAATCTGGTTTTAAGTAGAAAGCGGCACCTGGTAGAATAAGCTAAAATGCACTCTGGCTGGGTACATCCTGTTATGGTATGTGTTGAAAGATAGCCAGCTACACATAACGTTAGGGATTAAACTGTTGGCTATCTAATGTAACGATAGGGCTCAGTGAGCAGTTTAACTCTTGAGTAAGTCCCATGTAATAACCGGATCCATCACTAGCTTTAGCTGGTGTTAATTCGCTGGCCACTGGGTTGAACAAACGATTCCATGATGTTATTATCTGTTATGCAGATAGATAGAACAGTCAATTAATTCCTAGTTAGTTATTGAACCAAGCGTTTTGGTTAACGTTAGCTACTGCGAGTCGCGACCAGCAGTTTCAAGAACAGCCAGCTGTTTTCAACCAATATTCCTGCTGCAAGTCGTCCTCTTTAATGACAACACTGGAATAAAGATAGACATGTAATGTTAGACTAGAGGCTATAAAGAATAGACTACTACAGAAATAAATGCATTCGAAAAGTTTATTTAGGAACCAATTATTTTAACATTACATTTAAAAGAAAAATAATTATTGCGGTTACCGCAGCGGTTTGAATGGCTTCGCAAATTTATGCTGTAAGGACAAAATCAATACCGCGGCAGCCCTAACGAGGAGACATAATGATAATCTAGCGTTGATTTCAGGATGATTAGATAATCAGCCGAAAAATTACAAACGTGATGATGACTGGATTACACTAAAATGCCTTTTTCTCGTCTTTTCCTGGAATTACTCAGAATCACTCAAACTATACTCATATTCAAAATGGTATGAAACGGAAATGTACGGAAACAATCTGTTTTTTGCATGTTGACCAGAAGCAACTCACAGACATTCGACGGCGTTATTAGATCCATAGCTATAATATAAAATATAGTTTTAGGACTCGCAAGTTTGGCATTCTAAAACTATATCCATTGAATAAAGACCTGGCGCTGAAGGAGGATCAGCGCCCCCTGCTGCTGGCGGTCAATGTGTTAAGATACACATATTAAGACGTGAACTTCATTATCAGAGACAGTCTATATAAAAGGAGGAGACTGATCTCTGTGGTCGTTTTGAAGCAACAACAAAACTACCTGATGTGATTTTATGTTGGGTAAAATGTTAATTTGCTGTATTTTGACCTCAAATATGAGTTTTCAAAATGTCTTTAAAATGTGTCCTAATGATTTCCAATTGAGTTTAGCTCCAAACCCCCCATCGTTTTCAATGGCTACATGTCATGATGCCTGGCCTTACAGCACCAACTGTGGATGTTGTCAAGCCCTGGCTGACCGCGGAGCTAACGTTAGTGTTGTTGCCCTGGTAGCTACGTTATTCAAGCCCCGGCTGACTGGCGCCTGTGTAGAAGCTGGTATAAGTGGAAGATTGTCCTTTTTGACCAAATTAACAATTCCGTAACATCAGTAAATGTACCAGTGACTTAAGACAAATATTAAGACAGATTCTGAGATATGGAGATAGGGCTCAGGTCTTATCCGTTATCAAGATGGTGGCAGAGTGAAAAAAATTAAAAATTTAAAATAAAGACTTGTTCTGTTTTCATAGTAGCATAATCGGTGGTGGAAAGTAACTAACTTAATTCTTTTTATTCAAGTACTGTACTTAAGTACAATTGTGAGCTAATTGTACTTTGAGAGTATTTTTATTTTGGGGAACTTTATACTTTTACTCCACTACATCTCAAGGGAAATATTGTACTTTTTACTCAACTACATTTATCTGAACCAATCAGTTACTAGTTACTTTGAAGAAAAGGATTTTGGCGGTCCTGACCTGTTCGTATGTGTCCATGTGGGCGGAGTCAGTGATGATTTGGGGGGAGACAGACATGCCTCCCGTCTTAAGCTCCATCTGCTGGGACTGCTGCCTGAAATCTAGAGCCCCACAGCCCATCCTGGTTCACACACACACACACACACACACACACACACACACACACACACACACACACACACACACACACACACACACACACACACACACACACACACACACACACACACACACACACACACATTTAGTCATTTAGCTGAACGCTTTTATCCAAAGCGACTTACAAGTTCTGTACGACAAGTCAGCAGGAAGGGTACAACTCTTACAGCTGAGCTGAGTAACAATGTTCATGAAAGTGTTGAAACTTGGGTGTTGCAGTGTTGAGTGCATAGTAATAGACATATATTAATATATTAGGAAGAGTGCATGATGGTAGATTAAGTACATGCTTAACTTGAACCCTTATCTTAACCTAACCCAAAATAGCCCCTTGTCCTTCTGAGGTCTGACCAAAGTCTTCAAAAGGACCGAAATATAATTTCTTTACCCTTTATGTTAGGACATTTGGTCCCCACAAGGATAGGAAAACACGGACACACACACCCCTCCACCTCTCAGAGCGACTCACTTGGTGATGAGGGTGCAGAACAGAGGGACGTAGAGCTTGAGGTCCTCTGGCAGTGTGTTCAGGCTGCACATGGCTCTGAAGTACACCATGCCGTTGGTGGGCTGCTCACAGTACTGTACAGGTACACATCCTACACACACACAAGTCTTAGCAACTCAACAACGTAACATGCTAACTAAAACCTTTTAAGAAAATGTGCCCTTTGACTAATTAAAATACTTTTTTCTTATTCTTTCTCCAATCTTTTAATTCTACAACTAAGAGAGTGAAACAAATTATTTTTTGACATGGCCACAGTCGCTAGTGGACCAGTTTAATTTCTCAGCAGCTAAAGTGATTCCTAAAATCGATACAATTGATTAAATACCAAAACAGGATATACAGTAGTACATTATAGACTTGCCAGCCACAGCCAAAATGTCCCAGCATTTGGGCCTGGTAGCTGGTGCATTTGGCCTGGTAGCTGGTAGTGTGATGATGTTCATACACTATACCGTACCTGCACTGCCCATCTCAACCGGTGTGGCTGCTATCTTGGGTTGGATGTCGGACACCTTGAGAGCAGGGAGACAGGAGGCATCCTGAATCTCACTCTGAGCTTTCAGCAACTCTAAACCTACGGAAAAACACTGTCCATTAGTATGAAAAACACCTCAAGTAAAGCTAAGTGATGTAGTACAAATATGAAAGTTAAGAGGGCTGTTCATGCTGCTGTTAGAAAGAAAACTCATCCTGGAATAAGTATCCTAAAATGAATAAGTATCCTAAAAGGGGGCATTTTTACATTTAAATTGAGTCATTTAGCCGATTCTTTTATCCAAAGCGACTTACAAGTTCTGTATGACAAGTCAGCAGGAAGGGTACAACTCTTACAGCTGAGTAATAACAATAACAATGTTCATCAAACAGTGCTTAAACTTGGGTGCTGCAGTGTTGAGTGCATAGTAGTAAAGACATAAGTATATTAGGAAGAGTGCATGATAGTATAAGACAGTAAGAGGGTTAGTGTTTTATTTTGTTGATCTTTAACCAGAATCCTATCGTTCTGCAGTGAAGAGGATGTAATAAATCAGACACAAGACTTACCTACATGTTCCTTGTCTCGAGAGATCAGCCGGTTGAGTCACCTGGCGGAGAGCAGACCTCCAGACACCGTTTCCTCAACTCTTACCTCTACTACTACAGTTGAAAATAGTTGAGAAAATAGAATCTGCGGTTCACTAGAGGTCTGCTCTCCTCCGGGTCACATCATCCTCCTCCTGTCACTTTCATCTTAATCCAATTAAATTTCCATTTAATTGGAAACAGAGTAAATCAGGAGCCGTCTTGTCTTTCTGAATATCTCACTTCCTTTTTTTTTTGATCCACTTTTTCTCCCATTTTCTATTTTTCTCCCATCCCAATTTCGTATCGTCCAATTCAACCCTTCCCTGTCACGAACGCCGTTTCTTGCCTCCCACAAGCCGGCTGCAATGTGGACGAAGCCATACATAGCACGAGTCCCCTCCGATACTCGAGGTAGCAGCCGTCGCATCTTTTCACCTGCGCGGCGCGATCTTTCAGCGTCAGGGGTCTGCGCTTTGGAGGGGCGCCGCCCCCATCGCTTCTTGATTCTACTGCGCAGGTGCACCAACCGACCTGTAGGAGTCGCTGTCCACAACGTCCGATCCCCACCCCTCAGTTTTCCCTCCCCCACTGCAAATTGTATTAGTACGGACGACCAGCCAAACTGAAAACAATGTGGAGAGCTGGGCTCGAACCCAGCATCTCCAGCATTGGTGAGTGCCTTGCCCACTGCACCACCTAGCCGCTCCCTGAATATCTCACTTCCTTTAACACTTTCAGCGCCAATCACGTAATATTACGTGTTTGCTTGCCAACCGTTGAGTGCCAAAAATGTAATATTAAGTTTTTCGATTGTTTTTTTTCGATTTTAATATCCTATACACTCTCACGGACCTCTGTGTTACCATTGGAACTCATTCTGAGACCTCGAGAGTACAATGCCGGCCGAATCCTGCTAGGTGGCAGTATCGCCTACCCTTTGAAACCTTATTTCACACTGTGTGTTACATTTTATATGATCCGGGCGGAGAATTTGGATTCGGGCAAGTGAAACGGTTCATTCGAGCAACTTGGAACGCTTGGAACACACTTGATGCATATTTTGTGCCATTTCATGTCAGGGACCCGATGGACATCAATACTGGAAATCACGATCAGACAATTGGAATATTCATTTTGGGATACCTCCTAGTAAAGGTAAGGACTATATGACATCAATCCTACTTTGATCCAACAATGATTTCACATCGATCGCAACGATCAATGTATGTAGTATTCAAAACGTATGCCTTTGCTGACGATCAGAGCATCAAAAAACGAATGAATATACCTTTGATTTTGAAATAGTAACGTTTCCAGGCGAGCAACGTGAACGACTTTAGCAAAATTCACATAGCGCTCCATAACTCAGCTTTCAGGAATTAGTCTGGATCACTCTGAAACTATACAATATTCACCACGGGATAACACGCAAACGTATACATGAAGAAAATGTACTCCTTTTTACATGTTGGACGAGAGATATTGACTGTCAAATAAGCCATAGTATTGTCTCCATAGCTATAATATAGAATATAGATATAGCTCTGCAAACATTGTGACACACAGTCACAGTGATAATGCCTATCTTTTAGCGTGGTCCATTGACAACAGGATGAGGATAATAGCTGGCGCTCAAAGTGTTAAAAGGAACACGGCAACATTTTGGGAAATTTCTCCAGAGAGAGACAAGAAGATAGATACCAGTTTCCTCTCTGTGCGTTAAGTAGAAAGCTATCTGGCTGCACATTAGCCTAGCTTAGCACAATGAATTAAACCGGACAGTGGGGTGCACAGGCTTTAAGACGGGCCACCGTTCACAGACCTTTCTCGTAGATGTCCTTCTTGTCGCTGTCAGAGAGAGCCTGGATCTTCTGCTGCAGCTTCTCCTCCTCCGCCTGGGCCTGCTTCTCCAGGTAGGTGTCGTCCGGACCCATGGACAGGGTCAGCCTGTGTGTGTTCTCCTGGGGGCACACACATGTAGGGGAGGAGTTAACCTCTTAAACTCTTAAGCCTGGAGCCCTATTTTCTGAAAATCCACCTAAAATACATACCTAAGTAAATGGAATATTTCTCCACTTCTACAAGGGCCATTTGCATATTATTGGTATCTAGGGACATCTATGGACCTCAGTGAATGTATTCCCAGTGTCAGAAATATTGTGTCTATTACTAGGCTTGCTTAAATTGTGATGAAACAAAGGAGAATATGAATTATGATTTTTCTTTGCATCTTTGACAGTGAATAACACCATGCTAAAAATGACCAGACATGGAAAACTGCCACTAATCTCGTTCAGTACCTTCTTGAGATCATGTGTACACAAAATCTAAGGAAATGAATAAAGGGAAGATGATTAAACACAAGGTTTTGTAGATACAGTACTGAATTCTCCCATCCGGACCAATGCAATTTGAAATATTATTATAGAATATAGAATAGCAAGCTTATAAATTACCTTATTATAGCCAATTCGGTATATGGATTGTGCCAAATCTTATATTTCAAATGCCCGAGTTCAATTTGGATTTAGTATCACCAGGCGTGCATAAGAACAGATAATGAAATCTAAAGCTTTTTTATTTTTGCCAGGGTGCCACCATTTTGAAACTAATTTCAAATCCGATTGTTGCTACCGTACATGCTAGAAATAGGGGAGACAAACTAACTGCGCTCCCATATATGCCAATAACGTTAGGTTTTGTGGTTTATTATCCAGAGTAATAAGAGATATTAAAGGGGAACTATCTTATAAATGGCCTTTTCCAGTGTTTAGCATTGTTTTCTAGCTATGTGGGTTTATATTAATGGGGTCTATGTCTCCAATTCATATTTTGGCGCATTCTTCCAATTCACATCTCAAAATATTCTCCCTCACTGAACTGAGTCATCTGAAACTTAGCGTATCTTGGACGTCCAACAACACTCATCTGCATAATAACTCCCCCTCTATGGTTGTAGCACAACCATTCACTCAACAACAGAGCGAGTGGAAATACAGACACTTCCTCAAACGGGTTGACGTGCGCGGGTGCCAACAGAGACAGCAGAGAACGAGCGAGCAAGAGAGAGAGATAGAGGGGGAGAGAGAAATATAGAGAGAGAGAGATAGAGAGGGGGACACGGAACATTTACACACAACCTCCTGACCGCGCACGAGGAAGGAGCTTCTCTCTCTCTCGGGGAAACACACACGCATTTACACACAACCTCCCGACCGCTCGCGGGGCAGGAGCTTCGCTCTCTCGGGGGAAACACACACGCATTTACACACAACCTCCCGACCATGCGCACAGGGCAGGAGCTTCTCCACTCGCATATCACTGTATCCCCCTCAATCTCTCTATATCTCTCTCTGTCTGCCATTGCAGACTGTGGGTGACTGTCACTCAAAACGCTTATGGGTGGAGCCCAGCCCAAAACAGCTTGAAATCTTGAAGTGAATGCTGCTTAAGGGCTTGGATCCACCTGCCGCATATTTCTGGGCGCAAGCGTCTTTTGTCAATTGTTCCCAATGAGGACAGAGCGTATGCGGCCACATGCTGCCGCCTATAGGAAATGCGCTGCAGTCGGCTTCTTTTTTCAGCGCCTTTCAGTTTTTTTGTGCGGCCGCACCCGGCGTTTAGAGGTTGAAACTTTCTGAACTTTTCAGAGCGATGCGCTGAGCGCATTTTCAGACAACCAATCACAGCCAATCATATCTACCACTCTGTTTGTAACCCGACACCGGAGTTGCCTGCCTGTCTACCCACAAGAGACAGGAGCAGTATGAGGGCACAAATACACTAATAAAAAGCAAATAAAAAGCAAAGGGCGAACTGTGGTGTCAGGCAATAACTATATATATAATTAATATACAATAAAGTGTATTAAAATATGCTATATGTGCAAAACCGCGGCAGTAAAATACGATAAAAAGATAGCTGTCGCTAGATTTCTTTCTCTCTGTCATCTCGCTACAAGATGCGCTTCATCCCAAAACTACCGGCGTACTGCCAGCGTTTTTCAGCTGGAAATGTGAGCTAGGTGGACGCATGCCCTTAGAGTAGGCTACTTGATTAGAAATACAAAACAATGAATTTTTTTTTTAAGAAACCTTACAGATGTGTTCCATAGACTCGCAGGAATTGTGTAAAATTGCCCAAATAGTGAAAGGAATAGTAAGATAGTTCCCCTTTAAAAAATTATGCATACAGAAGTAATTAGCTTGAAGCCCCATAGAGGCATTTGGGAAGTGTCGTTCGGAAAAATTCCAACGCTCATCGAAAGCTCTCGGTGTCGTCTTCAAAATGGCGTCAAGAAAACTACAATTCCCGACGTTCAGTTTTTCCAAAATGGTCGACTTTCGCGACCAAAACAATAGAAAAACTCAAACTAAAATCTATCTAATAGTCAAGAGTCAAGAGTTTTTTTAATTTGTCACGGCATACGAGTATACAATGAAATGCGGGTGGTCTTGCCCGCAACGATGTGCATAATACAATAGCAATAACTAGGGATGCTCGATATTGCTTGATACCGATATACCGGTATTGTCCAACTCTTAATTTCCGATACCGATATCAACCGATACCGATATATGCAGGCCCCCCCCCCCCCCCCCCCCCCAAAAACGGAATAATTTCAGGTAATTAACATTACATATCTCTTGTTGTGGAATTAACACAACATTATGCATACTTTTGACAATAAATGTAATCTGAATTTGTTCTTACTTGCTTGCCTGGGTAAATAAAGGTTATAGAAATGTATATAAAAAAAAAAAAAAAAAAAAACGATATTTTCCGATATCACATTTTAATGCCGATATCGGCCGATAATATCGGACATCCCTAGTACCTAGGCCTCCCTAGGCCTACCGATATTATCGGCCGATATCGGCATTAAAATGTGATATCGGAAAATATCTGTATCGGTTTTAAATTTTTTTTTTTACATTTCTATATAAATTATGTCCGATATTATTGGCCGATATCGGCATTAAAATGTGATATCTGTTGATATCGGTATCGGAAATTAAGAGTTGGACAATATCGGTATAGGTAAAAAAGCCAATATCGAGCATCCCTACTAGTAATAACATATAATAGAATCCAATAGAACGACATTGTGCAATAAAACAAGTAAACAGAGTAGGGCATATCGGTATATGTACATAAGTTATTTACAGAGCATGGTAGGACATGCTAGGTCCTGTGGTAGTGCAATACACTGTTAGCTACGGATGAGGCACTGGGTCTTTCTGTACATGCTATATTATACAATCTCAGTTATACTATACTATTCTTAAAGTGACCTTTCCTTAGTGGCCATAAGTGTGGGCGTGTGCAGCACTTTAATAACACTTTAACCTATTGGTAAGCTAACATATTGATGATAATATACATTATAACTGCTGTTGTGACACGGTTATGATGTTTATACTTGAATACGTTGGAAAAATAAAACAATACTTTTGTCAGACAGTCTAGACAGATTGATTTATGACGTGATGTCATTTGTGATCCGCCGATGGACTGCACGGGTGGAAGAGAGACTTCGCCCTAAAAGTACATAACCAAGTAAATGGAAGATTGCTCCACTTCTACAAGGTCCATTTGCATGTTCTTGGTATCTAGGGACATCTATGGACCTCAGGGAATTTGTTCCCAGTTCCTCAGATATATTGTGGCGGATACTATGCTTGAGTAAATTGTAATAAACCAAAGGAGAATATAAATGATTATAATAAAAAAAATATCATCTTTGACGGTGAATAACACCATGCTAACATTGACCAGACGTGAAGAATTGCCACTGAGCTCATTCAGCAATCAGCACCTTCTTAACACTTTGATTGCCTAAGGCTAAATTCATGATATACCATAGGTTGCCAGCTCTATTTGTCTATGGAGAAATTCCCCTTCTTTGCAGGGCTATAACTTTTTAAATTCTATTGCTAAATTGCCATTATTAGGGCCCATTCAATGTCCTATATGTATTGTTCAGGGTGTATGAACGTTAAACTTTTTCATTCACATATTCATACTAAAATATGATCTAAAGTATAAGTATGTTTTCATCTCTTTCTGCAGCTTTCTCCAGAACGTGATTTATAGCCCCAAATGCATTATATTGATGATCAAATACAGTTTGATAGCAATCGGCGCGATATAAAAAAATCCAACTGGACGGACTTCTGGAAGTTACTACACGTCATCTGATGTTGACCGGATGGGCAAGGGGGCGTTTATAATTCCGTGGGCAGCGTTATACCATTCATCTAATGTGGGTCAAATGTTCATCAGATCAGTTAGTATAGAAGACATTGAAAAATAACGCTGAATCTTACCGTATCTTCCTCGCGCCGTTGGGCGATGAGCGTGGAGTATACATTTTCCTATTATGGGATGTTGGAATACCCGGTCCATTTCCAGGTTGTATAATGGTATATACGTCCAAATCATGTTGTTTATCGAGTTATTGGCAACGGATCGCTATGTATTGTGACGAGCTAGAGTGCCGGGACCTTTACCGAGTGCCCGGAAGTAATATGGGAGAACAGCACATCGTCCAAGTAACTTCCTGTTAGGCGATTGCGCCGATCGGCCACCAGATGGCGCTCTTGAACCGCTAGAGGGTTCAGTGGGGCTTTTTGGTGGGTCTCAGGCCAGCGGATGGGAAATATGAATCCGATCACAGATTTTTGAAATATTGATATCAAAGACGAGTTACGGCGTCTTCGGCAACTTGAGCATGGCGGGGAAGGACGCCTAAACACGTCTTCCGGCAGTTAAAGTGTTAAGATCAAATGTACAAGAAACCTAAGCAAATGAATAAAGGGGAGATGATTTACAGGGAGTTTTGTAGATACAGTACTGAATTTTTCCATGCGGACCAGGCCATGTGAGCGGATCGGCGCGGGCGAGAAATCCGCTCTTCGCGTTAGACGGCTTGTTCCGCTCCGCTAATCGCTCATGTTGATCCCGCCCCCAAGTCGCTCTCCGCTCACCTTGAATCGAGCGCTCCCCGCTCCACATCGCTCGGCAGATATATATATTTTTTTGGAGCATGGTGTAAATTAGCTCAAACTACAACAGTCTACACCCCCTGGGCCCCTTAACAATTGTTTGTATTGAGCCATATTGTAATTGTACCCATTCTGCAATGTTAAATAACGTTGTTTATCCATTCACTAGCTCTACTAAGCGATGATAGCTAGCCTAGCCACAATGTTATGGTCGCTGCCATTCACGTTAGCATGTAATCTAACGACAACAACAATGGCGGCATATACTTTTGTCTAACACGATGTGATTGACGGTTCACCCTTCTTGTTACAAAGGATCAGATTAAACCGAATATATATATTTATTGATTGATATATATTGCATAGTATTTGTATATCGTTTGATATCCCTTGTATATTCCTTGTACATATACACGGAATGTCCCTTTAGCCTAGTACAGACCATAATATTTCATTCTCCTATTGGACAGCGGTCCACAGGCGCCAGAGCCATGCCTCCGGAGTCAGGTTCAAAGTCACCGTCAAGACATGTCTGTGCATGCCAGGCCTTGCCCAGGGATACGAGACAGAGATGAGGTTGGCACTAGTTTGTTCGCCGTGCATATAAATATGGCGCAGGTGAATACAGAAGCACTTAGTCAGAAGTCAAGAGTTACCCAATAAGTTGAAGCCTCACCCACGATACTCCGTGCGGTGAAGTATGGCCTGTTTGGCCCCAAATAGAGCATTGAGACCGCGTGCGAATTGATAACTGAATTGTCAGAGTTTGGCGCTATACCGTCGAGTGCGACATATTTCTATTAAGTCAGTAATAGTCTATTTGTGTATAGTGTATCGTGCGGCTAAAGTTCTACAGTGACCAGCATCACCAACGCTTCCTCGTACCAGCTAGAGTGCTTATCCAGGCTGGGCTGCTTTCATGGCGCTTTCACCCGAGGAGACCTAGACGAGAACCGTGTGGACATGTACACTGGATTAATCTACCCGACGACTACATAGCCCTTTGCGGCTGGATTATATTTGTTTTGGTCCTGTGATTTATGGAGCGGAGAATCGCCGACGCCTACACGTGTTGGATTTACCCTGTGAGGAGACCAGTCGAGTCGGCGCCTCAGAGAGCCTGAGGCCGGCTAGCTTTCTTCACTGTGGAGCTACAGTCTACGGAGAACAGCTGTATTCGTCTGTGGATCAAGAGGCTATTGCACCGTCTCCTGTACTTGGAGTCTCCTTAGTCATCGTTGACCAGACTCTCTACTACCGACAGATCCTCTACCCCTGCTGGCTTACAACCGGGGGGACCCTTCCAGTATCTCCCGCTATATATTACTAGTGTACCATAGATATAATTCCCTAAGATTCAGGTTGTATAATTACCTCCTGCGTAACCAGAGAATGGACATTCATTATTGATTTGCCTACGCACATTCCTTTGCCTTATAAGCGCATCCAAAGTAAAATACAGAGAAGTATATTATGTACCTTTTGCTGCAATAAATACTTAATTAGCACTTTGTGTGGAACCGATTCATTGTGTGAGGTGTTCATCATATTTATATATCATGTACTGTATGGCCAGTAATTAAAGTACATAAAGCGGTAGTGGTTTAATGATACCATACTTATCAATACAGTCATGGAATTGTACCCCTCAGTTACAATTGGTCCTTCGAGCCGGAGGGTAACTAGCGTAATATTAATATAGTGGTATTAATATTGACATGGCCTATGATGAACACTCCACAAAACGGTTCTCCTAAAGTAGATCGCCCGCAGCGTAGACGGCAGACACCTCAGTACTTAGAGGATTACGTTGCCAATATACTACCTAGCTTTCTACAGACGGTAAACGCGGAAAAAGTAGATAGTAAAATTATGTCCGACCCTATCGACCAGGCTACCCCGCCAATAGAGGCCCTAGTGGGTTCTAACGTAACTGACCAAGCTCACGGTAGGGACCAGGAGGGACCCGACATGACTTTACCCCCCGCCAAGACCGAAGAAGTAGTCCCCGGAGAGCTCCAGGATAAAGACAGCCCTCCAGGGATGGAACTCTACCCGCTACAAGAAGAGGAGAGCTCCCCGGAGATGGATCTCCAGGACTCGCCACAGGAGAACAGATCTCCAACGAGTACTGCCAGGAGCGGATCACCTCAACCAGCGTCTTCCCCCAGCGAGGCGGACAAGATGCTGGCACAGGCATTCCTCGCCAGCCTAGCAGCCTCAACAGAGCGCGATCGACTCCAAGCACAGACGCTTAGTGAGCGCGAACATTCTTCCATGGAAAGAGAACGCCTTCAAGCGCAGCAACGGAGCGACGAAGATCGTATACGTCTAGAGATTAGACGCCTTCAGACGGAAGAGAATATGGTAAGGGACCGGGCCGAAGCCCAGCGCGCCGCCGCCGAAGCCCAGCGCGCCGCCGCCGAAGCCCAGCGCGCCGCTGCCGGTGCCCAAAGAGAAGCAGAGCGCGACCTCGCTCTCACCAAGCGCGAAGCCGAGCGCGACCGATTACAAGCGCGATAATGGAGCAGCTGATCACCAGGGCAACACCCCCTCCCTCCGCACGGGGTTCCAGGGCCTCGTCAAGACAAGGGTCAAGGGCACCCTCCCCTACCCGATCAAGCGACCCTGAGCCCGACCACCAGAGAGAGCCTATACCCCCCTCCGAACCCCTTCCCCGACCGGTCCAAGTGAGACCCAGCTACAAGGAAGAAACGGTCTACACCGCGGAGAGGCTAAATAGACGACTACAGGATCTAGAGGACCTGCCAGAGGAAGAAGAAGAGGGAGAGGAGGAGAGTCAAGCCCGACAGCAGCACAGTACTCCACAGGACCAGGAGGTCCAGTACAGCCCAGGCTCTACCCCCGCGGCTCTGCGCTACAGACCCCCGACTCAATTCACGGGTGAGCTTGACGCACGACCAGCCCCGAGGAACAGCACCTGGATACGCGGGCCATGGTACCCAGCAGGTACCAGCCCACCAAGAGGCGTAAGAGGAGACTCGCCTAGGAGGCCTCTCTTCCAACGCTCACCGATGTGCCAGCCATCCATGGCATCATACATTGGCACACCGACGTTTCCGGACTTCACCCACGAGAACAGAGCACAGTACACGGAGCTACGAATGTGCTTAGAGACAATGATGTCCGATGTAGCTGATGAACCGTACAAGTATGCTATCCTACTGAAGCACCTCAAGGTGCCCCGAGCGCACAATATAGCGCTGGCCTATGCCACCTCTACTACCCCATACACAGCGGCTCTAGCAGCACTCGACCAAAGATATGGACGCATATGGGACTACGTAATACAAGAGATAAGGCATATTGACCGCCTACCCCCAGCCACAGACAATCGCTCACTAGATGACCTGTCTATCAAGGTACAATCCCTGGTAGGGATGCTGGGGGCACGAACTGTACGCGAACTCTAATGTCGAGAGGATTTTAGAGAAGCTTCCGCCCGCCCGACAAGAGCGCTTCAGGCGGCAAAGAGACCACCGTGATCCTAACGGTCCCGAGCCATCCCTCCTAGACCTAGCCGACTTCCTGGCGAGAGAAGTCAACAGCCTACGGTTGGATACGTTCATGCGGAGCACCCCAAGCTCCAGAGAGGGACCTAGGAGAGCAAACGATGGCCGAAGATTGGTGACCGTCATGCACCAATCAGAATCAGTACCGAGCAGCAAGAACCACAGTACCCCCTCGATGAAAGAGAAGTGGAAGATGGTGTGCCCGTACTGCGAAAAGGAACACTGGTTGTCACAATGTGACACGTTCAAGAAGATGACCGCCGACGAGGTGAGTCAATGGATAAAGTCCAACCGACGCGTTACCGATGTGCGCGCAGTCACATGGCAGCCGATTGCCGCTTAAAGAAGAGGTGTAATCGGTGTGACGGAGCCCACCTAGATGTCCTACACGACAGTAACAGAAGAAAGCCTGCACCCTCAAGCAGCACAAAGGCAAGTGTTATGTACATTGACCCCGCCAGCAGCGGGGGCGCCCGGGTGCTCTTAAAGGTGGTCCGCGTAACACTGAGTTACCAAGACAAGGTCATGGACACTTACGCCGTCCTTGACGACGGGTCAGAGAAGACCCTTCTCCTCGCGTCCGCTGCGGCCCAGCTGGGGCTGCGGGGGAGCGAAAACCAGATGACGATTCGGACAATAAGAAGAGATCTAAAGACGATAAAGGGCGAGAATGTCTCCTTCACTATCGCAGCAAGCGGGCAGCCAGAGAGACGTATAGGATTACTAATGCTTTCCCCAGCCAAGAAATAGGCCTGTCGCAGTACACCTACCCCATCGCCAAGCTGATGGATAAATATGTGCACCTGCGTCAACTACCTATACCGCTCATAGACGGTGCCACCCCGACCCTGCTGATAGGCTCCGACCATGCAGACCTCATCGTCCCGATAGACCGGGTCCACACAGGGCCCAGAGGCTGTCCTGCAGCAGTCGAGACCCGCCTAGGATGGACATTACAAGGCCCCCTCGCTAAGTCTCTTAACCGAACAGCAGCCACTAACTGCCTCCACTCCAGAGTGACAGAAGAAGACACCACCCTCCTACAGCATGTCGAGAGGCTATGGACACTAGAGACAATGCCCTTTAAGAACGAAAAGAAAGACATTCGTTCCAAGGAAGACATTTACGCTATAGCCCTCCTCGAGCAAGGGACAAAGAGAGTCAAAGTCAACGGAGTGATGAGATACGCAACTCCACTCCTGAGGCGAGAGGGTATGCCTACCTTCCACGCCCCAAAAGAAGCGACGGAGCGGTATCTATTGAACACAGAGCGGCGCCTAGCCAGAGACCCCGCTCAAGAGACGGTGTACCGCGCTGAGATTAACAAGCTAATCACAGCGGGACACATAAAGAAAATTGACATTAAAGAGGCCGATCAGACGACCGAATCATGGTACGTGCCGCACCACAAAGTCCACCACAACGGCAAGGATCGTATTGTGTTCAACTGCAGCTACCAGATCGGATCACAAAATCTGAATAAAGAGCTCTTGCCCGGCCCAACACACGGCCCCTCTCTACTAGGCGTGTTACTACGTTTCCGCCAAGACAAGGTGGCCATCAGCGGCGACATCAAAGGGATGTTCCTGCAGGTGAGACTAGTGGAGGAGGACAAGCCCCTGCTGCGGTTCCTATGGAGAGAGAGGATCGGGGATGAGCAACCAGCCATCTATCAATGGGAAGTCCTCCCTTTCGGAACCACATGCAGCCCATGCTGTGCTACGTTTGCACTGCAAAAACACGTCGCAGAGGACCCAGCAGCTGATGAAGAGGTCCGACAAAGTGTAGGAAATAGTTTCTACGTGGACAACTGTCTGCAAAGCGTCTCGACGCCAGAAGAAGCCGAGGCCCTTCTACTCAAGCTCCGCGCCTCCCTGATCAAAGGCGGCTTTGATCTCAGGCAGTGGGCCAGCAGCGACCCGCAAGTATTGCGCAGCCTCTCCCCCGAGGACAAGGCAGCAAGCAGCGAGACCTGGATGGCGACCATCCCAGGAGAAGCCCAAGAAATGACATTAGGACTAGTCTGGCGCTTCAAAACAGACTCGCTCCATTATAAACACACACCCCTGACCAAGGAGCAGGGAAGGTCGACTGCACTACCGACCACCAGACGGAGTGTATACAGAACACTCGCCAGACAATATGACCCGTTGGGATGTATTCTACCTTACACCACCAGGGCAAAGATGATTGTAAGAGCTTTATGGGACAAGGACCAGGGCTGGGACGACCCCATACCCGAACACCTTGCATCCACATGGAGAGAGTGGGAGACGGAACTCAGCTCACTCCCAGGTGTCAACATACGCCGCAGCTACTTCCCACCCACAGTGAGGCCGGAGACGTGCCAGATGGACCTGCACGTCTTCAGCGACGCCTCCGAAGTAGCCTACGGTTCGGTGGCCTACTTGCGTGCCCGAGAGGAGGGAGGAGAAATACATACTGCTTTCATCCTGGCTCGCTCAAGAATAGCCCCACGAAAGCAACAATCTATCCCGCGTCTAGAGCTCTGCGCAGCCCTAGCAGGAGCGCAACTCGCCACGTTAATCCAACGTGAACTCACCATTCCGGTGCAAAGAACAATCTTGTGGTCAGACTCCACGACAGTACTCACATGGATCCGGTCTGATTCGTGCAGATACAAGGTCTTCGTGGGAGTCAGAGTCACAGAGATTCAAGATTTAACAGAAGTAGCAAGCTGGAGGTATGTGGACACAAAACACAACCCAGCTGACGTCATCACCCGGGGAATGTCCCTGGATGACCTCACCCGTCACAACCTATACAGTGACGGGCCAGAGTTCCTCAAGCTCCCGGAAGAAGAGTGGCCTACACCCACCCCACGGGAAGCGAGTAAAGAGGAGGCCGAAAACAAGAAATCTATGTTCTGTGGATTGAACACACTCGTCTCCACAGACCCCGACATAGACGATTGCCTCACCCTAGAGAGTGCGCAGCTAAAGACATTCCTGTGGCACCACCCAGAGGTTCAGCTCACTACTGGCATTACAGCAGCCGACTACGAAGAAGCAGAACTTCTTCTACTACAACGAGCCCAGAGAGACTCGTTCCCCGATGAGCTAGACTGTCTACAGGGAGCAAAGCCCGTCCCATCAGACAGCAGACTGCTCCACCTAGCCCCCGAGAGCGACGCCCATGGTCTCATCAGAGTGGGTGGTCGTCTGCGGAGAGCTCCAGACTTACCGGATGACGTCAAGTACCCGATAGTCTTAAACAGCCGACACAAGGTCACAGAGCTGATCATAAAGAAATACGACGAGGATGTGCATCACGCCGGGGCAGAGAGAGTCTTCGCGGAGATCAGACATCGTTATTGGATACTGCAAGGGAGAGAAGCAGTGCGGCGCTTCCAGCGAACCTGTCTAGACTGTCGTAAGTGACGAGCGCAGCCCAGTATACCCCGGATGGCTGACCTACCTCCCTGTCGCCTCCGACTCGGCGACAAGCCTTTTCACTCCACCGGTATGGACTGTTTCGGCCCGCTGTATATAAAGAAAGGAAGAGGAACCGAGAAGCGGTGGGGTATTGTATTCAAATGCATGACCACCCGAGCGATGCATATAGAACTCCTTCCAACCATGAGCACAGACTCATTCCTTATGGCCTTCCGAAGATTCACATCGCGGAAAGGCAAACCGTCTATATTATTGTCTGATCACGGGACAAACTTCAAAGGCGGAGAAAGAGAGCTGAGAGAGAGCTTCCAAGCTATGGGCCCAGAACTTAAGACCCACCTCGCTCCATCCCAGATTGACTTCCAGTTTAATCCCCCGAACGCACCTCACTTCGGTGGAACTTGGGAACGAGAAGTACGTTCAATAAAGACAGCCCTGTACGCCGTGCTTGGGGCCCAGACCGTGGCGGAAGAAGTCCTAATGACAGTCCTCACGGAGATCGAGGGAGTATTGAACTCAAAGCCCCTCGGTTACGTCTCAAGTGATGTAGCAGATGTCGACCCAGCCACCCCCAACACACTCTTGATGGGGCGGCTGGACCCCGCGCTACCACAGACAATGTACAGGCCTGAAGAAGCGAACGGCCGAAGAATGTGGAGGTACAGTCAAGTATTGGCTGACAAGTTTTGGAACAGCTTCCTACTCCACTATCTACCGTCTCTACAGACCCGCCAGAAATGGGTGAAAGAGAGAGACAATTTGACAGAAGGGACAGTCGTCATGATTATCGACCAGTCACTACCCCGAGCTATGTGGCCGGCTGGCCGCGTAAGCAAAGTGATCACCGGTGCCGACGGAAAGGTCCGAGCAGCCGAAGTGCTCGTCCAAGGACGGATCTACACCCGACCCGTGGCGAGGCTAATAGAACTGCCAAGGCTCCCCGATACTATCGATGACGACCATGACCCCATGACTTTGTGAACTGCCCGACCCCTCACAACAGACATTGAGTAGTGGACAGTGCGGTTAATCTGTCTCTGCTTAGCTAATTAGGTGGGACTAATTAGGGGGCGGCTGTTACAAAGGATCAGATTAAACCGAATATATATATTTATTGATTGATATATATTGCATAGTATTTGTATATCGTTTGATATCCCTTGTATATTCCTTGTACATATACACGGAATGTCCCTTTAGCCTAGTACAGACCATAATATTTCATTCTCCTATTGGACAGCGGTCCACAGGCGCCAGAGCCATGCCTCCGGAGTCAGGTTCAAAGTCACCATCAAGACATGTCTGTGCATGCCCGGCCTTGCCCAGGGATACGAGACAGAGATGAGGTTGGCACTAGTTTGTTCGCCGTGCATATAAATATGGCGCAGGTGAATACAGAAGCACTTAGTCAGAAGTCAAGAGTTACCCAATAAGTTGAAGCCTCACCCACGATACTCCGTGCGGTGAAGTATGGCCTGTTTGGCCCCAAATAGAGCATTGAGACCGCGTGCGAATTGATAACTGAATTGTCAGAGTTTGGCGCTATACCGTCGAGTGCGACATATTTCTATTAAGTCAGTAATAGTCTATTTGTGTATAGTGTATCGTGCGGCTAAAGTTCTACAGTGACCAGCATCACCAACGCTTCCTCGTACCAGCTAGAGTGCTTATCCAGGCTGGGCTGCTTTCATGGCGCTTTCACCCGAGGAGACCTAGACGAGAACCGTGTGGACATGTACACTGGATTAATCTACCCGACGACTACATAGCCCTTTGCGGCTGGATTATATTTGTTTTGGTCCTGTGATTTATGGAGCGGAGAATCGCCGACGCCTACACGTGTTGGATTTACCCTGTGAGGAGACCAGTCGAGTCGGCGCCTCAGAGAGCCTGAGGCCGGCTAGCTTTCTTCACTGTGGAGCTACAGTCTACGGAGAACAGCTGTATTCGTCTGTGGATCAAGAGGCTATTGCACCGTCTCCTGTACTTGGAGTCTCCTTAGTCATCGTTGACCAGACTCTCTACTACCGACAGATCCTCTACCCCTGCTGGCTTACAACCGGGGGGACCCTTCCAGTATCTCCCGCTATATATTACTAGTGTACCATAGATATAATTCCCTAAGATTCAGGTTGTATAATTACCTCCTGCGTAACCAGAGAATGGACATTCATTATTGATTTGCCTACGCACATTCCTTTGCCTTATAAGCGCATCCAAAGTAAAATACAGAGAAGTATATTATGTACCTTTTGCTGCAATAAATACTTAATTAGCACTTTGTGTGGAACCGATTCATTGTGTGAGGTGTTCATCATATTTATATATCATGTACTGTATGGCCAGTAATTAAAGTACATAAAGCGGTAGTGGTTTAATGATACCATACTTATCAATACAGTCAGGGAATTGTACCCCTCAGTTACACTTCTCATTGGTTGAAAATGGCCTTCATGTTTGTACATCGTCACCTGTTGCTTTGGCATTGTACTACATGTATATTACATCAGTGTTAAACCACTGTGAGCGGCCCGGAGCGGATTGGAGCGGAAGAGAACTCTCGCTCCGGACGTCACGCCGACCCATTTTAAAACCCACTCCGTCACTCACGTCAAAACCGCCCGCTCCGCTCCCCGCGCCGCTCACATGGCCTGATGCGGACACATGCAATTTGAAATATGAATATAGAATATCAGGCCTATAAACATCTATGGATATGGCCAAATCTCATTAATCCAAACCTTTATTTATTCTTGAAACGACAATCGAGTTCACCCTCATTTTCAATGTCGTCGAGACTTTTCAATGCATACATTTTTTTTATCAACTTTTTTTTATCCTATTTTTCTTGTATTTTCCTCCCATCCCAATTTAGTCGTTATGCCAATTCCCCCTTCCCGGTCGTTGCGCACATTTGCCCCCTACTTGCCGGTCTAGGGAGCCCTGAAGTCTATCACATGCTTCCTCCGATACATAGGAGACAGCCAGCAGCCTCTTTTCAGCTGGCAGCGAGGACTCTCATTGGCGTGGGAAGCCACTCTACCTCACCCAGATCCCTCGCTGTGCAGGCGCCCTGACCGACCTGTAGGAGTCGCTGTTTACAACAGCCAGATTACCACCCACCGGCTTCCCTCCCGCTGACACTGCCAATTGTGTCAGTATGATGACCGGCCAAGCCGGAGGCACCGCTGACAGCTGGATTCGATACCAGTGTCTCTGCGGTGGTAGACAGACGCTTAGTCCGCTGCGCTACCCGGCTGCACCTAAAATGCATACATTTTTTATAATTTAATAATAACGCTATCTATATAGCACCTTTCACACATGGACCGCCCCACAAAGTGTGTTAATTCATAGTTAACCCTCTAAAGCCTACATAGACAATAGTTTGCCTGGACATAGTGTTATATCTTTGCCAATTCTAATTTACTTTTGTTTATTGATTTATTATTTGTTTTCATATTTACATTTTACATTTAGTCATTTAGCTGACGCTTTTATCCAAAGCGACTTACAAGCTGAGTAACAATGTTCAATATTTGGACCAATATCTCCCTGCAACTTAAAGATCTATACCTTTGTATGGATTCATGACGGTATACCTTCATATTCAGTATACCTCCCAGCCCTACATCAAAATATCTTTTCATTTATTTTATTTGTTATTTTTGACGATATATGATAGCATTAGCTACAGTATGTCCACCAGCCATTAAAATCCTCTGGTCGTCATTCACTCACCTTGAAGTAGAGCTGCACTTTGTCCTGGAGGAAGCGGGGGTTGTCCTTCAGGGCTTGTCTGAACTCTGCTACACTGTTGCTTATCTGCAGCAGCTCCACAGGATCCCCGTCATGGTTCCAGCATGATGCTATGTACTAGATATACAGAGAAAACATGATGCTGTGTACTAGATATACAGAGAAAACATAATACTATATAGGACATTTAAAATCAACCAAAGTTGCACCAAAATGCTTTAGAGTATAAAGAAGACAAATACAAAGTAAATGCAATACAATAAATACACTAAATCAGTGGTGCCCAACCAGTCGATCGCGATCGACAGGTAGATTGCGGGCTGATTTCAAGTAGATCTCGATTAATAAAATTAGATTATAAAAATAAATTTTTTTGTGCAAAATCAACTCTGCCTCTCCTTGTTAACTACAACAAGCAATGCTGTTTGTTATTTAAGATGAGGTCGGACTCGGCACTGACAGATTTGTGTTCATTATGCTGCTTTTATAAAGCCTCAAATGACGGCTTACAATATACAATTTTGGCTGATAGCTCTCGGCTAGGTGGTAAATTAAAAAGTAGATCTTGGTTCAAAAAAGGTTGGACACCCCTGCACTAAATAGTCACAACAGGACCAGGGATGTATGGCCAAGACTCAAAAAGGGAACAGTTTTGACCCAGTGGACACTGACTAGCTTGGTTAGCAAGCCGGAGGACACTGACTAGCTTGGTTAGCAGGCCTGTGGACACTGACTAGCTTGGTTAGCAGGCCTGTGGACACTGACTAGCTTGGTTAGCAGGCTTGTGGACACTGACTAGCTTGGTTAGCAAACTTGTGGACACTGACTAGCTTGGTTAGCAGGCCTGTGGACACTGGACACTGACTAGCTTGGTTAGCAGGCCTTTGGACACTGACTAGCTTGGTTAGCAGGCCTGTGGACACTGACTAGCTTGGTTAGCAGGCCTTTGGACACTGACTAGCTTGGTTAGCAGGCCTTTGGACACTGACTAGCTTGGTTAGCAGGCCTGTGGACACTGACTAGCTTGGTTAGCAGGCCTTTGGACACTGACTAGCTTGGTTAGCAGGCTTGTGGACACTGACTAGCTTGGTTAGCAGGCCTGTAGACACTGGACACTGACTAGCTTGGTTAGCAGGCCTTTGGACACTGACTAGCTTGGTTAGCAGGCCTGTGGACACTGACTAGCTTGGTTAGCAGGCCTTTGGACACTGACTAGCTTGGTTAGCAGGCCTGTGGACACTGACTAGCTTGGTTAGCAGGCCTTTGGACACTGACTAGCTTGGTTAGCAGGCCTGTGGACACTGACTACCTTGGTTAGCAGGCCTGTGGACACTGACTAGCTTGGTTAGCAGGCCTGTGGACACTGACTAGCTTGGTTAGCGAGCTGGTGGACACTGACTAGCTTGGTTAGCGAGCCGGAGGACACTGACTAGCTTGGTTAGCGAGCTGGTGGACACTGACTAGCTTGGTTAGCAGGCCGGTGGACACTGACTAGCTTGGTTAGCAGGCCGGTGGACACTGACTAGCTTGGTTAGCAGGCCGGTGGACACTGACTAGGTAAGGCAGAGCATCATATTCTCCACGAATGTCTCACTAATCTGCAGAGGTTCGTTTCTGCCTAGCTTAGCACAATGAATGGAAGCGGACAGTGCCGGTTAGCCTAGGCATTGTCGAACTAATACCTCTCCCGAAGGGTAACCGGCACTGTCCGCTTCCATTCATTGTGCTAAGCTAGGCTAACGTGCAGCCAGATAGCTTCCTACTGAACGCACAGAGAGGAAACTGGTATCTATCTTCTTGTCTCTCTCTGGAGAAGACTGTAAGCTAATTTCCCCAAATGTTGGCGTGTTCCTTTAAGGGCTGAAATTAAGCTACAAGAGAGACAATGAAGGCTGACCTTCTAGTGCAGAACACACAGTGGTTAAACTCACCAAGGCCAGGGAGAGAAGACACAGTGGTTAAACTCACAGAGGCCAGGGAGAGAACACACAGTTGTTAAACTCACAGAGGCCAGGGAGAGAACACACAGTTGTTAAACTCACAGAGGCCAGGTTGAGGCCAAAGCCGGTGGATTGGTGTTTCATCTGGATCTCGATCTTATGGAGAAGAGCCTCGATTCTCTCTTCTTCAAAGCCTTTACTGTGTGAGCAGGTGGGGAGACGTGTTCATTATTATCACGATATCATAGAAAGTATATCAGGCATATATGCTGAAGGTGCAAATACAAAGAATAAAGTAAATAGTCTCCAGAAAAATTGTTTCTTTAGATTATATTTAACAGACAACATTTCACAAGATTGAACGACTCACGGGACAGTTAAAAAAAAACGTACTCAATGATGTCGTCGATGGTTTGGTTGATGATGCGTTTGACCATCTCTATGTCCTCTTCAGACATCCCCTGCAGGCCGATGCTGAACGACGCCTCTTTGGTGCTGCCGTCATACCTGGTGAATAAGAACATTCAGCGCTACATGAAATACACGATAGAATTAAAATAGAATCAGAGTAAATTGAATTACGCCTATAATCTACTGTTAGTACAGTTACTTGTCCATAGTGCCGCTACTTTTCAGCGGATTGAGACGCATATTTTTCCTAGACATTCACAGAAAGGTAAATAAACAATATAAGTTGTATTTTATGGCAATGGCGTTGAGGTTTGTTCGAACCGTGAGATATAAACACGACAATCACGTCAATATTTTTAAAGGTGACATGCATTATAAATGTCATTTATCTAGCATTGTATTATAGTAATAGGAGTTAGTATCAATGTGTTTTAGTGTCTAAATACCATATTGGCGGATTGCTCTGATTCAGCTCAGATCATTTCCTGCTCCAGTAAATTAGGCCATCCTGATTTGAAGACCCGAGTGACGTTACTCAGGCTCTGGGTAGCAGACAGTGATGTGATTGGCTCTGTGGTTGTAGCTAATGCCCGCCCACAATCTACCTAGACTGAATACACAGCGAGTGGAAACCACTTCCTCATACTGCGGAGAGAGAGAGAGCGAGAGAGAGATAGAGAGCATTCGGGAGCACTTGGGGGGGGGGGGGGGGGGGACCTGCCGCGCGCGGCACACACCCCCCCCCCCCTCTCTCTCTCTCTCTCTCTCTCTCTGTCTACCAGTTGCAGACTGTGTGGACTGACTTGTCACTCAAAGTGCTTATGGGCGGAGCCAGGCCTTAACAGCCTGAAATCTTGAAGCTGAAAAATGATGGTTTTGAGTACTTGATTAGAAATATAAAACAATGAATTTTTTTGAAAAAAAACCTTACAGATGTCTTCAATAGACTCACAGGAATTGTGTAAAGTTGCCCAAATAGTGCTAGGAATAGCAACGCATGTCCCCTTTAAGATCTTCCGTTGTCTGTGGCTGGTGTGAGCTGGGTAGTGTAGTTTTAGGAAAAGCCCTGGGTCTCCTCTTTCTTAGGACTACAACTATTTCATGACGGCCTCCTGTCTAAATCCTCCGATTTCCGATGCAGGATTTTTATAAGCTCATATTTAGTAAGTAAAGTTTATTTATATAGCACCTTTCACAGACCAGGGTCACAAAGTGCTTCACATAGCAAAAACATCAATAAAATGCAAAAAGATAGCAGCATGGTAAAAGAAAATAATAAAAAACATGAAAGATCAGCAAAACCAAAACAGATAAAAAAGACATAAAAGATTTACACGGAGCATAATTCGCCAAACGCCTGTTTAAACAGCACAGTCTTTAGCTGCGTTTTAAGTGTTTACAGAGACCACAGATCTAAGGTCCAAGGGCAGAGCATTCCATAGCCTGGGGGCCACGGTTTCGAATGCTCGGTCCCCCTTTTTTTTTTTTTCAATCTAGACCGGGGGACAGCCAGCAAGCCCTGATCAGACGACCTGAGCGATCCGTTTGTGGTGTATGGACGCAGTAGGTCGCAGATGTAGACAGGTGCCTGACCATGGAGTGCTCTATATGTGATGACCAGAACCTTAAAGTGAATTCTGAATTTGATGGGGAGCCAGTGCAGGGAAACTAAGATGGGAGTGATGTGGCAATATTTTCTAGACCTAGTCAGCAGCCTTGCGGCTGCGTTTTGGACCATTTGTAGCCGGCCCAAAAAGGATGCATCGAGGCAGGTGAAAAGGGAGTTACAAGAATCCAGGCGGGATGAAACAAAAGCATGAATAATCATTTCCAGCTCTACCTGGGACACAACAGATAGAAGTTTGGCGATATTTCGTAAATGGAAAAAACAGTTACGTGTCAGAGATCTAATGTGGTGATCAAAGTGCATCTGCTGGTCAAAGATCACACCAAGGTTTCTGAGCTTGGGCCTCAGAGTTGTTGAGGGTCCCCATGCATGTGGCAACTTCTGAGGTGACTTTTTCTGAGCCTATAATAAGAACCTCAGTTTTTTCTGCGTTTAACTGAAGGAAGTTGTTTGCCATCCAATCCTTGACAGCAGTCAGACAGTCAAAGAGGGCAGATAATTTGTCAGATTGTTCGGGCTTGAAAGAGACATATAATTGGATATCATCAGCGTAGAAATGATAAGAGACCTCTTTGAATTGACTAATGATTACTCCCAGGGGGAGCATGTAAAGTGCAAACAGAGTAGGAGCCAGCACAGAACCCTGGGGCACGCCACAGGACAATGGAGCAGTTTCGGATGTGAAAGTGCCAGTAGACACAGAAAAACTCCTATCTTACAGATAGGAGGAGAACAAGTCCAGCACACTCCCAGTGATGCCAGCCCACTGCCTAAGTATTTAGATCAGAATCAATGCAGTGGTCGACACTATCAAAGGCTGCAGTTAAGTCCAATAGCACCAGCACAGATCATTTCCCCTCGTCAGATGATCTCATGATGTCATTTGAGACTCTGAGGAAGGCTGTTTCGGTAGAGTGCTTCTGACTGAAACCAGATTGGAATTTGTCGAAAATAGAGTGTGCATTTAAGGCAGCAGTGAGTTGACTGGCAACAACCTTTTCAGAGATTTTTTAGATAAACGACAATTTTGATATGGGCCTATAATTTTTGGGGAGGGGCGGATCAAGGTTTATCTTCTTTAACACTTTCATTGCCAGCCATGCGGTGCGCCTTACCCCCCCTTGAATGCCACCACCCACTTCAATGATAGAGCTCTCATATTTGCAAACGCATAAACTATGTCTTAAATTATGGCTATGTGTCTAACCTGGCCGTCGCTTATCAATGACTTGTTTGCAGTCAACATTGTCGAAATGGATAGTTTTTTTTTTATCAGTTAATTTCCGTTTTATACCATTTTGAAAAACGCTTGTTTTTTTAAGTTTCAGGAAAATATAAAGATTCTGTGATAATCGCCCTTTACTGGAATATTCTGGAATACACAAAAAACGTTGTAATTTTTTGGCCTATTTATGAATTGTTTTCAAATAAACGTTAGATTATCGATAGTATATGTGTACGTATGCACGCTATAGAAGAGAGCTGAAAAATTGATTCTCATTTCCTGATCAGCACACACACAGGGCACACGTTGATATCTCTGTGAAAAAAGGTCTGATTATCCTAAGACTGGTAAAATAGATTCCTTACCTCAGATCAGATGTTCTCCAAAAAGATTATTCCAATTCCTGATCGCCATTCCAAATATCGATCGTGTTTATTGATCCAACGCTGGGTACTGGAAATATGTATTCCACGCTGTTGTGATGGTCCACAATGAATCCGATCCTCTCGGGTGACTTGCCCGAGAAGTAAAATGAGGAAGCAGGATTTTTTTTTTTACCATGCGTTTCATTCAATCCATTCCAAAGGGGTGCAGTACAACAGGGAGAGACTATAGGGGGCGGTATTTTCTCAATGGAGCTCAGAGAGTTTGCAGATTGATGAAATATGAATTCAAATCGCTAATAATCATTTAAAAAAATATATATCTCTCGTCGTTGGCACTGAAAGTGTTAAGAGAGGCTGAACAACTGCTTGTTTAAAATATACTGGGACACAACCAGTTTGAAGTGAGCAGTTTATAATGGCAACCAGACATGGAGCAATGGAGGTGAGTACATCTTAATTTTTTAGCATGCATGTCGGTATGAGGAGGTTTTCATAGATCCCACTAGTTTTATAAGGTCCGACAGGGAGATGGGAAGGAAATCATTAAGAATTGATGGGCGGGAGGGGGTGGTTTGAGGGAAGGTGAGGGAGGGGATGATGTTGGCCCTAACATATTCAACCTTGCTCACAAAGAAGGAGGAAATCACTACAATCCTTGTTCGAGAATATGGGTACAACCGGGGGAGCGGGGATGACAATATTGGCGATGGTGTCAAATAAAATGTTTGGATTCCGCTTACTGGTTCTAATTAGTAATACCGGTAACTAATTTAGCTAATAACAATTAAAATCATTGCTAAACAAACATAGTGCTGAAAATATACACTTTAACCTCTTAACTGCTGCTTTGATAGGGTAGGGTATTTTCTCTTGGTTACATGAAAAATAAACAACATCACTTAATATGGACTGTATTGATATGTTTGTGACGTGAAATAAATCTCGGAGCCGATTGGCTTTAAGAGGTTAAGTGCTATTCCTTGTTCTCATCACCATTTCCTGTTTGGATTTAGTGGTCATTCTAATATTGGCTGTTGTTGCTTCTTGCCAAGTTGATTAACTTATTGATTGATTGATTGATTGATTGATTAATTGATCGACTGTATGTGACTCCATGTATTACGTTGAACAACTCCACCCATCGTTTGCCATATTATGTGTGATGAGGCTGCCTCCCTCATGACCGAAACATCACCTCAACACTTTGATCACCGGGGTTAAATTCATAATTTACCATCCCTCGCCAGCCCTATTTAACATGGAGAAGTTCCCCTTCTTTGCAGGGCTATAACTTTTTAAATTGTATTGCTAAATTGACATTACTATGGCCCATTCAACGTCCTATATCTATTGTTCAGGGTGTAGCAACGTTATACTTTTTCATTCACATATTCATACTAAAATACGGTCTAAAGTATAAGTATGTTTTTATCGTTTTCTGCAGCTTTCTCCAGAACTTGATTTATAGCCCTAAATGCATTATATTGATGATCAAATACAGTTTGGTAGGAATCTGTGCGAGATAAAAAATGTCAACTGGACGTGCTTCTAGGAGTTACTACGTATGATCTGATGTTGACCGGATGGGCAGGGGGTCGTTTATAATTCCGTGGGCAACGTTATATCATTCATCTAGTGTGGGTGATATGATCATCAGAGCAGTTTATATGGAACACGTTAAAATAAAACGCTGAATCTTACCGTAGCTTCCTCATAGCGTTGGGCGATGAGCGTGGAGCAGAGATATTCCTATTATGGGATGTAGAAATTAGAGCCATATGAAATCCGTTTTATTATTTTCCAAATTCCATTTTATTTTTTCCCAAATTCCATTTTTTCCGTTTTAATATTTCAGAATTCTGTATTTTGCCTTTTATGCTCATTTTACCATCAGAAATAGTGTCTAATAAGTGGGAATGAATAAATGTCCACAATTGAATAAGATATAACAGTCCATTTAATGTTTTTAAGTGCTTCAACTCAGAAATACAGTTCAATTTTACACAATATGTTTCAATTAATATTGTGACAAAATAAAAATACATATTTCAAGTGTAAACAATAGATACAGCTAGCTACTACTGACATTATCACAATGACAATGTCAGTAACCTAGCTATATCTATTATATTGTGATGAAATATAGTAATGCATAATTTAGGCACCTTTAGTTTACTTTATTTCGTTTATAAAGGACAGTGTATAATGGCAAACGTTTGCATTAAACAAATGGATGAGTGCACCAGATTTAGCAAGAAGCTATCATTTCCATCTATAGTCCTATGTACTGTAACGTTTCATAGCTATTTAAATTTATTTAGATTATAAAGGGCAGTGTATAATGACAATAGTTTGCATTAAACAAATGGATGGGTGCACTAGATTTAGCAAGAAGCTATCATTTCCATCTATAGTCTTATGTAATGTAACGTTTCATAGCTATTTAAATTTATTTAGATTATAAAGGGCAGTGTATAATGACAATCGTTTGCATTAAACAAATGGATGGGTGCACTAGATTTAGCTAGAAGCTAAACGTCCTAACGTTATAGCTATTTAATCACAATAGTGTCGCAAGTGTTTTTGCGGGTCCAGTCCACGGAACGTTGACAGAATTAGCAAAACACCTTATCACCGGAGGCATAAAAGTCATTAGGATACTGTTCTGCTCTGAATTGAGGGCTTATTGTGGAATAGTTTAGCTTCTTGACGATGTTAACACAAGCAGCCAGACGCTTGAGCACCGCGGCTGTGTTGTGTGTAACACGCTGTAGCGTCCCCGCCTCCCCGGTCGCGTGTACACCAAACGTTCCACCCAAAAACGAAATTTCAGTCCAGATTAGGCCAAATTCTGCAATATTCCACGTTTTGCAGTTGATTCCATTTTTATTGGTTAATTCCGCGATTCCGTCCGCGATTCCGTGAACGCGGATTTCATATGGCTCTAGTAGAAATACCCGATCCATTTCCAGGTTGTATAATAGTATATACGTCCAAATCATGTTGTTTATCGAGTTATTTGCAACCGATCGACATCCATTGTGTCAAGATGGAGTCCTGCTAATGATAGCGAGTGCCCGGACGAAATATGGGTGAGCACCACTTCATCCGCATCACTTCCTGTTTGGGCGAGCGGCCGATCGGCCACCAGATGGCGCTCTTGAACCGTTGGAGAATTGAGAGGGGCTCACCAGTACATATAATGTCTCCGGGGGAGAAATATGATTTCGATCACAGATTTTTGAAATATTGATATCAAAGTATAAGCGTCTTCGGCAGAATAAGCATGGCGGGAAAGACGCTGAACAGCGTCTCCGGCGATTAAAGTGTTAAAAAAAGAAAAACAATAACAATAAAAGCACCCCTTCTCATAGTTTATAAAGGAAGAGCCATTCATTCACAGCACATAATTGTGTACCTATAAATACACAATTTGACTGCTTTGTGTGTCATTATCTGAATGCTAGGTTGTGGTTACGAGACCGTACCCGACGACGGAGGAGAAGTCTGTGCCTATCTTGGGTTCGATGAGGGCCTTGTAGAAGGGAGAGTTGGGTCCAGATATCATTAGAGACGACAGCAGGCTGAGAGTGAAGCCTTCAAACGTATCTGTGATACTGGAGACATAGAAACATATAAGCCTTCAAACGTATCTGTGATACTGGAGACATAGAAACATATAAGCCTTCAAACGTATCTGTGATGCTGGAGACATAGAAACATATAAGCCTTCAAACGTATCTGTGATGCTGGAGGCAGAAGACATACAGGAGGTGACAACATACCCCCCACAAATATCCCACTGTAAAATATCCCACTGTAGTAACTTGTGGTAAATAGTACTTGGATTCACAAGGATTAGAGCTACTCAGGATGGGCGAAGGGGCCAAAATGTCATATCACAATGTTTTTCTTAGTTCTGCGGGTATAACAGTATTTAGTTTTCCAGTCCAAAATTACAATCTGATATCATCTTTTTATGTCTTTATCTTTTAATGCAATTACCTTGTTGCTTATTCAAATGGTATTTTTTCATCAAATGCCCATCACAAATTATTTATAATACTGTTGCTGCAATGTACAAAAAATATGTATACTGTAAACATGCATACCTTATCAGCTTGTTCTGATGGTATACATCCCAGTATACCTTATTGTAAGTGCTACTATACCAACAAACAACACAATACAATACACTTCACTACAATACAATACACCACTACAATACAACAAAATTGGGGATTATTTTCTCAAATAGTTTCTCTCATGACCGAAAACGAATGTTATACTATATTGATCAAGAGGAGGATGGAAAAGGCTCAAACTCACTCTCCCAGCAGGTAACTCATACACAGCGTGTTCTGCTTGGCTGGGTCTGGGGCCATGGCATCCGGGCCGCACGTCACATGGTCTTCTCTCTGAGTGAAACCCAAAACATACCCCAGTACCATGTTCAGTTCCGTTCTGTTCAGCACACACATAATAAAAACAATGTAGACTGATGTACAGGATCAACTACTACAGGACTCACCGGGGCGCTCCAGTGCGTCTGGGAGGGGACCTGCGTGTTGGGCTCTGTGCGTTCAAACCTGGACAGCGCGTCCTGGTGGATCTGCTTCAGATGTTGCTCCAAGGGCAGGTCTCCATAGGTGAAGAACCTGAAGGGAAAGATGGTGATACTGTTATGCTTCATTTACATGCAGACAGCAAGCAGCAAATCATTATCTCTCTCTCTCCCTCCCCCTCCATACCTGGTACACAGCGTGTACTGAACTGAAGGTCCTGTACCAAAATGGTTCAGTACGAATATGTGTACCGTTTAGGGCTGTCTTAAATACTTCGAAGCTTCGTTCGATGGCACAAGCTTCGAACATAAAAAAAAATCGAAGTAAAAAAAAAAGAACATTTAAAAAATATATATATATTTTTGCCTCAAATCTTGCACCTCCATTCCAATTAAACGAAAGTAAGAGGCGGCTCGACTCCACCTCTCTACAACAAGCACGTGGAGATTATCTGTGTTGAAAACAACAAGGACATGTGCAGCAGACATGTCGACGAAGAAGTCATCAAACGTGTGGTTACACGAGTGCCAGATATGCCAGAAGAAAATGGCATATCACAACTCTACAACAACTTTGTCAAATCACCTAAAAAACGTAAGTATCGTTGTACATGACGGCGACGCCACACAAAACATTAATAAGGCTATGCCTATGCTGCTATGACTAATGTGTTACCAAGTTGGCTAATTTAATTGTAATCATCTGCTTTTGTAGGTGCATTGTCTGATAATTAATTATAAATTATAAATTAAATATAATATAATTGTTTGCTTGATAGACGAAGGTTGCAACATAATTATGTAATGTCATGTCGTTGGCTGTGAGAGCAGCCCCACTGCACTCAGGCAGCGCAGCCGAGTGAAACCTTGTTGGCTGCGTCAGTCACAAAAGGGGCTACTTAATTAATTAATCAATCCAATCCACTTTATTTATAGAGCACATTTAAAAACAACAAAGTTTACCAAAGTGCTGTACAAGTCCCACAACATAAGATAAAAAAAAAAAAATAAAAAAAAATATTATAATACTTTTTTATTTTTATTTTTTTCTCCAAAGCTTCGAATAAAAAATCGAAGCTCGGCCCTGAAGCTTCGATTGCCAAAAAAAGCTTCGAAGGTCAGCCCTAGTACCGTTACACCCCTATAGTATAGGGTTTTTAAATCACAGCATTAGTAGTGTGTTTTTAAATCACCACTATCTAAACACAGCATTAGTAGCGTGTGCCTTTAAATCACGAACTATCTAAACCAGGGAGGGGCAACTGGCGGCCCGCGGGCCGCATGCGGCCCTCACCAACGTTCCATGCGGCCCCAGGCCAATATTAAAAAAAAAAAAAAAAAATTATAATATTTTTTAATTTTTTAAATTTTTTTGTATTGTATTCGACTAAGAAGAGTTGGCAGTCAACTATGGCTCCTTTCGATCGATTAGTCGACTATTTGACTAATAGGGGTCAGCCCTAGTGTGCACATATTCAACGCTGTTGAAAGTGCCGTGCAGCAATATGGGGGTTTTGATAAACTGTCGGCTGTTGTTACCGATGGATTCGCCGGGCTTCTAAGGCAGAGTGGCGTTGAGTGTCCAATGCTGCACTGCATTATAGGTATCAGGTATAGGTATAGGTATCAGGTAAGTTCGCTAACATAATTTCCATCTATTGTGCGTCACTATAATGACCAATGCGAGTCGAGTGTAGTCAAATTATATGCGAGAGTCGTTAAATCGTTTTTCTTTTTTTTTATCTGATATAGGAGGCTCTCTGTGCTTGAATACAGCCATGTTATGGATTTGGTTACCAAGGTTACCAATCTAATTCGTGGAGGCAACAGGTCACTAAACCATAGAAAGTTTGTCTCCTTTTTGGAAGAGATGGACACTGATTATGGCGACTTGCAGCTACACACAGAAATCCGATGGCTGAGCCGTCGGAAAGTACAGGAGCGACATTGAAACACTGCAAATGCAATTCAATGATCGGTTTGAAGATTTCAACGGCATGCAGTCACGGATAGCGCTGTTTGCCGGCCCCCTCACCGCTACGGTGTCAGAGCAGCCCCCACCGTTGCAGCTTGAACTGTGCGAGCTACAGTCAGATCCTTTTTTTCAAGCAAAGAGAAATGAGAGGGGAATTTAGTTTTGGAAACTGCTACCTGAGCCCCGCTTCCCACTCCTCAGGGACTTTGCCCTCTCTATGGCCAGTATGTTTGGGAGCACATACATACGTGAGAGCAATTTCTCAAACATGAAGCACATCAAGTCAAAGGAGAGAAACAGGCTGTCGGATGAAACATTATTTTATCTGATACAGATTGCATGCACAAACATTGAAGTTTACATTCCTGCTATTGTGCGCCAAATGGAGAGACCACAAGTGTCTCATTAAAGACAGGGGGGGGAGGAGATGATGAAGAGGTGTAGAGGGGGGGAAGGAGATGATGAAGAGGTGTAGAGAGGGGGGGAGAGATGATGAAGAGGTGTAGAGAGGGGGGGGGAGATGATGGAGAGGTGTAGAGAGGGGACCATTATTATTATTATAACCATTATTGACCCACTGTGGGGCGAGGGTGAATGTCATGCCAGTTTGATAAAGGGTCAATGGGAGGTATGTAGTATTGCACTTTACTTTACTTGCACTTTACTTGTTTACTTTTGTAGTGTTCAGATAACACTAATAACACAAACACAAAGCAGCATTCCTGCTGCATTTCACTACAACAGTAAATCAAAAGTACAATAATAAATGATTTTGTTAAATGTATAAACTTGTATCCTGCTACTAAACAAAACATTCCTGAGTGCTTCATATCCATAACATGCATTTCAGTGTTATAATGTTTTGTTTAGTAGCAGGATAAAAGTTTATACATTTAACAAAATCATTTATTATTGCACTTTTGATTTACTGTTGTAGTGAAATGCAGCAGGAATGCTGCTTTGTGTTTGTTGAGCAGTGGGCTTTAAGTTCATACATTTATTTTATTAGAAGCCTTAATTATAATTGATCATTTTTGTATATATTTGGGGTTACAGCAATACTTTTAAATTCAGCTGTTTATAAATTCATAAAGTTGAAATTGCATTACTAAATGCATTTGAAATGGAATAAAAACAAAGTTACAAATTATAATTGTTTATATACCTTATTTATCACATCTGTGACTATTATGGGCTATTTGAGTGATGGGGTACTACTGGCGGGACTGCCGATAAACAATGCGGCCCCCCAGATTGATTGTGGACATTTTGTGGCCCTCACCATATACAAAGTTGCCCACCCCTGATCTAAACACAGCATTAGTAGTGTGTGTTTTTAAATCACCACTATCTAAACACAGCATTAGTAGTGTGTGCCTTTAAATCACCACTATCTAAACCAGGGGTGGGCAATTATTTTTCCCGGGGGGCCGAATGAGCAACTGAAAATATGTTGGAGGGCCGGGCCAAAATTCCAAACTCAATTATGCATAATATACATTTTATTTCTATATAAAAAGCAGTAAATGGAATTTTTTTTTTACCCCTGGTAATAATGTATGTTATTATTTGGCAATTAAAAGGTGAGGTTAGCTTTCAAAAATATCATTTATTCAAATAGAATTTATTTCCAAAATGATAAACAAAATGTGAAACATTAATAACAAAGGGCATGTATGAAAAAGTGCTATACAAATAAAGTTATTATTTTGAGTTTCATATACTATTGAAACAAGGATTTTCTTAGCTTTCTAAAGACATCACATCATCTTATAGCCAAAATAAACAAGACATGTCACTGAACTGTGTAAAGAAAAGTGTCCCAGTAGCCTTTTATACTTTACATGCCTATATTAAACATTTAATGTTTTCAGAACTGTGCAAAAAAAAGAAAAAAAATACCAAGTGTCCCATTTCACTTGTTATATTTCCACATTTTAGTGTTATTCAGCTCTTTTCTTTTTCATTCAGTGTGATAAATCCAGTCTCTGTTGAGCTTTAACAAGTCCATCAAAGTCAGGTTGCATGTCTGAGGTGGAGATGCAAAGCACAGCTGCCAGATGTTCATCAGTGAGAGAGGATCTGTACCTGGACTTGGTGAACGTCATGACTGAGAATGTCTGTTCACATATAGGTGGATCCAAAGAGAACCAACATCTTCTGAGCATGTCTTCTCATGTTTGGAAAGTTCTCCTCCTTGAGAGCAGAGTAGAACTCTAGCAGTGATGCTGACTTAAAGTGCTCTTTCAGTAGTGAATCAGACTGCAGGTCAATGAGTTCAAGCTGAACATCAGTGGGTGCACTATCAACACTGCAGGTAAAGGGAGAGGAAACCAGCTGCATTTCATCCTCAACCTTTTTTAAATCTTGAAAACGCCTTGAAAATTCATCATGCAGTGCTCCCAACATGGATGAGTACCTGTGCCGGTGATCAGCTGATGGTTTGACTTCTTTCAGGGTTTTCATGTGTTTGAGATTGTTGCTGCCTAGTTGCCTTGAAATTAATTGCAACTTTGTCATGAAGGCTTTCACATGGCTATGCATTTCATGAGCAAAAATGCCCTTGCCCTGCAGTTGTGTGTTCAGTAGGGATGGGTACCGTTCACATTTTAACCGATACGGTACCGGTACCTGTGAATCGATACCGGTACCCAACGGTACCCTTTTTCTGTACTTTAGTCTCCAAAAATGTAATCTACCTACCTCAGTTGTGAAAAAAGAAATCCAAACTTCAAATAACCACACTTTCGACCGTTTTCGGCTTGCCCCGACTGCTTTGTTGTTGAATCAAGTCAAATCCTAGGTAAGCGTATATTGTGCGTGTGAACGTTGACATGAAAAAAAAAAAGTATAAAAAAAAAATAAAAAAATAGTGTAATCTTTCGCGGGCCGGTCAGAATCATCCTGCGGGCCGTACAATGCCCAGGTCTGATCTAAACACAGCATTAGTAGTGTGTGCCTTTAAATCACCATTATCTAAACACAGCATTAGTAGTGCGTGTGTTTTTAAATGACAACTGTTACAAATGTTCTTGCATTGCTGGAGTGGGATGGTCTGTGTTTGCAAATTTGGTCTGGTTTGGTCTGTGTTTTGTTGTGGGGTGTGATGGTCTTGATGTGTGTCTATACCTAGTGTCTGACCTGTTCCCAGGTCAGATTGTGTGTCTATACCTAGCGTTACTGGGGTGGTAGTGCTTGGCATGGAAGTGTCTGAGCTGTTCCCAGGTCAGATCGGGGATGGCCAGGGGCTCTCCTCCAGACACCACAGAGTAGGTGTGGTCCGGGTACAGCTTGTTCTGCAGGTGCTGGGCGTAAACACGCTCGTTGTCCGACTGCGAGCGCACAAGAGAACACTTCAGTAAACATCACCAGTATGAAGGAAAGGATTCTGTCAATCAACATCATCATTGTAGGAAAACTAGGCTACGGTTATAGAATTCTGAACTATTCCTTTAATTTGTAGGCCAATATCTTTAGGTAGCTCATAACTTTAATATTCCATAATGCAGTTCTACATTCATGCCAGCAAGAATGTTCAATACATTTTTATATATCATATTCATATTGTTTTTTTTATATAAAATGGTGGATATCTTGTTTTTACAACAAAAACTATATTTAATAAAACATAACACAACAAATCCATCTCCTTATCTTCCCCATCCACTGACACCTGGTTAACACTACAGGTAGTTCTAAAGGTATAGATGACGGCACTTCCGCGTTACATTGAGCTCATGGAGGAGAGAGCGGGCAGAGAAAATGAATTAATGTGGATGAGAGCCTCGACATTACAGCTACAGCTGTGGGGGTACTGGCGACATGGTCCAATAGACTTGTATACGCCAGTCTCCTGAACACAGAGAGAACAGTCCCAAGTCGATCTGCACATTCTCTGCCGAGCTATTGTCACTTTTCTGCACCTACTCCCGAACTCTGCATGCGCAGATTGATAAACCTAGATCTCTGGACAATCCAGAGAGACTCTGTGGGCAATCTGCGCATGCGAAATTCGGGAACGTGTTCAGGTGTATACAAATCTATTGGATCATGTCTCCAGCACCCCCCCCCCACAGCTGTAGCTACAACCACTTAATGTCAAGGCTCTCATCCACATTCATTCATTTTCTCCCCCCCCATGATTTCAGAATACCGGAAGTGTTGTGGTGGTCTATATACCGGTATGTATGCAGGCCTAATTACAGCCATTTGAAATAAAGTAATCTTACAAAAGCCCCCTTCATCTCGTTGAAGACCACCCCTTTGAACATCAGAGGGGAGCTGGGGTCTGTGGGGATCTCATTTTCTAGTCTCCAGCCTTCTTGCCTGGAAACAGATAGAATACTCTTTAAAGGAACACGTCAACATTTTGGGAAATTAGCTTTTCACACAATATCACAGGTAACCCAAAGCTTGAGCAGTTTTGTACACATTCAATTAGTTTTGACAGTTATTGAGAGTTAATGAAATTATGTAGATGAGAGAAATAGGGATTGAATTTTAATACAAATAACGTGTAAACATGTTTGTGAAACAGTGCCATGTGGATATTATGTGAATGGGAGTAATAATCATAAGCAGTTCACCGCGTTTGATGTTTTATTTATTGATGTAAAAACTCATTGAATCTGACCAGAAATCCTGCTCTCGTAAACAAGGAAAGAAGACAGCGTCCAGGTAGACTGACAGGAGGTTCTGGAAGTCCTTGGGGTTTTGGGTGGAGAAAGGATACATGGTGTAGTCACTGGCTGGGGATGAAGAGGAGCATTAGGAATACTACAGAACGCACGCACACACACACGCATTGGAATTGGGGTCAATACATTACACTTTCAATTTGATCCAATCAATTAAGGGAGTGGATTTTCTCTGGTAAATCCCTTGATATTTTGGCATGAAATGGTTGTCTCATCACACCTATGTAAATTTTACGTTTACATTGCACTACTTTTATTGTCTTTTATACATATTCTTATGTCTGCAATTTATGCATTGTTTTTTATTGTCAATATGTGTGCTGATTTTATGCCTATGTTAATTTGATACTATATAGATTGTTATTCATATTTATTATAGTTATATTGTAGAAATGTGTGCATTGAAATGTCATCTGTAAAGTCTTGACGAGATTGAAAATGAGGGTGACCTCAATTGTCTTTGAGTATAAATAAAGGTTGATGGAATACCAACCAATCTTTGTTGTTTACATTTTTCAATTGATTACATTGAAGGTCAATTAACACCATTCCCTGTGAGACAGGGATTTCCTTGTACTTAGGTTGTACTTTAGTTTGTACTTAGGTTGTGCTTTAGTTTGTATATTTGTATAGTGTGTTGGGGCTTTATTCCACTTTTACTTACTTTTCTTTACTGTATGAAGCACATTCTCAGGGGCTCATAAAGAATCAAGCATTTCACTGTAATGTACATGTACTTTAAACATGACAAATAAAAGCAAACTTGAAACACACGCGCAACACACAAACACGCTAACCTGTGAAGGCATTCATGAAGGTGGAGAGGGACCTGTTGAGCATCTTGAAGAAGGGGTCTCTACAGGGGAACTTCTCTGAGCCACACAGTACTGTGTGTTCCAGGACGTGTGGAACCCCTGTACTGTCCAAGGGAGTGGTCCTGAGCTGGACACTACACCGGTTGGAACACGTATAGGAAACATTAGTAACAGCCCCCTATCTTCACCATAACCATATCTCTGTGTTGAGGCTCTCTTCTTCTCTTCTTTTTACTATGTTATGTAACTTGTACTGTATGTTATTGTTTCTTGTTTGTGTATTTGTACTCGCTCTGGTGGCAAACCATTGTTTCCCCTCAGGGATTAAGAATAAAAACCATACCAACTAGTGAGATATATATCCCTAGCTGTCATATTCACTTCAGTTCACCATAGCTAGTGAGATATATATCCATAGATGTCATATTCACTTCAGTTCAGCATATCTAGTGAGATACTGTATATATCCATAGATGTCATATTCACTTCAGTTCAGCATAGCTAGTGAGATGTGTATCCATAGATGTCATATTCACTTCAGTTCAGCATATCTAGTGAGATACTGTATATATCCATAGATGTCATATTCACTTCAGTTCAGCATAGCTAGTGAGATGTATTGTGTATCCCTAGAATGTCATATTCAATTCAGTTCAAAGCCCACACACAAAAGTTAAATGGAAAATCACTTGATGCCATCACAAATTCCAGCTTATGGAAACAGTTCTGTGTTTATAGATATTAACTGAAATGCCCAAGATCACAATGTAGATTATGTTTTAGGGTGGATTATGATTGGTAGAGACATTGATCACAACACAAGCCTACGTTTAGAGACCTTGATCACAACACAAGTCTACTTTCTGGACATTCAAAACATGTATTTGTTTTGGGAAAATTGTACGCAGCCTCCTGTTAGGATTGGTTTGTGATAAAGTATAAAGGGACCTCTATGGAGAAACCACGGCAATGCCCCGAGAAGAAGAAATCCTTTCAAACCAAAATGGCTGGACGTCATTTTAGCACATCAGCATGGCTGCCTGTCAGTCAGGTAGTAACTGTTTGGACAGACCTGAAGAGGTTGTTGGAATCATCCCTGGCGACATGCAGGTACTGAGCTCCTGTGTTGTCGTGGTTCAGCTTCACGGCTGTGAGGAACAGGTCGGGAACAGCAACCACCTAGAGAGAGAAAAGAACAGGCATTTATATTTTAAATGACATGGATCGTTCATGCGTTCCCACATCCCTTTATACATGACTTTGTGGTCAAGTGCCTTTTGTCAATATGCCTTAGAGACATGATTAGAATATAGATGTGTTGATGTGTGGCCTACCCCAGGCACCATGGCTTCCCCGGATTCAGAAAGAGTTTTTGCCATGATGACAACCCCGCTGCTCGCGGAGGACCTTCTCTCATGGACGTCTCATCTACCCGGGGTTCTGCCGCGAGGAATACGCTGTCTATGGGCCCAGGGAAATGGGAGACTTTCCCCCTATGCAGCGCGCACTTGCGACGGCAAGCCGACCAGCCCAGCGAGGAAGACATGGCTCCTAATTCTCCTACTCCTGATGTCGGGTAACGTGAAACCGAATCCAGGCCCAGAACTGTGTCAGCTGCAAACGCCAGAGGAGTTTAGAACGAAAGACGGATTACGTCTTTTTCACCTTAATGTTCGCAGCATGATTAATAAGATGGACTCCCATCAGAATATGGGCCGATTCGACTGACTGATATCATTGTCCTTTCTGAGACGTGGCTCAAAAAGTCGATTACAAATTATATGATAAATATAAAAGATTACAATGTCTTTAGAACAGACCGTGTGGGGAAAGGGGGCGGGGTTGCGATTTATGTTAAAAACCATTTAGACTGCACCTGCATCGAATCCCTAACAAAACCGAAATGCTTTGAACTCTCTGTAATTAAACTATCGCTCCCAAATGGTTCAGACATTATAGTGGTCGGATGCTACCGCCCGCCCGCTGCCACAAGCGAAGCCACGAACATACTCTCCAATCTTCTCCATAACTGGACTAAATCCGAGATGGTTCTACTCGGAGACCTAAACTGGGACTGGCAAACGGATTTACAAAACTCTTTCAAGGACACTTGTGACTCTCTCTGCTTGGTGCAACTAGTTAACTCGCCAACTCGGTTAAACCAAAAAGATTTAGAGAAGTCCACTTTGATTGATGTTATTCTTACAAATGCACCTCACCGTTTCTCCGCAGTAGGCACGTTTTGTAATGATATAAGCGACCACTGCGCAATTGCTTGTGTGAGAACCTGTAAGGTCCCTAAAGGAAAGCCACGTTTCATTCATAAGAGACGATTCAAACATTTCGATGAGCAAGCGTTTCTACATGATGTTTTTAATAGTGATTTACACATTGTTTCACTTATGACCGATGTTGAGTTAGAATGGAATTATTTTAAATCCACCTTCTTGGCTATTATGTGACAAGCATGCTCCTTTTAGGACATCTAGGATAAGCGGTAAAGACAACCCCTGGTTTAATGATTCTATGTCCTCTCTCATTCGACAGAGAGACACTGCCTGGGCTAAAGCAAAGAAATCGAATATTCCATTAGATTGGAATCTGTATAGGACACTAAGAAACAAATGCACTAAGCTGATTAAAAACTCTAAATGTGCCTAGTACTATCTTAATGCAATTCATGACAATTTGAATAACCCTGCAAAGTTTTGGAAACTTGTTAAATCCTCCTCAGGTTCTATCACTCCAAACAGCCTTCCTGATCTCTTAAGGGTAAATCAGAGTGAAATCAAGGGCAAAATGGATATTGCAGACAGCTTTAATAATCATTTTATTTCTGCTGGCTCAATCTTTGATTCTAGCAAATCAGGGATGATCGCTGCAGAAGGAGAGCCAGGTCCTCCGCCACTTGACCCTGATCAACTGTTCACCTTTGCCCCCATCTTGACCTCTCAGGTTCACAAAGCTTTAATGAGCCTAGATGTAAAGAAATCTTCAGGCCCAGACAAGATAGAGCCGTTCTTCTTCAAAGTTGCTGCAGGTCTGATTGCAGAACCCATAACCTCCATTTTGAATCTCAGTCTTTGTGCTGGTGAATTACCTAGCTCATGGAAGTCGGCCATGGTTCTCCCCTTGTTAAAGGGCGGAGACTCCTCTGACCTAAATAATTATCGCCCTATTTCCAGACTGTCTGTAATGGCCAAAGTCTTTGAATCTCTTGTAAACGAACAACTGAAAACGTTTCTAACTGACCATAATATTCTTAACGAGTCTCAGTCAGGCTTCAGATCAGGCCATAGTACTACGAGCGAGCTCGCAGACACAGTGGTGAGCTACATAACAACAATAGCTGATGGTATTGTCCTCACGAAAATGGTGCGGGTTTTCCCAAACCAGAAACAGTGGGTGGACAGCACTATTAGAGCAGCTCTGAACTCTCGCACCACCGCCTACAACCTGGGTAGAGAGTCAGGAAACATGGAGGAGTATAAGGCTTCAGTCTATACTCTACGCAAGGCTGTTAAACTTGCTAAGAGGACATATGCTGACAAACTGGAGACACAAATGGCACAAAACGACACAAGAGTATTATGGCAGGGACTGAAGACAATAACTGACTATAAAGTCAGCGCCCCCTCAATGGGGAGCGACGACGCCTCCCTCGCGGACAAGCTCAACACCTTCTACGCTCGGTTTGGTGTAGACAGTGGCGCTGCTGGCTCTCCGGCTAGTGACGTCACTGGCGCGCCGGCTGTTGTGGAGGGGGGGGGGGGGCAACCGCGGGGGGGGGGGGGGGGGCGGGGACGCTCTCTCGTTGTCGGAACACAGTGTAAGAAGAGCATTTATGCAGGTGAACACCAGGAAGGCTGCTGGCCCAGATGGCATAACAGGACGCATACTCAAGTCCTGTGCCAACCAGCTGGCCCCAGTGTTCACCGCCATATTTAATCAATCCCTGGCGGAGTCAGTGGTCCCTGCCTGCTTCAAGATGTCTACCATCATCCCTGTACCGAAGAAACCCTCCCCAACATGTCCAAATGACTACAGACCGGGGGCACTCACCTCTGTGGTCATGAAATGTTTCGAGAGGCTGGTCAAGGACCACATTTGTGCCTCCCTCCCCAGTGATATGGACCCTATGCAATTTGCATACAGGACAAACAGGTCCACCGACGACGCGGTCTCCCAGGTACTGCACAGCACCCTCTCGCACCTTGACCGTCAGAAGGGGGGCTATGTGAGACTGTTGTTCATTGACTACAGCTCAGCGTTCAACACCATAGTCCCCAACAGACTGGTGGACAAGCTGATCGAGCTAGGTCTGAGCTCCGCCCTGAGCGCCTGGGTACTGGAATTTCTGAGCGAAATACCCCAGGCGGTCAGGGTGGGGGGTCAGACCTCCAACACCATCACCCTGAGCATCGGGTCCCCCCAGGGCTGTGTTCTGAGCCCCCTGCTGTACTCACTCTACACACATGATTGTGTGGCCAAGTTCAGCTCCAACTCCATAGTGAAGTTCGCAGACGACACGTGGTGGTGGGGCAGATCTCGGACAACGACGAGAAGGCCTACCGGGAGGAGGTTGAGGTACTGGAACGCTGGTGCCAGGACAACAGCCTGCTCCGGAACATTGGTAAAACCAAGGAGCTGATCGTGGATTATAGGAGAGGACAGCAGGAGACGCACACACCACTGATGATCAACGGGGCTACCGTGGACAGGGTGAGCAGCTTTAAGTACCTGGGGGTCCACATCTCAGAGGACCTGACATGGTCAACACACATAGACACAGTAGTAAAGAAGGCGAAACAGCGCCTCTACCACCTGAGACAGTTAAGGAAGTTCAGAGTATCGGGGAAGATACTCCAGTCCTTCTACTCCGGAGCTGTAGAGAGCATCCTGACCGGAAACATCACTGCCTGGTATGGAAACAGCATGGCACAGGACAAGAAGGCCCTACAGAGAGTGGTGCGCTCAGCCGAGCGTACCACGGGTATTGCACTACCTCCCCTGCAGGTTCTATACAACAAGAGATGCAAATCCAGAGCCTGCAGAATAATGAAAGACCCCCACCACTCCAATAACAGCCTGTTTCAGCTGCTGAGGTCAGGCAGACGCCTGCGAACCCCAGCCACTAGGACAGAGAGGCTTAGCTTCTTCCCCCAGGCCATCAGAGTCCTGAACAATGAACATTGAGTACCACAGAACACTGAACTATCCACACATAAGCACACACACGACACACACGCTGTGCACGCTCACACACTGGCAGCCACTTTAACACTTCAACATGAGCGGGCACACACTCATGCGCACACACTCACACGTATTGCCAAAAGGAAAGGCCACTTTAAATCAGTATTAGCAACAGTAACAGTGTATTGCACTACCAAAGCTACCTAGCATGTCCTATATGCTCTGTAAATAACTATGTACAGATACCGATTTTGATGTCACACCATGTTAACTGTTACCCGTTATTGCAAAAAAAACATTTTGTATTGGATTCTATTATATGTTGTACCCACTGTATTGCACATTGTTGCGGGCAAGACCACCCGCATTTCATTGTATACTCGTATGCCGTGACAAATAAAACTCTTGACTTGACTTGACTTACTTCAGCGACTATGCTAGTCTCAAATGACATAATTGAAGCACTGGACAAGAAATAGTTTGTTGATCCGTCTAAAGCTTTTGATTCTGTGGATCATGCATTGCTACTGCAAAGGCTTGGCTGCATAGGTCTTGGTAAAATGGCTTTGAGCTGGTTTAAAAACTATCTATCTGAAAGAACTCAGTGCGTTTCAGTAGAAGATTATACCTCAGCTGCTCTTACTGTAAACAAAGGTGTTCCACAAGGTTCTATTTTGGCCCCCGGGCCAGTCTTATTTTCCATCTTTATAAATGAACTAGGAAATGGGATAAACCCAGCACGTTTTCATTTATACGCCGATGATACAGTTGTTTACACAGTGGCTTCCTCTTTAACTCAGGCCATAGAGCTTCTACAGGATGCTTTTAATACACTACAACACTCCTTGCTAAGGCTAAGACTGGTCCTTAATGCAAAAAAGACCAAGTACATGACCTTCTCTCGCTCTCGAGCTAATACAGCTGTCCCTCCGATTCTGACACTGGAAGGGACATGCCTTGACAAAGTAGCATCCTATAAATATCTGGGCATATGGATTGATGAAAAGATGGCCTTTGATGTTCATATTGGGAACCTACTGAGAAAACTTAGACCTAAACTGGGCTTTTTCTTCCGGTTAAAGGAACACTCCAACATTTTGGGAAATTAGCTTATTTGCCATCTACCCTGGAGTTGGACAAGAAGATACGTACCTTTTTCTTCTCTGTGCATGCAGTAGGAAGACGTTGGGAACTAGGCTAATGGAGGAACCTACTTCCAGTGACTGACGCTAAGCTAGGCTAACGGTGCGCGTCCTACTCCTACTGCATGCACAGAGAAGAAAAAAGGTATGTATCTTCTTGTCTAACTCCAGGGTAGATGGCAAATAAGCTAATTTCCCAAAATGTTGGAGTGTTCCTTTAAAGAAATGTTTCCCGTCTGAAGCCAGGAAGAGAATTGTGCAGAGTTCCTTTCTGCCTGTATTAGACTATGGCGATGTAATCTATATGCATGCTCCTTCCTCCCTGCTTAAAAAGCTGGATTCTGCGTACCATACTGCCATACGTTTTGTAACGGGGGCAGGCTCTCGCACCCACCACTGCACTTTGTATCAGTCATTAGGATGGTCCTCTCTGTACCAAAGAAGACAATCACACATGTTGATTTTTATCCTTAACTCATTGCTAGGTAAGCTGCCCTTATATATCTCCAGACTTCTGTCCTTTTATACTTGCTTTTTTAATACCAGACGAGCAGCAAATGGGATGCTATTAAATGTTCCTTTGATGCAGTCAGAGCTTGGTAAAGCTGCTTTCTCCAACTATGCTCCCTTTTTATGGAATACGTTGCAAGTAAAACTTTGTCTACAGGCACTTCCTACTGTGAATGCTTTTAAAGGTATGCTACGATTGGCCCTTTATGAAACATGTAACTGTTTTACCTGATGCTATTGTTGATGTGATTATGCTCCTTGCCACTGCACAAATGACCCTCTGTATTTATATTTGAATTGTATGTTTTTTGTTTAATGCCCTGTTTTATGTTGAAACTTGTTGTGTGCCGTGTTGGTCAGGACTCCCTGGAAGAAGAGATCTTGTCAATGGGACATTCCTGGATAAATAAAGGATAAAAAAAAAAAAAAAAAAGTGGTCTATGTTGGTCAGTGTGCCTTAAACATGTTTAAAATGTAGTATGCTGTTTAGTGCCTTGTCAATGTGCCTTAAACATGTTTATAATATAGTATGCCGTTTAGTGCCCTGTCAATGTGCCTTAGACAAGTTTAGAATATAGTAGTCTATGTCAGTGGACACACGTTAATTCAAAGTGACTATAATGCTCACAGTATGGATGGCAATGGCCCCAGTTGGAATCGAACCCCTAACCCTGGCAGTGTTGATGGCTGCCTTGCTCTACCCACTGAGCTGCACAGGTAGTAGAGCACCTACCCCTGGCAGTGTTAGTGCCATGCTCTACCCACTGAACTACACTGGGAATGGAACCCCTAGCCCTGAGCTATGCAGGGAATAGAACCCCTAACCCTGGAACTGGAAGTGTTAGCGCCTTGCTCTACCCATTGAGCCAAACAAATAAAAGGTGCACCGTTTTACCTCTTTGACTGTGAAGCCATGGATCTTCTGTCCAGGTTGATACTGCAGTGCCCTCTGCCTCGCTGAGCTGCTGTTCCACCTCCACGAATACTGTCCATTACAGGGACTGGAGGTAGGCCTACACGAGAGATTGTTGCTTGGTTACATTGCAAGGTCTACTACACATCCAAAGGCAAGACAGTGCGTGTGACCAGCATGATGTAAAGGTCAAAACTAAAGGAAAAATCATTGGATAATTTAACCAGCTAACCTAACGTAACGTTAGCTGACCTGCTCACCTTAGATATCGAAGTTTGCGAAGCACTGTTTTAGTTTGCCGAAACATGTTTTACATTGACTGGAAAATTGTAACTATTGCGGTTTCAAGTTCATCCATAAATTTTTATAATTACAATGATCACATTGGGTTATTTTTCAATAATAAGCTGAAAGATCGCTGAAAGATCACTGAGCATCTTCTGTCCATGTCCTCTCACGAGTTCAGAATTGGTTGTACTTGACACATTGGACCGACAGCAGGCATGAAAACGACGCAGCACCTGCGCATTTCGCAGATCGTGCAGCGAAGCACTGGCAAAATATCCCTCAAACTTGGATTGGAGATCTGTGGAAGCCAAGTGGGCAGTCCTCGGCAGCCGTGAGTAAACGTGAACCTGCTAACATCCTTGTGTTCGATTGGTCGTCCTGAGGAAGAACAGCAGACATGGTTGGTCAATCGCAATATTTACCAATGTTACCAAGCCGTGACGCGTGATTACGAAACCTAGCCGCATTTCTCGGAGACGCTCTCTGATTGGCCGACGCCGACGCCTGTTTCTACACTGGTTAAGCTTAGGCACTCTTCGAAGTTGGTTAAGGTTAGAGTTTGTCTTAGAGCGTGACGGCAAGTTCTTTCGCCGGTTAAGCTTAGGCACTCTTTCGAAGTTGGTTAAGGTTAGAGTTTGTCTTAGAGCATGGCGATAGAACGCCAGGTAGTTTGCAGGCTGTTTGACGTGGAAATGGGCAAAGACACAGCTCGTCACGGATTGGGCAAATCAGAGAGCGTCTCCGAGAAATGCGGCTATATTTCATAATCACGCAGCCGTGACTATGGTGACAAGCGCTGAGAATTTCCGAAGGACACAAGATAACATTTTAACAGAATGAAGTTCAATTCCGGGGGGGGGGGGGGGGGGGGGTATATTTTTAATACCGATTCATTTTCACAGTATACCTACTATAGCATTATTATTTTTGTATTATTTTGTTTTTTTACCTCGTTTTGAAAGTCGATGTAATTGATCCTTCTGACCAGCAGAGGGCACTATAATACCATGTTTATTTTATAGAATGTAGCCTGCTTGATGTAGATCAGAATACTGTGTACAGGGTTTTGATTGATTGATTGATTGATTGATTGATTGATTGATTGATCGAAAACTTTATTAACAGATTGCAGAATGGGTACAATACAGTACAGCTCAATACAAACAATTGTTAAGGGGATGCAGACCAGAGAAAGACTTTCATCTTGTTTACATCAGGGTCCCCCATTTTCAATTAATCAGGACATATATGACATACATGACATACAGATAGACAGTACTGCTACATCTATACATTTATGACATACCAGATTTGCAAATACAGTACTGTTTGTGATACAAAGAGAGTCCAGAAAAGGGAGTATATACATTTGAAACACTGTACAACTGTACAAGTAAAGCTGTACATTGGGATATTGACAATCATACTAGGTAATTTACATTGGAGGGGGTTGGGGGGGGACACTGTACAAACAAGCAGAACTGTACATTTGGGGGGGGGGGACACTGTACAAACAGGCAAAACTGTACATTGGAATATTGACAAAACCATACTAGGTAAATTACTGTACATTGGAGGGGGTTGGGTTAGGACATTTACAGGGGCCAGTTTCGAATTGCAGTCTCCCGTAGGTGTTCCTTGAGAGTGGTTTTGAAAGTGGGTAGTGATTCACATTCCTTTACAGCTTTGGGTAGGGCGTTCCACATTGATGTGGCATAATTGCGAAATGTGTTTAGTCCCTTGTTTGAGCCGAATCTGGGTTTAACATGATTTGTGGAGCTCCCTCTGGTGTTGTGATCGTGGTATTCACTGACCTTTGGGAAGTATTTTGACATGTACATGGGTACCTTGGTCGGGTAGCATTGTATTTGTAGTACAGTATAACCTCGTTCATCCGAACCCACCGTGAAAGGAGATCGTTCATTAGACTGAAATGTTCTATAGTATTGAAATATGCCTAAAGTTTAGCCTCTATGATATAATGTGTTTTAGATAGGCAACATCTAGGTAAAGTAGCACCCTTAGGGGGGAAACAAAATAAATACATAATAACCGACTGGTTTGTTAAACCAGTACATTTAGTAATACTATGTGTAGGCCTATACCTGTGTGTCTGACTCCCACCTAAAAGATTCAGATTACTGTAACTTATTTCAGTACTTCACAGCAAGAAGAGTGAACATCTATTTATTGTGGTCCCTCAACCATAGCAGCTTCCAATAATAAAAATACAATACATTTAGCATAGAATAAAATAAGATGACTAAAATAAAGATTACTATACAGTTCTAAAAAGTGTGCAGTGCAATACAATAAATTTGGCATAGAATAAAATAAGATGACTAAAATAAGGATTACTACAGTTCTAAAAAAGTGTGCATTGCAGATCAGGATGTATATATTTTAATAAAATGTAAGTAACAAAATGGCTATGTACAGTTCCAAAAAAAAGTGCGTTGTGTGATGTGCAATGAGAAATGTGCAAATTGAAGGGCACAACTCTTATCAGCTGAGTAACAATGTTCATCAAAATGTTGAGTGCTAACAGTGTAGGTTAGTTTATTAGGACAAGTGCATGACAGTAAGGTTAGTTAGGGTTAGATTAATTTTTTATTTTTTATTTCAGATAGTGGTTGAAGAAGTGCGTCTTTAGTCGACGGCAAAAGATTGGACGGGTTTCGGCTGTCCTAACTGTGGTGGGCAGTTCATTCCACCATTGTGGGGCAAGGACTGAGAATAGGCGACTTCTCTTTGATGACCCTCCCGGAGCTTGGATAGGAGTAGGTCTGAGGCAGCCAGAAGATGCAGAGCGTAGGGGTCTTGAGGGTGTGTAGTTAGAGACCATTGACCGGAGGTAGGCGGGAGCGGTTCCCTTTGCCACACGGTATGCCAGGTAGAGGGCCTTGAAGCGGATTCGTGCAGCAATGGGGAGCCAGTGCAGGTCCCTAAGAAGTGGGGTGACATGGGCCGACTTCGGTACGTTTGAGATCAGGCGGGCCGCTGCGTTCTGAATGAGTTGAAGAGGCTTAGTGGCAGTGGCCGGGAGGCCAGCAAGGAGTGCGTTGCAGTAGTCGAGGCGGGAGATGACTGTTGATTGGACGAGGAGTTGGGTGGCTTCTTTTGTCAGGAAGGGGCGGATCCTTCTGACGTTGCTGCTATGATTCCTGAATTTCCCCAAGGGGATCAATAAAGGAATATCTTATCATCTTATTGAGTCTCTGCCTTTATCTTATCTTATACCGATCTATATTAGTAGTGCACTTGTAATTGACTGTGAATATCTTTTGAGGCAACTACAAGGAACATGCAGATATGACTTGGCCTGACTTCAGTCTGTCAGATGTCCATTGTCACAGACAACCTTGATCACAGAAAGCAGAGAGGACAGTCAGACCTTGAATGGCACGGAGGCATTTGAAGGGCCCACTCTGTGTCAGTAAAGTAGCATTTCTGAAACGTTAACAACAATCTGCATGGTGAGAAGGCCAATGATGCGTGTTCTATCACGTTCTAAGTTCCCATACATGTGAATAAAACCTTGTTTATATATATAAGAGAGAGAGAGACTATATAACGCATCACTGTGCCTCACTGAGCACAGAATGACAGTACAAACTCTGGCATATGGACTTTTTGACTTATGACTTTTTACCTTTTGATTTTTGACTACCTAAATGTTTATTCTGAGCGATCTGTGGTGCTGAATTTCCCTCGGGATCAATAAAATACTTCTATTCTATTCTATATCTGCAGGAAAGAGGAATGATGGTAAAATGACCATGGGGACATCAACTTGTGATTGCGGGCTTTACAAATGAATTTGAATTGATTTGATTTAAAATAGATGTGATTATTTATCAACCGGCTGTGTGTCAATGTGGAGTCCAAAATAAGAAGTAGAGAGGGCTCCCTCTGCTCTCTCTGCTGGTAGAAGCGGTGTTAGACACCGGGCCCTCGCTGTCTAGACAACAGCTCGTAGTGGCTTAGCCTATCTGTCAGACCTGGATAGGATATAAAGCCCCAGCTTCACAGGCTGGTTTGTATTTTTATTTATTTATTTATTTATCTTCCGTCTTTGAGCTGCAGGCCTGAAGACACTATGTCTCCAGGTCTTGTGAAACTCTGCTGCTGTACCGAGTGAATCGCTTCACAGGGCTATTATTAGGGAAATATAACAGTCAGTGATTGACTATGGATATCAAGGAGGAATGTTCGCCCCCTTATTAGGGGTTTTCTCTAACGTGGAGTTTTCCCTGGAATGCTGCTTATGTCAGTGCTTGTGTTCAGACCATGAGCTACTGTACTAAAGCACTTACAAGGACTTTATGTTCTGACCGTGAGCTACTCTACTAAAGCACTTACAAGGACTTTATGTTCTGACCGTGAGCTACTGTACTAAAGCACTTACAAGGACTTTATGTTCAGACCGTGAGCTACTGTACTAAAGCACTTACAAGGACTTTATGTTCAGACCGTGAGCTACTGTACTAAAGCACTTACAAGGACTTTATGTTCTGACCGTGAGCTACTGTACTAAAGCACTTACAAGGACTTTATGTTCAGACCGTGAGCTACTCTACTAAAGCACTTACAAGGACTTTATGTTCAGCCGTGAGCTACTGTACTAAAGCACTTACAAGGACTTTATGTTCAGACCGTGAGCTACTGTACTAAAGCACTTACAAGGACTTTATGTTCTGACCGTGAGCTACTGTACTAAAGCACTTACAAGGACTTTATGTTCAGACCGTGAGCTACTCTACTAAAGCACTTACAAGGACTTTATGTTCAGACCGTGAGCTACTGTACTAAAGCACTTACAAGGACTTTATGTTCAGCCGTGAGCTACTGTACTAAAGCACTTACAAGGACTTTATGTTCAGACCGTGAGCTACTGTACTAAAGCACTTACAAGGACTTTATGTTCAGACCGTGAGCTACTGTACTAAAGCACTTACAAGGACTTTATGTTCTGACCGTGAGCTACTGTACTAAAGCACTTACAAGGACTTTATGTTCAGCCGTGAGCTACTGTACTAAAGCACTTACAAGGACTTTATGTTCAGACCGTGAGCTACTGTACTAAAGCACTTACAAGGACTTTATGTTCAGCCGTGAGCTACTCTACTAAAGCACTTACAAGGACTTTATGTTCTGACCGTGAGCTACTCTACTAAAGCACTTACAAGGACTTTATGTTCAGACCGTGAGCTACTGTACTAAAGCACTTACAAGGACTTTATGTTCAGCCGTGAGCTACTCTACTAAAGCACTTACAAGGACTTTATGTTCAGCCGTGAGCTACTCTACTAAAGCACTTACAAGGACTTTATGTTCAGCCGTGAGCTACTGTACTAAAGCACTTACAAGGACTTTATGTTCAGACCGTGAGCTACTGTACTAAAGCACTTACAAGGACTTTATGTTCAGCCGTGAGCTACTCTACTAAAGCACTTACAAGGACTTTATGTTCAGCCGTGAGCTACTCTACTAAAGCACTTACAAGGACTTTATGTTCAGCCGTGAGCTACTCTACTAAAGCACTTACAAGGACTTTATGTTCTGACCGTGAGCTACTCTACTAAAGCACTTACAAGGACTTTATGTTCAGCCGTGAGCTACTGTACTAAAGCACTTACAAGGACTTTATGTTCTGACCGTGAGCTACTGTACTAAAGCACTTACAAGGACTTTATGTTCAGACCGTGAGCTACTGTACTAAAGCACTTACAAGGACTTTATGTTCAGCCGTGAGCTACTGTACTAAAGCACTTACAAGGACTTTATGTTCAGACCGTGAGCTACTCTACTAAAGCACTTACAAGGACTTTATGTTCTGACCGTGAGCTACTCTACTAAAGCACTTACAAGGACTTTATGTTCAGCCGTGAGCTACTGTACTAAAGCACTTACAAGGACTTTATGTTCTGACCGTGAGCTACTGTACTAAAGCACTTACAAGGACTTTATGTTCAGACCGTGAGCTACTGTACTAAAGCACTTACAAGGACTTTATGTTCAGCCGTGAGCTACTGTACTAAAGCACTTACAAGGACTTTATGTTCAGACCGTGAGCTACTCTACTAAAGCACTTACAAGGACTCTGCTTGTGTCTTTGTGTTTACAAATGGAGGCCTGCAGGAATGGGGACGAAAGGCCTTGCTAAACAGGAAATGTAACCCCTAACCTTGGCAGTGTTAGTGCCTTGCTCTACTCATTGAGCTACACAGGGAATAGAACCCCTAACCCTGGCAATCTTACTGCCTTGCTCTACTCATTGAGGTACACAGGGAATGGAACCTCTAACTCCTGGCAATGTTAGTGCCTTGCTCTACTCAATGGGCTACAATGGGAATGGAACCCCTAAACCCGGGCAGTGTTAGTGCCTTGCTCGACTCATTGAGCTACACAGGAAATGGAACCCCTAACCCCGACAGTCTTACTGCCTTGCTCTACTCATTGAGCTACACAGAAATGGAACCTCTAACTCTGGAAATGTTAGTGCCTTGCTCTACCCAATGGGCTACACAGGGAATGGAACCTCTAACTCCTGGCAATGTTATTGCCTTGCTCTACTCAATGGGCTACAATGGGAATGGAACCCCTAACCCCGGCAGTCTTACTGTCTTGCTCTACTCATTGAGCTACACAGGGAATGGAACCTCTAACCCTGGCAGTGTTAGTGCCTTGCTCTACCCAATGGGCTACACAGGGAATGGAACCTCTAACTCCTGGCAATGTTAGTGCCTTGCCCTACCCAATGGGCTACAATGGGAATGGAACCTCTAACCAGTGTTAATTTAGTCAACGAAAATGATGACTAAATATGGCCGTCAATGAAGCTTTGCCCCTGACAACAAGACGAGACGTCACGTTAATGGAAATCATGTGACACCAATGTGACTAAATGATACATGCAATGTCGTTGACTAAAAACGATGACACAAAACGTAGTTTACAAAATAAAATCTTGCCGAAATCTGTCTTCATTTTATTTTTTTAAACTTTGACCAGTCAGCTGGTTCTTTTTGCGTTTATCGCTTTTTCTCTGGTCAAGGATGACCGACAGAAACAGGTTGAATGGGGGTACAGATGGGGGGAAAGACACTCTGAGAAAGTACGGCTTGTCCGGGAGTCGAACTCGCTACCCCAGATCCGTGACGCGCACGGTTGTCCCCGACGCCGAAATAGCGTTCGAGGTACGCGGTGAGCTACTGGAGCTCCCCAATCTGTCTTCATTTTAAGACGAGACAAAATAATTATAACTTTTTGAATAATTCATGTTATTATTATTGCAGCATTTCCGTTTCCTATGTGTGCAGCGCAAGCGCTTTGATTCATTTCCTTACCCGAAATATTTGTTCTTAGCCAGCATTCTAGATAGCAGTAACTGCACACTCTTCCCCAGAACAAAACCCCAAGCGGGCGCGCAACTCCACCTAATAACGTCAGCATCAATAATAACATAGTGTAGCGCCGAAGAATAGGAGTCGGAGGCGGGGTGTCGAAAGACAACACTAAATGTTTATTCAACATCAACTTCAACGTCAACACTCTGTTTACTTGCTACTGTTTCACTGCACAGACTGGAATGTGTTCCGCGACACAGATAACATTAATGTCTACACGGAGACAGTGCTGGACTATGTTTGTACTAGGGTGGAAGAAACAATCCCCACTACCACAATGAGAGTTTACCCAAATCAAAAACCCTGGGTAGACAAATCCGTCCGTGAAGCTCTGAGAGAGCGCACCAAAGCATACAATGACGGCCTAGTGGCAGGCAACATGAATGACCACAAGGTGGCGCGATACAACGTAAGGAGGACAGTGTCAGAGGCCAAACGGCGCTACAGGGATAAAATTGAACTCCAGTTTGAACAAGCTGACTCTAGAGCTATGTGGCAGGGGCTCAAAACGATGACAGACTACAAAGGCGCCTCCCTCAAACTGAACAGTGACATCTCCTTAGCAAATGACCTCAATACCTTCTATGCGAGGTTTGATGCTGGTAATAACAACACCAGCTCACAAGCCACGGCAATGGGGGGGGGGGGGTCGGCTGCTGATGGAGGCGCAGTGTTCAGGGTAACAGAGCATGAGGTGAGGCGGACCTTTAAAAAAGTGAATATCAGGAAGGCAGCAGGTCCGGACGGCATCCCCGGCCGCGTCCTAAAAGTCTGTGCCGACCAACTGGCCCCAGTATTCACTGACATATTTAACCTGTCCTTAGAACAGGCTGTCATCCCCACCTGCCTGAAGAAGTCCACTATTATCCCTGTACCCAAAAAATCCAAGCCTGCTTGCCTCAACGACTACCGCCCTGTAGCTCTCACCTCCATAGCCATGAAGTGCTTTGAGAAGCTAGTAAAGGGCTACATCTGCTCCTCCCTCCCCATCAACATGGACCCCCTGCAATTTGCATACCGCCCCAACAGGTCCACGGAGGACGCCATAGCCCATGTGCTGCACACAGCAGCATCACACCTGGACAAGAGGCAGGGGAACTATGTGAGAATGCTATTCATCGACTACAGAGAGATGGCGCTGCTCCGACCGGCTGCCTTTCTGTTTGCTCCGTCTAGACTGTGTTTACTTTAGTTAATATTTATAGTTTTTAGAGTTTTGTTCGTACCAACTGTTGGTGCATTTAATGTATATGACCGTCAGTCACTCATAGACATTGGATTACGGGAAACTTACCAACTGGATTACTCACTGGACCAGCTTTCCGAACCGCATCAATGGCCTGAAGAAATTCTCCGGAGATTAGGACCAGATCCTTTGTTCCCAGAGCCCAGGAAAAGACGACGAGGAAAGAGGGCTGGGATCCGTAACAGGCTGAGATCCAGACGCCACCGTACACCACTGCCCAGTATATTGCTAGCCAATGTACAATCAATTGACAATAAACTGGATGACATCCGAGCAAGGATTCAATATCAAAGAGACGTTAGGGACTGCAACGTCCTCTGCTTCACCGAAACATGGCTCACACCGGAGGTTCCAGACCACGCAATTCAACCAGCGGATCACTTCTTTATCCATCGCAAGGATCGGTCATCAGAGTCCGGTAAACAACGTGGAGGAGGTATTGCCTTCATGTTTAACAAAAATTGGAGCGATCCAACTAACGTGAAGGAATTATCCAACCACTGCTCCCCAGAACTGGAATATATAACCATCAAGTGTCGTCCTTTCTTCCTCCCGAGGGAGTTAACGGCGATCGTCCTGATCGGAGTGTATATTCCACCGCAAGCCAGCAACAAGGTTGCGCTCTCCAGACTACACGACGAGGTAAATAGAATACAAGTGGCGAACGTTAACGCCGCCATTTTAGTGCTGGGAGATTTCAATAGCGCCAATCTGAGAAAGGTATTGCCTGACTTCTATCAGCATGTGACTTGCAACACCAGAGGCGGTAACATCCTAGATTACTGTTACACGCAATTTAAAGGTGGCTACAAGGCTCATTCTGATAGTGGCTTTGGTAAATCAGATCACGCGTCCATTTTTCTTTCACCAAAGTACAAACAGAGAATTAAAAGTACTCCCGTAGTCTTGCGAGAGGTGCAGAAATGGGATTTGACGTCAGAGGAGACGATCCGGTCAGTGTTTCACTACACAGACTGGAATGTGTTCCGCGACACAGATAACATTAATGTCTACACGGAGACAGTGCTGGACTATGTTTGTACTAGGGTGAAAGAAACAATCCCCACTACCAAAATGAAAGTTTACCCAAATCAAAAACCCTGGGTAGACAAATCCGTCCGTGAAGCTCTGAGAGAGCGCACCAAAGCATACAACGACGGCCTAGTGGCAGGCAACATGAATGACCACAAGGTGGCGCGATACAACGTATGGAGGACAGTGTCAGAGGCCAAACGGTGCTACAGGGATAAAATTGAACTCCAGTTTGAACAAGCTGACTCTAGAGCTATGTGGCAGGGGCTCAAAACGATGACAGACTACAAAGGCGCCTCCCTCAAACTGAACAGTGACATCTCCTTAGCAAATGACCTCAATACCTTCTATGCGAGGTTTGATGCTGGTAATAACAACACCAGCTCACAAGCCTCGGCAATGGGGGGGGGGGGGGTCGGCTGCTGATGGAGGCGCAGTGTTCAGGGTAACAGAGCATGAGGTGAGGCGGACCTTTAAAAAAGTGAATATCAGGAAGGCAGCAGGTCCGGACGGCATCCCCGGCCGCGTCCTAAAAGTCTGTGCCGACCAACTGGCCCCAGTATTCACTGACATATTTAACCTGTCCTTAGAACAGGCTGTCATCCCCACCTGCCTGAAGAAGTCCACTATTATCCCTGTACCCAAAAAATCCAAGCCTGCTTGCCTCAACGACTACCGCCCTGTAGCTCTCACCTCCATAGCCATGAAGTGCTTTGAGAAGCTAGTAAAGGGCTACATCTGCTCCTCCCTCCCCATCAACATGGACCCCCTGCAATTTGCATACCGCCCCAACAGGTCCACGGAGGACGCCATATCCCATGTGCTGCACACAGCAGCATCACACCTGGACAAGAGGCAGGGGAACTATGTGAGAATGCTATTCATCGACTACAGCTCGGCATTCAATACCATAGTCCCCTCCATACTCATAGCCAAGCTCAGGGACCTGGGCTTGGGCTATGACCTCTGCCAGTGGGTCTTGGACTTCCTGACTGGCAGACCCCAGGTGGTGAGAGCAGGCAACTGCACCTCCTCATCCATCACCCTCAACATAGGGGCCCCCCAGGGCTGTGTTCTGAGTCCCCTCCTCTACTCCCTGTACACACACGACTGTGTGGCTCAGCGGAGTAGCAATACAATCGTCAAATTTGCTGACGACACAGTGGTGGTGGGCCTGATCTCTGCCAACGACGAGAGGGCCTACCTGGAAGAGGTCAAGGTCCTGGCGGGATGGTGCCAGGAAAACAGCCTCTCCCTGAACGTCAGCAAAACAAAGGAGATGATTGTGGACTTCAGGAGGTCGGGGGTCAAGGACTACAGCCCCCTCAGCATCGACGGGGCACCGGTTGAGAGAGTCAACAGCTTTAAGTACCTCGGAGCCTACATATCCGAGGACTTGACATGGACCACACACATTGACAGTGTTGTGAAGAAGGCACGACAACGCCTCTACTTCCTCAGGCGCCTAAGGAAGTTCCAAGTCAGCCAGAAGATCCTTAAGAACTTCTACTCATGTACAATAGAGAGCATCTTGACCGGCAACATCACCTCCTGGTTTGGGAATAGCACTGCACAAGACCGAAGCAGACTACAAAGAGTGACACGTTCAGCCGAACGCACAATTGGAGGGGGGCTCCCCACCCTCCAGAACATTTACTACAAGCGTTGCAAGGGCAAGGCTAAGAGAATCATTAAAGACTCCAGTCACCCGAACAACTGCCTCTTTGAACTGCTGCGGTCAGGCAAACGATACCGGAGTCTCAAGGCGAGCACAGAAAGACTCAGAAGAAGCTTCTATCCCCAGGCCATCAGGCTGCTAAACGAACAATGAATGAACACTACACAACAACAACCACCAAACGCACATAGCACACACATCCACACGCACACACTCACTTTAAACAAACACACTGTAGCACCCACTCCACACACTTTATAGCACACACCCACTTTAAACAAACACACTGTAGCACCCACTCCCCACACTTTATATTTATGGATGAAGGATTGCACTACAACTCGTACACCTTACTGTAAATTGTACCTAAAATTGTACCTCATCCCATTTCTGCTTTGCACTAGATAGTACTGTACATTAGTACACTGCATAGTATTGTGTATTGTATATTATATGGTAACTCAGAACATTGTACATATGTCTATACCGAACACTGTGACCTCATTTTTCTTCTTCTAAATTCATGCTATATTATGTTATTATGTTATTTGATACTATCTTGTCTAGCACAGTCTCTGGAGCGTAACAGTAAGAAGCATTTTGTATGAAAGTATTCTGTACTTCTGTATGACAACTATTAAAGAACTTGAACTTGAACTTGAACTTGAACAGCTCGGCATTCAATACCATAGTCCCCTCCATACTCATAGCCAAGCTCAGGGACCTGGGCTTGGGCTATGACCTCTGCCAGTGGGTCTTGGACTTCCTGACTGGCAGACCCCAGGTGGTGAGAGCAGGCAACTGCACCTCCTCATCCATCACCCTCAACATAGGGGCCCCCCAGGGCTGTGTTCTGAGTCCCCTCCTCTACTCCCTGTACACACACGACTGTGTGGCTCAGCGGAGTAGCAATACAATCATCAAATTTGCTGACGACACAGTGGTGGTGGGCCTGATCTCTGCCAACGACGAGAGGGCCTACCTGGAAGAGGTCAAGGTCCTGGCGGGATGGTGCCAGGAAAACAGCCTCTCCCTGAACGTCAGCAAAACAAAGGAGATGATTGTGGACTTCAGGAGGTCGGGGGTCAAGGACTACAGCCCCCTCAGCATCGACGGGGCACCGGTTGAGAGAGTCAACAGCTTTAAGTACCTCGGAGCCTACATATCCGAGGACTTGACATGGACCACACACATTGACAGTGTTGTGAAGAAGGCACGACAACGCCTCTACTTCCTCAGGCGCCTAAGGAAGTTCCAAGTCAGTCAGAAGATCCTTAAGAACTTCTACTCATGTACAATAGAGAGCATCTTGACCGGCAACATCACCTCCTGGTTTGGGAATAGCACTGCACAAGACCGAAGCAGACTACAAAGAGTGACACGTTCAGCCGAACGCACAATTGGAGGGGGGCTCCCCACCCTCCAGAACATTTACAACAAGCGTTGCACGGGCAAGGCTAAGAGAATCATTAAAGACTCCAGTCACCCGAACAACTGCCTCTTTGAACTGCTGCGGTCAGGCAAGCGATACCGGAGTCTCAAGGCGAGCACAGAAAGACTCAGAAGAAGCTTCTATCCCCAGGCCATCAGGCTGCTAAACGAACAATGAATGAACACTACACAACAACAACCACCAAACGCACATAGCACACACATCCACACGCACACACTCACTTTAAACAAACACACTGTAGCACCCACTCCACACACTTTATAGCACACACCCACTTTAAACAAACACACTGTAGCACCCACTCCCCACACTTTATATTTATTGATGAAGGATTGCACTACAACTCGTACACCTTACTGTAAATTGTACCTAAAATTGTACCTCATCCCATTTCTGCTTTGCACTAGATAGTACTGTACATTAGTACACTGCATAGTATTGTATATTATATGGTAACTCAGAACATTGTACATATGTCTATACCGAACACTGTGACCTCATTTTCTTCTTCTAAATTACATGCTATATTATGTTATTTGATACTATCTTGTCTAGCACAGTCTCTGGAGCGTAACAGTAAGAAGCATTTTGTATGAAAGTATTCTGTACTTCTGTATGACAACTATTAAAGAACTTGACTTGAACTTGAACTTGAACTTGCTACAGTAGCTAACAGGAACTCGTTTGCAGACAGGAAAGTAACAAACATAATTGTCCGTGCGGAACCCTTATCCCCAACACATTTTTTGTTTAGAAAAAGCTCACGCCAACTTATGAGGCTGTAACTAGGGAATGGAACCTCTAACTCCTGGCAATGTTAGTGCCTTGCTCTACTCAATGGGCTACAATGGGAATGGAACCTCTAACCCCGGGCAGTGTTAGTGCCTTGCTCGACCCCACTGAGCTACACAGGAAATGGAACCCCTAACCCCGGCAGTCTTACTGCCTTGCTCTACCCACTGAGCTACACAGGGAAATGGAACCCCTAACCTCGGCAGTCTTACTGCCTAGCTCTACCCACTGAGCTACACAGGGAAATGGAACCCCTAACCCCAGCAGTCTTACTGCCTTGCTCTACCCACTGAGCTACACCGGGAATGGAACCCCTGCAGGTTTATAGAGTGCTGGGTTCGTCGTCTCTGCCAGATTTGTGTCCGTTTTGACGGACAGAGAATTTGGGAGAGGATGAACGTTTTGTAATTGACGGATACCGTCACCCTCCGTTAGCAGAGCAGCTGTTTCCGCGAACACACAACTATGTTAAAAGCAAACGTAATGGACAGCTATACCTCTCCGTTTTGTGATGGATCAATGTAGCCAGGGCCTATCAATGACCAGAACGAACATATCGATTACCAGAATGAACCTATCAATGACCAGAATGAACCTATCGATGACCAGAATTAACCTATGAATGAACCTATTGATGACCAGAATGAACCTATCAATGACCAGAATGAACCTATCGATGACCAGAATGAACTTATCGATGACCAGAATGAAACACTCCAGCCATTTATAAGCAACGTGCAGTAAATGATGAGCAAGAGGGATGTGTTCTGAATTATGTTGTTCCTCACAACGACGAGCTTTCCTTGTCGCTTCCAGTTCCGCCTTTATACAGTATGTTTGCACTTTGTAACAAGCATGCTTTCTATACATTACCTAATTATATTATATTAAATTAAACTCACTTCCTCATAACAGGGTTAACAGACGCATAGGGACGGTAGTTAGGAGTGAATTCACTTCTTAGTGCAGCGGCCTGTGTCGTCGCCCGCGGATGCGGGAGCCCCCTGTTCGACTCCCCCTCGGGACATTCTCATTTAACATCAAACACAACGCAGACCCAGTATGATCCGTCACATATATATATATATATATATATATATATATATATATATATATATATATATATATATATATATATATATATAGACACACAATATAAACAGAAAAAGTTGTTTAGAGAATTTGAACCCATCAGTGGATTTTCTTCCCCAAATGTCAACGTCTTGACACCTCTCACCTCTGGGGCCAATTAGGCGGTGGAACGCATGCAGTGGTAAAACAGCGTTTACTTCAACCCCCCCCCCCCCCCCCCCCCCCCCCATGCTTCATTTGAAGATCTCGTGCTCAGTCTCAGATCTGAAAGTTGAATTAGCAGCAGGACCATATATCCCTTTGATCTCACAGGTTTTTGCATTTGTAGCCAACGTATGTATTGACACTGGAAAGAGAGAGAGAGAGAGCGAGAGAGTGAGAGAGAGAGAGCGAGAGAGAGGGAGAGAGAGAGAGAGAGAGAGAGAGAGAGAGAGAGAGAGAGAGAGAGAGAGAGAGAGAGAGAGAGAGAGAGAGAGAGAGAGAGCGACAACCTGCGCTGAGATGTGCGCTGATGCATGCAGTAGTATATGGGCCTCATATATCAATATTTCGTATGTATAGAAAGGTTGAAAGTTGATCAGATACTGTGCCACAGTTGACTTAAAGGGGTTATGCACTGCTATTCCTAGCACTATTTGGGCAACTTTACACACTTCCTGTGAGTCTATGTAACACATCTGTAATTTTTATTCCAAAAATAATCATTGTTTTATATTTCTAATCTTGTACTCAAAACCAGCATTTTTCAGCCTCATGAAAGCAGGCTATTATTGGCTTGGCTCCAACCATACTAGCAGAATGCTTTGAGTGACAGCCACCCACCAAATAGCTCCGCCCATCTCCCCGTCAGAGATTAGGTTTCAGGTTACATACAAATATGGTATGTCATAAATATAGAGATGTAGCAGTACTGTCTATCTATATATATGTTACCACTATTTGTAAAAGCCACAACCACGTTACCATATTTGTAATAATGTAAATCATTGTGTCGTTGTACATATTGTGTATACACCGTTAGAAGCTAACATAGCTTAGCTTGGTAGCTATTGTGCTAACAACATATCCCGACGTCCGGCTCGCTGGCCGGCATGCACGCCCGACACAAAATGGTTCTCTCCTCTCTGTACACCCCCGTCCCCACGGGTACCCTGCCGGGGAGCCCATGGACGCGACAACGGCGGCAGCCGTAGGGTGCTCGAGCCCGCCGTAACGCTAGTGGTACACAATAGCTATGAGCTAACTAACGCTACGGCCGCCGCTGTTGTCGCGTCCACAAGCTCCCCGGCAGGACACCCGCGAGAACGGGGGCACACAAGGAGGAGAGAACCACCCCAAATCGAGCACTCATGCCGGCCGACAAGCCGGACACCGCGGTTGTTGTTAGCACAATAGTAGCCCACTGTGATGCACCGAGTGGGCCACCATTGATCAACATGCAGCGATGTGTAGCTTGCATGATGCGTGTGCAGTGCTTTGCCACACAGGTCTGAGAAGAGGACCTGCACATGATAGCAACCGGGAGCGTCGCGGAGCATTCAGCCTGCTGGCTACCTAGATCCACTTCAACCAGCCGAGCGTCGGGAGCTCCAGCAGCTTGTCGATGTGCTAATAGCCTGGAGCCAGCTACCGTTAGCTTGCAGAGGCTATTAGCACACCGACAAGCTGTGTAGCCAGCAGGCTGAATGCTCCGCGACGCTGGTTGAAGTGGATCTAGGTAGCCAGCAGGCTGAATGCTCAACGACGCTCCCGGTTGCTAACGCCGGCCCCGGCTGGTGCTAAGTAGCTAGCGATCGCTCCCGAGTCCCGAGAGCTAACGCCGGTCTGTCTGTCGAAGACCGAGGGAACCGCATCAGGCTTCAGCTGATTAGTGATCTTCTGGACAAGCCTTCCACCCTGCAGGTAGCAAGAATGGAGGCGGGCATTACTAAAACCACAGAGCCAATCACATCACCGTGCGCTATAAACAGCGCCCTGTGACGTGCACCAGGTCGTCAAATCAACATGACCTGATTTACTAGAGGCAAAGAGGGGATGGGCTGTAGCTGAGGAATTCGCCAATATAGTATTTAGGCCCAAAAACACATTGATACGAACTCCTATTACTATAATACAATGCTAGAGACTGAAAAATGACATTTATAATGCATAGCACCTTTAAAACACAAAATCGGATAAACGTACTGAAAACTACTTACTGTTTCCAAAGATTCTGGTTATCATTTAATTTGAAGTGGAAATGTGTTTAATAGGGTATATTAAAAAATCTCTGTACATATTGTTTTGGTGTATTTTGTTGGAAAAAGAGGCCCATTGAAGTTGCACACACACACACACACACACACACACACACACACACACACACACACACACACACACACACACACACACACACATGCACACACAAACACGCACACACACGTGCACACAGATTAACCAACCCCTGCAAGTAGGATCACAGCAGGCTCCAATTTTCTTGTGGATTTTATCTTACTTGACACGTATATGAATAAATCTACACACACTAGCGCTGTCTTCCACTGACTAAAGAAATGCATATATAGTCAACTAATCGATTAGTTGATTTCATTGACAGATCTGTAAAGTTATAGTTTCCCAGGTGCAGTAATGCTAAAGCACCTCTTTAAATGTACTTACAAGAGATAACCTTTCAGGGAATAATTAATTTATGGAAGGGGAAAAAAATCATTAAAATCAACTAATCGGGGGCGCCCCAGTGGCGAACCACATAGCGCGCTCAGCCGCGACAAGGGCGACTCGGGTTCGATTCCCGAATCCGTCGTTATTTCCCGAATGTCTTCCCCCCACTCTGTCTCCCATTTCTCCACTGTCTCTCCCTACTGGACTGCCCAGTAGAATAAAGCGATAAAACGCCAAAAAAATAAATCTTTAAAATCAACTAATCAATGAGCAAATGCTAAATCCACAAAGAATGGATTGCACGGAGCAAGTTGCACCCTTACTTAAAATTCATTATGAATTGAAAATGGGGGACCCTGATGTAAACAAGACGAAAGTCTTTCTCTAGTCTGCATCCCCTTAACAATTGTGTGTATTGAGCCGTACTGTATTACCCATTCTGCAATCTGTTAATACAATTTTCATTCAATGAATCAATCTGCACAGTGATTGATTGAATGAAAACTATCCAAGCTCCGGGAGGGTCATCAAAGAGAAGTCGCCTATTCTCAGTCCTTGCCCCACAATGGTGGAATGAACTGCCCACCCCAGTTAGGACAGCCGAAACACGTCCTATCTTTCGCCGTCGACTAAAGACGCACCTCTTCAACCATTATCTGAATTAAAAAAAGAAAATAAATATCTAACCCTAACTAACCGTACTGTCAATCAATCAATCAATCAAATTTATTTATAAAGCACATTTCACATGACGCGTGTCAACCAAAGTGCTGTACAGAGGGTAAATACACAAGATACATATAGACAACAATCACACTCCGTTTTATGGGAGGGCACACAGGCAAACACATAGAAAAACAGGGCATGAGTCAGTGAACGGGAAAGGCTAGTAGGTAGAAGTGGGTTTTGAGCCTCGATTTGAAGGCATCTATCGAGGGGGCGAGCCTAATGGAGGTGGGGATGCTGTTCCACAGTTCAGGGGCTGCGATAGCAAAGGCACGGCCCCCCCTGAGCTTGAGGTTAGACCTCCGGACTGTCAGGAGCCTCTGATCGGCTGACCTGAGGGACCTGGTGTTGGAATAGGGGGATAGGAGGTCTGAGATGTAGGAGGGTGTGTGACCATTAAGGGCTTTAAAAACAAATAGGAGAACCTTAAAATCTATCCTGTAGCGTACTGGGAGCCAATGAAGGGAGGCAAGGACAGGGGTGATGTGGTCTCTCTTGCGGGTTCCGGTCAACAGTCTGGCAGCAGCGTTTTGTACCAGTTGTAAGCGGGACAGGGAAGACTGGTTAATGCCTATATAGAGGGAGTTGCAGTAGTCTAATCTAGATGAAATGAAGGCGTGGATGACTCTCTGAAGGTCTGCAGGGGAGAGAAGGGCTTTGAGTTTGGCAATGGTGCGTAGTTGGAAAAAACATGCCTTTACCACTGAGTTTACTTGTCTGTCAAATTTAAATTGTGGATCAAAAATGACCCCTAGGTTCTTGACATACGGCTTGACCAGGGAGGACAGGTTGCCAAGGCTGTTGGTAAGGGTGGTGACAGCGTCTGGGGGACCGAAGAGGATTATTTCGGATTTGTTTTGATTTAGTTGTAGAGAGTTTTGTGCCATCCAACATTTAACATCATCCAGGCAGGATATGAGACTGTTAAGTAGAGACTGGTTGTTGGGTTTCAGGGAAACATAAAGCTGTGTGTCGTCAGCATAACAGTGAAAAGAGATGTTGTGCTTCTGAATGATTGGACCAAGGGGTAGCATGTAAAGGGAGAACAGGATCGGGCCAAGGATGGACCCTTGTGGGACCCCACAGGAGAGGGAGGTTGAGGGGGAGGAGCAGTTGGCGATGTTGACAGCAAAGCTTCTATTTGTGAGATAGGAGGAAAACCATGCTAACGCAGTGTCACTGACACCAACCCCATGTTGGAGACGATCTAATAAAATGGTGTGATCAACAGTGTCGAAGGCTGCACTGAGGTCAAGCAGCATTAAAATAGAGCAGTCACGGTTGTCAGCGGCGAGGAGTAGGTCATTTGACACTTTAAGGAGGGCTGATTCTGTGCTATGGCCAGTCCTGAACCCTGACTGAAATGTCTCCAGGATGCTGTTCTGGTGCAGGTAGGGAGACAATTGGCACAGAACAACCTTTTCAAGTATTTTTGACAGAAAAGGAAGCTTGGAAATGGGCCTGTAATTACTGTGCAGGGTGGGGTCAAGGTTTGGTTTTTTCAATAGGGGCTGGACTACTGCATGTTTAAAGCAGGATGGAACAGTACCAGTTGCCAGGGAGCTGTTAATAATGGAGAGGATGCTGGGACCGGTTGTGTGAAAAACCTGTTTCAGGAGAGCAGTGGGAACAGTGTCAAGGGGGCAGGTTGCAGGTTTCATAGAGGAAACTATCTCTGTGAGGGTGAGTAGACTGATGGGCTGAAAGCAGGTCAGTGTAGATGAGCAGATGTCATGCACTTGTCCTAATAAACTAACCTACACTGTAGCACTCAACACTTTGATGAACATTGTTGCTCAGCTGATAGAGTTGTACCCTTCCTGATGACTTGTCGTACAGAACTTGAAAGTCGCTTTGGATAAAAGCGTCAACTAAATGACTAAATGTAAATGCAATGTAATATTTATACACACACACACACACACACACACACACACACACACACACACACACAGAGTACAACCCCCCCTCCCTTGTCGCTGCATGCACATAGATGCACGTGCACACACACACACACACACACACACACACACACACACACACACACACACACACACACACACACACACACACACACACAGTGTTTGTGCAGTAAAATACAAGTTGATTCAGGAGTGACCGTTATCTGGACAGATATCTCTCCTCCTCGGGGCAGGACGGCCACGCAGCGCGGGCCTCAGGTGGCTCTTCTGTGACAAATAGCCTCGGGTGCTCAGCGCTTTTATTTGGGCCGCAGAGTAACGGCCCGAACTCACTGCTCACGAACGAACACGGACGGACGGACGGGCGGCTGCCTCTTCACTTCCGCTCCCATGTTAACGGACGATAGTAGGCACACTGGCCGCGAGCGGGAGCGCGCCTCCCGAGTGGCAAGCTATTTTTTCGCCTCGATCCTATTTGAGGCGGCGCGCCACGCGCATTGTCACAGAAATACAATTGAATATCTGCATTATTACCACAGATATAGATGTTGTTCAACCAGCTGTGTCTGTATCTGCAAATAAACGCCTTGAATGTTTGTCTGTATGTTTGTTTATACCTATAACTATTACAATGTTGCATAATAATAATAATAATAATAATAATAATAATAATAATAATAATAATAAGCTCTTGCTGCTGCTGGGGCTACACGCTGCTCTTTCAGGAGTACAGTCACACTGATCATCATTCTAAAATGACTGACTTCGCATATAGACTAGGCATTTACAGCTGTCCCAATGTAAATATGCCTTCCTCGGTGCGCTTCCGCACGCTCAAGTCGTAGGTCCAGTGTGCCTGACCAGGCGCGCGATCTCACGAGGGAGCCGCACGTGAAATTCGTTCGTGAGCAGTGAGTTCGGGGCGTGAAGATACTGCCGCGGCGCAATATAGCAATCTGCGCGCTGTGCGCAGAGCGCGGAGCGAGGGGGGCGTGGGGGGCGTGGGGAGAGGAGCGGAGAGCTGAATGAATGAATGAAAACTTTATTTAACAGATTGCAGAATGGGTACAATACAGTACGGCTCAATACATACAATTGTTAAGGGGATGCAGACCTGAGAAAGACGTTTGTCTTGTTTCCATCAGGGTCCCCCATTTTCAATTCATAGCTAGGGGTGCGGAGCGAGGGGGGCGCGGGTGAGGAGCGCGCCATGCACTCATGTGATTGAGAGTTTGAGACTAAGGACAGGGGTAGGTCGATAACACGTGAGGCCATTCGGCTCAAAACATTATTGGCTATGAATTCTCTTGTTCAGGTGGTGTGTGGGTTTAGTAGTATTGAGCTGTTTGGTGTCTGATAATGGGCCACACTGTTGTGAGTATATAGCCTCTGTGGCTGTGCTCATTTTGAATTGTAATAATGCTCCTCAAACGGGACGGGTTGGGAACAATATTAACTTTTTTTTACCCGTTAGAGATTATTGATTGTATGCTTGAAACAATAGACCAGCTAAGTGAGTCGAAGTCATGGTCATACTTGAACCAGTGTCGGGTCCAATTGCTTAGCAGGTTGGAAAAGTCATCGGGGAATGCATGGGATTTTAAACTATCACCTCCCAAGATCTGTGGCTAACCTTGTTGGAACCGCGGTAACAGGTATGCTCAAATGCACAACAACACGGGAGACAGAAGAATGTTCAACCCCGAAGGGCATTTAATAATACGTTGCAAAAATGAATGAACACCAGTGCGGTGTGTGTGTGCCTCTTGAGCCTGGCGGGTGGATGACCGTGACCGGTGGGGAGCACGGGAGTGGAGCTGTGAAGACACAGAGGGAGAAAAACAAAATAAGTCTTCACAGCACAAACGAGGGGAAGCACACGGAAAAAACACTATACCAAAACACGAAAAAAAACATGAGACGGGAACGGGTGGATGCACGAAAACACAACAGGAGTAAGGTTAACATAGAAACGACGAAAAACATATTCAGTGGGAGGAATGTCAAAGATACTTGCCAGGCCATCTTGAAGATCTGACGCTGATGCATGGATATCCTGGTCTTCTTGTAGGGTGGTGTGGTGATTAGCAGGCAGGTGCGGAGTCTCCATCCATCAGCTTGACGAGCGCGCCGAAGTGCAGGGAGTGAATGGGACAGACACAGGGTTAGAGACAGACACAGAGTTGTGTGACGGAGACAGAGGGGATTGTGTAGGTGGATCCATAACAAACCTGCTAACTTTGTCATATTTTCTGGAATGAAGATCTGTTATTTCATTTCATCCTGAAAAAAAAAGAATGCTAATTTGCCGTCAGCAGCAGCTAGCACAGATGGACGAGTGGTCAACTCTTTGATGTTATTGTTAGGAATGAGAGAAATATAAGGGGGTTTCTCTACTTATTTCTTTTGAATCACTTTTTGTCTAAACTGGTTTTAATTGACGGAAATTATGGCACTGGGAATCGTAACTAGTCACCTCCGTCAAGCAGCTGGTGTTCTCAGGCCACACTCGCCCTGCAGGCCGCAGACCTTGTGTACAGATTCTGGTGAGTGAACCCATTTGTTATTTCTCTGTTCACTGAAAGCCAGACCCTTTGTTCTGTTTCCTCATATTTTCCTCAATACTACACTTAGGCTAATGTTAGGGCTGGAACTCGGATCAATAAACCGAATACCCCTAGACTCTATTTTGTAACACTACACTGTGGACAACTGAAATTGGCATTTCAATGTTTACAACATTGTCAAATAACTAAATGCAGTAAATTCACACTGTCTTATTATGTTTCAACCAATCAAATTCTTAAATAGTGCATCATTTGATAAGGTTGCGTAACAGGGTTAGTTTTGTATCCGTTTGCTACTGTATTAACCTGTTAAGCCCTATTATCTGAGAATCCGCCTAAAAATACATACCTAAGTAAATGGAAGATTGCTCCACTTCTACAAGGTCCATTTGCATGTTCTTGGTATCTATGGATCTCAGGGAATGTATTCCCATTGTCAGAAATATTGTGTCTGTTACTAGGCTTGAGTAAATTGTGATGAAACAAAGGAGAATATAAATTATGATTTTTCTTTGCATCTTTGACAGTGAATAACACCATGCTAAAAATGACCAGACATGAAAAACTGCCACTGAGCTCGTTCAGCACCTTCTTGAGATCATGTGTACAGACAGTCTAAGCAAATGAATAAAGGGAAGATGATTAAACAGAATGTTTTGTAGATACAGTACTGAATTCTGCCATCCGGACACATGCAATTTGAAATATTATTATAGAATATAGAATACCAGGCCTATAAATGACCTTATTATTGCCAACTCGCACATCTATGGATCGGGCCAAATCTCCTCTTTCAAATGCCAGAGTTCAATTTGGATTTAGTATCTCCAGGCGTGCAGCAAGAACCGTGAATGAAATCTACTGTATGTACAGTTCCATTCTTATAATGAATATGGCTCTGCCATTTTGGATCAGATTGCAACGGGGATTGTTGCTAAACATTCACAGAAGGTAGAGACACTAACTGCACTCCAATCAATGCCAATAACGTTCAGTTTTGTGATGGATAATCCCAAGAAATAAGATAAATAAAGAAAATTCATACAAAAGTAATTTGCTTGCAGGAAGCTAGAATCAGCTGGGTAATGTAGTTTTTCGAAATTTCAACGCTCATTGAGAGCTCTGGATGCCTTCCCCTCATATGTCTACATTCTGAAACGCAACGTGAATTCAAAATGGCGGATATTCGCTAAATTATGAAGACATTCCATAAACTAAAATCTCACTAATAACTAGGGGTGTAGCGGTACGTGTATTCGTCCCGCGAATTTACGGTACATGGCTCGCGGTACGTGCAGCCATACGACAAATACGTCTCATACATACCACTAGGCAGGGCCGCCTCAGGGGGTGTGCGAGCAGTGCGGTCGCACAGGGCCTCGCGGGAAGGGGGGCCTCGCACAATTTTTTTTTTTTTTTTTTTTTTTTTTTGCGAGGCCCCCCTTCCCGCGAGGCCCTTTTTCATCACAGACCTAAAATCTAGTTTTGCTTATATGCTTATATATTTCACATTAGACACGTTTGTAGAATGTTCCTGGCTCTGCGGCTCTGCACTATTCTCTATTGGAGCTCTGGGGCTCTGCAGCAGCAGCAGACATACTATTGGTTTCAAGAAGGGAGGGGTTACATCATGTGTACGCCGGCGTGCGTCAGCTGCGTTTGACTATTTCGCGCGTGCAGCTTTGGAGGTTATGCTTAGTTATGCCAGCCAAAACGAAGAGGACGGTCATTCGGCAGATGAACTTCGTCAACTCCACGCGGTTGTCTCCATCCTCTTGGACGTTTGGTGAGTTTTTAATGCACTCTATTCTATTCCCGCCGTGGATATCTCTCTCTCTCTCTCTCGGGAGCCAAACGGGCCGGCTAGCTGTTGTAGTAGCTAACGGTGTGTGGCCTGGTGTCAGCACCTGGTGCGAGGGAGGTGAGCTTGGTGTTTCATTATGAGAATATCTCCATGCTCAAGTCGGCTATAGTCCGCGAGGGACTTGTTGCCGGCACCGCTATGGTAAACACCACTCTGTAGTGGGACGTGTATTGCCTTCTTTTTCCCTTCCCTCTTCGGATGAGAAGAAGAAAACACAGCGGCTGTCTGAAGTGTTGGCCTGTATTGCTTTTCTCACGTTGTACAGTTTTTCAGTGGTAGCCGCATAGCTTGCTTCTGCGTTAGCTATTGGTTAGCGATAGCCGGGTTGAGCTAACTGTTAGCCAGTTAGCTGTTTAGCTACGACGTTAGCTGCTCGTTTTCGCTCGGCTGGGAACGTTAGCTTGATGCTATCAGTTAGCCTAGAGTTAGCTGTTAGCTTGTGCTACGACCATTGACATTAGCCGTGAGAATAGCAGGCCCTGGCACTCTGACTACGACATCATCTTTGACAGAAGATGTAGTCGGGCCTGCACCATGACAAGGCTCCGGCCATAGCTTCTTTTTGTCCCGCCAGCGAGAGGCCTTTCGTCAACGTGGAGACCTGTGTTGCGGCCTTTCGCCCTGCGTTCCTTGGTGCAGGTAAGATGTCCATTGGACATTACCCCACTCTTCCTTCCCCTCCCGAATGTTTTGTTAATAACGATGTTTTTTTCCAGGCAAAACATATGTTACTTCACAACATTTGGAGATACGACATGTGCTGTGTGTGAATTGTCTTGGTCGATTGTGTAGCTTGGGTAGCGTTGGCCAAAGCTGTGTGTGGCCTGGTGTCAGTACATGGCTACTCTATTTGCAGTTAGCCTATTTAGCTGATGTCGGCCATTGGCTCCTTGCTACTTTGTTTTCTCTGGTATAGACCCTCTTCTCTTTGGATTTAAGTGTTGATCTTTGTCATTTTGGATCTATGTATATTCATGTTGCCTTTGTGAAGTTATCTTTTCCTTCTGTTTTGTTCTTCCATTAAAAGTTGAATATCCTTTAGGGGCTCATCTTTGCTTATCTCTCTCATACATGCTCTCTCTAACACACACACACACACACAGACATGCTCTCTCTCTCTAACACACAAACACACATGCTCTCTCTCTCTCTCTTTCTAACACACAGACATGCTCTATATCTCTCTCTAACACACATATACATGCTCTCTCTCTAACACACACACACACACACAGACATGCTCTCTCTCTATCTCTCTCTCTCTGGCCTTGCTCTGGTGGAGGGTCAGGGGCATTGCCGGGTCTGTGCAGCGATAACACTGTATATTGACTGTAGAACGGGAGCTCTCTCGTGCTCTCTCTCTTGCTATATGTTGACTGTATCATGCCCAGCCTCGGGCGGCGCTATTATTTAAGAATATGTTGACTGTATGAAAAAAAAATAAAAAATATCGCACAGGGCCTCGCATTTCTCCCAGGCGGCCCTGCCACTAGGTGAACATTTTACAAATCTATGCTCAATATCTTTACTTTACACTGGCTTACTAACAGTCTTAACACAGAAGGTCATTCATTTAACGTTGCATATCAAGCTTGGATTGCCACATTTAGATGATGAATAAAACGTTGAAGCTTGTAAAGGCATGAACAAGCCGACAGAACAAATTAACGCGCACTCTGCACTCGGCCGTTTCTCCCCTCCTCTCCTCCCCTCCTCCCCTCCCCTTACCTACAGGTGTCACTGAAACAAAACCAACCATGAATGATACAGTATGTTTGTAACACAGCATATACAATAGGCTGAAAATGTTCATCGTTTTCTTGTTCACCTAATAATGTTAACCAATGGAAAGACACACACGCGCACACACACACCAACTTTCTTCTGCGCTACTTTCCAGCTGATCCGAGAAAAAAAAGAAAAAAAAACACGCAAACGTACTTTTGCTGATCTGGACTGGTCCTTTGAGCTCCTCTCCAGTCGAGCTGCTATGGTGTTTAAATCCAAACATTGATAAATCCTCTCATTGTTGTGTAACATGGCATCTTTTCTCTAGTCTTTCTCTGCGTCACATGAAGTAAAATCTAGTCTAGAAGTGAAAGTGAAACTATACAACGGTGGGGGGAGGGGGCACTAGGCAATTAATTTACTCAAGTGGATTCCTGAACACAGAATGACACCGTTATCACTGACTGACTACTGCAGCAAGCCTAGGTGGAACTAAGTATAACTTAATAAAAATTAATTATATATAATAATTATTATTATTATAATTATTATAAATATATAATAATCATAAATATTGTTTTCCTGTGTACCGAAATCGTACCGAACCGTGACGCCAAAACCGAGGTACGTACCGAACCGTGGCTTCTGTGTACCGTTACACCCCTACTAATAACACTTTAACCTATTGGTAAACAAACGTATTGCTGAAAATATCATGACTGTTGTGACATGGCTAGGGTCTTTACTCTTAGATACATTTGGAAAAAAAACGCTACTTATATTCATACAGCCTGTAGACATTGATTTATGACGTGATGTCATTTTGTGTCCGGTATCGGACCCGTCGGGCTTAAGAGCATGCTGCTATGAGGTGTTTTGCTGTTGTCCACATAATAGTGTGGATTTGGTCTTTATTTACTGTATAGTCAGCTATGGACCTAGCAAGGTGTACCATATAACTTAGCCTCACATGTCAGACCCATGGAACGTACTGGAACCAAATCTCCAATAGCTTGCTTGCATTCCGCTGGTCTTACGTGTCTTAGGCATCCTTGTGCTACACATAACTTGTGGGCCGTGGCTAACAAGGGTATTCCCGCTTCTATTCAGAGCTCACAGACTGTACAGTGTTGAGCTCACCTTACGTGTTGTGTCTTATCTGGAGTGCCGTCCTTCGAATTAGACGCTAAACCGAGGTTCTGACTGAATCTTGGTCGTTATAGAACCCAGGATGCCTATCGCAAAGAGTAGGGGGTTCCCCGACATTCCTCGCCAAATTCCCAATCAAGTTTCTGACATCAAGGCCACCTAATTACCCCTTCCCCTTAATTGGCTGATATCAATCCCTGTCTCCTGAGCCGTTCAGCCATTGTGTAGTGTGATGTGTGCTGGGTGCCAGTGTATAGCAGCCATTGAGCCTGCGTAGCCCAAGGTTGGGTGCTACCTAGTGGTGGTGAAGGAGGCAATTTCCACCCTACATTGTGGGGAGCGCTTTGAGTGTCTAGAAAAGCGCTATATAAATGTAATTAATTAATTATTAATTATCTATTCATTAGGTAGCCTATACATGTCCTGTTATATTTCTGTTCTTTATCATTAATATATACGGTCCGGGGGCACCCAAGAGGCGACCCATGTAACACGCTGCATCGCGAAGCGGCCGACCCAGGTTCGATTCCCGGACCCGGCGTCCTTTGCCGAATGTCTTCCCCCCGCTCTGTCCCTCGTTCTTCCTCTCTCTCTCTCTCTCTACCGGACTGCCCGGTAGTACAAACAAATAAAAAAATCGACCAAAAACATAATTTGGAAAAATATATACGGTCCGGGTTTGCCCTGCTACCTAGACTGTACAGTGAGGAGCTCACCTGGCGTGCTGTCACTGTGTCAGTCAAAGTCGAAGTCAAAGTCAACTTTATTGTCATTTTCCCATTTGTGCAAGACATACAGAAGATTTTTATTATGTTCCCCCTTCCCACGGTGTATATAAAAAGATCTAGACAATATAAACACAAAAGTAACATATAGGACACGCCTATATACAATATAAACAGTAGCAAAAAAAATTATGAATGAGTGAATTTAATAAGAGGTAAAAGAGATCTTAGTGCAAATATCCTAGCAGCAGTAGTACATAGAACAATAAAATATAAAGTGGCAGTGAGTTAGTAAAGTGGCAGTGTGTGTCTGTGGGATGTGTGTGTGTGTGTGTGTGTGTGTGTGTGTGTGTGTGTGTGTGTGTGTGTGTGTGTGTGTGTGTGTGTGTGTGTGTGTGTGTGTGTGTGTGTGTGTGTGTGTGTGTGTGTGTGTGTGTGTGTGTGTGTGTGTGTGTGTGTGTGTGTGTGGGGGGGGGGGGGGTCCTAGTCCAGAGTCTGTGGGGGCAGAGTAAGAGAGGGGGGAGAGCTGGGAGAGAGTTCAGCTTCCTGACAGCCTGATGGATGAAGCTGTCTTTAAAGGGTAACACCACCCAAATGAAGAATTCCAACATGTTTTTTCCACGGCCTATAGGAATGTTCAATCAGTATCTGTGAACATGGGCCGCTCTCTTCTCCCAAAGCCAGAAGCCAGAGAAGAGAGACTCCAACTTGTGATGTCATCAGGTATAAAGTCTGCAGCTGAATGGGGGACTGATTTTGTGGACTCAATTAGCAATCAGCTTTATTTTATAGCAGTGTTCTCCGTTCTGAAACAGAACATGTGGCCATGTATAGAACCTTCCCCTGGGTGTCTCTCAGTCTCAGTGTCCCCTCTTTCCCCATTCATCAACTATAGAGCAGCTTCACACTCTATACCTGATGACATCACAAGGTTGAGTTTAACCCTTTCATTACCACACTACAGACGGTTAACCCTTTCACTACCACACTACAGACGATTAACCCTTTCACTAACACACTAAATCAAATCAAATCAAATTTATTTGTAAGGCCCGACAACACACGTTAATGTCCCCATGGGCCGTACACTTCTTCTTTAAACAAGTCAAGAAGAAACATCACAATAAGTCAAGAACAAAACAAGAACACCATAAGGTCCAACATTTTTAAAATAAATGCAACATAAATAAATGCAACACTCCCACATGAAGGTAAGGAAAAACTCACTAAAACCTAGCAATAGGAGGGGGTTAGAGAGTTCCCATGTTTGTAGTGGGCGGAGATGGAGCAATACATGTAGTGAGCATATGCATACATGGTGACAGTAGAATCATAGTATATAGAAAATTGTGAAGATAGAGACAGAGGTTAAAAGGTTCTCCTATGTCTGCAGAAAAGCAGACAAGGGAGCAAATGGACATCCTAACTAAACTAGACAGATTAATCTAAGGGTCAGTCCCCGACCAGGTGAGATCAGGGTAGGTTGAAGGAGAGAGAGAAAAGATGGGTCTTAACACTTTGAGTGCCAACTATGTCGTTAGTTCATGCCGACCGTTGAGTGCCAGGGACGACAAATAGCGTTTTTTTGTAGTTTTTTTTATTATTATTAGCGATTTGAATTCATATTTCATCAATCTAGTCTCACGTTAGTGCTGCAAACTCTCTCTGAGCTCCATTGGGAAAATACCGCCCCCTATCGTCTCTCCCTGTTGTACTGCACCCCATTGGATTAGACTGAATGAAAAACATGGGGGGTGAATCCAGTTTCCTCATTTTACTTCTCCGGCAAGCCATCTGAAGAGATCCAAGTCATTGCCGAGCCGCAGCGTGAAATACATATTTCCAGTACCCAGCGCTGAATCAATAAACGCGATCGATATTTGTAATGGCGATCAGGAATTGGAATAATCTTTTTGGAGAACATCTGATCTGAGGTAAGGAATCTATTTTACCAGTCTTAGGATAATCAGAGATGTTTTCACAGAGATATCAGCGTGTGCCATATGTGTGTGTGTGTGTGTGTGTGTGTGTGTGTGTGTGTGTGTGTGTGTGTGTGTGTGTGTGTGTGTGTGTGTGTGTGTGTGTGTGTGTGTGTGCGCTGATCAGGAAATGAGAGAATCGATTTTTCAGCTCACTTCTCTAGCGTGCATAAGTACACATATACTATCGATAATCTAGCGTTTATTTGAAAATTATTCATAAATAGGCCGAAAAATTACAAAGTTTTTTGTGTATTCCAGAATATTCCAGTAAAGGCCGTTTATCACACAATCTTTATATTTTCCTGAAACTTTCAAGAAAACTAGGGTTTTTCAAAATGGTATAAAACGGAAATGAACCGATTAAAAAACAATCCGTTTCGACAATGTTTACTGCAAACAAGTCATTGATAAGCGACGGCCAGATTAGACACATAGCCATAATTTAAAACAGAGATTATGCATTCACAACGCTATCATTGAAGTGGGTGGTGGCATTCAACGGGGGTAAGGTGCACCGCATGGCTGGTCATCAAAGTGTTAAGCAGGGATTTAAAAGCTTTGACAGAGCAGGCACCCCTGACGACGGCAGGTAATTAGTTCCACAGGTAGTGTAACTGCAGCTATGGTTAACAGTTGGTTAATATTGTTATTTACGTTTACAATTTATATGCTTATTTTTGTATATTAGTAATAATACACTCAATTGCATTTCACTGTATTTCTTATTTGTTTATATAAGATATATATTATTAACTTAAATAAGTCAACTAGCCTGGTATAAAATAAGTCAACCAGCCCAGTTAAATAAGTCAACTAGCCTGGTATAAAATAAGTCAACCAGCCCAGTTAAATAAGTCAACTAGCCTGGTATAAAATAAGTCAACCAGCCCAGTTAAATAAGTCAACTAGCCTGGTATAAAATAAGTCAACGAGCCCAGTTCTGTGTCGTATGGCTCTCGCTCGGCGTCACTACTGCACTATACCTCGCTCGTGCACGCGCACTGAATAAAAAATTCCACAATGTACCTTTACATCCCAACATTCGTCTGACCACACCCCTATCAGCTTACCTTCATAAGCAGGTGTGTGGCCACCTACTCGCCTCCTTCTTCGCTTTCACCACAAGGAAGTGCCTTCGGTAGATCCCCACTTGACGAGGTTGTTAGTAGAAGAAAGTTGGAAAACAAGAAATACGTTGACATCATATCTTTATTTTCTCTCTCACTATTTTCGAGAAAATACGGCGATATTGTCTTCTTTACTGGAGTGTCTGGAAGATGATGATCATTCTACACCTCCACAGGCTTTTTCGTATTAGGAGCTCACTCCGCTGACATGCTTCCCAACTGCAATCCTACTTGCTGCGGCTGGATGGGGTAAGACCCTCCAGCAACACAGCTGGACTGTAGGACACACCGACTGTTGTGAGAAGCGGTGGGTTCCAGGTTGGGTATGTACTGTTTTGATGGCGAGCTCTGGTTGTTGTTGATGCTATGGGGGTTAGCTAACAATTTACGAAACGCCGACCCCAGGCCAGGGTCCTCTGCTTGGCTTAAAACGGCGGTCGGTGGATCTTGGCCTGACGCCCATTATAGTCAACTAGTGGGCCGCGACCAGGAACTGGTGATCCCAGGTTTCTCTGGACGAGCGATGCTTCTCTGTCCCGTATAGGCCCCATCTTTCATATACAAATGAAAGTTTACCCTAACAAGGAAATGTGGGCATAAGATCTTCTTTATCGGAAGTTCCATGCTCAAAGGGCCCCGTGTGTGTCTGGATCACCGTTGACAACTGTGTTCTGACATTTCTTTTTCTTTTCCCTGGTAGGGAAGGGATTGGGACAGTGGCCTGTCTGGAGTGTGACTTGTTATGTCAGTGTATACAGTTCAGGTGGTAGCTGCTTAGCTGGCGTGCTAGTTGTGGACTACTGTGTTAGCCAGTCAGCGGTTAGCTGCGGCGCTAGCCCGCTGTGTTACCAGGCTAGTAGCGTTAGCTCGTTGCTATCAGTCAGATAGCTGCTTAGCTTACGTGCTAGTTGTGACCTACTGTGTTAGCCAGTCAGCGGTTAGCTGCGGCGCTAGCCCGCTGTGTTACCAGGCTAGTAGCGTTAGCTCGTTGCTATCAGTCAGATAGCTGCTTAGCTTGCGTGCTAGTTGTGGCCTACTGTGTTAGCCAGTCAGCTGTTAGCTGCGCAGCTGTTAGCTGCGGCGTTAGCTCGCTGTGTTTACCAGGCTAGTACACGTTAGCTTGCTGCTATCAGCCGAACGGCTGTTAGCTTAATGCTACAATGTTGAACGTTTTCTGTGACTGTAACATGCCTTAAACACTCTGACTACGACGTCATCTTTGACAGAGGATGTTAGTCGAACCTACCCGGAGCCGGCCGGCGAGGACTGCATCAACAAGGAGAACCGTAGCGGCGGGGAGCAGCGACGCTGCCCGTGTCGTCAACACAGGATGCTGTGTTTACTATCGGTGCCCTGTTAGCAGACTGCAGTTCGCTTGATCTGCGCTCACGGTAGGAAAGGTCCTGACCAGACCTTAAAACGCGTCTTCTTCCTTCCCTTCTAATGTTTTGTAATAACGATGTTTTCCAAAACGGGTGTTGCTGCAATACATTTAGGATACGACGCGAGTTGTGTGTGAATTGTCTTGTCACTGGTATTAGCTTCTCCATGCAAATCGGGTTGTTTGTTACATATGTAAAAATGATCTGGTTTGTTGTGTTGAGAAACATCATGTGTGTTCATGTACCGTGTACTCACAACTAAGGGGGTTAAATTAACCTATAAAGCTATGCTTAGTGACATATGAGTGAAGAATGAATTCTTTTCTCAGCCTGTAATGACAATGAACAGTGTGTTCACATATTAACAGGTTTACCTGTTCAACTGGCCGTATCAAGGGTAAGGTAGGAGAGGTGTTCCCCCCGGTTCCCTGGGGACTTCCCCACCCTCCTCTCAGACATGTTATTTACAATATATTGTGTCACTGTGTTGTGGGATACGATGTAACCCTTAGCTTAGTTGCTGGGGTTGTGCTAAAACCGCTTGAGAAACTATATTTTCCTAAAGAAAAGATTGTTTGGTCACTTTTCGTGTGTGCTTAGCAAGGCCTGTGGCCGATACTAATCGAGAATTGTGTATTCTCTCATTATGAAAAACGGCGTTCCTCTGTAGAGTGTATTGCCATTTTTTGTGGTGATAAAGGGTTGTGTGTGTCTTGTGATCTACAACTGGGTTAGGTTGGCCACAGAAGCACATGTGTATGTCTGGTACCGGGGCTCTTAAGGGGGCCCTCTCTATTCTGTGTTTTTTCCTGACTGTGACTGTGTCATGCTCTTTTTTGTCATTACATCGTATCATGGGTGTGGGGTCGTAAAGGGGTGAACTGGTAATCCTCTCCTCCCCTTTTGATGGGCAGGGGTTACAACCTCCTGTCCTTCAAGGTTCCTGTCACGTTGCTGTTCGGCACGTTACAGGGTAAGAGGGGGGGGGGGGAGTTTCCTGGTCCCACGCCCTGGAATATTGGGCGTGTGCACCACAGAAATTCCCCCGCCATAGAGTACGTCACTGTACGCGTCTCTGTTGGTAAGACTTCCGTGAGCTGTTCAGGTCCATATGATGGATCTGTTTCAGGGAGTGGTCAGGGCTCCTCCTCACGAAGCGCCTACTCGGGCCTTCTGTGAGTTAGGACTCTCCTTCCCTGTGAGGGAGCCTCCTCAGAGTTCAGAGCCTCCTCCTCAGATTGTCAAGGTGAGTAGAACTTAAAAAAGGAGTCCTGCTCTATTGTGTGTGTATTCGATTCAATTCGAGTATTGAGTGTGTATTGGTTCAGTGCCTCCTCCTCGGAGAGCCCTAACTCAAATATTACATAGCTCAATGTTGCAATATATTCTTTTCAATCTATACAGCTCGCGTGGGAAGTCTCTCTGGGGATTTCCGTCTCCTCCCTATGGGAGGGTGGTGGGATGTAAACATGTAAACAATTTTTACCCCCAGTGGCGTCACAAGGGATTCATGTCAGTCTGTGTTCTTTCTTTTTTGAATAAAAAGAGGAAGGTACATGAAGCACGACGGCTCCGTGTCGTTCTCCCAGGCGACTTGGAGGAACAATGTTTGTTGTCTTGTTAGACTATCCATTGATGTGTTTGGGTCTCGACGCATACATAGTGCTGGCTCGGTGTGTTTCTGTTCTGTTACAGAATCACACAGGGGCTAAGTGCGCCTTGGTTGCTTGTTAAAACAGCGTTTTTATAGGGCAACTGGGATGGCGTTTTGTCTCTTCCGAGCGCCAGTTTACTAGGTTGTCTCGATGAATTCTCGTTCATATCTGGGGGATGTTAACAGAATAGATCAGAACATATGTAGAGGGGTCTCACACCCTTGGGGTGGGCCACTGAGCACGGTCCAAATGGGACCGTTTGGGTGGCGCCCTCTTTTCATGTTTTAGATCGACACGCATACCTACCCCCTCTTCTGGAGTGGGCATGTCGGCGTGGTTAGGACACAGGACTGGTCTGGTCACGCTGGTCCAGGTCAGTTAACCCGTTGTCCGCCGGGGATGCAGATCTGCTGTTCTGATACCCTGAGGGACTTGTGCTTTTTTCGGGGGGAAAAATGCCAGGTCGGTCCGGGTGTCACAGGGTTAGGCGTTATGGAGACCCTTTGTTGGGTACATGTTGTACTCTGCACTATCGTAATGGCTTACGGCCATGCCAACCTGTACATGCCCGATCTCGTTCGATCTCGGACGCTACGCAGGTTCGGTCCTGGTTAGTACTTGGTTGGGAGACCGCCTGGGAATACCAAGTGCGGTGGGCTTAGGGCTGGTTCTTTTTTCTTCGCTCCTCTCTCACGCATGGCGAAGAGAGGGCTGTTGGGGTGGTCTTCTGGACCTCCTCTGGTAACCCTGTGTACTTCCCGAGCCGCCGGGCCCGGTCCGAAGTAAAGTTTCGTTGATACCGTAGGCCTGGGATAACCCTTTTTTGAAAACTGAAACACTTGTACTGCGGTATAGCCAGTGTATGCCCGCAGGTGTGTTTTGGAGTTTTTTCTTGAGGGGTTATAGGAACAACCACCGCATAGGGTAACGACAAGGTGGTTGGTTCCCTGGTGTGCTGGAGCAGAGTCAACTCCCGGGTTACCCGGTTGAGTGTGCCCCGGCACGTTCATGACGTCTGCCAATCATGTCAGCCTTCTCTGCCTCAACCCCTCTGGGTGGGTTTTTTTTGATGGAGGCTTTTGTCATGGTGATCAACAACGCCAGCATACGCCCCTTCCGCCGGGGGGGCTGTTTTCAGCTGACTCCCGGTGGCCCACCACAAGGGCGTGAGACCCCTCTACCTATGCTTTGATCTATTCTGTTAACATCCCCCAGATATGAATCAGAATTCGTTGAGACAAGCCTAGTACACTGGCGTTCGGAAGAGACAAACTCCATCCCAGTTGCCCCATAAAAACGCTGTTTCAATGATGAGCAACCAAGGCGCGCAAGCCCATGTGTGGTTCCTATCAGAAGCACCCAGGGCCAGCACTATGTACACGTCGAGACCCAAAACATATCAATGGACATTCTAACAAGAACCCAGATACAGTTTCTCCAAGCCGCATGGGAGAACGACAAGAAGCCGTTTTTTTCACAGAAAGGAATACAGACATGGGTCCCATACGACGCGGCTGAGGGAAAACAACACCCCGTCAACCATGCTCCATAAAAGAGGGGACGGGGAGCGACGTACCCTATGACGGGGGGAAACCCATGACTCAACAGACCATTACCGACGAGGAGTCAGGGAACTCCCTAAACAATACCCCATCAACCTGCTCCATAAAGGAGGGGACGGGGAACCCCCAGAGAGACTTCCCACGTGAGCAATAGGTTGAAAAGACATATTGCAACATTGAGCTATGTAATAATTGGACTAGGACTCTCCGAGGAGGAGGCTGTGAAACTCTGAGGAGGCTACCTCACTGAGGGGGAGGGTCTGAACTAGGGCTGGGCGATAAAACGATAACGATAACTATCGCGATAAATTATTTCCTCGAAATAAACATGAAACGTGGTCGCAAAGTTTCGATATATCGATTTTCCAAGCTTGGCTCCGTTCAGCCTCGGCTCAGCTCACTCACTAACAACAACCAACGTTACGTGATGACGTGTTTACGCACAACAGCTAACAACCAATCAGTGAAGGAGATGGCCGAGAGCGAAATATACCCGGAAGGAGGTAGGACTCACTCAACAACAAGGCTTGCTAGGCTAATTAGCTTGCACGGCGATGTTTTATATATTTACGTGCCGAGTATGTGTGTGACGTGAATTCTGAGGCCACGTTTATAGTAGTGGGGATATACAGTGGACGTCGTTTCAATATATTGTGGCGGAAGAGAGTATTTTAGTGTAATATTTAGCACATTGTCATGGAATACACCGCTTAGATACTACAGGCTTGCTAGGCTAATTAGCTTGCACGGCGATGTTTTATATATTTACGTGCCGAGTATGTGTGTGTTTTGAATTCTGAGGCCACGTTTATAGTAGTGTGGGGTATACAGTTCGTTTCAATATATTGTGGCGGAAGAGAGTATTTTAGTGTCATATTTATTGTCATGAGATACTCCGCTTGTCGGCTAACTACTACCGTGCGCGGACTGATGACGACATCAACTCGACTTGAGACATTCGCAGCAGCATAAGAAGTTAATTAAACTTGACGGACATTATATCGACGATAATTATCGATATCGAATTATATGAAAATAATTTTATAATTTTATCGCGATAACGTTTTTGGTCATATCGCCCAGCCCTAGTCTGAACTCACAGGAGGCTCGAAACTCCCTGAGCAGGAGGCTCTGAAACTCCCTGTAACAGAGGTCCATAACATGGAGCCTGAATAACTCACGGAAGTCTAACCAATAGAAACACGCCCAGTGACGTACTCTATGGCGGAGGGATTTCCGTGGTCCACCGCCCAATATGGCGTGGGACCAGGAAACCCCCCCCCCCCTACCCTGTGATGCGCTGATCCAGCAATGTGACAGGAAGCCCGGAGGACAGGGGGTTTTAACCCCTGACCAATCAGAAAAAGGGGAGGAAGGTTTTACCAGTTACCATGACCCCTCACCCCTGATACGATGTAATGACAAAGCAGAGCCATGACACCAGTCATAGCATGCTACATGAAGCGTTAACAGCTTCACATAGACTCATGTGTGAACCTGCCATCTGAATTTTTCAAAGGAAGAAAAACACAGACCAAGAGAGGGCCCCTTTAAGGGCCCCGGTACAAGAGCTTACACATGTGACTTCTGTAGGCCAACACCTAACCCAGTTGTGGATCTTAACGACACACACAACCCTCCATCACAACAAAAAAGGCAAAAGTACACTCTCACTACCGTAAGAGGAACGCCGTTTTTCATAACGAGAGAAGACACAAGTCCTCGATTAAGTACTGGCCACAGGCCTTGCTAAGTCCACATGACAGCGACCAAACACATTTTTTCTAGAAAAAAATAAATTGCTTCTCCAAGCAGGAGCACAACCCCAGCAGAAGCTGAGGGTTACACCGTATCCTCACAAACACAGTGAAACAATATATTGTAAACAAAATCATGTTTGAGGGGAGGGGGGGGGGGGGGGGGGGGGGCCCAGGGGAAAAACCGGGGGGACCACCCCTCACCACCTTACCCCTGATACGACTCGGTTGGACAGGTACAGCCCTGTTAATATGTGAATACGCCACCTGTTTATTGTCATCACAGGCTGAAAGAAGGACTCACCCCTCGATCACATGTCACTATGCATAGCTTTGCAGGGTTATTAACCCAGCTAGTTGTGAGCTCAACTACGTTGCCTAACGTTACATGAACACACAATTTCTCATCATACAACAAACCAGTTCATTTTTACTCACGTAAAAAACAACGCAGATTTTCTAGGTAGAGAGAAAGCTATACCAGCGACAAGACAATTCACACACAACACATGTCGCATCCCCAATGTAGTGAAGCAACATACGTTTTGGAAAAAAACATCGTTATTACAAAACATTTAGAAGGGAAAGGAAGGAAGAGGCGTTAAGTGTCCAACGGACCCTTACCTGCACCAATGAACGCAGGCTGAGAGGACCGCAACAGGCTGGCCTCCTTACATTGACGAAGGCCCTTGCTGGCGGGGCAAAGAAGCTCTTCAAGGCCGGCGAAACGCCCCCCTCCAACAGCCGATCATAGTACAGGGTCGACTACATCCTCTGTCAAAGATGACGTCGTAGTCAAAGTGTTATGGCCTGCTATTCTCATGGCTAATGTTCAACAGTGTAGCGTAAGCTAACAGCCAACTCCAGGCCAACTGGTAGCATCAAGCTAATGTTCCTAGCCTAGCGAGGCTAACTGGCTAACAGGTAGCTCACCCAGCTAGAGAGTGACAACCAGTGAGAGTTTGAATAAATGCAGACAGTGGAGCTGCCATCTACGATAGCCGTGGGTGGTCAGTGGACAAATCAACTTTGATCATTCATCCCAGTGTTATCATCCTTCCTCTGTCACCAAGGCTGCCATAACAACCCAAGTAAAAGAAAGAAGTATATGTAAAGGGTACTAGGGATGCGACAATACAGTCAGCCCGAACTGCACAACGAGAGAACACAATATAGGCCAACACTTCAGACAGCCGCCGTCTGTCCCCCTCCTCATCCTAAGAGAGAAGAGAAAAAGAAGTTAACACAGTTTTCAGAACGGTGATTAACAGATATACAGCGGTGCCGGCACAATTCCCCATGGGCTGCAGCCGACTTGGGCGTGGAGAAATTTCGATAACGAAACACCAAACCCACTTCCCTCACGCTGGGTAACTTTCATCTTGAAAGATGGGGCCATGCACGGTGACAGAGAGAAATCCGTTCGTCCAAAAGATCCGGGGGTTTGAACCGCAGATTTGGTCACAGTGCCCAGCAAGTAGAGCTCCCGAAGAGGAGCTCATATAGTGTGGGCATCAAACCAGAACCCCTCTCCCCGCCGTTTAAGAGGCAGAAAAAAGGGTACCAGCCTGGGGCTGGCTTTCGTAAATTGTGTAGCTATTCCCCTCATAACAACACAACTGGCGCTCGCATATCAAAACCATCACTCACCTAGAGAGGCAGCTAGCTCTCACAACAGCCGAGCCTCTCAACAAAGTCCAACTGCAGCAGCGGAGGTAATACCTGTCCAGCTGCAGCTTTGGAGGAATGCAGGTGGGGATTAGGCCAGCGACGCGAGCCCCTAATACGAAAAAAACGGTGGAGGTCAGAATGATCATCATCTTCTAGACACCCCAGTGGCGAAGACATTATCGCTGTATTTCCTCAAAAAATAGTGAGAGAGAAAACAAAGATATAATGTCAATGTAGCTCCTTCATCGTAACTCCTATTCTCTTCTTCAAATTTCCATAATAAGGTTTTATATTTATGTATCACGTTATATTTGAATAATTTCTTAAATGTATGCATCGAACTACAAATGTTTTATTCGTTGTCACCGTTATTCCATAGTTTTACCTTTTTAACACTTTGACTGCCTAAAAATGCTTTACAGCGTCATTGCTGGCCATGCTAAAGTTGCCGGGGGACGCTGTACAGCGTCCTTATATCAATATTTCAAAAATCTGGAATCGGATTCATATTCCCCCTCCGCTGGCCTGAGGTCCACCAGCAGGACCCACTGAGCTCTCTGGCGGTTCAGGAGCGCCATCTGGTGGCCGATCGGCGCAACCGCTTAACAGGAAGCGCAGTAGAGGTTTTGCTGGTCGGCCCTATTACTTCCGGGCACTCGGTATTGGTTCCGGCATTCTAGCTCGTCACTCTACATAGCGATCGATTGCCAATAACTCGATAAACAACATGATTTGGACGTATATACCATTATACAAGCTGGAGATGGACCGGGTAATAATATATCCCATAATGATAAAATTTCTACTCGACGATGATCGCCCAACGGCGCGCGGAGACTGGGGTGAGTTTCAGCGTGTAACGTTACCATCTTCGATACTAACTGCTTTTATCAACATTTGACCCACATTAGATGATTGGTATAACGCTGCCCACGGAATTATAAACGCCCCCTCGCCCATCCGGTCAACATCAGATGACGTGTAGTAACTTCTAGAAGTACGTCTAGTTGGAATTTTTTATATCGCGCTGATTGCCATCAAACTGTATTTCATCATCAATATAATGCATTTGGGGCTATATATCACGTTCTGGAGAAAGTTGCAGAAAGAGATGAAAACATACTTATACATTAGACCATACTTTACTATGAATATGTGAATGAAAAAGTTTAACGTTGCTACACAATGAACAATACATATAGGACTTTGAATGGGCCCTAATAATGGCAATGTAGCAATAGAATTAAAAAAGTTATAGCCCTGCAAAGAAGGGGACTTTCTCCATAGACAAATAGCGCTGGCAATCTATGGTATATCATTAATTTAACCCAAGGCAACCAAAGTGTTAACAGATATACATCTACTTTTTATGTTTGTCCTTGCCTTTGTCATATTGAAGACACTTTATTTTATTTTATACCAGCTCCCTCTAGTTTGGAACAGATAGTGTACAGAGCGGGTTAAGCAGGGGTACAGTACAGGCCTAAACTCCAGATGGTTTCTACACCATGCTGTGGCCCTACAGTAACCTTGTTGAATCTTTAATGTCTGCCATCATGTTTTTGTGTCACAATGTTGAAGTGTGGCAATGCGACTTCACAAAGGGAATCTTTTCAAGGGTTGTTTCTACAGCGGTGTCAATTTAGCATGATGGTGCCACGCTCTCATCAAAACAGCGACCTTGTCTGCCAGCCCCCTCGAAAATAACCCCTCTCAGCACGCTGTTGTCATACGTTTAAATTATTCATCCGTATTTTAATTGACAGGAATATGGTTATATAGTTTGACAACGAGAGGGAATGGAAAAGAGAGAGAGAGAGCGGCGATACCCCCCCCCCCCTACACACACACAATATTTGAATCTTTTCAAATATTCATGCATATTTAATATGCGGGTGGCAACAGACTTCATACGGCAATATAATCCCAATATGCAGTGAGTCGTTATCACTGCCACATGCAATATGCAATAATTCTGCCACAACAGTGCACCTATTTGGAAAAGCCAAACTGTACGGTGCTGGTGCTCAACAAAAAAAAATCTTCTAAAGTAAAACGCCCCCCCAACCCCCCCCCCCCCCCCCCCCCCGCCCCCCACACCCCTTCTCAATCTTCACTCACAGATTTGGATTCCCTGGGTGTCGCGCTTTGTACTCGACAGCCCCAGAGACAGCGGTTGTGTTAACTCTGTGACACGCTTTGATTGTCCTCGCCATCCCCCGGGGTGGCGGGGCGGGGGGGGGGGGGGGGGGGGGCTGTGCGGCGGCGGTGCTGAGCTATATAGTAGAGTGCGCGGCTCCTGCGGATGTGTCTACAAAGGCAGCAGAGTCTTTAAGCATGCGATAATAAGGAGGCGATAACCGAAATACAAATGAGTTCGCTTCTTTCTCGCCCCTCCGACCCACTCGGTCCTTAGGCCCGTAGTGCTATATCTCACACAGGCTACACAATGCATCCAACAACAAGGCATGAAAAATACCCTCCTTTTTATTTTATTATTTTGAATCACAACTTGTTACGTCAGCCTCGGAGGAGGGCTCCGGATTGTGTGAGTGATCGGAAAATATGTTTAAAAAAGAAAAGAAAACGGGGGGGAAAAGCATTCAATAATGGAGTGGCGCCAGGAGGACTATTAAAATGCAAACACACGAAGAAGACGGCGTGGAAGGGATAACACACGCACGCACGCACGCACGCACGCACGCACGCACACACGCACGCACACACACACACACACACACACACACACACACACACACACACACACACGCACACACTATGTAAACGGAGCCCCCCAGGGGACCCAATGAGAGAGCATCATAAAAGGGGGGCTACAGTATTTCACAGTGACTTTATTTGCATCTTAAAGGAGAGGTTTTTGTTTTAACATTGAATAGGAGGAGAGAGAGAGAGAGAGAGAGAGAGAGAGAGAGAGAGAGAGAGAGAGAGAGAGAGAGAGAGAGAGAGAGCGAGAGAGAGAGAGAGGCTTCATGCCTTGTGATGTTCCCCTGGAAGATCATCGTGGAGCTGTGTATATTCTCATCTATCAGTCAGCTGGCCAACAGGTTACTGGGTTACTGTGCTGCTGCGTGGGCATGAGGAGGATGACTGGCAGACGTGTCCGTCGGCAGGGACAACACACCTTTAGGGACATTTGGTCGATTTTGAACCCTTTCACTACCACACTACAGAAGGTTAATCCTTTCACTACCACACTACAGAAGGTTAACTTTTCACTACCACACTACAGAAGGTTAACGGTGAAATGGTTAACCTTCTGTAGTGTGATAGTGAAAGGGTTCAAAACACTACAGAAGGTTAACCTTTCTTAACCATTAACCGTCTGTAGTGTGTTAGTGAAAAGGTTAACGCATAAGTTATATGAGTACTGGCTAAGCGTCCCGCTCTTAAGCCTATCGAGATATACCTCATCTCATGTAACTATTGTACTCCATCAATGAAAAAAACAAGTACACCTACACCTGCCGGGTCCCGCCCCTATGGAGGCGTAGCCTATAAGACAGTAGGCATGGTCACCAAACATTCTTCCTCGCCAAAAATCCCGTTTCCAGTAAAAGATCCCTCAAAAGGGAACTCAGGGCCGCTTAAGTGCGGGACGCTTAGCCAGTACTCATATAACTAGGTTATATACATAACCTTACGTTATATTATCGTACTTGGCCATCGCGTCCCGCTCTTAAGCCTATCGAGATATGGGTTAGAGCGGACGTGAGGCCCGACAGATGCACCCCCTGAGGACCCGTAAGCCCACATCAAGGGGTTTGGGGAGCCCCGTCACCCCATCCTTCCTAATGAAGGGGGGGCGCAGTCAACTCCACCTGAGTGCGAGCAAGAGGGAACTAGAACCCCTTGAACACACAGCACAGGCGGAACCACGTGTGACCTAACACACTGTGGCCCATACCCACACACTCCTGCTACCCTACCAAAGGACGGGAAGCAGGAAAGGCCACAGACCCCAGAACCGCCTGGGAGACAGAACCCCCGGTCATGTCCATGAGGTAAAACCTTACAAAGGGGCCCGGGGAGGATCATGAAGCTGCAGCACAGATGTCCTCCACCGAGGCCCCACCCAGCAGAGCGGCAGAGGCAGCCACCCCACGAGTGGAGTGCGCCCTGACGCCCCCAGGGGGATCCAGCCCGGCCAACGTGTAGCAGAGGGCAATGCCCTCGCACAACCAATGGGACAGGCGTTGTTCGATAGTGCCTTACCGGCATGAGAACCACCGTGACAGACAAAAAGCTGATCGGTGACCCCGAGGTCCTGAGTACGGCTGAGGTCATTCCCAAAGCACGGACCGGACATGACAGGTGAAGGAGGCGGATGAAACGCCTGAACCACAATATCCCTGGAGCGGAAGAACTCCGGATATTTACAGACACGAAGGCAGGATTAGGCCGCAGAGTGGCACCGCAATCGGAACGAAAGACAGGCACTCTGGTCGTACCGAGAGAGCACAAAGCACACCCACGCGTTCAGCGGAGGTGACGGCCAGCAAGAACGCGGTCTTGAACGACAGCTGTTCCAACGGCGCTTGCTCAAGAGGCTCAAACGGGGCCAAGGACAACCGACGAGGACCAATTGAAGATCCCAACTCGGAGCCAAAGAGCGTTGCACCGGCTTAACACGTCGAGCGCCAAGCAGGAAACGCTTCACAAGAGGGTGGCTGAACAAGACATCCCCCTCAAATCCCTCATGATAGGAGAATATAGCTGCTGCATATACCCTCACCGTCGAAGCCGACAGTCTATCAAGGAGAGACTGGAGGTAACTAAGGACAGCATCCAGGGGGCAGGAGACTGGGTCCCGGCCCCCCGGCTTACACCACTCTTGGAACATACGCCATCTGCCCGCGTAAGTGCGACAGTGGCGTACCCGCCCCAACAACTGCCTAACAGATGTATGGGGGAAAGAATCCCAGGCGGCACGGCATCGGTCCCAGACCTGCCTGGCTATGTCCGGACGTAATCCCCACCCGTCAGGATGAGGACCGCCCCGCGACAGTACACCTGTACCCACATTTACCCTGCCGGGGATGTGAGGAGCCCTCAGGCCGCGCAGATGGATGACGCCCATAGCCAGCCGCCCGCCGCCTGGTGCAGACGGGGGGAGCGTACTCCTGTCTGTCTGTCGATATACGACACTGACGTCGTATTGTCCGTCCTGATCAACACCGATTAAGGACCAGAAGGACCGCTTTCAATACCAACACATTGAACGTAGCGCAGACCGGGCAGCATGGTTTGCCAGCTGCCCCCTACTGCGTTGGCCCGACGCGTCAACAGCGAGGGAGGCGTCTGTGAAAAACGTGACGTGAGACAGCGCCGTAACCGTCCCAGGACGGAACCTCCTGAGCGTGTCGACAACACGCTCTGAGAGGGATGCCCATAGCCCTCCAACCGTTGACTGGGAAGAGGAGTACTCTACTTCCAGTCTACAGCAAACCCCAGGCTGGTAGGGACCTGCCTGGTACGAGATCCGACGATCCACATTGACCGCGAAGGACCAGAACGTCGTCAGGGCAGAATACACTTCGTAACCCCTGACGACGCAGAGGCCCCAGTGCGGCCTCCACGCACTTGGTGAAGATGCGGGGAGCCAGAGAAAAAACCGAACGGCAGCCTCTGGTACTCATACGCTAACCCTGCAAAGGAAGCGTAGGTAAGCCCTAGGATGGAAGATCGGAGATGCGAATATGCATCCTACAGGTCTATGGAGGAGAACCAGACCCCCACCTGACAGTGTTCAACAGGTAGGAGATGATCCAAAAAATGCTGAACCTTCCCATGGGACAGGTCCAGCATGGGTCTGACACCCCTCCCCCTCCCGATTTCTCAGGCACCAGAGAACACCGGGAGGAGAACGCCACGACGATGGCTTGCTTCATCCACAGAGATTGGATCTCGTTGACCAGAGCTGTCACTGCTGGTGACCCTGACAATAGGGTCTGTAACGGACGGGGTTGTGTACCACCTAAATCACGCGCAACTCTTCATTTCAGACCACTGCCGATCTCGCGGGAGTGGGAGGTACCAACATGATACCTGGCCTGCACTGTGTGCCTTAAAAGGTTTCGAGCCCCCCTGCTGACAACACTTATAGTTGACAGACGTAACACCAGACTCAACCAACACAGCTACGGTGTGGGAGCCGCTTGACAGCACAACATTCTCACGGACAGACCCAGGCTCAGCCATCAACTGGGTGTCAGCCCCTGTCCCCATGAGAAGCGAAAAGTGGGGCCGCCCGCGCTTCAACGAAGGCACGCGGCCCGCAGCCAAAGGAAACAATCAGAGCCCCCTTTTTCCGCTGGTGTTGGGGGAGGGAGTGATCGGAGAGCGGGCTGCTCGCGGCAGGATGGTGACGGCTTGTTGTTCAAGCCGAGCCCATCCAACATGGCCGATCCCTCGGCCGCCAAGGCTGTCGGCCTTGTGGACACCTGTCGATTCAACGCCCAGTATACCTCTGGCGGGGGGAAAACATGGCCGCCTGTCGAGGGCCTCGTCATCGCCTGGCCGTGCTCTCTCTTCTTCTGGCAGCGCGGTGTGAGGCGGTGTGGGGCCTAGGACAATACCGCCCGCGCTCCAGCAGAAGACCAAAATCCCCTGCGGAGAGGGGAACCCTGAGCGGTTATAGCTTGCGGCTAGGTCAAAGCTAATAACGTCAACAACCTCGCGCGAGGTGTCGACGTCGGCTGGCCCTCAAGGCCCCGCCACCAGACACCATTTTTTTGATAGAAAAAACAGCAATTTGAACACAGTTCTAATTGCTGCCAATTCCATACCGTGGCGGTACAGGCTTTAGCAGCCCACCAGCCACTCGCCAGGCCGACCCACCCATGGCGTCGGCCGGGCGGGGCACTGTTTCAATATGTCAAAAGCAAAGGATTGATGTTACCACGGAGCACCATTGCTGGTTGCAAACAGCAACCTCCACTGTGGTGTGCACCATGAAGGGGTTAAATGAATAAAAGAACTAACACCACAAAATACTGTAGAATGAGCAAGCCCATATACACAACGTTAAGGGGAGGCGGACCAGAGAGAACCAGTCCCGCATTCATTCAAAATATTCACAACAGCACACCAGCCCTAGCTTAGCCCATTAATTTTACCAAAAAGGTAAACAAAGCCCCCCCGCACTACTCCCCCAATAGACACCGATTGACCGTCAGCATGAATGGTTGAGAGAAGAGAAAGCTGTAGCATAGACAGACCTTCTCATAGCAGAGAGACAGAACAAAACAGTAGCCCACTACACTACTATAGCATAGCGTTCAACGCTACTATGGACAGAAACAGTCAGCTGAGCCACAACACGGGCCGCCGTTAAGTCCCATCCTGCATTAGTATAGCTCTACTGCTACCCGCCGAGCCTCAAGCATCGGCTCCCAGGTGGGAACACCGTTTAACAAACCCCGCCGGGACACAGGAGTAACGCTACCTGGCTAGGCTACCTAGCCACGGCCTACCCTGTTGTCAACCCATTTACCCACA